>NC_139901.1:0-600000 GCF_905171665.1 Trachurus trachurus | reverse complement strand
TCCGCTAGTGGTGTGTTAACGGCAAAAAAAAAAAAAAAAAAAAAGATCGCCGGTCGTCCTGTCAGGAGGGAGGCACGAGCCAAAAAAATAATGATTGTTCACGAGTCTCAAAACACGAGTCCGAGTCGAGTCTGAAGACTTTAGGGCACGAGTCCAAGTCAAGTCTGAAGTCTCTGTGGGTGCGACTTAAGTGCGACTCGAGTTCGAGTCGCAAACTCGAGTCCCCATCTCTGCCTCACAGCTCCAGATCCCAGTGTAACTCCCCTCGATTTTTTTTTTAAAGTGTAGGCACAGTGAAACTCATCTATATCAGAGCTGGGTATTTCCCCAGACCGTCAAACTGTTGAAATTTACTGGCTTTCCTGTTTGTGGAGCAGTAAATGTCTCTGCTGCTCTGCTCATGTTGCTCTCACGCTCTCTCCCTCTGCCGCCCATACTGCCACTTCTTTCTGTAATTTTGATACACGTTTGTTATTACCAGTTTCCATCCTGTTTGTATCACAATCCTAAGCAAATGTTTATTATAGCAGCAAAAGGAAATGCACAATAGTAACCACAGTTATGCATTAGGCCCACTAATTCTCAAGTCCAATGCCACTCTGCCACTCTCATAAACGGGAGGACTAAATTGTACACAAACAGGAAAGCTGGTAGCAAAAAGAAAATAAATAGGCAAACACATAAACCTTGAGTCAACGATCTTTTTTTTTGTACCGCAATATAGAGTTCACGACATAACGTCTGTATTTTGACCATTAAAACCTCCATAGACCATAGTTCTGTTTGTTTATTATGTGAAGCCCCCCCCCCCCCCCCCAAAAAAAAGAAATATTTCTGATTTTGATTAATAAATAAAAATGGTCTTCAGCATATAGGCCTACAGAAAAAGGAGGAAGACATGAGTTTAGACATGACTGGTTTATTGCCATATAAGTACTACTAACTACATACTACATACAAGTACTACATTTGTCATTATGAAGTTGGCTACTGTGTGTGTGTGTGTGTGGGTGTCGGTTTTGTGTGTGACTTGATACTTTAGTTGTTGATTGAGAACATCACTCCCTCATCAAACCAGTGATAGGCATGCTGAAAAGAAAAAAAAGAGCGAGAGACGCACCTGGGTATCGCAACTCTAAAAAAAAAAAAAAAAAGTGTTACATATTAAACATTTATTTATTTATGTTTTTTTTCCATTGTTGTAAACAAAGGCTGTATCATGCAGGGTGGTGGGTTGATCACACAGATTACTACCTGCCTCCCTCGCCCACCAGCAGCTTCCTTCATCAGCTGTTGTTAACATTTTCATGTTTCTCACATTCTGTGTTGTAAACTGTCTTGTCTGTAACAACATCTAGCCTATGTCACGTCTGTCCGTCCTGGGTGAGGGATCCCTCCTCTGTTGCTCACCCTGAGGTTTCTCCGATTTTTCCCTGTTAAAAGGGTTTTCCATGGAGTTTTTCCTCAGTGGATGTGAGGGTCTAAGGACAGAGGATGTTGTTATGATGTCAGGTGAAGCCCTTTGAGACAAACTGTTGGTAAAAATGGGATATACAAATAAAATTGCCTTGCCTTGCCTTCTCTCCACCTTCTTCTGCTGCTCCCACTGGAAAATAGATACAAACACACACAGCACTTACACCATTGTCTGAAGCATATAAAGCATATGACACGCTCAGTAACACTTTATGACTAATAATGACTGCACTTTTCTTATATAATGTGTTGCATGTGTTGTTCATTAAGTGAAGCTATGGAGCACACTAGTTTTTGTTTTAGTCACCGTTTCCAAACAGAACATAAACTGTGAAGTTTTGTTTCTGAAACATGTCAACATGTTTGGGCTGTACAGCTTTAGTGGGCATTTGCAGGAAATAGACAGAGCCACACTGTACGTATATTCATTATATACACATGGGAATGATTTCAAGGCTTTGACACAATATTTAGACCTTAAGGGAGTAGACCATAAGGACAGTATGATACATTTAGAGAATATAATTTAACACTTACATGAATTAACAATAAATTATGAAAATCTGAGGTCATTCCTATGTTCCCTCAGCCCTATGTTCCCACATTTCTAACTTTTGTTGTCACTGAAAATTAGGCCCTATGTTCCCACAGCCCTTTGGTCCCACCATTGGTTGGGTTTAGGCAATGAAGAAAGGAGTTGGTTACGTTTAGTAAAAAGACCAGGTAGAGGCTAGACAGGCCAGATAGATAGAGTCCAGATAGGTAGAGAGTCCAGTGGGATGAGGGAACATAGGGCTGTGGGAACATAGGCACGCTCCCAAATGAATCTAAATCTAAAGCTAGACAAATGTCTTGTTGAGTCATTGGGATTCTGCTGCCTTGTCCTTGACCGACTGTTTCAAGTTGGCAAATGTTACCTGAAGTCTTTTTTGCTGGAGTCCACTCCGTCAGGCTGATGATGCATCTGAATCCACTTGAGCAGTGTGTTGGATGCCAGCGCCCCCCACTCACCATCAGCTTGGTCCTGTACAAGTTGTTGTAAAAGTTGATTTAGAGAAATGCTCAGCTACAACGTGCACTGTGTCACTGTGAAACTTTTCTTAAAGGGATAGTTCAACATTTTGGCAAATTGGCCCATTGCCATAATCCCTATAGTCATACCAGTAGGTTCGTTACCTTTAATTGTCGGTGCAAGCTGTTTTTAGAACGGCGGAGCAGAGCCATGAGCTGCTCAGAGTTATGCTACGGAGGCTCATGGGATTTCTTGGTTTCCCTCATCAAACTCATCAAATACACAACCCAACAACTCCAAAACGCTCTGGTGGACAAGTTGTGACCTGCACATTCACCACACTATGAGATAATAACGGAACGTTACGAGACAGGTCTGCAGAGTCTGACCAGCTGATAAATGACGGACTGTTACAAAATGAACTGGACTCTTTTGCTCTGTGGTGTAGAGACAATTGCCTGGACTTAAACACCTCAAAAACCAAAGAAATGGTCATTGACTTCCGCCACGGACATTTCACTCCCACACTCTCTGTTAACACTGAAATAATAGAAAGGGTGGAATCATACAAATACCTCGGCACAATAATGGACTACAAACTCACATTCCAACTACACAGTGAACATCTTTTTTCTAAATGTCAGCAACGTCTCTTTTTTCTCCGTAAACTTCGCAAACTCCAGGTTCATCAAACAATACTCTCTGCTTTCCAAAAATGTTTCATCGAATCCATCCTCACTTTCAACATCACAGCCTGGTTTGGTTCACTCAGCATCACCCACCGAAACAGTCTAAACAAAATAGTCAAACTCAGTAATAAAATCATAGGTCAGGAACAGGAGCCACTCATCAACATCTACAACACTCAGGTCAAGAAAAAAGGCACACAGATCGCCACAGACACAACACACACACTACACAGCAACTACAGCCTACTACCATCAGCACACAGATACAGGTCACTCCCACTCCGGACAAAGAGAGCATCATCCAGTTTCATCCCCACTTCAATCCGACTTCTAAACACTTAACTCCCATCAGAACTTTTTCCTTTTTAATTAACCTGTAACTAATTTTTATACTTGTATGTGTCCTTTGTTTTTAACCTTTGCTGCGAGTACTTGTACTATGTGTGGTTGTGGGAATGTGTATTATTATTGTGTTGGGTATGGCTGTGGTATGTATGTGTGGATTGTTGTTTTGCACCTGCACTTTTGATGTCCTTCCGCAACGAAGTTCCTAACGGAATAATAAAGTACTTTTGAGTTTTGAGTTGAGTTGAAATGACACGTCAGCAGCACTGACTTCAGTTGAACCAAGGCATACATGAAAACAACTGCATACTCCACAGTAACACTGCAACTTCCATCTCAATCATGCTAATACAGTAGGTTATTTACATGCATCCTGAAGTTTCACTCAAGTTAAGTATCACAGCATGCATCACAGTCTATGGTGTGCATTTCAGGTTAAACAGAGGTGGCATGAATGCATCTGACAGCATTCATGTCTGATACAAACAGACAAACAAAAAGTAAAAACATTCTCAGATGTAAAAATACCACAAAGTCATCATGCAAGACTTTCTGTGCTGGCGTTACCTGTGTAAGTGAGACAGAACATCAGCCTCTCTGCTCCTCCTGACGACCCTAAGGTGACGTAGCTGTCGCTGCAGCCCGGGTAGAGCAGCTTGTGTGCTTTTACGTTTTTATCATCCTCCTCAGTGTCGGCTGGCTGGAGGTTTGGTCAGGAGTTGTGGCTTGTGTTTGTGTTTCACCACAACTTAGGTAATGATGCATTTCTGGGTTTAGTATTTATTTACAATACTGGAGAAGTATAATGTAATATGTTGGCAATTAAATCAGCTGGCATACTGAACTAAAACAACAGGAGTGTGTTGATGTTGACGTACGTGCTGGTATTCACCATGCTGCAGCCGATGTCAGACTCAAACACATTCTTCCCTCGACCGCAGGTCTGCAAAAAGGCCACCAACAAGTATCATGGCATATGATGCAGTAACTGGATATACTATATAAAAACAAACACAAGAATTTTATGTGAAATGTGTTAGAAATAGAATTGAATTGTGAGGGAGTCTGTTGATTTTGGTACATTTAGAAAAGGTTGTCCATATAAAATGCAAATATCTAGAGTAAAAGTTTTTAAATAAACTCTCAGTTTGTGGTGGTGCTGGGGAAGTGGACATGAATATGGCTGTGTAATGTCCAAAAAACAGTTTGGATGCCGTTTCCTCGACTGTGTTGTGTCTGCTGCCATCTCCAGCTCAGTAAAGGGAACTGTTGCTGCCACATTTACTACATCAACTCTACAACGTGATACATGTTGTGTTCTGCTGCCTCCAACTAGCACTTCCCTGTGTGTGTAGCATGTGTGTGTCTCTATATCTGATTAGATGTTTAGATTATTGGTTTTATGCTGTTTTTTACATACTGTATGTTGTCTATGTAGACTATTTATGGATAATTTATATGTGTAAATATTTTGTTATGCTTTGATTGTGTATTTCTGAATTGTATTTTTTTTATTGTTACACTGATTGGACCCTAGGAAGAATAGTTGATGTGTATTACATCAGCTAATGGGGATCCAAATAAAATAAAATCAAATGTTAAAGGGACTACGAGGAGTTTCGGAAAGCGAAACTAGGAAATGCTGGGTGAGTCGACCAGTAAATAATAATATCAAAATAACTATAAAGACAAAACTATATATTTATCGAAAATGGACCCATTAACAAGTGTGGGTAACATAGATTCATCCACATTAATATGAGACTCTTTTATAACCAAAAGCAAACTCCTCGGGATCTCTAAAAGATTCCTCAGATATGAGGGGAAGTCCTCTCACATGACACGTTCATTAATAAAACTGTATTGGTCGGGGAATGGGCTCCATGGTTCAACTGAAATACTCTAATAACTATGGAATAAGTCATAAAGAGAACTTACATTATTGTTGGCAAAGTTACCCTGGTATCTGTGGTTGGAGTGGATGTACTCTCCAGCTGACTCCATGTTGCCATCCACTCACAAGCCAGTGTCTTTGTAGTGGTAGATGCCCTGGCCGTGCCTGTAAATCATCATCAACAACAACTTAAACAGTAGTTTTAAAGGTTTCAATTTCACTTTCTGTATCTGTTTTTTGTATTGATGTTAGCCTGGTGGGGCAGAATGATGTTCAATAAATTCATATTGTGCCTGGAGCACCACAGTAACTCGTTAGGATCACATTTCATCTTTAACAAAAGGACTGCAGCTCCTGCAATTTGGATATTGACTTTGGTCATTGTGATTTCAAATTATTTCACTCCATTGTTCAGCCCTATACAGCGTACATAGAAAAATGCATGGGTCAATGACATGATACAGTTCAACCCAATGTCAAGTGTTGTAACCGGTATTTTTTTTCATAAAAATCTGATATACAGGAAAAAAAAAATCTGGACTCAGATTTGGGATAAATGTTATTCACTTTTACAATGCAACACTATGTTTCTTGAAATCTTGAAACATAATTTGTCACATTTTTTTTTGAAAAATAGCGTGGTTTTAGAATGTGTCCTGCTCAGTGTTGCCAAAATGCATTTAAATTAATAAAAAACAGAACAAAAAAATCTGTTTTAATTTAATGTTATTAAAAGAAAATATACTTTTTTACACGTAAATCCAGTGTAAGTGGATAAAATATTTATATCATTCATTTGTGGTTACACCATTTGACATTTTCAGGGCAATCAGTCTTACTTTTGTAAAAAGAAAAAAAAAAGTTAAAATGTCATTTCAAATGACGTGAAACCAACATGAATACATGTCCATTTTAAAGAATCTGATGCATGCTTTTATTTTTTTTTCATTCATTTAGGCCTACAGTAAAATTTGTCACTGACCCATGTAGCTACATCTATGTTGGAACAGGACTGAAAGATTAAAGGTTTTCAAGTAGTATACAGATATTTAAAAACATTTCACTGACTGTGACTGAGTCATTTATGCTGCTGTTGTACCTTAGACAAATGAAAAAGTGAAAGAGATGTTTGTCCTGCAGTTAAAAAAAGTCAACCTAGAGCAATACTGTTTTTTTTTTTTTTTTTTCAAAAAACATTCAGTTCACCTACATACTGGTGCAGATTAATGACACTGAGTAGGACTCAAACTAGGAAAGCAGAGGAAAAACTGGTTCCTGAGACTGAAGACAAGTTCAGTTGGACCTCATGCTGCACTGTCCATCATACGTGTCTCCATTGGGATAATAAGTGTAGACACCGTGACCCTGTCTCAGGTTCTCAACCCATGACCCTGACAGAGAAGGAGAGGCAACAAGAAGAGTCTGGTCTCTACAGCTCTGTGTCAGGAACTCGGCTCCAAATGTTGATCAACCCTCAAAATGCATCAACTCATGTAAGGTGCCTTTGCTATACCTTCACATTTAGAGCCATCTGGATAGTAGAAGGAAGTGAACATGAAACATGGGCAAGGCACCATGTTTAATGTTCTGATCATAGTCTCCCACATATCTTGCCCCATTCTTGAAGTAATATGCCCCCTCATTAGACAAAAGAAGAAAACACGAAAACGATACACGAGTTAAAGCTACAATAATTCAATAATAACATTGAGCCCTTATTTAGTTATTTATATAGCATGCTTGAATTATATTTTAATTTGTTCATAAATGCTTACATGTTTTTTTGGTTTCATGATACATGCTACTCTTTCATATATTTATATATAATAATAACATGTTGATGGTCTTTGGTATGGGTATGCTCTGTTATATCTATCGCTCTGGGTATATCTACGTAGCATGTATAGAAGAAATAAAAGCATATAGCAAGTAGCCTACATATCACATTTTTTTGAATAACAGTATGTGTGAAGTATACAGAAAGGAGTCACTGAGTCCAGTCTTGGCTGAATAGGGTGCTCAACATGGTGTTCAAGAAACTGAAACTTAAAGGATTCACCAGTCACCAGCTCTGCTTGAGACTCCTGTTGTTCATCAGGTGTTGACTGTGGACTGATCCTCTCTGCTGTCAGGAAACAGAAACAATGCAAAAGTTAAATTGCTGCAGTACCTGAGCATGATGCCCACACAGAGATAAACTCAGCAATCTGTTGTTAAATTGAGCTCCAATGAGCTAGCTAAGCTAACCTAAATACAGATGCATCCCCTCAAACAATCAGACAGTCACCACATTATCTGTACATAACTGACCTGCTGTATAAGCTCATTAAAAATCGATTTTTTTTTTGGCATTTGGCAACTAAACCACTGCTTAGGCTACCTGTAATCAGTCTTGACAAGACTGGTGTCGGAGTCATTGGGTCCAGACTTGAGTGAAGACAGGTGGGACAGAGCAGCATCATTCCATGTTCAGGAAACTGGAACTTTGAGCAGTTGTCATCAATCCTGTTGAACACTGATTTGTTTAGAGTCACTTCTGCCCTGATGCTGAAATACTGACCTTTTCATCTTGGTATAATCACCAGAGGTGTGGACTTGGACTCGAGACTTGAGACTTGACTTGGACTCGAGTCCCGATTTTGATGACTTAAGACTTGCTTGATCAAATCAAAAAAAGACTTGGACTCGCTTGGGACTTGATGCCAAAGACTTGAGACTCTACTTGGACTTGAGAGCAAAGACTTGAGACTCTACTTGGACTTGAGAGCAAAGACTTGAATTCAAGTCAAGTCACATGCAGCAAGCACAAATATTAAAATATTTAAAAAAGTGTCACATCAATGTTACTGTAGCAGCCAGCCAGAGACATTCTATATAGAACCCACTCCTGTTATCCATCTTGGCTGTATAATTAATGCCAAAACACTAATGCCTACCACACACATAAAGATAATCTGGCTGTTTTTGCCCCGATTTTCCCCCTTCCGACCAAAGACAAAAATCGCCCGATTATCTTGGCTCTTAAGAGTATTTTATGAGATTCTCCTGTGGTGTGTGGTGTTTGGATTTAAATTCTCCCAACAATCGGCTCTTAAAACGGTCGGCGGCGACCAGTATTTACGGTTGTTGGTCCCAACAATCGTGACCGTTTGGATCAAAAATCGGCTTGTGTGTGGGGGAAGCCGACAATCTCGAGTCACCGGCTCTGCTTCTTTATGTAACCAATAAAGAAGCGAGCTGACTGCAGCACACGTAGCATAACAAACCAGTGTGGCTAACGGCTCCATGGCATGGATCTATATAATACATCCATGCACCATGGCCACCATCAACAGACTACGTCAGATCACGTTTGATCACACGAGATTTCTGGCGTGTTACTGTACGTCAATTTTAAATAGCTTTATTGGCATGAGAAGGCAGTACTTATAGACAAAGCATATCACAATAGAATATTAATAAAAATAAACAGATGAATAAGTGGCAGAACATTAACAATAAAATATAAACAACTTAACAATTGAGGCGTGGTCATGATCTTTACAACTTATCATTAATTATAATCGATTTGTTTGGGACTCGAAACAAAAATCTCAGGACTTGGTTGGGACTTGAAAAAAAATCTTAGGACTTGGTTGGGACTTGACAAAAAATCTTAGGACTTGGTTGGGACTCGAAACAAAAATCTTAGGACTTGGACTTGACTTGGGACTTGAGAGCAAAGACTTGAGACTCTACTCGAGACTTGAGAGCAAAGACTTGAGACTCTACTTGGACTTGCAACATAGGGACTTTCTCCCACCTCTGATAATCACCTGTGTAAACAGCCACCATCAAGTAGTTGCTAATCTGCTTTGGGCAATGGGCATGATGCATGATGCCCATCAGCAACAAACCACAGTGCACTGGTCATTTGTCCATTATTATCAACAGACCTTGCAGATCTGGAACAAAGAACAAGAATCAGGTTCAGCTATAGACTACAATTAGCCTACAATTTAATGTGTAGGACACACTGAGCACTACACCTCCCCAGCACATATGCATCAACTTCTGTGTTGATAACGCTACTCAAGAAGCCTAAAAGGTGTTCACTAATCATTGGTCTTCACAGAAAGGTAAGTTATGAATTCAGTCTTGTTCACAAGAGGTGTGTGTGAAACAGGTGGGGAAAAATCGTTGTTGTTATTTGATTCTTGTTATTTACTGTAAAACACTAATGCAAATTAAATAGTAGTAATAGTACAAGTTTTGTCTTCGATAATTCAGCGTTTGTCAGTAACCTGTGTACGAGTGAAGATGGTGGACAAAAAGAGGGGAGACATAAGGTTTGAAAACAACCTGACTGTGAACACGGTTGTGTTTACACGGCGGTCCCAGTCCCAGTCCCAGTCCCACAGTGTGGACAGGAACAGCACGCTGGGCTGGGGCGAAATAAACATGGCAAGCAACCAAAACCCCCACCTGTCCTGAACATGGATCTATTATGGTCCTGAAGTAGGCACGGGTGGGCGGGGCTGGACGCTGCCGCCCGTAACCACGACAACGACCGCACGAGCCAGTCTGCGTCTTTAAAAGGTGTGGTGAGAGCGTGAGACAGACGGCCACTGAGAGCTACGTAGCTAATGAGCCATTACACAACTTCCTGGAGTGGAGGCATTTATCAGAGCTGGAGTCTGAGCCCTGGAAATTAGTACTGGACGTCAGATAAGCACGTAGACGGTGTCTACATTCATTTAGCACAAATACCCGAGCACAGCTCCTACACAGCGGGAACGAGCCGTTAGCCTCCTCTCTCTGACTCTGACAGTTAAGTTACCGTTAGCTAGATAACAACGCCTCCTGCTCCTGTGTGAAAATGGCCACAGATGAGCTCTCGTCCAAACTCAGCCGTCGGCTGCAGATCGAAGAAGGAGCCGAGGAAGCCGTCGCCGTGGACGCAGCCGGAGAGGAGAACGGCTCGGAGCCGGAGGAGAAAGCCAGCACGGCCAACGCAGACTCGGAGCTGGGAGCCAAGCTGCTCCGACGGGGGGAGCTGAACGACGGGCAGGGGGAGCACTGCCAGCCCAGCATGAAGGTGTTCAACCCCTACACCGAGTTCAAGGAGTTCTCCCGAAAGCAGATCAAAGACATGGAGAAGATGTTCAAAATGTGAGTGTGACAGGGTGGGTTCAGAGACATGGCTCCAGGCTACTGCTTCCCCTTTCTAATCTGAGATGAGTCAGTTGCTTGTGTCAGGGAAGTTTGCTCATATAAGGAAGTTGAGCTGGCATGTTGCTCATGTAGGTCACAAAAGAGCCAAAATTAAGTGATAATGTTTTATCATTCGTGTAACACCATTAACAAAGTAGCTACAACAGACTAACACAGTGTAGTATTGATTGAAGGAGATGGCCATTGGTCAGAAGCTGTAACGTTACACCAGCATGTGGAAGTGAGGACTGACTCAGGAACAGATGTTGAGAGCTGTCAGACATTATGAGATAACTGGTTAATAAGTGATCCAAGAAAACAGACTAATCAATAAAGAAAATAGTGTTTGCAGCTGTGCAGTCGGTTAGACCACAGATTTGTGTAGCTGGAGGGAATGCAGGGTGGGGACAGTTATGCAAGTGAGTGACAAGGAAATGAGATAACAGCAGCCTTTCATTGAGTGGAGAATTGTTCTCAGTTCAGGACCCGATGTGGTCTGAGGTTAACAGAGAAAACAGTTTGTTTCAAATCCACTGACCCTGTCTCTGGAGTCACCTTGTGCATGTGGACACGTGGTTGTATTCACTGTGCTATTGGTGCTGGTTAACCTGCTGGGAAGAAGAAGAATACACGAACTGTGACATTCCTGGGGTTGCTGGCTTTTGGAAAAGTTGAAGCTGCACACAGTGTTAGACACATTTCATTGCCCTGTCCTGAACCTGGGTCACAGCAAAGAGACCAGCTCACACAGCTAAAATGTTCACATTCCTCATATCAAACAAGGATTGTCACTCAGTCATTACTTCCTGTTTTCAGGTGAGACACATTTTCATAAAGCATCAGGAAGATGTTAAACATGACAGAATAAAAAGTTAATTCCCTACTGCAAAATTCAATCTACACCATAATAAAAAAAACTAAAAACGGTCGCACTGCATATTGTGTACCGTAATTAGAATACAGCTGGAATGGTTATTATGCATACGTAGTGCTATAAATGCAGTATGTGTGTCCCAGTTTGGATCCTGTAGGAATGACTGAAGGGACTCCATGGTCCCAGTGATGTGATTGGTCAGTAGTTGGAGGATGTCATTCAGGTGCTTTGAAGTGGACGTGCTCTGGGGCAGATGTAGTGCTGCTGATAGCCAGATACATACCATACAGGATGTTGTTGGCAACAAGTTACATGAAGGCGTTTCACTCACATTTGCAGCAGGTGTGAATTTAACCGGGTTAATCCAGCGCTGTGGAAATGTTTACGGTCACACTTTGTCGTGCACACGTTTGTGAATCTGATAGGAAGTGAGTGCTGCTGCCGGGGCGATGGAGGCCGGTTGCAGTGTGACTGCACAGTGAGTCAGGCTCAGCAGCTGAATGGCAGGAATTCAGGGTCAGTGTGCGTTTACCATGAAGCCTGCAGCAGCAGCAGCAGCAGCAGCAGTCAGTGTGGGTGGTAGGTGTGGTGAAATGAGCCTTGATTACATCCCTGCTGGCCACTTCCTCTCACATAGTGTTTTACTGAGACCTACAGTATGAAGTCCTGACAGAGTCCAGCCGTCTGACTCAGCTGGACAAATTAGGATAAAAAGGAAGTTACTGTTACGGTTACTAGCCACGATGCTACATCTGGTCTTCTGTTGAGGCATGTCGTCTTTTAAATCAGGTTGACACTTACGTTTTGTTTTTGCACGTCTGCAAAGTTGGAGCTGTTTCCATGGATGCTCTGCTCAGATTCTTGGGCTTCCTGGCATGTCCAGGCCTGTCCAGGTGGTTTAGCTGCACTACTTTGTACAGTCACTCTATGCACGGTCCCCTGCTAACGGTTCAGACCCAATCACACCTGGATGGTTTCAGCGTTAATCTTGTGAGTTACAGTTATTCAAAAAGAGTGTTGAAGGAAGTATCCCCCTAATTAAACAAATCAATACATGTCTAGAGATGATTAGCCTGCCTGTGTTTACTGCACAGTGTAACACTAAGTGACCCTGTCCAGTCACAGAGCTCCAGTGTGATTGGATCCAGTAGTGCAGCAGGGATGACGTCTAACTCCAGATGTTGCCATTGCTCTAGTTCCCTCCGCAAAGAGCCAACTGGATTTTAGATGAAACAAACTCACAATCACCAGAAATAAATGGCTAATCACAAAGGCTATAAATGAACTACACTATGGCCACATGACGTCAACCGCAGCACTACTGAGCTTCCTGTAATTGTAGTTTGATTTATCTCTGACCTTTTCTACAAAAGCCTACAACGTTAGTAGTGGTTGGGGGGGGGGGGGGGGGGGGGGTTTCAGACTTGGTCTAACATTTCTAACAACCTGTTGAGTGTCATTTAGACTCTAGTGAGCAATCACCCTTTTTAAAGAGACATAAAAATCACAACAGGGGGATTTACTGATGTATTTTATGTTGTAGATCAAAACGAAGATTAAATGAAAATGTCATCTAATAGAAACTATTTTAAAAACCCATTGACTTCAGGATGAAGGAGCCAGGAGTACTAAGTCATTTCCTGGTTTAAGGACTCATCCCTGACCGACTCTGATTTATACTGCAGTATAATATCAATATACTAGTGTGTGCATGGATAAATGTTCATTATAATTCCAGTTTAAATTTAAAAAGAAAAAGAACACAATTGTTGAATTCCTGCTTTGTCATTAGAAATATGTGACAAAGATTTTTTTCCCGCATACTGTTCACTTCGTCTGTTGTGCCGCTTGCTTGAAGTTCCAGTTGTTTTCACACCTTTATGCACCAGACCAGTCAGCACAGAGACGGTGTGAGTTTGAGGGCTGCTTGGGTTTGAGTAATAAAAACAAGAACCCTGGAGGAAAATGAACATCCTCCCTCCATGTGAAATCAAGCCTTGTCTCTTGGTTTTTGACCGAGGTCTCTTTAGAAAACAAATATTTTAAAATAGACCTGGACCGGTGCCAACCACTGAGAGCAAGATGGAAAAAGATGGAATTAAAAGGTCCTGTGCTCAGAGACTGGAGGAGGACAATGACTGAACAACTCATACTGATTGTTTCTGCTCTCTGTGGGAACAGGTGCAGATAACAGAGTGTGTAAATAAAGTCAATAACTGCATGATAACGATCAGTAGTCCCTCTATTGACTACAAAGCGAGTATACAGGAAGTCATTTACTTGTCTGGACATGAACTCTCTCATTGCCAAGTAGGAAATGCTCAACGATGAGCGCACGCTTCCTGTGGCTGAAGTGAGAGCAGAGATGACTGCAGCTGTTCTCTCAGCGCTAAGCAGCACCTGTCTGTTCCTTCCTCTGCTGACCAAACCTATGTTAGCACATCTTTGCACATAGATCAGGTTGAAGCAGAGGCAGAAAAATCTTCTTATTGAAAGTAGAAACCTTGAACAGGACAGGGTGTAGTAATAACACATTCTTAAAGGGATATTTCAACATTTTGGCAAATTCGGCTGTTGCCATAATCCCTATAGTCATAGCAATAGGTTCGTTACCTTTACAGTAATTGTCGGTTCAAGCTGCTTTTAAATCGGCGGAGCAGAGACATGAGCTGCTTAGCTAACGCAACGGAGGCTAATGGAATTTCCACGTTTCCCTCATCAAACTAAATACACAATCCAACAACTCCAAAACGCTCTGGTGGACAAGTTGTGACCTGACATTCACCACGCTATGAGATAATAACGTATAATTATGTAACATTACAACACATGAAGCAAATACTCAGAACTACTTGCCTTTGAAATCACTCACATGTATCACACACATGTTCCTGCTACCTCTAAAACAACTCTGTCTGGCAACGTTGTGTTATTATCTCATAGCGTGGTGAATGTGCAGGTCACAACTTGTCCACCAGAGCGTTGTGGAGTTGTTGGATTGTGTATTTGATGAGTTTGATGAGGGAAACCAAGAAATCCCATGAGCCTCCGTAGCGTAGCTCTGAGCAGCTCGCGTCTCTGCCCCGCAAATCGAAAAAACAGCTTGCACCGACAATTAAAGGTAATGAACCTACTGCTATGACTATAGGGATTACGAATTTGCCAAAATGTTAAAATATCCCCAGGGTTCGACAATAACGGTTGCCCGATTGCCCGGGGCAAGTAAAAATTACCGGCGGGCAGGTAGAACCTGCGCGGACTTGCCCGGTCGGGCAAGCACCGACTCAGATTTTATTATTTTTTATTTTCGGACTTTTTATGCATTTATTTTGAAAGGACAGCTGGAGAGAGACGGGGGGAGAGGGGGGGTTGACGCGGAGCAAAGGCACTGTCAGGTGGGATCGAACTGGGTCGCTGCAGCGGGTGCTCTACCAGGTGAGATAGGTACGTCGCTCGCGGCTCGCCGTAATCGGCGATTTCACCGAGCATTTCACTGACGGTGAGCGGCCTGACGCTGCTTCATTAACGCCGCCGCTGTTTCAGACTCGGGGCAGACGCACCGTTTAGTTACCATACCGACGAGCTAACGTGCCCTTTTTAGGTTATAATCCTGTTGTCAATAAACACACGTGGAGACGGCGCTACAACCAGGGGTGTGAAACATGCGGCCCGCGGGCCAAAACCGGCCCAACAGTGGGTCCAATCCGGCCCTCAGCAAGTGTGAAAATTTTAAATTGCACATATTTTTATCAAGAAATTTCAGGTGGTTCATAATATGTTTTGTAAAAGGATAGTTCATTAACTGTAAACATCTTAATAATGTACTAAAACAGAGGAAAAATAGAAATTTTAAAATATATGTATAGGCTATCATGATATTGTTTTACTGGTTAGGCCTACTTGAGATCAAATTGTGCTGTTTGTTACCCCTGAACTAAATTGAGTTTGACACACATGATTGGCTGTTTGCCTGTCACTGTTGTTTCAATGTCCCACATCCTTGAGTTTTACAGGGGCAACTCAATAAACTAGAGTAACATGGAAAAGTCTAGGCTATTTCCAGTAGTTCAAGTCAAATGGCCCCAACCAAGTATTGAGAGCATATAGATGGACATGAACATTTTCATATTCAAAATTATTTTTTAAATTGGTCTTTTCTAATATATATATATATATTTTTAGATACTGCATTAATACTGAAGCTAAATTGTCCACTGCAGCATGTGAATGCAATGAAAAGAATAAAATCTGATTGGAGGAGCCAGCTATCTGTTAAAATGTTGTCCAGGTTAATGTTTTAGCCATTAAAAGGCCCTTCAGTTCAAGATTTCAACTGTGATCGGGCATTAAACAGGTGGCTCACCTGTTCAGATAGGGCATGGAGGGTGTAACTGCTACTGGTCAAATAATGTGAAATAGCAGTTAATTTTACATGTCTGCAATGATTGCCATTTAAATGCAATTATAGATAATAATAAATACTGCTTTCTGAAGAAAGAAGTGTTGTGTAGTGTTGTGTATAGTCAACAGGAAGGATTTTAGTAAGATATAAGTCATGAGCGAAAGTATGCACCACACAACCAGAAAAAAAAAACCTAGGCAGGGCAAGTAAGAATTTAGATGGGGCAAGTAGATTTGAAAAGTACTTGCCCGACAGGGCAAGTACGAAAAAACCTTAACGTCGGACCCTGATCCCTTTAAAACAGAAAGACAATAATATGACAACTGCTATGAGTAAAAATAACACAATTGCGTAATAAGAATAACTGTAGCAGATGGCATTGAGCAGATCACGGAGTGACGAGGAGGAACACAACTGCAGAGAGAGCAAGCTGTGTGCAGATGGAGAGGAAGAGGAGGAGAGAGGACCTCGGTGCATCATGGGAAGTGCTGGCAGCTATGGGCATATAGCTGCTGGAGATTGGCAAGAATCTGGTGATGCAATAAGTTTTACAATCGTAATTCAATGAATGGTGATGTCTGACAGCAGCACACAGCAGTTCAATTCTTTATGAACAGATCTGCATTTGCATGTATCTCAGTCTGTCAAACATCCAGTCACAGTGCTGCTCTTTGTCCAGCTGGAGCACTTCACTCCCATCGGCTGTAAACCTCACTTATCTCAACAAGTGTTATATTGTCCTGAGCCAGCTCTGCATGCTGATACCGGTTGCTTCTATGTAATAATGGCTCTCTATTGTCCACATGGAGACAAGGTGTTAGTTCTCACTGCCTCCTCCACCACTGTTTCTCAGAGATGAACTCAGAGGTTTCTGACCGTGTGCCTGTGCTCTCACACTGTCCTGCTTTGTAGCAGCAGCAGCTGTGCAGCTCTTGTTAAATCAGCTGTGATGCCTGTGATACAATGGTGCTGGACGCCACAGAGAGAAAACACTGGGTGTAAATGAATGAAAGCCTTGGCAGAGAGATCAAATGCCGCTCGGCTAAAACGGTCTCTGGCCTGGGAAACAAACTCCAAACCCTTCTTCTTCTTCTTCCGTAAACACACCACCACCACTGGCAAAGACCTTTGGAAAGTACCCATGAAGGGAGGGGCCTGGGGGCCGCTGTGAGCACTGCATTCTGGTTAATGTATTTCTACTTTAAATATACAAGCTTCCTCTCAGGTTTCTCCGGCCACCAGGGTCGCAGTTAGTTGAAAAGTGTTGTGTTACGACACTTTTCAATATTAAAAAGACAAATAAATCTGATTGACAAGAGCTGTGACACTGTTTATGCAGAATCTTCTGCACAGATTCTCCAGGAAGGAAGAAAATCTATGAAAACATAACTTAACTCATCCACAGAACATACTTTTATTCTGTATCTCATTATATCTCAACAACTCAGTCTCCTTCTATCTTGTTTTTTCTACACTGGTTACTTTTTATTGTTATGTGTTATTATTCTACTCCACTTGGCCTCCCTTCCACTAAACCTGGAGGATGAGATGTGACTTGATCAGTAGACCTGATAGTAGCTGGTATCTCTTCCTCAGCCCTGTAGGAGCTGCAGGAAGTCGTCCACATTGGTCAGCAGAGCCAACAGATTCATGTTGGGTTCTTAAAGGGATAGTTCAACATTTTGGCAAATTGGCCCATTGCCATAATCCCTATAGTAGTGGTTCGTTACCTTTATTTGTCAGTGCAAGCTATTTTTAGAACGGCGGAGCAGAGCCGCCCGCGAGCTGCTTAGAGCTACGCTACGGAGGCTAATGGGATTTCTTGGTTTCTCTCATCAAACTCATCAAATACACAATCCAACAACTCCACAACGCTCTGGTGGACAAGTTGTGACCTGCACATTCACCACGCTATGAGATAATAACACAACGTTGCCAGACAGAATTGTTTTAGAGGGAAATTCATGCAAAACCGCTGATGCGCGTTCCCGTCGAGGGCAGTTTTTCATCAAGCAGTCAAGCTCAAGTGTATTTCCCTCTAAAACAACTCTGTGTGGTAACGTTGTGTTATTATCTCATAGCGTGGTGAATGTGCAGGTCACAACTTGTCCACCAGAGCGTTTTGGAGTTGTTGGATTGTGTATTTGATGAGTTTGATGAGGGAAACCAAGAAATCCCATTATCCTCCGTAGTGTAGCTATGAGCAGCTCGCGGCTCTGCTCCGCCGTTCTAAAAATAGCTTGCACCGACAAATAATTTGCCAAAATGTTGAACTATCCCTTTAACATTTGTTTAGTGGGAGTGGAAATGTTTAATTGTTGCATACAAAGATAAAACCAGGGTTAAAAACAGTACAGTGAAATGCAAAAACCAAGCGCACAACTGTTATTCATTGTTTAACAGGCTGCCTACTGCAGCTACACCTGGTGGAAGATATGGATTTTCCTTTTCTTCCCATGTAATGAAACACCTGTGTTCAGGTATGACGCTGGTAAGGACAACTACATCGACCTGATGGAGCTGAAGCTGATGATGGAGAAGCTGGGCGCTCCACAGACTCACCTGGGCCTGAAGAACATGATCAAGGAGGTGGACGAGGACCTGGACAACATGCTGAGCTTCAGAGAGGTGAGGGGAGACGGGACAGAGCCAGCTCACTTCAGTCAGAGACTCTGTCTTCATCCATGTGTCTCTGCTCTTCCTGTCCTCCTCAGTTCCTGCTGATCTTCAGGAAGGCAGCAGCAGGAGAGCTGTCTGAGGACAGTGGCCTCTGTGTCCTCGCTCGCCTCTCTGAGATCGATGTCGCCACAGAGGGAGTCAAAGGAGCCAAGACCTTCTTTGAAGCTAAAGTAAGTCAAATCTGAACGTGTACACGTCCCAGATTTACAAGGCAAAGAAGGACAAAAATACACACATTTTTAGTGATGACACACATCACTAGTGATGTGAAGCAATTCAAAGAGTGAAGTGTGTCTATTTTCTCCTTTCTTGCCTTGCCTTTGGCATGTGCTGCCCTATCAAGTGTTTTTGAATTCTCTGTTTTATGACAGTCAGTGCTGTGGGCTGAGTGTTTGAGAAGAGGACAATATGAATATTTATAGCATTTGGCAATTTCTTTGCTTTATGCCTTTCATTATCTGTAATAATGATAATGATAATAACAATAATGAAAATAATACCACTAGGCTGCTATGCTTTTTTAGTGCATTTTAGTTTTTTCTACCTGTATTCATACACATAGCATCAATCACAAATTCAGTTTCAGGTCAGGGGGGTGGGGAATGTTCTTTGCTCGCTTCAAGCCCTGACTCTCAGTGTTGTAGCTACAAAAACAGATTATCCTCCACTGACAACAGCTCTTTGGGATTCAGTTGTGCGTCTCAGTTCTTGGCTCCACCACCTGACCGCTGTGTGCTTCCAGGTCCAGGCCATCAACGAGTCCAACCGGTTCGAGGCCGAGATCCGCCAGGAGCAGGAGGAGAAGAAGAAGCAGGCCGAGGAGCAGAAACAGAGACGAGCCGCGTTCAAAGACCTGCAGTCGGCCTTCAAGTGACTACCTCTCTCCCCTCAGGACCCTCACTCTCTGTGCTGTACTAATGCTGTTAGTTTGTCAACGCTCTGTGTATGACAGTGGTAGACGTGAGTCAGCCACAGGCCCCAACATCCCAGACATGCTGATGACTAGTCTACGATGCAGTCGACTAGATACGCTATGAAAAATCACCACTGCCCATGCTTATGCAGATAATCGCTAAAAAATATGTACCATCATCTGTTAATGTAGCTCAGTCACACCTTCAAACATCCAAATACAAGCTAGAAAATACTGAGCTACATTAACAGATGACCACTACAGTTTTTACCCCCAAATCAGCTGTGTGGCCCCTGTGCTGGCACAGCAGGAATCACACACCCTGCCCCCCCCCCACCCCCTTCTCCATTCATATTTCATTATCTCACACAAACACACACACATACACACACACACACACACACTGTTGCAGCCGGCTGTTGTGATAAATGCACGTATTGCCTTGACCTGGCGACGGTGTTCGACCCACATTCAATTGACTTGATTGATTCCAGGGCTCATATGTCACAGTCACATGATCCGTGTGTGTTGAGTGGTGCTGTACATGTTGAGCTGACAGGTCAGTGGGTGTCCACTGACAGCTTTAACATTAGCTTCTTATATTAAAGGGATAGTTCACCCAAAATTCAAATTTCACTCATTATCTACTCACCCTCATGTCGATTAAGAGCTGTGAGAATTTTCAGAGTCCTCCGTTCAGAGTTACGGGGGGGGTCCACGCAGCAGTATTTGTCCATATAATGGTTGTCAATGGATACCAACTTTCTTCATCCAAAAAGACACACCAAAAAACATCCAAATAGCTCCATAGTGCTCGTCTGTAATGTCCCTCTTGTATTGAAGCCCCGACATGAGAAATTGTTCCGAAAAAAATTAAATAAGTCTATATTTTAAGCTTGTTTGTAGCGGAAGCTCCCAGTGTCTCAGTTCACTGCTCTTCCTGTGTCAGTGCAAATCTCGCGTGATTTGCACTGACCGGCGGAACAATTTCTCATGTCGGGGCTTCAATACCAGAGGGACATTACAGACGAGCAGTCTGCGGACCCCCCCCCACCCCCCGTAACCCAGAGAAGGAACGGAGGAGTCTGAAAATTCTCACAGCTCTTAGTTGACATGAGGGTGAGTAGATAATGAGTGAAATTTGAATTTTGGGTGAACTATCCCTTTAACAAGTGTCTGTCCTGTCAAACTCTGGTGGTTTTCCCCATCAGCTCTAGTTTTATTCACCAGCCTCACTGCTGAGATGTGACTGTCTCTAACCACAAGCTACTTCCTGGTTCAACAGGATTTCACAGTCATTTGGTTTAGACCTGATGGAAACAACAGCCACTCTGCGCCACACACACCGCGTTCTCATTCTCTGACCTGATGAACCTGCAGGATCACTACGGCACCGTGCCATTCCAGCAACTAAACCACAGCTTCCACTGCTTTTAGCCCCCCCCCCCACCCCTCCACCCCCCTGCTCCTCTCTCACAGTCTAACTAATGTGACTAATGTGAAATCCTCCTTCCTGAATTCAAACCAGCCTTGAATGCTAAACCGCTCATTCCCTGTGGGCCCTGGCTAGTTAGTGAGACCAGCTGCTGGGGCCTGTGTATTCTCTGTAATCAGGTAAATCTTTTTAGCTAAGGGATTTGCACATTTTGCACTTACTGGTCATTTGATGTTAGTGTGTTAATCAGTAGATAGTAGACTTCACTTTATGCCAATTGTTGACTTTATTTCAACATCGTCTTTGAGACTTTGTGTTAATCCTGAAGATTATTTGGTCGACAGTACAAGTATTAACACACCAGAGATTAGACAGGCCGTAGTTCATTTGGAATATAATCCAACAGCCGCACATGATGGGACCTTAAACCTGTTGGCCTTTAGTTGTTTTATCTGTTCAAACACCTATAAACTCATCACTTGGTTGAAGTGATTGTGATGTAACCTGGCGACGTAACGTGACCTCACCGTTCTCAGCAGCCGCTCCTTCTCTTTCCTCCTCACTTTACTTCCAGTCCAACACCACTCGTCCAGCGCGGCTCACTAGTTCCTTCACACGGCCACTGCGTCAGTTTGATTACAAATTTTAAATTTACAAATATACAGAGCTGTATTAAATGCATGTGTGGGAGTGAAAAGTAAATACTACTGAGTGTTTAATGTGTTGTAATGATTAAATTGTTTCAAATTGTTGTTTCCGGTATAAAATTCTACAAGAAAACCCCTGAGAAGTGAAACACTGTCATACGACACCATGATCTGACTTCTTTTAAATAAGATTACATCTTCAGGATTATCACTCAACATGTCCAGTCTTAATCTGATGACTTTAGTTTTTGTATCATGGCACACAACAATATAAATTCTTTTTATAAGAGATTTTTCTATCTAAATGCTTTGCTGTTGAGGAACTTTTGGATACTGTATAAAATGATATGCAAGTTACTGATCCTGCAGCGTCCGTCCACTCCAGGACGTCCCAGCACCCCGGTCACAGCCCAAACCTTCCTCATGAGCAACCGAACAAAGATTTCCTGACGGTATGAAATGCAGTTGTGATTTAGTCAGATCTATAATGTGTTTTTATATTTGTAGAGTACGATCTGTCCCCAGTCATTTCCTGTTGTAACTAAACACTGTCACATTTTGGATCGTAGTGTTGAGTTGTGTTGATGCAGACTCTCAGTGCCAGTGTTCAAAACAAACACCATTGGTGTTGTGTAGTTGTTGTTGAGCCCTGTTTCTATATGCAAACCCTTCACCGTCACATCTTGTCCCTCGTGATACCAGCACTGTGTTGTAGTGGAGGTGGAGGTATTTATTTCCAAGGTCGACGTCCCATTAAGCCTCATTGACAGAGAACAGCAACTTCAGTGTGCACACAGTGGAGTCCATGTGTTCTTCTACTGATTCATTCCTTCATGTCCTTATTTTTAAAGTGCCAAATGTTTAGACTACTGTCATTAAGTCCAGTTCAGTGGAGCTGTTCACTCCACAGCAACACAAGTGAATGGAGAGGGAGTAGATGATGGGATGCAGACATTCAGTAAGCTGGCTGGTTGGTATGCTCCATCATCTTCACTGTTGTCATGAATGGAGCTTCTCCTTGTTGCTGTGTCCTCGCTCACTGCTGATCTTCAGAAACTCAACTGTGAAGTGTGTTGAATGTGAAAACTTCACTGTGAGCTGGAGGGAGTGTGTGCAGCCTCTTCTCTATACAACATGATCAAAGAGGGTTGAACTACGTTTCCCTTCTGTATTTTTCATTTCATTCCCTTTTTTTTGTGTTAGTACTGGCGTTTGTATTGTCTTGTATGCTGATAACAAATGAGGAAATGTTCTAATACATCTTTATTTTAATTTTCAATAAAAATGTATCCTTTTGTCGCAGAAGGTTGTCTCATCATTGTCTTATTGTTCAGTGTCAAAGTGAGATCAAAGCCTATAGGTCTGAACAACTGGTCAAATCATGATTTTATAATCATAACAATGTCCGACAAAATCACCAAACACACAAACTAAAGACAAAGACTGAGCAA
This sequence comes from Trachurus trachurus, assembly GCF_905171665.1. Lineage (NCBI taxonomy): Eukaryota > Metazoa > Chordata > Actinopteri > Carangiformes > Carangidae > Trachurus > Trachurus trachurus. The sequence continues at coordinate 576,990 of NC_139901.1, read as the reverse complement.
TTATTTACTGTAGAAGAATACACTCAGATGTACAGGTATGTAAATGTACATACCTGTCCAGTGATAGTTTAATTGTATGAATCATAATTAGATGGGTTTGTGGGTTACAAGTTACAAATAAATCTTGTGAGCAGAACAAATGGTCAGAGTTAGAGTTTTATCGAAGGAAGGAGGCAGCCGACTCTGTCATTTGTAAACAGTAGAGCATACTGAGAAGCTTGACATAGATTTAGCTAACAACTAGTGAGAGAAGTTGAATGACAGCAAAGTTCCTAGAGAGAAATCTAAGTTAAAGGTACAATATGTAAGAAATCTAAAGCAACTGGCCGTAAAATCCTCCTAATATGTCACAGAGACTCAGGAATAATGTTCATATAACATGATGAACTCACCAACAACAGTACAGCCAGAGTATTCACATTAAAAATCTTTTTTTTGCAGACTGCAAATCATGTTTATGTTTTGAATTTACGTGTTGGCATGTTGCGCCACCTAGCCCTCTCTCCCAGTCACGGCGGCGTCAGTGGCATTTCACCCTCCGGTCTGCTGCACTGAGACTATCGCTCAAAACCACAGTTACAATGTAACCTATAGTTATTTATTTTGGTTTTATAGTGTAAAGTTTAACCGCCCTTGGTTTTTACACTTGTCCTACCCAAAGACCGCAGTGTGTGGTGACAACAAATGCATTTCCTGAGTGTGCTTTCACAGTGACTGTGACTTCCACAGAAATGTGAGTCAGTTAGAGAGGCAAAATTAACATTTAAAAAAAATCCATTGCATTTTATTTTAGGGCCCTGAACCCTGAATATTTGTTAACTACACAAAGAGGCCAAACTAATAAATGAATCAATATGCATACATAGGCTAAACGTATTATAGCCTTGGCCTCTGTGTAGATTTCCAGATGCCAGAGCCTGGTTGTCAGCTCGGACACTGACCCATCACATTCACATGTCACACTTAAATCGCAATAAATGGCCAATTTACAACCAGAAGCATATGTTTCCCATCCATGACTTCATCATAGGACATAGAAGACTGGAGTCACAGGTGATGTCAGCTCACTGACAGTGGTGCTGGTTCCACTAGGTGGAGCTGTGACACAGCTGCTGCTTTCACACACTCAACTGGCTACATACAAAATGAAATACTGTCTAATAATTACAATTGTACTAATGACAATTGTAATAACTTATATTTACTTACATTATTATCATTATCATTGTTTATTCTAATAACATATTATACCTATTATATATAGGTCATACCTATTATGATAATAATTACTGCTTCAAGCCTATTTTTTAGGCCTTTTCTCGAAAATTGCATATCCATAATAAAATTAGTATATCTCTGCAACCACAACGTCTATTTGAATACTTTTGGTGTCATAGTAAAGGGAAAAAATTGAGGAATTGCTCAGATGTGTAAATTTCAGTATATGTGTTACTGGTGAAGAGTAAATGAAGATGACACACAGTAAAAATTAAATAAAATTAATATTTGCCTAAAAAGAATTGATGAGTGTCCTTTAGAATAATGCTATCCAAGCTCAAACCCTCTATAAAATCATTGTACAACATATGAACATTGTCTCTGCAGTGGTTGATTCTGATTAATTGAAGCAGGACAAAATTATTGAGATTTTACTACAAAATATTCGGGCGAACTTTCCAAAATGTCCATTTTTGGCACAGCTTGGAACCACCTGCTACTATAAACCATTGTTTAATCTTTATTTTCACACAATTTGCATAAACTAACTGAAAAAGAATCAACCGGGACTAAATAACAACTACTTTCCAGGCCCTCTGTGTCCCTCTGTGTAAATCTGCACTGAGAGCAGCTTATTTGGCTGCATTTGCGCCAGGCTCTATCTCTGCAGCGGATTGGTTGATTCGAGTGATTGACAACTCATTCGAACCGAATGAGGCTAGACCCACGTTGATGTGATTGACAGCACTGGCAGCCAATCAGAATAAGAAGTCTTCTCATGAGCCAATCAGAATCAGCAGAATCCACGCGCAGGCTGTTGTGTGCCCGCGCTCGTAAAGGTTCCGCAGCTCCTAAAGCCAGTCCGGACCATAATAGAGTGCCAACGCGGAAGCAGGAAGTAACGGCCTCATGGGTCCTCAATTCGAAAAAAAGGCTCCATAGAAATGAACGGGACTCCAAGATTTATTTCGTGATCCGTTTGAATTGTACCATGACAAAAAAAATATGTCCTCTACCTGTTTAAAACATCACGTTTCATGCCGAGAAATCAGCAGTTTATCGTAAAACGGCAACAGAAGAATGTATTTTGTGTGACGACGCTCTGCGGACTACAGATCTGGTGTCCCACAAAAAATACGTCACCAACTGACACGGGAAAGGGCGGCATTTGGTGTGTGACGTCACCTACGCGACCTGTAGTCTTTCTGGTTACGGATTCTTCTGAATTTTATTTTACAATGTGATGATGTTTTAAACAGGTAGAGGACATATTTTTTTGTCATGGCACAATTCAAACGGATCACGAAATAAATCTTGGAGTCCCGTTCATTTCTACGGAGCCTTTTTTCGAATTGAGGACCCATGGGGCCGTTACTTCCTGCTTCCACTTCGGCACTCTACATCCATGGTCCGGGCCGTTTTAGATGTAACACCGGTCAAAGTTCAAGCAAAGGTAAGAGGAAATGTACAACCATGTTTTGGCCAAGCAGTGTCTGTGTTTGCTGGACTTTGCTGGTTTTCTCTTCTCTCTCTGCCGTGCTGCTGCCTGCTAGCTTCTGTGTAGCTTCTGTGTAGCCGCGGCTGCTGTATCGTTCCAATCTTTGTAGCGGCTCTTTCACATGAGCGGTAGCTGATGTGTTTTGCATAATGTACAGTAGGATAGGAGCCAGAAATGTGGCGACTGGGTCCACACAGAGGTGCTTCATGAAGTTTGATGTTTAGTTGTGTGTTTGAGTAGTGTTTGGGCTGTGTTTGGGTCATATAAACATTGTTTTTACACGCTGTAGCCCAGCTTCTGCTGTTTAATTTGACATAATATGACCAGCTATATTCCCTCAGTGCAGTGGTGGCTCTGTGATTGTTCTGCATATGTCCCATATGGGGGACACTGGTTTTACAGCCTTTAAATACATCAGGTTGCATCTGACTCTGGGTCTCTGTAATGACTACAGTTGCTCTATTTAAGAACTGCTCTGTTGTTGCCGTATTAATCAACAATCAACTATTGGCTGAGATCAAAAACCTTGGATTCTTCACCATTCTCCCACCCCACAGCCCCCCTCTGTTATTATTATTTTTTTTATTGTGGAAAAAACAAAACAGACAATACAGTGAACATGCATTGATGACTTACAATGACATAAAATGTGAAATTAGGTGTGTGTGTGTGTGTGTGTGTGTGTGTGTGTGTGTGTGTGTGTGTGCGTGTGCGTGTGTGTGTGTTTGTGTAAGTCAGTTATGATATATTCTATAAATGGTGATCATAATAATGGTGAAAAAGAGACTTAGTGGATAATAATAGTGACTTTGGTCATAATAATACTATTGGGGTAGAGGAAAAAAGCGAAAACAAAGATTGAAAACATAAATGAAAAAAATAAATAAATAAATAATAGAAAACAAATAAATGACAATTGTGACAGCAATAACTCAACAGCGATAACGACAAAACCAAGCGAGCAAACAAACAAACAGAACAACAGGAAAAAGTAAAAAATAATAATAATAGTAACAGCGATTATTCTACAGTGTAGGGGAGAGGTAGGAACCAAAGGTACAGGAGCGGTTTGGGAGCGGAGGTGAAAAAAAAAAAAGTAAAATAGAATCAAATTTTGGATGGGGAGAAAGATAAATAAATGGAATATGAATAAATGATAAAGTAGGTAATGATAATAAAATAGAATACAAATAATAAAAATTACTAATTAGAAAATCAATTTGAACAGCGGGGCATTGGCCCGTGGTCCCCCATCCCCACCTCCCCCCAGCAATACCCCGCCCCACCGCACCCAGCCACCCCAGAGCACCAGCAGCAGCAGCCCGCCTCCCTGCTTAGATGGGAAGGTTTTGTTTTTGTTTTGTTTTTTCTTCTTTTTTTTATTTTTATTTATTTATTTATTTTTATCCTTTTTTCCTTTCCTTTTCTTTCCCTTTTCTCCTTTCTTTTTCCTCCTCTTCTTTTCATTTGTTTGTGTGTGTTTGTGTAGGGCATTAAAAGCAGAGTGCGTGTGGTGCATTAAAAACTAGGTAGGTGATGATGTATAGTGCTTTGTTTGTTTTTGTTGTAAGTTGGTTGTCAGAAGGGAAGTGGGCCGTACAGCAACTGCCTGAGCGGAGATGGGCATGAGCGGGCATGCCAGAGGGGAGGGCTGGGGGGGCCTCTGTTAGAGGCTCTATGTGGTCCCAGCCCTGAGCTGAAAACATCTCCACAACATCCTCTCAAATGCTCAAATGAGGTAACACACAGTAAAGAACAGAGAAGTGAATGCATAACTGTGATGGATTTGATATTTACAGAAGGCTGGTGTGTTTTGAGAGTTGACCAGTGACATCATAAAAGTTGCATAAGTCATAGAGCAGGTGACAGCTCTTGTTGGTGTGTGTCCTGTTGGTCAGAGAGAGTGCCACACTGAGGCCTCTCAGGTAACACTACTCTGACACACACTGATACTCTGTAGTATCAGTAGTATCAGTGTGTGTCTGCTCCACACGATGGCTAATGTTGTCTGACAGCAGCCTCATGACGGACCAGGACCACTCAGGTAGGACTCTGCTGTCTCTACATTCTGCTGTGTAATCTCATGCTCATTGATCAGGATATTATTGAGCTGTGCAGTGTTTTTTTTTTTTTTAGAGTGAACCATTCATTCATTATAAATATACCGTAGTAGATATTCATAATATTATCAAAGACAAACCAAGAGAGCAGCTTCAATTCTCCTTGGAGATTCATACTGTGTTCTTCATCTCCATAGTTGAATTCCTGTCATGTAGCCAGACTCTCACAGTTTCTACATTGATGTAACCTGACCCCAGGTCTGTCCTCCATCCTCTGCTGTTCAGTGAGCTCCATGGTCGTTTTGACTGAATCTCTGTCTCTGTGTCTTTACCTGCTCTCTGGTGAATCACGTTCATGTGAAGCTGCTCACTGACACAGATATTGTGAAGCTTCTTGTGAACTCAAAGGTTCCTTTGGCCTATTGTGGACCGTGTTTCCACTCCCAGGAAGATCATTCAAGTCAGGCTGATACAGTATATGTAGAACTAGTGGAGGTACAGTAAAGGAACTACACAATCAGTTCTGACACCGAATCTCTGAAAAACAACAGTTTACCAGCTGTGGCCTTTTAAAGATAGTGGGTGAAATAAAACGCAGTGAGCACTGGACCAGGCTCAGGAATGTTCAGCACCGCAGACCACACCCCCTGAAGTTCCTCAACCTTTGAAAAGTGCTACCGCTGGACCGGGGACAGTTTTTGGAGGTTGAGGTCGGAGGCTGAACACTAGATTTATCCTGTTTCCTGCAATTGAAACATGCCTCTTAAGTTCCCCTTAAAAGAATAGTTCACCTAAAATTCAAATTGCATGTTGACTAAGGGCTGGGAGAAGTTTCAGAGTTTGTATTTGCGCCGGCGTCAGTGCGATTACTGACGCCGGCGCAATCTCGCGAGATTTGGACGGACCAGGAAGAGGAGCTTCCGTTACAAACAAGCTTGAAATATAGACTTATTTCATTTTTTTGGGAACAATTTCGCATTTCGGGGCTTTAATACAAGACGGACATTACAAACGAGCAGCATGGAGGTATTTGGATGTTTTTTGGTGTGTCTTTTTGTTACGAAGACAGTTGGTATCCATTTGTTAGTTACCGTTATATGGACATGCACTGCTACGCCGAGACCCCCTGTAACTCAGAGAAGCCACGGAGGACTCTGAAACTTCTCCCAGCCCTTAGTCCACATGAGGGGGAGTAGATAATGAGTGAAATTTCAATTTTGAGTGAACTATTCCTTTAAGGTTTCTTAGTGCAAGTTCCTGAGGTTTGAACCACCATGACACTGTCATCCTATAAGAGCAGTTTCGATCACACAAAAGAGTTTAATTTACTCACAAAACTAGCAGGGGGAAACACTGGCCCACAGGGCAGGACATGGGGAGAAATGACGGCAATCAGACAAAGACAAAGGGACACACTGAGGCTAAATACACAAGGGAAGACACAGGTGCAATCAAGATAGGTGAAACACATTAGTAATCAAACGGGCAGGAAAACTTAACAGGAAGATAGGAGTAAGACTTCAAAATAAAACAGGAACACAGGGAATGAAAGATACGTAACACTAAGACATTGTGTCCCAGTGTCTTGTCTTAGTGTTAGGAACCTGACAGGAGAGAAGGCTGAGCGCTGTCTCTGTCTCTCTCTCAGCAGCTGTCCAGCAGCAGCAGCAGCAGCAGCAGCAGCAGCAGCAGCAGCTCCATGTTAGCTCATCAGCTGCCTCCATCCACCAAACGTCAGAGAAGCTCCTTCTGTCCACACCATCCCACCCCCGTCCCACTGAGTCAGCTCAACTCTAGGCCATCATGTCCATCAGTGGTTCGTTACCCGGCAACAGCACTCACACACAGAGGAAGATCCAGCTGAACAACACTCATCCACAGGGCAGCAGTCACAGAAAAGGTCAGTTCAACACTTTAAAGGGACATTGTGTAAGTTCTCCCGTTATCTATTCACGAAAATCGGTTATTACGTTCAAAAGTCTGTTTTTCATTAATCAGTAACCCCCCCATCAACAAAGTGAAGTGTTCTTTTCAGCTCTGAATGAGCCGTTCATATCATTCATATCTCCATGGAGCGGGTAAGCTCGGTGCTGCTGCCATGTGGTGTCTCCATGTTTTTACGTTCAGTGGCAGCGTGACGGTAGGAAACCACGGAAACTCAGCGGAGACACCGGAGCTGTCGGCTCAGGTCCAGGTGGCGTCTGTAAAAAGTCACCGTGGTAACGCAGTGAGGACTGTGAGGTGCAGTCGGGCAGAAGGCCCGGTCGGTAACAAACCAGATGTCATTTTAGTCACAGAAGTCAAGAGAAAGCCGGTAAAACGTGGGTCAGGTAAACAATACAACATCGCCATGACAACATATTGTCACATGTTTTGTTTTGCCTCGTGCTGATGGGCCACTTGTTTACATAGAGGCTTGTTTATGCCGTTACCTGCAGCGGCTGTCGTCCGTCTGCCATCTAACCGATTTCACGTGAATGCAGCATGAAAAATACGACTGAGTTGCTTGCGATCTACAACCGCACCGCTAGATGGGAGTAATTCTTACACAATGTACCTTTAAGATCCCAGCAGTTGAAGCAGTTATATTCATGAGCCACCTCCTCTAGGTCAAACTCTTCATCATCATCATCATCATCATCTGAGATGAGTTTGACCTGGTTCCTGGTTAATGAAATGTCAGTCTGTGGCCAACAAATCCTGTACGGAATCTTTAATTCACACTTTCTGCATGACAGACATCAACACAGACTGGCATCCACTCTCTGATCGCTTCATTAGGAACATCACACTAACATTCCTCCTCTGCTCTCAAAAGCTTTTGCAGATTTTTTTCTTTTGCGCTGCTCCCATATGATTGGCTGATTGGATATTTGCAAAAGGTATATAGGGATTGCTAACAAAGCGCTAAATTTCAAATGCACAGAGGATGACAAAAACTACGGAAGAGGATTAGGGATTCTGTAAGGAAAAAAAGTGAGTTCTGACTTTTTCCTCAGAATTCTGACTTTTTTTTGTGTGTTAAAAAGAAAAAGTCTCTGGAGCTCTGGAGATTTTTTTTCTCCAACCCCCCCCCCAAAAAAAAAAAACAGCAGCCCTAATCCTCTTCCATACAAGTCCTATGTTTGAATACATGTTTTAAAAAATGTTTTGTTGATATTGATATTCACTGAAGAGAAGGTGGATTAGATATTATTTCCAGTGTGCAGTTCAGTGAAGAGCAAACTGAGTTAATGAAGGTCACAGAGCTCTCAGCTCAGTAGGATTATTAGTTATGAACACACTTCATGTTGGTAATTAGTCCACAAATTACAATAATAATGATCACTGGACACCTAATAATTGAAATTTGTTTTGTTTGTGTGCTGAGTGATATGCAATTTTATTTTTCTGTCAAACCAATAAGAACAATTAAATCGGATACAGCTGCCATTGTTTTTTCTATTCATACTTGAACACAAAGTGTCAAAAATTGATCATAAAAAAAAAAGAAAAAGAAAAATTAAATCCAGATTTAGATTAGAAGCTGGACTCAGATTGGATCCCTACGTATGAAGTGTTCCGTGGTGTACTGATGTTTTTGATGTGATACCTTACTCAGATAATGGAGTCCGAGCTGAGGCCTGTTCAGGTCATTCAAACCCCATCAAGAGCTTGAGGACTCACAATGAGCTTCACAAGGAACTGATACTGGCCCATAAGAGGTAGGTACCATACAGCAACTAACTGCTCTCATCCTTTCTAAATTATGGATGGGTAACCTCTCATGTGGAGTCATTACAGACGTTATTCTTTTGTGAGATGAGGACATTAAATTCAGCATTTTGTGGGAATTAATTTGCTTCGGTGTCCATCGTCAAAATGCATCTAATTCCTCTCTCCTGTCATTCTCCTCTGAAGCAGCTCTCATTAAGAATACATGAGAGTCTCTTTCTCTTACAAAGTTGCAATCATACACCTTCTCTCCATGCTGCTGCAGTCCTTCAGGCCATGGAAACCTGAAGCAGTGTAAAGTGATATGTTACCTGGCTCCACCACTGGCTTGTCCTGATAGCAAACAGAGCACCAGTGAAAGCTCAGGATCTGTGTCCTGACAGTTTACAAAGTTCATACTGTAGCAGGAAAGGTTTTCAACAAAACAAACACAAATCTACTGTCAAACCTTATGTTTACAATATACAATACAATATTACTTAGAAATTAGACTCACCACCTTGCAGTTGTCTGCTTGCAACACTCATTCTTCTTTAACCAGCATCATCCAGAATACCAACCAGCTGGTGACATTTGGTCATAATTGAAAGAAAAATGCCTAAAAGGTTTTCTGAGGCCATTGTGGCCTTGACCTTTGACCTTTAGCAACCAAAATTTTATCAAATCATCCTCAAGTTCAGGTGAACTTTTCTACCATATTTGAAGAAATTCTCTCAAGTCATTACAGAAACATTCACAAGGCCAAAACTGTATTTTTGTGAGGTCATAGTGACTTTGACCTTTAACAATTTAAGTTTTTTCTCAAGTCCAACTAGAAGTTGATCTGAAAAAAATTCCCCCAAAGGTGTTATGGACATATTATATAAGGGCCCAATTGTGTTTTGTGAAGTCACTGCACCCTTGACCTTTGATCCCCCAGATCTGATCTGTTTATCCTTGTGTTCAAGATTGTGTCAAAATCAACCACTCATCTCTTTATAGTCCATTGTATAAAGAGTCTAGTAGTTCTGTGCTGATGTACAGAAGATGTACAGTCGTGGCCTATGTGCAGGTTTCCTTAGTAACGCTGAGACCAAACACATTCCAAATAAAAATCTGTATTATAAAATGACAGCAATGTAAGGGTAAATTATGTTGGTAGATAAAATGAGTTGGAGATATGAACATTTAAATATTCATATTTAAAGTTTAGCTGTTACTGTGTCAGCTGAAGACACAAGGAACCATTTAGATAATATGTAATGTAATCACAGAGGCATATTCAGCAGTAGATACAATACGTGATTAGTGTAAGGGAGCAATTGGGCTGAGTGGGGTGAAGCTCTTCCAGTCATTTCAGCTTCGACAAATCTCTACACTGCTGTACATTCTTAAACCACCTGTCTTGTGACTTTGCTACTCAGTCTAACTCCAGCTGTCTCTTCTCTTCCTCTACGGACTAAGGGGTCTGGCTCTGAGCAGCAGATCTGAACTTCAGCAGGTCCTGGAGAGGAGGAAGAGGGTGCAGAGTGACCAGGAGGAGGAGGGACAGAGCCGGACTCCTCTGGAGGACGTGCTGCTGAGACGTCAGCAGAAACAACATGAGGTAATAGATTTTATTTCAAGACTATAAGGTTATTAACAATGGCAGAAACTCTTCATGTGGTCTTGTTATTCAGATGGACACTTGCTGGACTGCCTTCCCTGTCCCTCAACACCAATCAACAGTATGAGCTGTGTTCAGAGTGAGGCAGGTTTCAGATCTACTTTAGCACAGGCTGACTTCACCACCATCTGGTCACAGCAGCTCCATGGTTGGTCCTCTCCCTGTCCACAAGGATGACGATACAGCCTGACATGAAACCCCACCATGCCAAAATAGGAGTTTTAGGTGGTCACATTTTTCATCTGTTACAGACTGTGTCGTCAAGAAACACTTAAAGGGACAACGAGGAGTTTTGGAAAAGCGAAGTGTTTTCACACTACATTTATGAGCCTCCGCACCGTGAAATTCTTTGACCGGCGCAAGACAGACTCATGTTTTCATTCATCAAGAATTAAAGTCAGAGGTTGGAAGACGATCACATACCGTCGTAGTTCCCACCATAAACGGCGATTCGGCGGCGTTATTCTCATGACTCGCCACGAAACCGAAAGTAAAGAAACGCTGGTCGGCTCGCCCAGCATTTCCACCACCACTAATAATAACAAAATAACCATAGAGACAAAACCATATATTTATCGAAAATGGCCCATTAACAAGTGGTAACGTAGATTCATCCACATTAATATGAGACTTTTTTATTGTCGCGGAATTTTTCGTTCTGCCGATGGAGAAACTCCTCGATGTCCCTTTAAGTCTGGAGAGCAACAATCAAGTCTCATAACAATAAATAAAATACTAAATAGCCACAGTTAGAATAAAAACAATAAAGCCAGAGATGAATGGTAGGATATTAATAATTTGGTAAAAAAAAAAAAAAAAAAGGCTAAAAGCGAGTAAAACACCAAATTAAAGTTGAGGTAAAATAGATACAGAAAAAAAAGGATATATAAATATATAAAATATAGGATATTAAAATGAAAATAATGGCGAAATGGAGAAACAGCTCGGAATGTATTTAATAAATAAATAAATAGAAAAACAAACAAACAATATAAAAAGCCTGCCTTAAATGGTGGATCGTGACTTTGTGTCTAAAAAAAACATAATATACACAGTGTTAATTCCCATACGTCTCACTCTTGCCCTAGTCATGAAGTAAAGATCTTTGTGGTCTTCTCTCTTGTCAGAAGGAGAAGGAACAAGAGGAGAAGGTCCGAGAGGAGGCCCAGCTGATGGAGTTTGTCAGAGTCCGACAGAACCTCAGAAAGATCCACTCAGTGATCCAGAACAAGACTGCACATTTCTGAGACACGAGGGAAGAATCCAGCAGAACATCTACTGCCCCTGGTGACAACATGGATGGAATGCTGGCTACTATACTTATGGAAACAGTCTGCTTTATAGTTATACAAACTAATGTCATCTGATGCTTTGTGTAAGTCAAATATTTGTAAGTGATCTGGCTTCATATAGTAGTTGTTCTATCAGTAGTACTGTATATTGTGGATACCTGATGTCCTTTGACTTGTTGAAGTCATTATTGTGAAACTATGTCAAAAATAATTTTATCATTTACTTCTTATTAAAATACTGACATTTACTATTCAAATGCCAGAGTGGGACTTCAAAAAACACTGATGCTACCTTGAACACAACATACTGCTGTCATGATAATACTTGCAGCTAGCTGGTAGCTGAAGGCAAACTGACATCACAGTCTGACGGGGGCTTGAACAGCCTCCAGAGGTCTGGCAGGATGATCACAGTGAAGGATCAAATATAAAGCAAGAGAAGATGCACGCATGTTACATAGTTCCAAATCTTTTCCATTTATTTTATTTCTATGATGTTCCAACACATGCTACTTCTAGTGGTGCATTCACATGCTGTTTCCTCCTCATCAGGGTGTCTTACACACACACACACATCTGAACATGTGCTGTGACTTTACTACTTAACCATGTGAGGCATTTTACAATTATTAGAGATTGCTAAGAATAATGGTTTATCATCACATCTTGACTGTGGCAGGGACATATGTCCCCACCATATACACATCTGCACCTATGGTACTTTGTACCTCAGCAGTAGTAGTAGTAGTGCTTTTAATAAAGACACTTTCCTGTTGAAGCAGGCAGGACGGCAGAGTTGTAGCTTTCTGCTGTTACAATCACAAGCTTTTAGTGCAGATGCTGGTTTTAGTGCCAAGATAAATAATTTACTTGTGAGATTATTTTCTGTCCTCTGCAGTGCAGACAGGGTTGCTGATAGGGCTCTTTGTGTGCCGTGTGACCAAGTAGGAGGGAAAGGAAAGCCCTATCTACTCCTTCACCAACTACTTCTAAAGCAATCCAGACGCAGCTCTGCTTGGTATTAGACCGAGCCAAACACACACATCGGGCCATCACCGAGGTCCACCATGAGCAGTGTGGTCCAGAACCCCTACATCGGCCGAACTCCAACCAGTCGGGTGAGTAGCTGCTAGTGGTTGGGATGTGGCTGGACAGATTCATGTTGCATGGATACACCAGCCATGTTTGGGGTAGCCTGCTACTGATTATGGGAACAAATATCCTGTAGTAACACAGAGGAGATTGTGGTGGACCAGGGTCATTTGGCATTTGGTTCCCTAATGTATTTTCCTGTTTCTGTTCAGTCTGATTGAAAGTAGCTGGATGATGTGTTCCATCATTGTCATCAGGATGCAGGAGGAGGCTCCTACATTATTGATTGGCTGGGGATTCTCTGGTGTAGGTGTTTTAGAGCAGCCAGGAGTCTAGAAAAATGGAGGGAGTAGCAACTGTAGACTGTATTTATCAAAGGTTATATAATCTGTGTTAATAGATCTCCTAGCATGTACTGGTTATAAAAAATGAAAGAGCCCATCTTTGGTGAAGCAGGTGATTAGGTTGGTAACTCGTGGTTACACTGTGTTGTGAGATGAAATCTATTGGCAGTACCGGTTCACCCAATACGCACACTACGCACGTTGCGTAGGGCCCCGCAAAATAGCAGAGGCCCCGTTAAAAAAAAAAAAAAACTGACGACGTGACCGTCCGTCGCGCACGTGTAGCCTACCGGATTCCCAGCACATCAGCCTAGCAAGACAGCGTTTAGCACGCCACGATGAAGCGGAGTTATCCCTCGGGGAATTAGGGGGAAGAAACAGCTGACAATGACCTGCAGGAACAGCAGTCAGGTAACTCTCCTCTCCGGGTGGGAGAGTGGGAGGGAGGGACTAGTCCGTGCTTGACCTGCATTAACAGGGCGGTGGGCCCTGGGTGAACCCCGGTCTCTGTGTGCGTCTTGCTGGCTCCTATAATTTTAGTTGTAGTGTAGTTACATCTACACTTATACAAAATGGAAAGCAATGGATAAGATTGAATTTTGTTTGCTTGGATAGCCTACATGCAAATATAGATGCAGAATCAAACAAAACTTGTGAAATATTATGACAATGGTGCTAAAAATAATAATAATTATATAATAATAAACATTATTACCTACATTTGAAGTGAAAGTAAAACAAGTGCAGCCAATTTGATGGAGCTGAATTAATAGTAGCTTTATCTAGAGATTTATTTAATGGTGAGTTTTTTCAAACATTAACATGTTTACATGCATTGTTACATTTAGTTTGATTTGATTTGTTCTGAATTTATTCTTAGTTAGACCAACACTGCAATACGTTTAAAGGGGGGATGCGTGGAAACACTGCGTGTCAGGTGCGACTGTTGAAAATTTTTGGGGTTCAGTTAGGAGGGCCCCTTAGCAGAATTTTGCCTAGGGCCCCATGGAGGTCTGAACCGGCTCTGTCTATTGGTCATAGTTATTATGACAGGAGCAAAAAGAAAGGTGTGGTGATGGATGGAGGTGGACTGATGATACAAAAGGCCATGACTAAAGCCGTGTTCGATGTGAAAGTAGCAGTTTGTTTCTCTAATCCATGAACGTTCACTGTTAACCACCTTGTTATTTTATTTATTAACATATTCATTCATTTATTGAGTTCATTGAATTAGGACAATGCACATGAATCAACATATTAGCTGTTAGCATCAATGTTAATATGCCAGAATTAGCGCAATTGCTAAATTACATCTGTAGTCCTAGTACATTATAACTGGACACATTGTATAGACATTAACATAATTACATATACAGTACAATATTCAGTTACCATGACAGTGAAGACTTTTTTCAAGTTTATTTCTACACATTCAATCCAATTCCACTTTTATAAGACGATATGAACCTGGCTACTCCACATAAAACCAGACTACTGCTTTAAAAGGGAATCAAGAACAAGAGGGTAACAGGAGCAAACAGTTTCTCTGATAAAGTTGTTTCCATCTTATTTATTCCCATGGTGTAAACAGTTGTGTGTAAACTACACAGACTGTTAATAGTTGTCATATAAAGAGTAAGATGTGGAGGGAAGTTAAAGCAGAAGTAAGTGGTCCGGTCGTTTTCGCTAATGCTGCGTTCCAGGCAGGCTTTTGAAATCGTAAATTACAGCTTCAAGTCACAACTTACGACTTTGTAGCGTTCCAGGCAACCCACTCGTGTTTTTCCGACCTGTTTTACCGGTGAAAGTCACTATAACGGCCACTCGTAACTTCCGACCGGTGAACTCGTACCAGATCGAACTGGTACGACTTCACGGTCGGAAAAATACGAGTTTCCTTGAACACACCATAACAGTCCTCGTCCCTACGTCGCCACATTCAGGCGCATCCCTTGGCTGCACACACAGCCCTGCATGCCGTTCTCTCTCCTCATTGGATAAAAACTGTAGGATACGATAAATGTTTTCTCCTCAGCTCAGAGCAGAGCAGAGTGACTGACAGACCCGTGTTTCAGACCAAACACTCTATGTAAGTGATTGCTGTCGGAAGATATAACTATTTAAGACTTATATTAACACAAATATATAACTTACTTCTGCTTTAAATAAATAAAGTCACGTGACTGTCGGCAGTGGACCTCTCATAACAACACTTTTTATTTAGTGATGTGTGGAGCCTAAACTGGACTAAAGGAGGAAGTAATGACCGAGTGGACTCACTATAGCTCTACTGGTAGAATGACATATTATATTTGTGTTGTTATGGTTCATTTAAAACTCATACTAACATGGATATTAGGACTTTTTTTTTCTCTACTTTCTTTGTAGCGTAGATCTCGTACAGTCTCTGACTGTGGTTATTTCATTTTACAACAGAAAATAAAGAGAGATAAAATCCTCAGAAACAGCATCTAAATGATTAAAGGCCAAAAGGAAGCTTAAACTGTGCAGTACAAATGTGATGGAGATGTTTAGCAGTCAGGGCAGCATGCTGATCCAGTGGTTAGTGAGAAGCAGGTTCTGCTGCCTTACTGGCTGGAGTTGATCTGGGTTCTCTCCAGGTTCTCCTGTGTTCTCCCACAGTCTCTAACGTGTCCGTAGGTGTGAATGTGTGGTTGTCATAGGGATGTCAGCCCTGTGATAAAATGGTGTGTACTC
The DNA here is from genome assembly GCF_905171665.1 of Trachurus trachurus. Classification (NCBI taxonomy): domain Eukaryota; kingdom Metazoa; phylum Chordata; class Actinopteri; order Carangiformes; family Carangidae; genus Trachurus; species Trachurus trachurus. Next base: position 561,409 of record NC_139901.1, on the reverse strand, counting down.
TAACAATCAAAACATGTTTTTTACGGTCAATGAGTAATGTCCTTGGTATAAGTTTCATAAAGGGCTTCTTGGCCGGTATTAGAGAGATAAACATGGACTCATGTGCATCGTGCTCTGTATGATGCTGGTTAGAAACACAGAACAATCTGCTTCCAAGACAGAGAAACTAAAAGTTTAAACAAGTTCTTTCTAACCCTCCTGACCATGTCCACCCAGAGCCGGTAAAGATGTCTGGTGCTGATCTCAATCCATTCCACATTGTCCTGTCGTCCTGTAATTACAGGCTTAAAATATGAATTACGTTCACTTGTGTTTCCAGAACAAACTGTGTATTACACAACTGGTGCAGTGTGGATATGAATTATTTAAATCTTCAGATGCAGCATGTAACTGACTGGGGCTTTTCTAACTGGGAATCTCCTGTCCTTAGTATATACACACAAGAGATGACTTTCATAGCAAAACAGTTCCATTTTGTTCAGTCAAATATGAATGCAGGGTGAGGAAAAGTTAAACATTTTTTGAAGCATTTGGTGTGCCAAATGCTTCAAAAAATGTGGAAAACCAACGCCCTTTCCTCCAGCACAAAGAAGAACACATCCTATCCCTTCCCATCCTGAGGCTCCTCCCCTCCGAGCCGTGGAATCACACTGATACAACCTCACCATGTGTATCGGCATCATTTAGCATCACTGAACAAATTAGCAGAGATACTTCAGTTAATTGTGAGACGATTCTCAAAGGATTATCTTGTCTTTCAATTCTTCCTTCAGCCAACAGTGGTGTGTCTCCCCACAGTGAATGACCCTCATGCATGCCACAATACCATAGATGTCCACCCAGGCACCTGTATGTGAGTATGGACCCTGCACTGCTTCAAACAGCACTGTCACGTGCATGTGTGCATGTTCATCTTTTCATCCACACAGACAAAACAAAGCACATCTGGCCTTCACATATGATTTGTCACTCACATATGAATTACTTAGTGTGCTTCAATAATGCAGAGACCATGAGACAGCTGTGATTATAATGCACATAGTAGATGAAGTGTTGTCTGGATGAGTGACTCATATCAGCAGTTCTTTTAGGGATGTCTGAGGCCCCAAGATGAACTCACAGACCCAACAACCAGCTCCCTAAATTTAGCTCCAGTGGCTATGACACTAAACCTGCCAGATGATTTTACAAGAGAAATAACTCTGCGAGGAGAACAATGGAGAACACTTCCCTCCTCAGCAACACAGAAGCTGCACAGCCAGATAAAACTACAGCAGCTCACTGGGATTTACCACTACCAGACCTAGCACAGCATGGCACAGCAATGCACAGTGTTTAATCAGACAGTCAGAAAGTGCTGTTTCTGATAAGTAGGGGGTTGGAGAGGCTGTGGGGAAAAGGAAAGAAGGACCTGATTGGCCAGTAAGCCCTGTTCTGGGACATGATCACTACCTCCTGCGCACCCTGAATGACAGGCTCACAGGGTGTTAACATTTGATAATGAGGTCCCTCAATAATAATTTACAATCAGGAGGGACCTGGTTACAACATCCCTTCACTTCCCTGGCTGTGCTACAGATGAACTACAAGTTGTATTTACAACCACAAAAAGCTAAGAAACAACCTTGGTGTTGACCTTCTGTCTGTCTGTGTTTCATGGCCTCAGTCTGTCAGGAAGTGAGAGTATACTGTATGTAGTGAATGAGCTGGATGTGAGAGCAGCACTGCACATTGCTGCTGTTGTCCGTGGCAACATACCTCTACTCAACTTTGGTGAACAAAGAAGAAGAAGAAAAGATTCCAGTCAGAAAAAGAAAGCAATGGATGATATACAAATATGAGTTAGTATTGATTTGGCTTTTCCTTGTTGGAGAGCAGTCAAAGAAGATGCAGACATGGATGTTGTCGTACTGGTGCCTGGTATGTCTAACTATGCAAACACCCTGACAGCAGTCAGTCAGGTGGAGCGACAACACAGTTCTGTCACTGTGACTTAACCTGAGATAGATTAGTGTTCTCTAATTACACTCTGACTTGGCCTTGAACAAATATACACACACTCTCTCTCTGCCACATGCCATCTTTGATTCTGCCATCTTTGTTTGTAATTTCTTTCTTTCCAATAATATCTAATCCAACCTAGAAATTAGATTAGACATTGTGAGTTTCACCTTATTTTTTAAATTAATGCTTTCGAAAATCTACTGGTCTGTTTAAAGGTGTTCAGAAATGTCCGTTTGTCCTGTTTATCGCGCCTCCTTCCACGAGCTGCAACACGAGTTTACCCGAGTAAGGAAAACAAATTAGATTGGTCGTTATCGAGCGGGCGGGATATTCAATGTTTGGGGCGAGACCGAGCTCCGACATTTGATTGACGGATGACTGATCCAATATCAGTGGCTGATGAATTGTGAGCAACGTGACGCATAAAACTACCCCACTTTCATCCCAGATTTACTCGAAAATAGAATTTTGCACAAAGTTTGGGCTACATCGTCTGATAGATGAGTTATTACACTATGTTAAGACCCACAGTGGGCTCAAATTCAATTTTCTTTTCTGTACACCTTTAATGTACAAGAGTGAATGTCACTGACCTCTCCTCTGTAGACCTCCAAGCCCTTCACTCATGCCAGCTATTGACAAGGTGATTTACTTGTAGTTATTTGGAGTTCCATTTTGTTTTGTCATCATCCTGTAGATTCCCAAGCCAGGGGGCAGTGGAGGGGCTCAGCCTGGCAGCGGTGGGATCTGTCGAAGCAGCAGCATCAGCAGTGGGAGTGGGGGCCCTGGAGGCAAGATACTGTCCCTGTCGTCCATGAGCGACAGTGTGCACAGCGGCCTGAGCTGTTTCCTGTCTGAACAAGCACTAGAGCAGGAAGAGCGGCAGCAGCGCAGTCGCCAGTTAGCTGAGTTTCAGCGGCTGAAAGAGGTTCGTGCAGCTGCTCAACTCAAAAACCTGGAGGATTTCCTCAGAATGAACCATGTGTCACTCAGAGAAAGCATGTCTTATTCCACTGGTATGATCTACAGGTAAGCCCAGGCCATATATACTGTTGCACATATATGACATATAGCTAGTTCCTAGGTTATATGTCGTTGTATGACACCAATATTATTATCAAATAAACCTGAGTTAATGAAGATACAAGTTTATATATACAAAAAAACAACAAAAAATGTGTTTATGGACACAAATATAGAATGTTGCAGCCATGAAATATTAAATCAAATATAGCCTATATCTAATCGATGTTGGTAATAAAGCTTATATATATATATATATATATATATATATATATATATATATATATATATATATATATATATATATATATATATATATATATATATATATATATATATATATATATATATATATATATATATATATCAACACATATTCACTATGAGATGGATGTATATTTATGTGACATCTAAAATGTAATATACAGCACATAGGCCTACAGAAGCACATCTGTATGTATGATCTAGACTTGAATGCCAATATATTGAGTTATTCCATGAGTAATAGGTTCCATGCAAATTACTTGTGTTATATATTGTATATATATAACTTATATATAATATAAATTCAATGTATATATGTACAAATGTAGATATATCATGTATGCATGCATATTAATGCACAACAACCCACACTGTGTCCCCGAGCAGCTGGAGGAAATCTATTTATCCACATGTTACCTTGGCTCCTGCTCAGTGAAGATCTGTACAGTAGTGCACCTTGGTGGGCACCTTGTTTGTCGGCAGGCTTCATCTGATGCAGGGATTTTGCTTTCAAATTGCATCACTTAATACTTTTTATTTTGATAAACAGTTGTAATTAAATGTTGTTGTTGAGCTCGCTGTTTTTCCCCCTCTGCAGAAATCTGGGAAAATCAGGGCTCAGGGTGTCCTGTCTTGGATTAGGTAAGATCATGACTATTTATGGGAGCACATACTGTAGAGAAAAAACTGACAACCTAACAATTCCTTCCTCATTAGTATTGTGCTGTGACCCTTGATCCTCTGTTGCAACACTCTAACACATTATAATGATTTCATATTTGTGCAGGTACATGGGTTACCTTTGGAGGACAGATAACAGCTGAGGTAGGACAGGACACCTGCAGTCCTGCACCTGGACAGTCTCTTGTAATCCAGTCTCAGGTTTAACAGGGTCTAACAGTGTGAATGACAAGACTTTCAGGAAGTGTTCACTTGGGTTCAGCTTTAAACTTACAACATGTTGAAATACTGTTTGACATTTAAAGGGATAGTAGCAAAGTGGGGTTGTATGATCTACAAATAGCCCCTAAGTACTTTAATTGCAGTAGAAGACTCTCTGCACTCCTCCCGTTAGCAACGCCAGCCCATCGGTGGGCGCTAACCCTGGGCGGAGGGATACGTGAGTTAGGTCCAAATAAAAACTGCGTTTTTCCTGCACTTTGAAGGGTTGGAAAAAATTATATTATAGCGAACAATGGAACTGTGTATTTTTTTTTCAGGTAAAACCTCTTTTAGGCTGCAAAAATAGGCCGTTTCTTTGGGTCTGTTCACAACACTGTATGTTGTAAATGTCTGGGCAGGGCTATTATGGGCTGGCGTTGCTAACGGGAGGAGTGCAGAGAGTCTTCTACTGCAATTAAAGTACTTAGGGGCTATTTGTAGATCATACAACCCCACTTTTAAAAAAATGCTACTATCCCTTTAAGATCAGTTTGTCTATGATGGTAAATGTACACAGATTGTTTTTAGACCTCACCACTCAGCCCAGACTCAAATGTCCCTCCCTGATGCACATGGACTCTGTTGAATTATTACAGTGTCTTACAAAGACACTTCTGTGGATGCCAAAGAGTTCCATGTTTTTCAGGGATGGTTCTGCCCTCGTAAAATACTGGCAGGGACATACAGTATCTGCACCATCCATACACAAAAACAAAAACAAAGCTGATCATAATAATTTATTAGATTTTTACTAACCACAAAAAATAATCATCAGAGTCATTGGGTTATAGCATAGATATGGCATATTAATAGTTGTTGAGATCTGATCTGTTGGACCTATGGCAAACATTGTGGCTCAAACAGTACTGTATATAAAGCAGAGTGAAGCACTTTGATGCTGTTTTACATATTGAAGAATCTCTCAACTAGAGGATGTTGTTATGATGCCATGTAAAGCCCTTTGAGACAAACTGTAAAACTGGGCTATACAAATAAAATTGCCTTGCCTTGCCTAGACAGCAGGTCTTTGTTTTTACTCATCTTTCTTTGTCTCAAATCTGCTGCTGAAGGTGGCAGAGGAGTTGATGACCACGGCATATGAGAGTGGAATCAACCTTTTTGACACGGCTGAAGTGTATAGTGCTGGAAAGTAAGTAAGGCTCCATCTACACCTGGTTTGACTGAACCACATACAGTAGCTAAATGCATGATGTTAATCCACCAATCAGACTGCAGCTGCCATGGGCCCACTTCATGTGCCTAGTATTAATATGCATCTTGGGTGATCTAAGGACAAGTGGGCAGCTCTAAGTACGTGACGTCACACCTAATACTATAATGTGTCTCCGCGTAGCCTTCATCATCATCATCATCATCGTCTCTCTCTTTCCATCTTTAGGGCTGAAGTCGTCTTGGGAAGTATCATAAAGAAGAAAGGATGGAGGTAGACACATTGTGTTTATTGTTTGTTCAGATTTGAAACTGATTAAAATTACAAGAATAAGATTATAGCTGCTGCGCAGCAATGGGTCGGGTCCGGGCTACTTTTGGGCAAATTTAGGCAATTCTGAGCAACAAACAGGAGAATAGGAAGACAAGACAGCTGACTTTATAATGTTCAATTTGCATAAGTTGAGGATTGAACCCACAACCTCGGGAACCAAAGACCATTGTCTATCGCACTGAGCTAATTGACAAGTGTCATTCAACAGTGGCTTCACAAATTGAGTAAGCCATTCACTGTCGTGTAGGCAGATTTGAAACCACAGTAAAAAGAAAAATCAGTTTTTGAGGTAAAATAATGATATTTGTCAAACATCTACTATGAGTCTAAGATGTTAAGAGCCTTCGCACATGGACCAGTCCAAGCTATTTGGTTTTTTTTTTTATTTAGAGGCTTGCTGTGATGCCACCATTAGGACAATTGTCTTGTGTTTCATATTGAGGTCAACTGACATTTTGATCTGTCATCATCACCATCAGCCTTGCTGGGTCTCGAACTCACAACCTCTGACACCAAGAACCAGCTCCTAACTCGCTGAGCTAATTGGCTGGTAGTGAGACCTGCTGTGTAGCTTCATTTATCCACTCAGGTGAGCCAGTGCCCGGGCAGCTGTTGTCAACGCAGATTTCAGAAAGTCAGAAATTCTATTATCTAAACAAAAATCTGTTAATACATAAATTGCATTTAGACAGCAAAACAGCTTAAGGACATGTGACATTTTGATCCGTCATCATCATCATCATCACCCTTGCTGGGTCTCGAACTCACAATCTCTGACACCAAGAACCAGCTCCTAACTCACTGAGCTAATTGGCTGGTAGTGAGACCTGCTGTGTAGCTTCATTTATCCACTCAGGTGAGTCAGTGCCCGGGCAGCTGTTGTGATGAAATGGTCAAAATTTCAGAAATTCAGTCATCTAAACAAAAATCTGATAATACATAAATTGCATCTTGACAGCATGGAAATGTTGGTGATTTGTTTTTAATGATAAGTGTTTTGCTTCATAAGAGAAAATATTATGTTTATAAATTCCACTCTCACATTGACTGCAGTTGTTCCCATGAGAGCAGAATTCAAAATGTTCTAGAAAATTCAGTTTTTGAGATAAAATTCTGATATTTGCCAAACTTCATCAACCATGACTCCAGAATATTGTCATTTTTTTTCAGGAAGATTGAAAATGTATTTATCAAGAATTTGATGGTATATGTTTACAGTACTGTTTGCAGTCAAACGTTTTCATGCACTGTAGGCTCAATTTTTGCTTAATCAAAAATCCGAGAAACAAGTTTTGTGGAGGACGGTCTGGAGATGCTCTGTAGCAAGTTTGGTGTCAATTGAGCAAAAATTGTGGGAGGAGATACATTTTAAAAGTTTTACAGTTATTGAAAAAAACAGAGTGATGGACTTCATAATTTGTAATAAGTTTAAGTGGACAAAAGTTTCAGCAGTATTGAGGCTACATTGTGGTGAAGTTTCAACACTGTAGCATCTACCGTTGGTTTGGTAGGAATTTTTAAAGTTTTTAAATTTAAACGCTTATTGTGCCCCCCCTAGGAGGGGGGGGCACATGTCCTTGGAGTTGAGTGAATCTGGCATGGGACTGAACCTTTGTGCAAAGTTTGGTGAGTTTTCGCCCATGGGAAGTATGACTTCCTTGGAAGAAGAAAGAAAGAAAGAAGAAGAAGAAGATTATAGCTGCTGCGCAGCGATGGGTCGGGTCCGGGCTACTTTTGGGCAAAATTAGGCAATTCTGAGTAACAAACAGGAGAATAGGAAGACAAGACAGTTGACCTTATAATGTTCAATTTGCATCAGTTGAGGATTGAACCAACAACCTCGGGAACCAAAGACCGTTGTCTACCGCACTGAGCTAATTGACAAGTGGCAGATCAACAGTGGCTTCACAAATTGAGTAAGCCATTCACTGTCGTGTAGGCAGATTTGAAACCACAGTAAAAAAGAAAAACCAGTTTTTGAGGTAAAATAATGATATTTGTCAAACATCTACTATGAGTCTAAGATGTTAGGAGCCTTCGCGCATGGACCAGTCCAAGCTATTTGTTTTTTTTTTTAATTTAGAGGCTTGCTGTGATGCCACCATTAGGACAATTGTCTTGTGTTTCATATTGAGGTCAACTGACATTTTGATCTGTCATCATCACCATCATCATCATCGCCCTTGCTGGGTCTCGAACTCACAACCTCTGACACCAAGAACCAGCTCCTAACCCGCTGAGCTAATTGGCTGGTAGTGAGACCTGCTGTGTAGCTTCATTTATCCACTCAGGGAGTCAGTGCCCAGGCAGCTGTTGTCAAGGCAGATTTCAGAAAGTCAGAAATTCTATTATCTAAACAAAAATCTGTTAATACATAAATTGCATTTAGACAGCAAAACAGCTTAAGGACATGTGACATTTTGATCCGTCATCATCATCATCATCACCCTTGCTGGGTCTCGAACTCACAATCTCTGACACCAAGAACCAGCTCCTAACTCACTGAGCTAATTGGCTGGTAGTGAGACCTGCTGTGTAGCTTCATTTATCCACTCAGGTGAGTCAGTGCCCGGGCAGCTGTTGTGATGAAATGGTCAAAATGTCAATAATTCAGTCATCTAAACAAAAATCTGATAATACATAAATTGCATCTTGACAGCATGGAAATGTTGGTGATTTGTTTTTAATGATAAGTGTTTTGCTTCATAAGAGAAAATATGATGTTTATAAATTCCACTCTCACATTGACTGCAGTTGTTCCCATGAGAGCAGAATTCAAAATGTTCTAGAAAATTCAGTTTTTGAGACAAAATTCTGATATTTGCCAAACTTCATCAACCATGACTCCAGAATATTGTCATTTTTTTTCAGGAAGATTGAAAATGTATTTATCAAGAATTTGATGGTATATGTTTACAGTACTGTTTACAGTCAAACGTTTTCATGCACTGTAGGCTCAATTTTTGCTTAATCAAAAATCCGAGAAACAAGTTTTGTGGAGGACGGTCTGGAGATGCTCTGTAGCAAGTTTGGTGTCAATTGAGCAAAAATTGTGGGAGGAGATACATTTTAAAAGTTTTACAGTTATTGAAAAAAACAGAGTGATGGACTTCATAATTTGTAATAAGTTTAAGTGGACAAAAGTTTCAGCAGTATTGAGGCTACATTGTGGTGAAGTTTCAACACTGTAGCATCTACCGTTGGTTTGGTAGGAATTTTTAAAGTTTTTAAATTTAAACACTTATTGTGCCCCCCCTAGGAGGGGGGGGCACATGTCCTTGGAGTTGAGTGAATCTGACATGGGACTGAACCTTTGTGCAAAGTTTGGTGAGTTTTCGCCCATGGGAAGTATGACTTCCTTGGAAGAAGAAAGAAAGAAAGAAGAAGAAGAAGAAGAAGAATTCCTAGGAATACAATAGTGTCCTGTCAGCTGCGCTGCCCGGACCCTAAAGAAGAAGAAGAATTCCTAGGAATACAATAGTGTCCTGTCAGCTGCGCTGCCCGGACCCTAAAAAACAATTGAATATATTTAATTCAACAGCTCATCCCCAATGGGGTGAAACACATTTCAGTAGTTGATACATAATTCACATCCGGCCCCCTTGTTTAGAAAAGGAAAAGTTCATCTACAAGGGAAGAAAAAAAGACAACTGAGAGATGCAGCAGTCACTGAGAGAAGGATCCAGGTGATCCAGGGAGAAGATGTGAACCTAACTCTGACCACATGTTGTCTGACATAATGGAGCAAATGGCTTCCATTGGACAGCAAATGTATCTTTATTTTACACCACTGACAGGTGTAAAATAACTTTGGCTGTAGGACATCCAGATCTCTAAACATTCTCTATTTTCACAATGAGTTAAACAATATTCACAGTGAACAGTTTTAGCTGAAGATGGTATTATTTCTTTATTCATGTGGTCATTCACGTCAGAGACATGAACTGAGATCCATAAGAGACCGTGAGGTCCTCTGACAGGGATCTACTACACATCTGTGTAGTAGTGGTATCAGAAGACACAAGTGCATAATTACACCCAAGGATGTGGTGTTTATTACAAAAATGTCCCTGTACTGATGTTTGGGCCCTTGATAAGGTTCATACTGGTGTTTTGTTGTATATGTATGATTTCTCCTGGATGAATATAGTTTTCTTGACAATAGCTTAAGCCAAAGCTAATTATTGATTTGTCTCTGAGTGAGATAGAATGTCATTTTTATTAATATAGAAGATATGTATTTCTATTGATATGAATGCAGCTTTGGTTCATGATGTCAGCGTGAATCAGTAGAATGATATTGAATTTTCCTTGGATGGATAATGACTTTAATGTTCTGGCCCTAATTAAAAAATGACCATCAAAAGAAACAAAATATGGCAATACTAAATATTTTTGTCATTGAAACATTACAATATTTGATAACAGTGTAATTTCTATGTTTCTATCTGTTCCCACATGTAGGCGTTCCAGTTTAGTCATCACCACCAAAATCTTCTGGGGAGGAAAGTAGGTATCATCTCTGTCTCTGACTACAGTGAATTACACAGAGGAACAGTCACAAACTAAGCTGTCACATGATGAACAAAAATAAATAAAAAATCATAAAAAAGTTGCTCATTTAGGATTAATGCCCTGAATATAGTCTAAATATGTTATTACTGGTTTATGACTAATGATAATGCAGTAGCAGACACACACACACACACACACACACACACACACACACACACACACACACACACACACACACACACACACACACACACACACACACACACACACACACACACACACAAGGATATATGCTTTGTGTTAATGTGTACATCAGTGACCAGTTTGAAAAGTTGTTGTCTTGAGATGCAACATCATGACTTTTCTTTTTTAGGGCCGAGATGGAAAGAGGACTGTCCAGAAAACACATCATTGAGGGTGAGATTTGAACGACCTATGTGACCTGATTATTGTTTTATAAGTTTAAAGTTGTTCATGTGTCTCCTCCTTCAAGATGCTAGATATATTATATTCAATATGTCATTTATGAGCCAGGTCTAAGAGCATCACTAGAGAGACTTCAGCTGGAGTACATAGATGTGATCTTTGCAAATCGACCAGATCCAAACACACCAATAGAAGGTGAGTTGTATTCAATATCCTCATTTCTTTTTTATCTGTGCTGTTGAACATACAGATCTGAGATCAGTCAGTGCTTGTCACTGTGCTGAAAACTTTATTTGGCATCTGAGATCATTCAAAGATTTCAGGACTATGTTCTGGATCCACTGATCTCAGATTCTCGGAACCATCACAAGCTGTGACAGTCGTCACAAACTCTGTTGTTCAAAGCCTATGTGTTACAGAGTGAATGGAGCTCTCTGCTGCGTTAGAGGGCTGGTGTTACCCCACCCTGGTAAAATAGGCACACCTGTTGTGTTGCACCCGCGATGTTCCGCCTGCTGGCTAATGTGTGTATGTAGCTGCAACTGTTAGTAAAAGAGCAAACACCGTATGCGACGTCTGTATTATTGCTATGCAAGTCAACCACTCGGGTTACTACAGTATGTAACACCATCATTGATGTTCATGATGGGTGTGCTTAAGAAATTTCGAAATGTCCAACTAATTTGGAAAAGTCATTCCAAACAAAAGCCAGACCTTCTATAAGCAACACTGACACTGTAACGTTTGCTGAATCTTTGGGTTCCTTTGGCAGAGACAGTGAGAGCAATGACCCACGTCATCAACCACGGGATGGCCATGTATTGGGGAACATCACGATGGACCTCCATGGAGATCATGGTGAGTTCACACAGGAGTCTCAAAGTCTAACTCATCTTATATTTGATTTTTTTTTTTTTTTTTAATCCATGTCTCTGTCCTCTCTGGTTCAGATGATCCTGGTGTATCCTGGGAGGTTTTGGATCAGGTGGAGAATCTTGGACCAGCACAGACCTGCCTGTATCGTGCACAGATACTGACTGACTGTTCTCTCCACCTATAGGAGGCCTACTCTGTGGCACGACAGTTCAACCAGATCCCGCCCATCTGTGAACAGGCCGAGTATCACATGTTCCAGAGGGAGAAGGTGGAGGTGCAGCTCCCGGACCTTTTCCACAAGATCGGTGAGGAATCACTGAAACCTCACACTCCTCATCACTGTTACGTGTTTTTGTTAGGGCTGTCAATCAATCAATCAATCAATCAATCAATCAATCAATCAATCAATCAATCAATCAATCAATCAATCAATCAATCAATCAATCAATCAATCAATCAATCAATCAATCAATCAATCAATCAAAAAACATTACATATTCAATCACAGTCACTGTAGTGTTCATAGCTAATCATGATTAAAGGGATAGTTCACCCAAAATTCAAATTTCACTCATTATCTACTCACCCTCATGTCGACTAAGAGCTGTGAGAATTTTCAGAGTCCTCCGTTCCTTCTCTGAGTTACGGGGGGGTCCGTGCAGCAGTATTTGTCCATATAATGGTTGTCAATGGATAGCAACTTTCTTCGTCCAAAAAGACACACTAAAAAACATCCAAATACCTCCATACTGCTCGTATGTAATGTCCGTCTTGTATTGAAGCCCCGACATGAGAAATTGTTCCGCCGGTCATATTTGTCAGATTTGCACTGACACAGGAAGAGCAGTGAACTGAGACACTGGGAGCTTCCGCTACAAACAAGCTTAAAATATAGACTTATTCGGGGCTTCAATACAAGAGGGACATTACAGACGAGCAGTATGGAGGTATTTGGATGTTTTTTGGTGTGTCTTTTTGGACGAAGAAAGTTGCTATCCATTGACAACCATTATATGGACAAATACTGCTGCACGGACCCCCCCGTAACTCAGAGAAGGCACGGAGGACTCTGAAAATTCTCACAGCTCTTAGTTGACATGAGGGTGAGTAGATAATGAGTGAAATTTGAATTTTGGGTGAACTATCCCTTTAACCACAAATGAATAAATATTTTTTATTGACTCATTGAATACTGGTACGTAACAAAGTATGTTTATTTGAGAACTGTTACAATAAAGACAAATATCCTCTTTTTGACTCCACTACAGCTCTGAAGTGAGGTGAAACAGAGCTTTTATTTCCTTGCAGTGTAATAGTACGGAAGCGTATTGCATTCATTGCGTACATTTTATAAAATGTACTTTTGAATAGTTTTAAAATCCTTTACCTCTCTAAACAATCTAGTAAGCTCTCACTTCTATTAATGTAATATCTGACCAGGAGTGTAGACCACTGTGACTCGGGTACTGGAGTTGTTACTGTATCATTAGATGTGATGTTGTTTGTTTGTTAGTCCTTAACATTGCCAGTAAAGCAGTCACTGAATGCTGCAGGTATTGGAGCGATGACCTGGTCTCCTCTGGCATGTGGGATCATCTCGGGGAAGTATAACAGTGGGATCCCCCCTCACTCGCGGGCCTCGCTGAAGGTAACTTACTTCCTCCACTCTTTATTATATCAGGCTGTTGTGTCACATCCTCCATCACCTCCATCAGGGAGTGTTCATGGTCCAGGGAAGAACCCATCTGAACTTGACATGGATCTTGTCAAAGGGGCTGAAACAGGAACTTTCTTAAAGAGCATTTTTGACACTTTCACACTACTTGCAGTGCGTTTGACTGTTTTGAAATTTGATCTGAATTTCTTAGTTATTTGTCCATCTGCATGTGTTTTCCTAAGCTGCAATGCTTTGACATGAAACATCTTTGTCATGTTGAGACGTGTGACTTGGTGTAATTTTAATAAAATCTGGATCTCATAGACATATTGGATTGTTTAGCCTCAGTTGAGGTTTCATTCATTCATGATACATCCTCATCCTCATCTTCGTCATTCATTAAGCTGCCTTTACACACCAGCAATCACAATAGAGACATAACAGCATACTAGAAATACAAGTCATAGTAGCTAGTGTAGATGTCAGACCTGGCTTTTCATTGGAACGTCTCTCTACTGAAGAATCAGTCTGGAACAACCTGCATCATGCTCAAAATAAAGAAAACTGATTTATTGACATGGGAGCTGCATGTATCTACATCATAAGACTGATGTGTTGTTGCTAGGATTATCCAGCATGTTTTCTCTTGTTGTGGTCAGAGCCTGTCTCACCTTCAGACCTGTGCTGTGTAACAGGGTTATCAGTGGATGAAGGACAAGATCTTGAGTGAGGAGGGACACCGCCAGCAGGAGAAACTGAAGGATTTGCATGCAGTTGCTGAGCGACTGGGCTGCACTCTGCCCCAACTGGCCATTGGTAAATCACAACTGAAATCTGTTGTTGCCAACATTGACTTCTACTTTCCCCAGTGGAATACCTGACACTTGTGTCCTAGCATGTATAATCATTTAGGGGGACATATTATGGAACCATCACTTTTTGAAGGCTCTTTAACATATATTTGGGTTTTTGTCTTACCTTCCGGCCCCCAAAATGTAAGAATTGACAAAAAAATCTGTAATTTTCAGGCTTTTCAGATTAAAATCCACGTGGTTTTACAAGCTGTTCCCTATGGCAAGCAGATTTAACATTTAAAAGCTAAGTTTGACTATCCGGAATTAACATTGTAGATATCAACAACGTCTTTCTGACTAGTCGTAATTACATTTTGAATAGTTGGATTTTTTATTCAAGATATCTGTAATTCAGTTTTGCCGAGTCAAAAAGAACATTTCAGATATGCGCAACTACATTCTTCCTATCCACAATTGTCATTTCAGATAACCACAACTACGTTCTTCCTAGGACAAATGACGTCACTTTTGCCGTTCATGTGTATGGGGTTTGTCATTACAGATATCTACAATTGCAGTTGCAGATATCTGCTATGTGAATTACGAATATCTGTAAGTGAATTACGACTATTACGAATACCAGTTTGAGATATCTACAACGTCATTTTGACTAGTCATAATTCTAGTTACAGATATCTACAACGTTATTTCACCTATAGTCAAAACTTAATTGAAGGTATCTGAAAAGGGACATGTAGATATCTTTAATTGAGGTGAATTAAAGATATCTTGAACTGGAATTATGACTAGTCAGAATCAAATTGTAGATATCTCAAACTGGAATTAGTACTTGTCGCAATTCAGTTACAGATATCTGTAATTCACTGACGGATATCTGCAATTTAGGATATCTGTAATGACAAACTCCTTACACATGAATGGCAAAAGTGACGTCAATTTAATTTCAATCTCGGCCTATTTGAATGTCCGGCCCCCAAGGTGTCTGTTGAGAAAGATTCTGGCCCTTCAACAAATATAGTTGATGACCCCTGCTCTAGTTGGTTTCAAATTTGCATAATCCCACCCCTACCTGGGACCAGTAGAAGGGGCGGGGCAAACAGTGGTTCATTTGCATTTAAAGGGACAGGCACTGAAACCAGCCGTTCTGAACAGCTGTTTAGAGAGGATGAGAAGAGCTGTGATGTTTGAACCTTGGGGGATTTTGACCGAAGCATGTCACAGACATGTCTTTAAGACACCTGGGAACTATTTTAATTTGTGGAAAAGGGTGTATAATATGTCTCCTTTAAAGAAAATACATGCGTGCACCTGTGCTTGTTGGGATTCCTGAGACTTAATAACAATGGCTGCTGATGGAGCTGTCTTCACCTTTTCCTTCTGTGTTGGAAATTCCCCAAAAAGCCTGGTGCCTGAGGAATGAGGGGGTGAACTCTGTGCTGCTTGGAGCTTCTAGGATCGACCAGCTGACGGAGAACATCAGAGCAATACAGGTCAGAGAGCACACACACCTGATTTGTTCATGACAATGACATTAATTGCTAACAAATGTCTGTTTTATCACCAAAGACATATATGATCCACTGTTGCCTTTTAGTTCTGGTCTGCCTGGAGTTCTGGCACTGACTGTTGTCTCAAGGTGGGGCCTTTGTGTCTGGAGCATGTTCTCCACATTCCCGGTTGGGTTCTCTCCAGGGTCCTCACCCTGTGTCAGCTGGGATTGGCTGGAGCCCCCCTCACCCAGAAGTGAAGGTCTGTTTGATCTGTTCTCCCTTGTCTTCACAGGTTCTTCCAAAGTTATCAGTGTCCGTCGTATCTGAGATAGACGGTATCTTGGGAAACAAGCCCTATATCAAGAAGGACTTCAGATCCTAGAAGCAGCAGTAATGAACTGTTACACTGTCCTCTGCTTCTGAACAAGCAGCGACACGACAAGTGGACAATCTGGAGTCAGTTTCTGAACCAAAAAGACACAACAAGCAAAAACTGTGACATCATTCATTCCACCAAGCTGCTCTACTGTCGTTCTGCCTTTTTCATCACCATCGCAATCGCACTTGTTGCCACCTCAAAGTATTAGTTTCTACGAATCAACTGAGCAATCAGCCGACCACTCCTCTACACAGTCTTGTTTCCTCAGCATGTTGCAGAGTCTGTAACTCGTTGCACTGTGCAATCAAGCCGACTGCTCACCAATCATTGTATTATAATATATTAGCCTTTTCACTGCAGTAACAACTGGCATGTTAAACAGCGTTCATTTCTGCATTGTTTTGTTGGATTTTGTTGTTACCACGACGATGGGGGTGTGGTACGCTCCATGGTTCTGAACTGAAGGTGGGTCATTTAGTTGGATTGTTAATCTGGATGGTGCCAATTGGATACATTCAGTGCAGTATGTCTGATCATAAAGTTGTTGATACAGTACAAGACATGTATTTATTTATAGGCTGCCACACATGAGTTTAGACACTTAAACATTATGTTGAATGTTAAATGTTGTTAATTTCACTGACTGGCATCTGTCAAAGCATCCACCTGTTCAGATTCAGACTACAACATACTATCCACAGTTATCCCCGGTGCCCTCTGTTAGAATAAAGCAATGCTTTAAAAACATGCTGCAGTTATATTTTGTGTCTGCTAGAGAGAGAGGAGAAAACATGTATATGACGCTAAGACTGACAGCAGCTCAGAAGTTTACATAGGGAAGATAGTTACAAAAAAAAACAATTGTCTACATTAAAGCAGAAGTGAGTGGTCCGGTCGTTTTCGCTAATGCTGCGTTCCAGGCAGGCTTTTGAAATCGTAAATTACAGCTTCAAGTCACAACTTACGACTTTGTAGCGTTCCAGGCAACCCACTCGTGTTTTTCCGACCTGTTTTACCGGTGAAAGTCACTATAACGGCCACTCGTAACTTCCGACCGGTGAACTCGTACCAGATCAAACTGGTACGACTTCACGGTCGGAAAAATACGAGTTTCCTTGAACGCACCATAACAGTCCTCGTCCCTACGTCGCCACATTCACGGCGTTCCTTGGCTGCACACACAGCCCTGCATGCCGTTCTCTCTCCTCATTGGATAAAAACTGTAGGATACGATAAATGTTTTCTCCTCGGCTCAGAGCAGAGCAGAGGGACTGACAGACCCGTGTTTCAGTCCAAACACTCTATGTAAGTGATTGCTGTCGGAAGATATAACTATTTAAGACTTATATTAACACAAATATATCACTTACTTCTGCTTTAATGTTTCAATCTACATTTTGTAATAAACAAATTATAAGTATAATTTGATATGACCAAGACGCCTAAAAACAAAAACACGGCCGTTTTCATCAATTTACAAGCAAGTGGGCAACACACATACATTGGAGTGAATGGGTTTTCTGGGCTCTTTTGCAATACCCATATCCTGCCACTAAGGGCGCAAAACCCTTACCACGGGAGTCAATGGTGGTGTCATTACTCTCTTTTCCAGTGCTCTAGTCAGCACATACCATGGATGTATTATATTGGCACATACACGCGCATCCCTTGGCTGCACACACAGAGAGGACCGCCCCTTTATGCCGTTCTCTCTCCTCATTGGATAAAGGTTGTAGGATACAAGGAAAGTTTTCTCCTCGGCTTACAGCAGAGCAGAGTGACTGACAGACCCGTGTTTCAGACCAAACACTCTATAGAAGTGATTGCTGTCGGAAGATAGAACTATTTAAGACTTATATTAACACAAACATTCCGCTTACTTCTGCTTTAAATGTAGTTAGAGTGTCTGCCTCTCTGACCCATGGAGAGAGCTGGTTCCACAGTAAAGGAGGCCGGTAACTGAAGGCTCTACCTCCCAGTCTGTTTTTAGTTTTTATACATTAGGCTACACTAACAACTTGCATGAAATAAATCTACAAATAAAAAAAAGACTCACAATAACATGATGTAAGTTTGATGGCTCGGCTGGCAAGGCTATGGAGGGGGGGAAATACTTTCAGGCCTCAAAATTATTTTTTCCCTCTGAAATTGGCTGCATCTGCCACAGGATGCTACTTCACTTATGGAAGAAGGACGAAACTGAGCATTTACAAAGTCAATCAGATGATTCATAACTTGTTCCCGATACCCCCGGTCTGCCCTACACCAACTCAGTTCCTCTTGATTGGCATTGACAAGAAAATCAATGTGTCGGACAAACAATGTGCATTTCCACAAGTCTGGTTCATGTTTAGGAACGATTTCACCTAAAGGTTCCACGTTTATCCGTAGGGTCAACAGCACATGTTTCAACACTGTCATATCAAGTGCCATATCACTTGGAGAAAAGAAATCCTGTCTCCTAGACATGAAATTACTTTGGTGAGAAAAGTGAAAATCAACACCAGGACATCAACAAAGGATCTTGTGAAAAACTGTGCAAGAATCAAAGTAAAGTACAAATCTTATTTCCTGGAGAAATGTCCTGTGGTCTGATGTAACTGAGCTGTCGGCCATAATGACAGAGGATGGATCATTTCAGGTAACAAGCGCCCCCCTATGGTCTCTTGGTAAAATTTATAAAATTTAGGATATTACATTTTCACAACCTTTTTCCTATTCCTATTTTCCTAACTGTCTACAACTCACCACAAAATTGTATTGATGTGTTGTTCTCAACATTAAAGCATTGTATTTGTCAATATCCCTTTTTTATTTAAAAGAAAAAAGAAGATGAACAAGCAGCGACACGACAAGTGGACAATCTGGAGTCAGTTTCTGAACCAAAAAGACACAACAAGCAAAAACTGTGACATCATTCATTCCACCAAGCTGCTCTACTGTCGTTCTGCCTTTTTAATCACCATCGCAATTGCACTTGTTGCCACCTCAAAGTATTAGTTTCTACGAATCAACTGAGCAATCAGCCGACCACTCCTCTACACAGTCTTGTTTCCTCAGCATGTTGCAGAGTCTGTAACTCGTTGCACTGTGCAATCAAGCCGACTGATCACCAATCATTGTATTATGATATATTAGCCTTTTCACTGCAGTAACAACTGGCATGTTAAACAGCGTTCATTTCTGCATTGTTTTGTTGGATTTTGTTGTTACCACCAAAAAAGAAGATAATAAATAATAACATTGGACAGTTTGTGTGGTGTGGCACAAATGATCAGGGCAAGCAGTGTTAGGTTTTATCAGACATGTAGTTGCCTCCATTGAGATTCAGTGTCTGGTGCCATCCAGCCAGTGTTCATATGTAAATGTAATTTGATGGGAAATAACCAGTATGAGGGCAGTGAATAGACTGTGACCAGCTGACATTTTTAACTCATGTTTGCCTCAATACTACTGAAGCAGTAGACCCTATTGGTTTATGGTTTCTTTGTGGAGCTGGGTGGTCCATGAGTTTTAATCTAATATTGAAGTGGTCCATGGTGAAAAGGTTTTGAGAAACACTGAACTGAAATGATGATCAGACTGGGGAGGTAGCAGGTGAACAATGGTTGATTAAAACTTATTCTAAATGCTCAACCATCAGACTATTAATTATTTTTTGTTTCTCTGGGTTACAAGCAAAACAGTTCACACTTGCAGACGCCCTGTAGGCAACATCTACTCAGTTTCTCATTTATTCTCCTGCCCAACAGACAGAGCTCAAGATCCTCAACAACAGGAAAGGTTCACGCCATCACCTCCCTGTAGGCTGGAAATGTCCACAACTGACCCGCTGACTGATCATTTTTTCATTCATTTTTACAGTGTTGATGGTTTCAACATATTACCCAGTACTTTTTATTATCTGGCTTAATGAAGCTAATGTTGTTCAAAGGATAGTTCACCCAAAATTGAAATTTCACTCATTATCTCCTCCCCCTCATATGGACTAAGGGCTGGGAGAAGTTTCAGAGTCCTCCGTGGCTTCTCTGAGTTACAGGGGGTCTCGGCGTAGCAGTGCATGTCCATATAACGGTTGCAAATGGATACCAACTGTCTTCGTAACAACAAGACACACCAAAAAACATCCAAATACCTCCATGCTGCTCGTACGTAATGTCCGTCTTGTATTGAAGCTTGTATTGTAACTATTTCACATTTCGGGGCTTCAATACAAGATGGACATTACATACTTCCTTCTTTTTGTCTTTTTGTGACGAGACGACAGTTGGTATCCATTTGCAACCGTCATATGGACATGCACTGCTACGCACTGCTGCGACCCCCTGTAACTCAGAGAAGCCACGGAGGACTCTGAAACTTCTCCCAGCCCTTAGTCCACATGAGGGGGAGTAGATAATGAGTGAAATTTAAATTTTGAGTGAACTATCCCTTTCAGCCTGGGTCTGGCTACGAGCTTGTTCATGTGAAAGAGCCTTAGTTGTTATAATAAAGAATAAAGTAAAAACTAAAAGATGACAATATTTAGTCACTTTTACAATGACACTCCATATTTTGCTCATATTCCGTCATCTCTCCAGCAATGTTTCTTTCCTGATTGGATGATGTGGAAGGACACAGAAGCCATGAGGAAGGAGATGGCTGAAGAGAACAGTGACCTTCATCATCCTCACATGAAGAAGTCTCAGACCAGCAGCTGTCATAAAGCCTCAGCTCATCATGGTCCTCCATGGAACGTGGTCTGGGGTCACCAACCCTGCACACACGATAGTCCTGAATGTTCTCCTCTGTGGTTCCTCAGGGTGGTAGAAGCTTCTGACTGCTATCCCTCCACTTAACTTAGACTTTGACACTGAAGCTTTAGTGATCCTCCTCCCTTGTAAGCTGCTCTGGATGTGAAATGAGTATGAATACATCAACCGGATGTAAAGTCTATAAGTCCACATGTGAAAACACCACCTAGGTCAGCAAGTACACAGCACTCGTCAGCAAATTTTCATAAATTTGTTTAATCTATTTTGTACAAAGTTGGATCATCCTGACTGACAGCAGACCTGCTGTAGCAGTGGTTAGTCAAAGCTCAGCTTAATCATCAATAAATTAACTTGACTGCAACGTATCCATGGCAAATAGAAACACAGCAAAGTTCACTTTTATTGGTAAACAGGTCAACAGGACTAACCGCCGAATCTTTAGTCGTTTCGTCTAGCACATGTGATGAAAGCGAAGAGTATGGTTCACACTGACGTACGTTACATTCGGTCTCTGCGAGGACATTCGTGGCAGAAATAAAAACATGACGCCTGGATCTTTCCCTCTTTGTACATTGTGAATGTGACGAGCTGTGGAGATGAGGCGGCAAGCACAGGGAATGAGGAGGAGCCAGATGCACCCAGGAGCTCTCACACACAGTTTACAGTGTGTTGTCAGGAAGAGAACACACCCAGGAGAAGGCTGAGGCCAGATTCCTGAAAACAACTCCATCCGTCAGGAAGCCGTTTGTTTCCCACAAAAAGTTATGTGACATAAGAATAAATGATCATGATTAGGACTTGAACAAAACCCATCCATTTCATTTATTTAACAGTCGTACTTACTGATTTTCTGAAAGAAATGCAAAATTAAAGTAAGAAAATCAGACATCCAATAAAAGTTATTTACACATGTTAGCACTGTGAGTTTCTATGAGACTTCTGGAGATCATAGCAGGTTACATGCAAATTTGCTTTAAAACACAGCTGCATTTAACAACTAAGATAACATACAATCAACATAACAGACACCAACCTATATAATAGATACTAACTTGCAACCTTATGAACTTCCACTGGGGTAAAAATATAAAATGTAGGCCTACTCTGTATAACTCAGAGTAATAGAGGCTCTTATGTTCTCATACGTACCCATGGATGGTATGACAGCAAATATAAGATAGGGCTTCTTAATATGTTTGGTAAATACATACACTGAACCTTTAATAGGGAACATAAAAGTAGACCACCAGTTCACAAACTGATGGAAGATTGGACAAAAGTTCAATTACATTAAAAACAAATCAGCAACAAAGTTGGATTACAAAGTTTTGGCAAAAAAAGAAGAAAACAGACAGATGTACATTTGTAATGAAGCCAGTGAAGATATCAAGGATGTCAGAACTGTGAAGTGATGGACAGAAGAGCTGTGTCAAATCAGACTTTATATATATATACCCAATATGAGCCTGCGCCTCTTTTTTTTTTTTTTTTTGTGGCTGTTTGCACTGCATAACAGAAACATGTCAAATATCAGGATCAGGGGCATTTCAAATGGCAAGTCTTATTAAAATGACATTCAGTCTCTAGTCTACTTTTGTAACAAAATCATCATAAAATAGCATTATGCTAATACTTCATCTTTGATACTTATCACTGATATTAAACATTTCCAAACCAAAGGTACTTAGACTTGCTTTGAGTTAGAACCACTTCTGGTTGACCGGTCGTCACATTTCAGTAAAACCACATTTTGAGAGATTTTCAAAATCCTGACATCGTGACATCCCATGACTGGACGTAACGCCGCCCAGATGTGCCCAAAGCTGGGTCACAATTCACATGGAGAGCGACATGTTCAACGCCAATTCAGGGAGCATTTCTCAAAGCATAATTTCCACGCTCACACGTTGTAGACAACAAGAATTTAGAGGACGTCATCAGTGACTGCAGGAACAAGATTTTGCAGGATTGTCCAATACTGTCAGAGTTTAACAGAGAGTACAGCCCCCTGTGAGTTAAGGTGGGATGAGACATTTGTATTATGATTGTGCAGCATCAAACTCTACAGCTACTGCCACTGTGAGGCTGTGATGGCAACAGGAACCAGCATCATCAGCTAGTTTCAGACCGTTCTGCACTCCTTCTACCCACTACAGAGGTTTTCCTGATGAGGTGAGTGCAGTAACCACTAGGTATTGTATGACTGCATGAAATGAGAGCTTTAATCAGTAATACTGTCAACACAAACAGGGACCCACCAAACCTCATTTCTACTGTTGATCCTCCTTATTCCACAGACGCCAAAGAGTAATGAAAATAAATTCCCACTTTGGTTAATCGGCATTTCACAGTGGCACAGAATGGATGTCATTGTCCAAGATCTATGCGCTAAATTGTCGAGGATCAACATGCGATATACTTTTACTATTATGTTGGTCCTCTGTTCCGTTTCACATCCATAAGAAAAAGACACACACAGTTCAGTTTGCAACTGAAGCCACACCTTGTGATGACGACACCTTTTAATTTCTCCCCTGGGCCCTGGAGCTGCTGGATGAGGCAGTTTTATCACCTGTGGACTCGACTGCATCCTCACCCACCAGACCACATTACACACCCACAGAGACGACTGCTGAGGACTTAGAGTGGGAGTTCCACTCTAACTGCTTTCACTCTACTAAAACAGGACAGGTACAAATCCCAGCTCAAACTGCAGGCATCCTACTTATCTGCACATCTTAGATGACTTGACACACACTGGGTAGAAATGTCACTTGTAGTTGATTTGTTATTGAGAGTCATTTCAAATTGGGAAAAAAATCACAACTGAGCGTGAATGAGATGGTGAGTGAGCAGAGGTCCGACGGTACAGGCTGACAATGACTCTGGCACTGATTTACAAATCCAAAAAACACCAGTGAATGACTCTGTAACACACAGAACACTCTCATTGGGTTGATCTAGTCTGTGATGTACACCAAAAAAACTGGGAGAAGAGATGAACCGGTTTGACAATAAGGTACAACTCCCACTGGGAGTAACTCATCAGCGTTAAGCATGTTTCCTGTATTGAAAATAACTCCACTGTTTTGAAGAGTATTAGAGTTAACAAATGTCTCAATGAGCTAACACACCAGAAACAAGAAATTAGTTTGAGTCAATGCACGTATGAGATCAGCGTTCTCCTCCTTCAAGAAAATGAACAGCTTAGGATTCAAAAATAATGCCAACCTGTATGTATCGCCTACTTTGCTAACATAGTTCCCAATCACTTTGCATGCTACGCTTAGGGCGCCAAGTAGATATCCTATGAACTTAGCTCTGTCAAGGAATCGGTGGGGTCGCTGAAAAGTCCTCAGTTCCTCTCAGACACATACTTCAGGCACCTCAAATGACACAACCACGTCTCACTCTGTGGGGGAGGCACAGCAGTGTTTCTCCCGTATGCTACCACCTTGGACAGAGAGTCTAAGATACTGAATCTTTGCTACCTCCTGGTGGGCTACCGCTACCTGTGACCAAATTACAGAGCAGTTTGCGTCGCCCAGCCTGGTAGTCCTCCTCGTCCACGTTGACCAACAGTTTTATTGCCTCGTGGCCCACAGCCTGTTTTAGGGAATCCGTGATAAAGACCCCTTTAAGGGCCTCTAGCAACGATCCGTTGATGTAGTCCCTCCAGAAGGCATCCAGGTAGGTGAGCTCTGAGAACTTGATGTCACAGATGATGGAGCCTAAGTCTCGGGATTTGAGGATAGTGTTGGCCTGGTTGAAGCGCTCGAACTGCCGCTCCACCGCCTCCTGTTTGTTGGAGAACACGTTGCCCTGAAGCGCAGACTCGTGTTGGCAGTACTCAGCACGGACCCGGAGGCGGATATCTGAGAGGAGAGGAGAGCACAACAAGGGTCAAACATGACCTCAGGACTTCAACACCCTAAAATACCTCAAGACTTGAGTCTTGAGATCAACTTGTTTCTATTGACTTAGGCTGGTCACACATACACACCAGACAACCTTCAGATCTTAAAGCTACAGTTGCTAAGTAGCTGTGACTTGGTTGGGAATTTCAAGACAATACACCGTCAGGTCACTTTATGAACCCCCCCCCCCCCCCCCACACACACACACACACACACACAAAGTAGCCATACGTTTCCATAGCAACCGGAGACTCCGAAACGATCTTACGTCTCTCTCACCATGAAACACACTCTTGTTGTGTGTTGTGTGTGTGTGTGTGGAGGGAGGGAGGGGGTTGACAGGTGAAAAGAGGGAGCTGAAGGTGTATCATCTTGAAATTTCCAACCAAGTCGCGGACTGTACTTTCACTTTCGTCATCTTACTACGACGCTTTCCCGATCCTCGTAGTCCCTTTAATAATTGGTCGTATATAGATGCTTTGAATGTTCTGTTTATATAATTAGTAATGCAATTATATTTTGACTATATTGGATTTTACACATTCATAGTGTTTATTTCTCTGACAATAATCGTACCAAGAAAATCTATAATCGTCACATCCATATTTCTGTCAGAAGAAGCCCATAAATATCAAACATGTTAATTAATGACTCCACATCAGGGAGCCTCCAACTTGACCGGGTGCAGTAACTTCAGGTCTATTTAGACAAATAATTGCCAAGACAAGCCACATTTGGGCTAATCTAGTGTGTAGCTTTACATGTGAACAACAATAGTCACACTCTGGACAGTGCCTGCCACTAGAGAGGGGGGGGGGGGGGGGGGTTGCAATGGATAATACAAATGACACAGACTCTCAGATATCCTTTAAGATTCATAATGTTCCCACAGTGACTGAAGTTACTTTAAGTGACTTAAAGCTAGCTCTTATGTTAGCTAGTGCTGCAGGCTGGTGGGGCTGTAGGTGGCTGGATCACATCCTGGCACCCACAGATGATGTCAGAGGGAAAAAGAAAATGAAACACTTATTGGACAAGACAAACTGATTTGTGGATTCATCCAGCACATGCTTCACTCTCACACAGTTCTTTAGTGTCTCAATTAATAACTGAGAAATCAGACAAAAGATAAAGTTTTCAAATTTGTTCAGATGTGCCTATTGACAGTTTGAGTTGTGTGTGCACTCTGCAGAGAAATCTGATTTCTCGAGGAGAAACTGGGCTGTGAAAGAAGCTCCTTGCCCCAATAACTGAAACTGAAATTCTCAAAGAGTGCAACCTCACCAAGAAAACACTTCAGGTATGAGTCTCACATAAGCCGTTTTCCCACTAAAATTAGCGGGTCGACGCGGGTTTTTTAAACGCGGGTCGACCCGCTAACAATCGGCATTTGGCTCCTTTCCCATTGACCAAAATGAGCCGAGTCTGACCCCCCGCTGAGGGATCAGACAGAGCATAAACCAATCGCCCCGCTCTCATCCGCGGTGCAAGAGACACACAGTCATGCCACAGCCGCCCGCCGCGGAGTGTCCGTCCGCCGAGGCAGACTCTCTGTCTGGCTGACCTGGAGCACCAGGACCGCGGAGGACAGAGAGTCTGCTGCGGCCGGATGACGGACGTCCGCGGGCGGCACAACACGCCAGTTAAACAGACGGTCGCTTCTTTTCTTTTTTTCTATCGTCTTTGGTCAGTGTTCTCTGATGTTTTGATCCCAGTCTCGGATGAGAGCAGAGCGGAGCAGAGCTTTGTTTTGGTACGTGATATGAGACGCGACCGGCGCGATGACGTAGCGTCACGTAACGTTCAGTGTCATCACGTAAATTAGCGGGTTGACGCGGGTCTGGCGTTCCCACTGCAAGCCGTTCGGAGCCGAGCCGATTAAAGGCGATTTTAACCCGCGTCGCTTGCTGAGTCGTTTGACCGTCGACACGGCTCGGTGCGCCTTTCCCACTGCCACCAAAAGCCGATTGTTAGCGGGTTTAAACGGGTTTTTTGGCCAGTGGGAAAGGGGTATTACTTAACAGTTTGTGCATGTGATCTCAGGTCGTTCCTTCTCAACCCAGGAAAACAGAAGTTTTGTTATCCTACTCTAAGAGACCAGACAAAAACAGCTTCTTTTTACCGCAGGTTTGTTTCTCTCGGCAGTCAGCCGACGAGTGACTTCTCTTCCGTTTGCGGTTGGGAACCGGAGGAGCTGGCTTCGTTCGGGGCGGGCCGACGTGAGGTCCAGACGGGGAACAGCAGATGACTGGCTGAGGACCTAAAAGAAACAGAAACAGAAACATCAGATAAGACATTAACCAAACTTCTGTATCAAGGTGATACAGAAATAAGCCCACACAGACAATCACCAACCTGTTCTTCTGTGGGGGGCCGTGTCCTTGCTCTGTGCTGTTCCTCTTGGTGAAATGTAGCGCACTGATGTCTCTTCCAAGTACTTGTCAACAGGGTCTGGGCACACTGAAACACAACAGCTCATCAGTTCATCAGATAAATGTCTGTGGACGCATCTCACAGAATGCAGGGACAATCACAAAACTGACAGTTTTTGTGCTCTGCCAGGGTTGATATGAGTAACCACTTCCATCAAATACACATGTTTACTACATTCAGTCAAACTAACTCAACTTCCTACCTTGAAAAAGTCTGTGATGAAAAATGACAAATGTATTTTTGTATAAGTACAGTTTACTTAATTATTTACAGTATTTGTGTTCTTGTTTTTTATTATTATTATTATTATTATTATTATGTAAAAAAACAACAAGAAGAGCAAGGACAAACTCATAGAACAACCACAACCTGTCCCCTCCCCTCTGTTTTGATGACTGTTGGACTTTAAAAACCAACTGAAAGTCCTGATCTCTGGACAAGTCACTTCCTGTTTACTATGGGTATACTCTGAGTGTCTGTACTTTACAACCAAACACTGCCATCTGAAAATGTGGTTGACAAGTAAAGAGCTCATCGGGAACCTAATGTAGCCAGCTGGTCTCCTTAAGGAGCATACCATGGTAGTGTTGTTCATATGCTGCCAAACAATCTTAAAACTCCAACCAACAGTAGTGAGACTTTTCATCCAGGTGTGGACATGAAGAAGACACTGCATTACTCACCGGCCTGTCGTTTCCTGAGTGTGACATAAGGCAAAAGGTCGTGGCGGGTGATAATCCTCAGAAGCTGGAGAACGTGTCGGAAGTTGGTCTCATCACAGCGACCCTGGCGCTCCAGGGCCAACAGGAAATCCCTCCCACTCCTGATGCCGCCACGCTCGTACTCGTCGATCACATCGACAAACAGGAACGACAGTACCCTGACATCCCGATGTGTCAGCTGGGCGCCGACTATGTCAAACATGCGGTGGAGTGAGTACAGCCCGTGGGAGTTGTCCACCGCCTCCTCGGGCCACGGTTCGAACCCCCCATCTCTTCTTGCTAAGCTGGAGTTAGTACAGGAGGCAGAAAGGTTCCTGCTGGCCACCTGGCCGCTGGCCGCCGACACGCCGGAGCAGCCCGGCCGGCCGCTCAGCGCCCGCTGCTCCAGAGGACCGGCAGACGCGCTGCTCTGACTGCTGTGCAGCTGATTAGCCTGAATGTGAGGCCGCGCCTGCTGAGCAGAGGAGTTCTGTGCAAGCTGGGGAGGAATAACAGCATTGGGGAGCTGAGGTTGCTGTGATGTCATCTCAGGACCCGGTGGTGATGAGGGATGCTCGAATCCCTGCAACTCCTGCTGTCTCTGCTCCAACCAATGAGCTAAGTACGGAAAGAGGGGGGGGTCATTAATGTCCAATCAGTTCAGACTGAGTTTATCATCAGTGGCCATCACAGCGTATTACAGTGAAGACAGACTGCTCTCTGATAATAAGTACGTAAACCTCCATGACATGTAACATTGACAGAAACAAACCACAGCTCAATTTAACACAGCAAAGGGCACACATGTGGTGAAGCAGGCAAGTGTATGGGCCAGCACACATCACATACTGTGTGAGAATGTGTCACCCAGCAGACTATTCACACAACTTTTGGAGGCAAGGCAAGGCAATTTTATTTGTATAGCCCGTTTTTACAAACAGTTTGTCTCAAAGGGCATCTGCAAACATGTAGGTTTGTGTAAATCCATGGAGAATATTTCTGGGTGTATCAAAATCAAATAATTGAATAGAACAGTTTCATGGAAATGTGAGATTTTTGCATATTACAGAACAATGACAGTAACAGTTTTGTTTCAAATTCACTACAGTGTCGAACATTTAACTTGCAGTAAATCTCCAGTGGGAATCAGTCTTGTGACTTCTGGCCTCAGGTAAGTGAATAGTTGACGAGTGACCAGCATGATATTAACACACTTAAATCAAATCAAAGTGACACAAACAGATGCGTTACCATCTGTTTGGAAAAGCCTCGAAAACACAGCCAACTATCACAAGACCACAAAATAGAAGAGTGAACGTTCTGACTGGACAAATGATGCCACAGTTTGTTTGCAACCAGAAGAACACAGCTTCTTCTTCCACAAGGTGCTTTTGTACGTACAGTAGAAATGACAAGCCGTTAATTGATGAGGGTTTGAATACAAATGGAAAGAATCATAACAGTTAGGCTATAGAATTTAGCTGAAAGGGTTAAACACCAATAATTCAATATTAGTGTCAATATGTGTCAATATAAATAATGTAAAAAAAACACACAATGTATTTGGAATGGGACTCTAGCTAGGAGCCAAGAAAATTTAACCCATTAATACGTGTCCATGTCAATTGTTATCTATGACAAGAAATGAGAGGTGTTGTGTGTATTGTAATCAAGTAGGTTTACTTTGATTTGTGTCTGGAGAAGCTGAATATGATACAATTAACATCCATGTGGTTGGGGCAGTTCCAGTGTCCTGATACTGTACGAGCACTTGAACTGTCATGAACCTAATTGATTGATCGGGAAATTAAATTATTAAAATCAAAGACAGAAATGCTGGAAATCAGATTTACACCCAATTGAGGGATACACATGTCATTGTTGGAGAAGAGCACTGAGAATTCTAAATTGCATTGAAATGCTCAGTTCTCTTCATTGATGTATATTCTATTGTTGATTACGTTAACATCGTAAGAAACATTGCTATGTACACAGGAAATCACTGTTACATATACTATTATTACCATGGGGACGTCTAAACAGTAACACTAACGTTAGCTATGGCTACATTGGCAAACTATAGCAGACATAAACATTCATACACACAAGAGACGAATTGTCGAACTCTTTTAAAAGTCAAGTGGCTGACGAAAGACAGTTTTTTACAATAGAACATGTAAACAACACACACCCTGTAACATCCAGCTGTTTGACAAGCGATGGGGCGAGCTAGCAACTAGCTAGGTGTCTGACGGTTGATAGCTAGCATGCTAACGTTAGTTATCTGTATTCAAAACAGATGCAAGGAGATGTAGATGCGTGGTCGCTACACAACAAGAGAAAAAACTTGACTGTGGCCCGTGTTGTGTTAGACGTGACTAAGTTAAATAGCCAAAAGAAATCACTACAGTCACGCAAATCTACGTACAATAACATGCCTGTGATCTGCGTCTTGGTTTGTTGTGACTGCTCGTCGTTAGCTTCAGTCCAAGCTAACGTGGCCCAGACTAACCTGCACACTACCACGTAGAGCGGACAGCCACAACAACACACACAATGTTATCTCGTGCCAACTTTACATTACCTTCTGTCTCTTGGATATTCCTGACGAGCCCGTCACTAACAAAGTTCGGTAGGCCGCTAACAGCTGAGTTCCCTTCCAACGGTCTAGATGCAACCGGACAGAAGACACGGGCACGGTGGACCGCTTCAGTCCAACACAACGTTCAGCGCGTGCCTCAGCGCGTGCCTCCGGTGTACGGGTGTGGGGCACGGCTGTGTTTCAGCTCAGAAACAAACACAGTGTGTTCAGTGGTTGTAGTCCACACTCAGTCACCATGGGAAAAGTAAGCAGACAATTCTCGTTCTTCAGCTAAAATGAAAGAACTTCCGGGTGGCAGTCACGGCTGTACCCTAATACATCCATGGCTGTACCGGGCTCACTTCCGGGTTAAATGGCTCTGGTTCTTCTTCTTTGTTTTATGGCAAATGACGACTTTGTGAAAGGTATCACCACTGCTGACCCCTGCTGTCACCACTGCTGACCCCTGCTATCTGACTGATCTGTCCTTATTTTCTATGTCTACATTTATCTTGGGCCAGACCAGATACCGGTATCACTTGAGTGGGCAAAACCTTACCTATACTAAATTGTTTTAGGGTCAATATAAGTAAATTAAAATATGACAGCCTTCTCATAGGAGCAGCTTTTTATATATATTTTTTTTCCGCATTTTGTTGTTTTCCCATATAGGCAGATTGTCATTACATTTCCAAAAAGAACACAGACGGCCAATAACACATTAAAAGTCATTGAACACTCTTTTTGGACATCATTATAGTTTTTTCATGGTCCTAAATCCTAAATCCTATAAAGCTGCCAGTCAGCAAGGTCTATCATATCAAAACTTAATCTAGGGGTGTATAGGAATAAAAAAAATCACAACTAGAATTTGCCCTCCCAGGTGATACCTGGGAGATATGTGAAATTTTGGGTCTTGGCCCAAGGACTAATTCAGGATTCAAGGTGTTTATTGTCATTTGCACAGAAACATGTTTTCCTGACAATGGAATTAAAGAGCACCAGTAATATAATAATAACAATAGAATATATAAAAACCTAAAGATAAACACATATGGAGGTCACAGCTGTAAACAGTAGGCTAGAGAATGTATTACTGTGCAAAATGCATGTGATAATAATAAATAATGTGCAAATAGTGCAAAATGAAGGTGCTGTTACATGGGGTAGTGATAGACTCCCATCAACTGTTTAGGAGTCTGATCCTCCGTCCTGGGTGTGAACAGTTTGTGCTGGGGGTGGGTGGGGGGGTTCAGGATGGAAGCAGCTCTCCTGCAGACTCTGTGATGGTAAACACTCTGCATCTTCTCAGCAGTCTTCACTACTGTTTGCAGTGCAGCCGTACCACACTGTGATACAGCTGTATATTGTATATGCTTATATTTATCTTCATCATTATCTATTTCACATTCTCTATTTTTGATTGACTGTCACATAATGTAACTCCCCCTTGGCCTTCAATAATGTTTTATGATTATGATTCTGCTTTAACTGACTGTGTTTGTAAATAGAGATGTTATCATATCAGTGTGTTTTATCTCAGTATCCTTCACTCCTATGTGCTGCTGCAACACTGTACAAAAGGTATATAAATGTGTGAATATTTCAGTGTAGTGGGGTTTGATTGCAAAAATATGAAGTATGCAAAGTCCAAATTAGTAGTGCTTAATTCCAATCAGGTTACCTGGTGAGTATAAATTGCTCACAGGTATGACATTGAACATGAATAGTTGTTTTGGTCTCTATATGTCTGAGACAAACTGACAGTTAGTCCAGGTTGCACCCCGCCTGTTGCCCAACGTCAGCAGGGATTGGTTCCAGTTCCTCCCACCCCTATTCCCCACAGACGCACACACATACACGCAGACGTGCACAAATCAAATGTCAAAATCGGTGCTGTTTTACAGCTATGGCTCTGGAGCTCATGAAGATGTGTCAACATGCATAGAGATCTTTAGGACTTACTGTATTTTATATACGTCTGTAAGTCTTCATTATTGAACACACTAGAGTCAAGGCACTGTGTGTTCTCAGCAATCAGTCGTATTGTGAATCAAGTGTTTAGTACTGCAGACATAAACGCTGAGGTGTAATAAGTACAGTTGCTGAAACGGAGGGAGGTTTAAATAAGCTGAGCTCTGAGCTTAATGTACAGCTGCTGCACACTGGCAGGTGCCACCTATCTGTCCATAACATTAGATTTATCACCGTGGTCCCTCTCTCACCCTCCCCACCAGTAGAGGTCTACTATTTCCAGTCAAGGACACACGTTTAAAATAGCCCTATGTGTGTATCTATTGTCATGTAGACAGCTGACGCCACCCTGGTCATATAGTACATAAAGAAGATGATTTGGAGTTACAAAAACGTAACTTTTAATTTCCTTCATTCTGACAAGAGTTGCTGTTCTTCAAAATGACCCATTTTGAGGAGCATATGTGTTCGTGATGAAATAGATACAAGTGACCTGACAAGCATTCTCTGTGTGCCATCCCAATTGTTGACAGGGCTTTCCAAACCATTCCTCATGTTGAGTGACTATGAAAACGATATAGGCTGATACCAGTTTCTGCCTGTGTGTTAGACTTTGATTCAGGTAAGACAAAGT
Source organism: Trachurus trachurus (assembly GCF_905171665.1). Classification (NCBI taxonomy): domain Eukaryota; kingdom Metazoa; phylum Chordata; class Actinopteri; order Carangiformes; family Carangidae; genus Trachurus; species Trachurus trachurus. The sequence continues at coordinate 528,520 of NC_139901.1, read as the reverse complement.
CCCTGTTAACTCTGTTTGTGTAACACAGTGACTGCCTAAACCATTTAAAAGTTAAATAAGGCCACAGTCACACAAGTGGACATTGTTCTGCAGGATTGGACTTTTTTGCTAAAAAACAAACCACGACTGCTCAAATGATGAATTTGGTATCAAGCGCACAAGGCACGTGAAGATGGACGTAGTCTCTGTGACATCACCCACGTGTTTCTGAACTGTTTGAAGCCCAGAGTGGGCTCTGCTGTTGCCATCTTGGCAGTACTTGACCCCACCCCCTCACTCAAAGAGGCGGGGCATGCGTGGAGCTGAGACATGGTGCACGCTGGTTTGTGACATGCACACACTCAATCAACCTGTCACACAAAGTGGCCACGCCTTCAATTATGCAAAAACCTTTAAGCATTCGTCCTTGCCCCAGAATTTTCAGATTGCTTGGCGTGGGACGATCTGCATCCCCAGGATCCTTCCAGGATAGTGATCTCTCCTGTCCCTCCTGTCACTGCATCGACTAGTGAAAGGGAAAGGCCAGCTGCTTAGATCAGACAAGCTGCCTCTGTAACATCTCTGAGCCTCTGGCTCACAAGGCCCTTGTCCCAAATCCCAGGTGTCTGCATACCTATCGGTCTTTCAACTGTCTTGACTGCCTGTTGAGGTTTCCATTTCTTCCCACAACACATGTTCTTATATGTGTGAGAGACTTTGTGGTTATCCAAAGTGTCTTCACTGCTCTGGTGTTGAATTGCTCCACTTAAGATGTTATTAGTTACGCTTTGAGTCATGGTGAAATCATGCGTCATACTTTATTTATTTGATAGGAACATTGGTGGGTGCAAACTTATCACCCTTTTCTACTTTTCAAAACTAACATTTGCTAACAGAGCTTCTGTCAGTGGTGGAGAATGGTACAATGTGCTATTTTACAGTTAGTTGTGTGTGTCCTCCTCAGTCTTAGAGAAAGCCACACTTGGCTAGCAGTGTTAATCGCCCTTTTAGCAGGTGTTCCTGCATACCTGCTAATTTAGGTGTTAGTGCAAGCTTTGCACCTAGGCACAGCATGTTTACTCTCTGGACAGTGGAGGAGATGTAACAAAGTTACATTCTGGCCTTATTGTAACCAAATATATTAATACCATTTCCGAAGGAAAAGCCTGAGAATCAAAGACTTTTTAAATCATGTGCTGTTTTTGATGTTCCAGTATTGATGGGGAGCTCCTGTTGTTTCCTATTTATAGATCTGTCTGTCTCTCTCCCTCTCTTTATCTCTCTGTCTCTGTCACTCCTCCCTAAATCACCCTTGGATTTTGGGTGGGTGAGTCAAGAGCTTTTTTAGTGCCACGCTCACCCAACAATAAAGAGTGAAGCAGTTGCTCCCTGCGCTTGCATTGTATTTGAGTGTGGCGGTGCGTTCACTGGTGTGACAGAGGCAGGGACAGAGCAGCAGCGATGGATGATGTATATAAGGCAGCGGTAAGTACAGAGTATGATGTGCTTATCTCATTTCTCTACCTGCTGAGAATCAGTAAGTCCTGCCATAGATCAGATCCTTGTACGTTGAGCATTGGCTACAAGACAAAAACATACAACAAACACACTCTGTTGCATGGAATGATATTGGAGGTCTGTCATGCATGTATTTGAAGTTTAGAGGCCACCTGGTAATATTAACTCTATACATTATGTAAAAAAGACTGTTTATTTAGGACAATGGGGTCATGTCCTTGAAGACAGAAGTTTTAACAACTTGAGCAGTTAAACTCTGTAAAAACACATAAATGGTGTTTTTTTTTCATACAAAGCTAGACAAATTATAATCAAATTGATTTTAAGAAAAAAGAACTATTGTGATACAACAGAGTTTTCTTTATATAGATACATGCATACATCTAAACTGATATATATGATATGATAATAAGTCTCTGTGAGTGAGGTCGACCTGTGTGACACTGAAACAATAGGTGAGATAAGAAGAGAGCTCTGAGTGACAGGCTGCTGTGGTGAGCTCATATTTCTGAGAACAAAGAACAACTGGACAGTTGAGGGGGACAGAGAGGGAACAGCTGATGGCTATTAAAACAAATGGGTGACACTAGACACCCACCCCTGGAAGTGTAACATTGCAGTCCAGTTACACTGAGAGCAGAGAGACACAGACACGAGGTGATCAGTGCACTTACTAAGCTGAGCACTGGCTGTAGAGAGGTAAAAGAAGCGAATGTGAAACACTGTGACATGAACAATGTCGATGTTCATCTGATCTGATCTCCTTTCAGGTTGAAAACTTGACCGAGGAACAGAAAAATGGTGAGGAAACTGTAACACTGTTATCACTGCTAAGGGTCTGTACCAACAAGTAGCTACATCTGCTGTTCCAATACTAACAGTAAAACATTCAGGAGGGGTTTGATTTGGATTGAAAGGCCTCTTATAGTTTGTCATTTGCACAGACAATGAGAAACACAAAATTATAAACTGTTCTTCAAACATGGGTACGAGACAGTACACTGAATGGATAAATGATGATTGACAGTGAGTTGTCCTCGTTCAAAGATCACTGAGAGATCTTTCACATATATCCATGAAGTGTCTGAGCTTTCCTCTGTTCTGCTGATCTATAGCTCCACTGGAACATTTCCAACAAAACCCTGTTCCAGGAACCTTTTCAGGAACTTCAGCAGAGGGGACCAGAAACTAAATAGGTTGTGGGACCATAAAAGGTCTCCACTAAGCAACACTGAGTGTCACTGGGACTAATATTAGGAGGAGGAGCAGATGTTTCTTATCATACTCATCAATGTTTAAATAATCTACTCTGGAAAGACTGAATGTTTTGGGTGAGAGCTAATGATATAGAGTGGCAGTAATATAAACTCAAACATTTGCATTTTCTTCTGCTGCTGTTTGTGGTGAATGATACTTATATAAATATGAGTCAAATTTAACACTAATAACTGGCCACATGGTGGCACAATTGCAACTATTTTTGAATATGAAGCACTTTTCCAGTGGCCTGCTGACTGGGAGGTTTCACTGTTGCAACTTTTGACATAGTTTATGCACCAATCGTTTAAAAACTCAATAACTCATCAATTAGTTAATAGTTAAATAAACCTCAGACTGTCATGTCAACTGCCTACGACATGTAAAATCTAACTGGTGTTCACACTGGAATTATGGGAGCTGTGTTGAACAAATGTCAGTTCTCCATGCCATATTGGAAACTTGGTGGAAGTAGCTTTTAGAAGCTGGGACCAAAATGGTCAGAAACAATAGGCTACTGAGGTGCATTTGACCATTAACATTACCAATCAATCATGGTCTAAATGCCACAACCAGAGTGCCTCAGCACACGTCCAGATCTATCAGAGCAGGTGATGATTTTCCAGTCTTCAACTGTCCACAGTTGTTGGGATGTTGATCAGATTTCTTGGTGGAACCAGATGTGATCTATTGTTGGACATGTTGTTGTCTCAGTTGACAACTCTTGTAAAGTGTGGTTATCTGAGTGACTTCAGTCTTTCTGTCAGCTCCAACCCCTCTGCCTGTTCTCCTCTGACCTCCACGGAGCTGCTGCTCATTGGATGGTTTAGTTGTTGGCTCCACTCTAACTCTAAAAACTCTAGAGACTGTTGTGTATGAGAATCGAGGAGATCAGCAGTTTGACAAACATTCAAACCACCAACAGTCACATCACGATCAAGACACTGAGATGTTTCCTCAATTCTGAAGTTTGATGCAAACATTCACCTAAAGTCCTGACCTGGATCTACTGGTGTGTGATTGGCTTTACTACCTTGATTATCTAAGATCATATGCTAATGAACATTATGTTCATCCTCTCCCTTTAACTTCTTTACTAACATCTACATAATATTGTAATGTATTTTGTATTTTATAATGTTGACGACGTGTGCTGCTGCCCTCTTGGCCAGGTCACCCTTGAAAATGAGATCTCGATCTCAACGGGTCTTTTACCTGGTTAAATAAAGGCTAAATAAAATAAAATCTATCCATGTATTTACAGCAGTTGCCGAACAAGCAATTCCTCTTCACACAAATGCACAGCTGTTTGTAGTTATGAATGCTTTAAATCTGCTGTGTCACCTACAGAGTTCAAGGCTGCGTTCGACATCTTCATTCAGGATGCAGAGGACGGCTGCATCAGCACCAAAGAGTTGGGGAAGGTGATGAGGATGCTGGGACAGAATCCCACACCTGAAGAGCTGCAGGAGATGATTGATGAGGTGGATGAGGATGGTATGTCAGCATCTCTGTGACACATCACTGCACAGCAGACACAGCGAGCATGTTCATTAAATAGAATGATTTTAACATAACTAAAGAAACTTGAGTGTAAATTAAATTAAAGCTGGATTTTAAAGGTCCCATATTTTACACTTTCAATACTGTATATCTTGAAATGTTGGTCCTCTTCTTGGGTTTTAAAAACCTGGAGCATGACTCTCATTTGACATCACAAAATTACAGAAGTCTGCTTTAAAAATCCAAAAGACATGGATATATCACGTTATACAACATGGGACCTTTAAGAGATTTAATAATGTCAACATGATATGGAGATATTGAGTCTTTATAATATCATGGTGCATTCACAGGCAGTGGCACGGTAGATTTTGATGAGTTCTTGGTTATGATGGTCCGCTGCATGAAGGAGGAGAGCAAAGGAAAATCAGAGGAGGAGCTGGCTGAACTCTTCCGCATGTTTGACAAGTAGGTTTCTCTTTGTATTTACTCGGTAAATGCCACTAATGCAATAGAAACTAGTGCTGATTAAGTAGTAAGTAGTTTGATAGAGAATCTCTTGAAACTTACTGTAGGTCAAAGAGAACCACTTGGCGACCTTGAATTTCACTAGAATAGACTTTGTTTCCATGTTAGAAAGAGACAATGTGGTGTCGATTTTGGTTTGTCTGATATTTCTAAGCCTGGTTCCTTTGTCTTGTGTTGAGGAATGGAGATGGCTACATAGACTTAGAGGAGCTGAAGACCATGCTGGAGAACACTGGAGAACAAATCACAGAAGACGACATTGAAGAGCTGATGAAGGATGGAGACAAAAACAACGACGGCAAAATCGATTACGACGGTACGACAGGCAGCACATTAGGAACGCAACGGAAAACAAAATGCACCAACTCAACGAAGTTCATATTGCAATTGCAAGTTTGCAGAAAATATAAGATCCTGCAAACTAAAGTGAATTTCGGTGTTGAAAATGACGATAAACTTCCTTTTGTCCTAACTAAACAAAAAATACCAAACCAATTTGCATCAACTTGGGGAAGGATGGAGGATGGGAGGAGAGAAGGAAATGACTCCACTTAGATGAAGATCTGTCATTTCAATGAATCCAAATCACCTCTTTATCTTTACCAACTGAGGTTGAAAGAAGCCTGGGTGTCATGGTGCTTGTATATTTCTCCTGGGTTCTTGCACCTTTGCACAATTCATTCAGGCCTTACCAGAGTCAGTGCATTGCCCATCTGTGACTCCCTTTACAGATGTCCCAGAATGCAGCAGCAGCAGCAGCAGCAGCAGCAGCAGCACATCTGGTCTTGCATCAGGCTAAAAAGAGCTCTGCTGCTCATTGACTTCCAGTGTGTTACACATTAATTCAAATACATCTATTCATCTGAGGGAGACGCATAGAGTTTCAAAAACATAGCCATGGTCAGAGACCTCGTGTCACTCAAGATTCAGAGGAACTTATTCATACCTTTAAAACCTCCACAGTTGATTATTGCAATGGTCTCCTCACTTCACAGAGTTCACCAGACCCAGAGAACTACATCCTATTTAGATGCTGCTGCTGAGGTTCCATCTAAAATCAAGACAATCGTTTGATTACAGTCAGATAGAGATTTCCATTCAAATTCAAATGGACTAGGCCCTAAATGAATTTATGAATTTTCAGTGATAGGAGCACAATAAGGTCTCTAAGATTTTGTGGAGCTGGTCAGTTGGTGGTGCCTATAGGGTTAAAACTAAACAAGGTTAAATGGTGTTCAGCCTGCTGCTGGAACCAGGTCCCAATGGATCTCAATGGATGTCAAATATACCTAAACTGCTTTAAAAGGAAGCTAAACACACCTTTATTGCCCACTGCTTTCATTTAATCATTTAATCTCAGACTTCATTTTAGACATCCATCTAATAATCAGTGCTTCATCTCTATTTTCAGGCTTTTTATATTTTCTGTTAGGCACATTGAATGACCTCTGAGCATGAGTATGTGCTATACAAATACATTTGAACTTATGTAGGCCTACCACTGTGGAGACTCACCTCTTCAACACCTATGCAGCCATGTATGCCAGGACATCTTCACTCCACATTACTGTTTACATACTGACTTTGTGGTTTCTCTCTGACAGAGTTCCTGGAGTTCATGAAGGGTGTTGAATAAATGATTCAGCTGGAGGCTCCTCTCTGCAACAGCTCTCCTGGCTTTTGACAACATAATCCGAGGCTGTTCCTGAAGGCATCGTGCTCAGCTCCTGTCTGCTTTTAATACAAACAACCAACACACCGTCCTCAGCAGACGCCTGTCCCATCACTTATTCTCACACAACACCGTCAAAGCAAAGGTCTGCCTAGCACCAACCACGAAGATATAAAGGCTGTTTACAATAAAAAAGTTTTTCTTAATTGTTCATTTCGTCTGTCATTTGTCTGATATAATGTGCTCCTTTTTTACACCTTAAGATTTGAGATTTCAAAAACCAGATGTCTTTCTAAGTCAATACAGCACAGACATTTGTAAAGGACTGAACTGTGTACTCATGCTCATTCCATTGGGTGTTGACCTTTAGAACATGATGGCAGGTCCAGCCATTTAAATATACCATTTACATTTCCACTTTTTTGTGATGTAATTTGATGGTCCATTTTGGGACGACCCAATAGTTGTAATAAAAGGGCTTAAAAAGATAAATGGTATCTGTCCTCCATAGTCAGTCAGAAGACAGAAGGGTTTCAGTGTGTGGTAGAAGGAGCCTTTCAAACAGGTCTGTGGTGACTGTGGAGCTTTGTTGATAATGGAATTTAGTGCTGTCTCTCACAGTAATGACTATTTTGAGTGCGTACGAATGTGGAACAATGGATAACACTCACCTTCAGTGGTTGCCATCTTGGTTTTTGTAGCAGGAGGGCGGGGACACTAACAGAATCAGCTTCTCCATGCAGGGTCATGAGGGCCGAAGCCGGTAAACCCTGAACAGAGCCGACATATTGAGGAAAAATAACCTCATACACGCACATTCACGGGCGTTCAAAGGCGCTTTGAACTGTGGGAGGAAGCTGGAACATTAAAGTTGTAAATATTCTGTTAAATCACCATGTAAACTGGGTTTTTCTAGCTATCACGATTTAAAGGGATAGTAGCATTTTTTAAAAGTGCTTGTATGATCTACAAATAGCACCTAAGTACTATAATTGCAGTAGGAGATTCTCTGCACTCCTCCCGTTAGCAACACCAGCCCATAGCCCTGCCCAGAGATTTACAACAGTGTTGTGAACAGACCCACAGAAACAGCCTATTTTCGTGGCCTAAAAGAGGTTTTACCTGAAAAAGCTCCAAATAAAAACTGCGTTTTCCCTGCACTTTGAAGGGCTGGAAAAAATTATATTATAGCAAACAATGGAACTGTGTATTTTTTTTTCCAGGTAAAACCTCTTTTGGGCCACGAAAATAGGCCGTTTCTTTGGGTCTGTTCACAACACTATGTTGTAAATCTCTGGGCAGGGCTATGGGCTGGCGTTGCTAACGGGAGGAGTGCAGAGAGTCTTCTACTGCAATTAAAGTACTTAGGGGCTATTTGTAGATCATACAACCCCACTTTTAAAAAATGCTACTATCCCTTTAAGCTCATTTTTGTCAAAAATGAATGTGATTATTAATGGGAGGGTCAAAAGTGCATTATATGAGAATGGTCTTTATTATTTTACAGATTATATCCACTTGATACACATTACATGTGTGCAGTACAGGTAGTATAACTAAGGAGTGAGTAAATGAACCCGGGGCCTGCAGAGCAGAACAGTTGATGCTGACAGACATCGAGGCACTGAGAAAAAGTGTTTGAAATTCACAAATGAACTTTAAACATGTAAATCACATCAACTGATGACAACATAAATACAAATGATACAAAATCCAAACATACTTGTGAACACAGTATGCTACATGTAAAAGGTCTGAGTGAACCCAGTTAACTCAATCTCACAGAGCAAACAGACACTGTACTGTATGTGCACAATGGACATTCTGATAGTGAAGTCATAATGTTGCAGGATGAAGGCACCACTTTAGAAATATTAAAATGCAAACACACAAACATACATGTGCATGTGTTTGTGTGTACATTTTTTGTAAAAAGGCAAATTCATCTTGTAACAGTATGACTTGACTTTTCGACTGATTGCCTTCAAATATTTTGTCTTTGCTCCCCCTTCCTTCTTGCTGTTCAGTTGTCCTCGTTCTGCCTCAGAATTAAAAGCCCCTTAAACATAACAGTAATCAATAGTGCTTCAAATTACAAAAGAGTGAGCACAGAATTATGACAAGAGCATCTTATAGTGACTCTCCTCCCTGAAGGTACATTTACATGCTCATACAACACTGTAATAACACTGGACGTGATACAGTTTCTCTTAAGAAATGATTGGCATCCATAGCAGAAATAACAGAATATATTTCTACAGTGCAACAATACAATGGAATAGTCTGCCCACACATATGAAATGGACGACAGTTTAAAGTGACCATAAATAAAATCTTACCAAGTACCATTACGTATAAAAATCAATAATTTGTAATTATTGAAAGAATGTTGTCATAGCTACCACCACTAGCTGTTTAGTTTATATGTTGACTCTGTTGTCAAATGTTTTCCTACAGCACCTCAACAGAAATAAGCTTTTGATCGTTATTGTGTTCTCACCTTGGTTGTTTTTAATTATTTTAAATGTAATGAATTGATAATGACAGTGTTATTAGGAGTCACAGTGGTTTATAGAGTGTTGTACTTTGATGTTTCACTGCTAAACGTCAGGCAACAGTGTGTTCAGCCAGCCGAGACTGGAGCACGCACATCAACCACATTACATTATTGTTAACCAAATGATTAAAGAGGGAAGCTAGAGACTCAGGGACAGATTTACTATGACGATTGAGAAAATCCAGCCCATATTTGTTCTTGTTAGCCTAGCTTAGCATAAATAAGCAACTAGCCTTGCTGTTATTAGCCTAGCATAGCAAAAACAAGCAGCTAACACCTAGCTGTCTGTTTAGCCAAGTTTGAATGTTTGTGCACATGGAAACTTCAGAGGTGTCAGTACAAGTTTGTTTTTTTCAAAGAGCAGTTTTTGGTTTTCAGCAGGAAGTACATGCTGGAACTATTCCCTGATGAAAGACAGTTTATCTGTGACCTGCCTCTCCTGTGCAATGTCTTCATTCATAGTCCACGTTTTGGTGTGTGCACACCGGGCACAACTCGTTTTCTTCGGGGGTTTATTCCAATACAAACCTACATAATCAACACAAACCCACAGCTAATGTATGCAGAGTCTATGGACACCCACTGTCATATCCAGGTGTTTCTTTTATTTTGTCCACCTTGTTCTTGTCAATAAAGGTAGCACCACTAAATAATATAGCAGGAACAGCACCTCTCAAACATGTTTGAACATTGAACATTAAACTGAAGGATATACTGTACAGTATATAACCTTTCTGAAGAGGCCTGTTGTATTCAACTACTTTATGTTCCTAATAAACTGCCAACTGACTGATATTATTATTATTATTATTATTATCATCAGTTGTATGAACAGGCTGTGAAGAACTGGAATTTACTGGCTTAGCTGCTTTCAGTGCTGTTCTCACCTGTAACAGCTGCTGCGCTAAGCAGCTGAGGGTATGGGACAGTCATGGCTTGGTTAGGTTCATGTGCAGTTTGGGTTAGGATAAGTCATTCCTTAAGGTTCTTTGTTATAGTGGTTACAATAAAAACAACATGATTATATCACAGAATGTCTTCCCTTTGCTCCTGTCATAATCACTATGACAACTAGATGTATCCTGGCAATAACCTGCAATTGTTGGTTAAAGCGACTGCACAGATTTTTTACAGGATGATGGTCTTATCTTGGATCTACGTATTGCTCTGCTCCACAAACAAACAGGCAGCTGCATCAGAGAGTAGGCTACTATATAGTATAGTATATTCATTCATTGTAATGGATCTGACAGTGGGATAGTGGCTGATAATGGGTTGACCCCAGGAGATCTCTGTACCCCACCACTGCACTGGGCTGGTGATCATCAAGAAACAGTTCTAGCACTTCACATTTAATGACATGAGTATGATTATCTAACCACACTCTCACAACAAAGAAGACTCACCCTACTTCAAAACATGCTGCAGTACTCTCTTAAATGCGTACCGTAAAACTTCAAATAATGGCCGAGTCCCAATTTGCCGCCGGTCCCAATTAACCGCCGGGTGTAGCAAAATATTTTTTATATTAAACGCCCATCCCACATAAACGCCGGGTCTAACATTGTTTTTCTGGTTGCCAAAAAATATTCTATGCAAATATAGCGGGTGTCTCTAAGACGGCCGAGGACCGACGAGACGCCTCCCCTCGGCTTGGCTCGCTCCTTGTTTAAAATGACTTGTTACTCCTTTTAAAAGTAGCAATCAGAGAGGGCGGAGCACCGACATGACGGGGGTCTCTGTCTCCTGGTACCTGTGCGGTCCAGGACCGCGGAGGTCCTGGACCTAAACGCCCGGGCCTTTATTTGAAGTTTTATGGTATGTACCCCCTGAGGAAGTCCACCAGCTGTCTGGGGCAGACTGCGTCACATTATGGCTGTAAAACCTCTGAGAGTTTGGCAGTGATGCAAACTGGGCCCAGTGTGACAAACTGATACAGTTTGATGTCACATCTGGAAAGAAGTGAAGACAGTTGTTCTCTCTGATGTCCCACATCCCTGGAGGTAGCTGCAGACTGAGGTGTTTGGGCTTCACAGGCAACGGTACTTGGTTTTCACCTGTCAGAACCAAAGCACTGAGACTGAACCAGAGGAGACACACAGCGGTCCCAGGTGCCGGCTCTTCTGACTTCAGATCAGAGGAGTTCACAGGAGCGTCCACGCCTACAGTTACTCAGTCAGGTGACATGCCCACCCGTCATTGGCTGAGAGCTAGAGGGAGCTGCCACACCAGAAGAGTATTTTCACTGGAGCTGGAGCCGGAGTCTCCAGAGGCCGTCTGTCCCGCGCGGCGAGATCCTCTCCCGCCGGAGAAGACGGCTGTTGAGGTGACTTTGTTCCGCCTGGCCTCCCCCTCCGTCCCCCACTCCGCGCGCCGCCCCCTCACCCACACGTCGGGATCCTCGCTCACCTCGTAGATGGAGCCGTCCTCGGGGCTGTGCTCCAGTGAGTCTGCGGGGGCCCGGGGGCCCCCCAGGTCGGGCTGGGCGCTCAGCAGCTTCCCCGGCAGCTGGCAGGTGGAGTGGAGGCGGTACTGCAGCAACAGACGCTTGGGCTTCTGCTCCCTGGACGGAGGAACTTCTGAGTCTCGGGGGTGGTTGTTGTGCTCCGGCCTCTGCCCCCCCTCTTCTCCCCCCACAACACCCTGACCTCCGGGCCCCCCCCCTCCCTCGCCGTTGACCCCTTCATCTCGGCTGCTGAGGATGGAGTCCCGTCTGAGCAAGTCCGAGGCCAGGATGCTGGAGGTGGACACGAGGAAGTCCACTGGACCACAGTGAGCGTTCAGAGACGTCATTCCTTTACCTGAGTGGTGAGACAGGTCGACATGTTAACTAGGGGTGTGACGATACACTCAGCTCACCAGACCAGACCAGACACAAGACTGGGTTCACGAGATCGAGACGAGACTTTAAGAAAACTACAATAACAAAATATACGACTGGACCAACAGACTTTTATTTAACCGAGTTGCACATGCATTTTGAAATGTTTTATTATAACTCATTACATGCATGATGTAAGCATGAGCTTTTAATTAACTTCTTCTTCCACAAATTGAAACTAAAACTAAAATTTATAAAATTTAAAATAAATTAAATAAAATTCAATATTTATTTCTTTTTTTCAAGTGCAAACAATATTATGTGCAGTGTTTCCTCTAAGATTTTTTAAAGTAGTGGCAGCTGGTTGATAAGTTTGGTTTTTACTGAGGAGGAATGAAGCACCTAAACCAAGTCGAGTACAGTTATAACTGTGTAGTGGAAAGCGGTGCAAAGTATTGGTAACTGGTAGTGGAAACCCTGCTTTACATTTTTTAACATAAAAAAAAAACAAAAAGACAGATTTTTAACGCAACGAGAAATATCGTCGAGTTAAATCTCGTGGGACGAGATCTCGTCACACCCCTAATGTTAACACATGGGCAGAAGAACAGGAAACACTGTGTGTTAGATACAACCAGCTGAATCTATCAATCATGACAATATCAGATCACCTATATATATGAAGAAGAGGGTTATGAAGTACCTTGATTTTGTTTCTGTTTTATTTTTGGTGAGTCATTTTAACGTATGAAGAGAGAGGTTTTCAAATCAAAGAGAAACTAATGCCATACAGTAAAATGCCTTGTGTCTCATACTAAAGGATTCTGGTTTTACATCCACTGTCAGGATAACAGACTCTCTCTCTCTCCTTTATTTTCAATCCAATAAACTTGTGAGGGCTTTACTCTTACGCTTACGCTTTACTAAGATATGAATAAATGCAGTCTTATTAAATGCCCCTTTTTTTGCAAACCGAATGCAATAAATATATTCCATGGAGGTGCAAGGAATAATGAGCATGAGTCAGTGCTGACCTGTGATCTTAGGAATGCCCTCCAGTGTAGGCACAGGGAAGGTGAGGATGACACCCTGACTGGTCCCCACCCACAGCAGGCCCTGACAGATCAACAAGCTGGAGACGCAGACTTGACCTGAAACACAGACGTTGAGTCATCACCATGACGCTCACAGCTGCATCTTCATAATGTAGGGCAGCAGTGAGTGACTCTGTGATGTGATGTGTGTGTGTTTGCTCTTGCGTGGACTGGCCTGGCGTCAGGTGGGCCGTGCGGGTGGAGATGTTGACCTCCTGCAGCGGCTGCAGTGTCTCTGTGTGGAACAGCTGGAGGGAGGAGCCCTGGGTGAAGGCCATCCAAACGCCCCCACCTGAACCAACCATGTGGCTGACAGCGCAGCCCGGATCGGGGTGGGCTTCAAACCTCTGTGGTAACAGAGAGAGTCAGAGGGTCACAGTGGGAAGCTGACCTGTCAGAGCCTCCAGGTTCTGTGGGATCATCAACATTTAACCTTCAGGGTTCAGGGCTACACTTGTACCGCTTCGGTCAAATGTCCACTTCCGAAAAACTGCTCTCAAAACAGATACGTATTTTTTTCTGTTTTTTTTTTTTGCATAGATCTCTTAAAAGAATTGTTCACCCAAAATTCAAATTGCACTCTATTTGAGGGTCTCAAACTGGGAAACATTTTCTATTCCTATTTTTTAATAAGGTCAGCCCCTCCTCCTGACAGAGATGAGAGATCATGAAACGCTGTTAAAAAAAACACAATAAGATTATTTTCTGTGAGAGACTATGGCGGACCCAAATGAGTCTTGTTAATTAATCAAAAAAAAAAAAACACTATTCCGCCCACGTAGTCATAGGCCTATGCGGATACAGGACACATCACCGTTTACACTTGTGTATAATGTGGTCACAACGCGTCCATGACAACCTCCAGAGGTGGTTTGGCCAATCGGATCACTGTACTTTCATATGGTCAAGCTCTATCTGATTGATTAATAGACATTGCAGCCACAATTATCAGTAACTGTTTATGTAAAATATTATTGTTTATTATTATCTATCTATCTTTGGGTTTTCAACTATAGTTTAATGACTTTCTAGTTTGTGTTAATCTTATCAAGTTAGTGATTTACAGCATTACAATCATTTTAGTCTTGATACTGAGCAATGGGAACACTGTGTCTCAAAGATATATAGATATATGGATATATACAATAAATTTCCCTTTGGGGACAAATAAAGTAATTCTTATTCTTATTTAGAAATGAATTTGACCATTTCTGAGTGTAGATGTAGGATTAACAGGAAACTCTTGCCTACCTGTGTGTGGAGGCTGGGAACTTGGAAGACAGTGACCTGGTTGGAACAACTGGCCCACACATCGTCTTCAAGTGTCAACAGAGTGCTGACCGGCTCAGAGCCCAAAGACACCAGGCTGCATGAGTCCTGCTCCCACAGTCTCTCTGAGAGGGACAACGGTCCACGGATTAGCATCTGTTCACAAGCAACCACTACTCCTCCACAGTCAACCCTCACCAGGGTATATACAGGAATCTTGAAGTGAATTTTAATACCTTTTTAAGACTTTTTCAAGACCTTTTCAATATTTTTCAACACCTCACCGCCACTTCAAGCTGTAACCATTTACATCAGTGACACTTTTAACGTAACAGTTTTAGTTTGTGATAAAGACTATAGACCACTATGATACAACATAATTCAAAATAGGCTAGGATAATAAATCAAAGGCAAAGTTTATAAAAAAAAAAACCAAAAAAACATTGCTCCACTCTCAAAAAACAAAAACAACAATCTTCTTTTCTTTTTTATGTACTGGTTCATCTTTGTTTTTTAATAAAATGAATAAATTCACACATTTTTACAATGTTTTTTAGGACTCAAACTCTTGAACAGCTAATTCAGAAAAAAATACCTTCAATATTTAAGACTTTATAAAGTAATACTTTAATACTTTTTAAGGGTCTTAATTTTCCCAAAAGTGATTTATCACCTTTTAATACTATTCAAGACCCCGCGGATACCCTGCTCACATTAGTGCAGCAGGTGTTTAGAAGTGTGCCCTCACCTCCAGACTTCCTCTGGTACACAGCTACTTTTCCGTTGTTGAGTCCAGCAAAGAGGAAACAGAGCAGGTGTTTGAGGCAGAGGACTGAGCTGCTGTCAGGGTTCCCCAAGGTCAGCAGGCACTGGACAGCCGTGTCCACGCTGTTGTACACATGGATGCTGGGAGGACAAGAAGAAAGGTTACACACGAGTAAAACTGTGCACTTTAAATCCACATCTGAGAAATTGGTACATGTACCTATGCACATATGTTTTGGAAATGCTTGAAGATACAAATGTTTTGGAATGAGGTAAAGAAAGAACTGGACACTTTGATTGGACATAACTTGGACCTATCACCTCTTCAGTGTATTCTGGCGGCCAAGGTCTCGAGCGCAAGGAACAACCACAACGCAAAACTCATCGGAATACTCTTATATATGGCACGAAAAACTATTCTTAAGTTCTGGATTCATAAAGACACTCCTACATTGGACGATTGGTACAAAGAGGTAATGAGTATAATCCCTTTGGAAAATGGACTTATAGCCTTCATGATAAAATGGAGGGTTTTACAAGGGTATGGCAACCAGTTTTTGATGCTGTGGATGTGGATCCCTCTGGACTGAGCTTCAATATCCCTCACTGAGTGACATAACATGGATGACTCTGGTGGTGTATTGATGTGTTTATGTATATGTATGTTTGTAAGCTGTTACTTGCTTTGTTATGTTTATTCATAACTGTTGAGTAGCTTATGCTACAGAAAAATGCATGGTTCTGTGGAAACCATATGTAAAGAACAATATGTGCCCTGATTAAACCTTAATAAAAAGAAATTTAAAAAAAATCCACATCTGGAGCCGGAGTCAGGATGTGGTTGGCTGAAAGCAGAGGAGACACCTGAATATAAGAGAACCAGATTGAGATGACAGACCTGCTGTCCTGCAGGCCCACACAGATGATGTTTCCCATGGCAACAGTCTGGGCCTTCTCAGCTTCCTCCTCTGTGCTGGGACACGGCTCCTTGACGTACTCCAGACAGAGGACCGGGGCTCTCAGTGGGATGGTCTTGACCAGGCGAGGAGTGGCTCGGTTCAGGGAGAAGACCTCCACCTGGCCGTGGGTGGACACGCCTCCTCCAGCAGCAGCCTACACACCGGGACAACACAGAGAAGATAACTTATCTCAGATCAGCTGACCATGTTCCACACATACACATCAGAGCTGTGAATTGATGAACTGACATTTTTTAATTGCAATTCATGAGTATCTATAGTTAATCCTGATTAATTGAATATTCTTTTTGTTCCAAATGTACCTTAAAGAAATATTCTTCAAGTATTTATAATAACAATTAATAATTCTTTATACAAATGAAACTTTATTATACATTTAGCAGAAACAATGACATCTATTTTCCGTAAACCCTTGAAGGCCTCACTGCATTTGGCATAAAACAATATGACGGCACCACCTGAGTGGAGACTCAGCTTACAGTTTAGCCTGCAACTACAAGGAGATTCATAGTTAGAAACTGACAATAGGTCAGTAGTAATAATTGTCCCGTCACGCGTTACCATTTAAGATCATGGTTGTAAGAGCTGTTGAAAATGCCTCTGACAAAGGCTGAGAAACGTCAGGATCATCAATGAATTGTACTGCTGAGTAAGTGTGTGGTGTGTGGGTTGTTGTGGTTGTCTACTCACCCAGAGGTAACCCTGAGGTAGGGATGTACTGGCAGTGCAGAACCCCAGCAGGCTGGACTGAGACGGGCTGTGAAGAGCAGCCTGCAGCTACACACACACACACACAAGACATCAGAGGTACAAGACACACTATGAGACCAGTCTTCCTTCTCTCAAACCCCCACCGGTCGAGGCAGACAGCCCCCCCAACCTCAGACCAGTACTGTTGGAGGTCTCATCAAGTTTGTTCTGCTGCTCTGTTGGGTTTCTCTCTATAATAAAGTCCGATCTTACCCTGTAAAGTGCTTTGACATGATGTGAATTAAGATTAGGGGCTATACAAATCCAGCCGCATTGTGTGTTCTCACCTTCAGTGTTTTGGAAGAGAAAACAGGAAGTTTGCAGGTCACCAGTGGAAAACTAAATGGAGCTTTTGTCTTCCCGTCTTCTTCAGCATATTCCCAACCCGGAGAGTTTTCCTGTCCTGAACAGACAAACAACAGACATTTATTTTATCATTTAAGTTTTATTTTATTTGACTTATACAAGCACCTTATAACTTCTCTAAGAGAGTATTATCCAAATCACATTATAACATTTAAAGGGACATTGTGTAACTTCTCCTGTTATCTATTCACGAAAATCGATTATTTGGTTCAAAAGTCTGTTTTTCATTAACCAGTAATCCCCCCATCAACAAAGTGAAGTGTTCCTTTCAGCTCTGAATTAGCCGTTCATATCATTCATATCTCCATGGAGCGGGTAAGCTCGGTGCTGGCTGCCATGTGGTGTCGCCATGTTTTTATGCTCAGTGGCAGCGTGACGGTAGGAAACCACGGAAAACTCAGCGGAGACACCGGAGCTGTCGGCTCAGGTCCAGGTGAAAAGGTAAAAGGTACTTTATTTGTCACATATACAGCTAGTACAGTGAAATTCTTTCTCTGCATTTAACCCATCCCTGAGGAGCAGTGGGCAGCCACGGTGCAGCGCCCGGGGACCAACTCCAGATTATGAGTCAGTGCCTTTGGTCAGGGGCGCCGACTGGAGGATTAACCTAGCTGGCATGTTTTTAGTGGTGGGGGAAACCGGAGCACCCAGAGGAAACCCACGCAGACACGGGGAGAACATGCAAACTCCACACAGAAAGGACCTGGGCGGCCGGGGATTCGAACCCAGGACCTTCTTGCTGTGAGGCAACAGTGCTAACCACTGTGCCACCGTGCCGCCTAACTGTTGCCGCCTAAAGGTGGCGTCTGTGAAAAGTCACCGTGGTAACGCAGTGAGGAGGAATGGAGCGTTACACTGATGCTGCATTCACCTGCAGTCGGGCAGACGGCCGTCGCTAACGAACCAGATGTCATGTCAGAAGTCAGAGAAAGCCGGTAAAACGTGAGTCAGGTAAACAAAACAAAATCGCCATGACAACATATTGTCACGTGTATTGTTTTGCCTCGTGCTGACGGACCACTTGTTTACATAGAGGCTTGTGCAGCGGCTGTCGTCCGTCTGCCGTCTGCCCAATTTCACGTGAATGCAGCATGAGAAATACGATTGAGTTGCTTGTGATATACACAATGTCCCTTTAAACTTATGAGCATTTTTGTCAAAACTACATTAAAATCATGTACAAAAAAACATGATGACGATGAACAGTGGTGGACAGAGACAAGACTGTGATGGTCATGTTTCCATTTCATCTTCTACATTGTTTTTCATTGATGTTTAACAAACAGTAGTGGATGGAAAAATGCATTGTTGCCTAGAAACACAGTAAAACTCTCACTCTGGGCAATCCTGGCGAGGTGCAGCCGGTTCACCCAGGAGATCTTACTGAGGGGACTCGGAGTGTTGAAGACCACCATGATGCTCACTGGACGACCCGACCTGTTAGTGGAAACAAGAGCATGTTAGCATTCAAAATATCTTTTTAATCCAAGACTGAACACCTCAGCCTGGGTACGGTTGAATACAACAGTGTCTAATATGAACCTCCAGATACTGACTTGTCAGGTTTGCCCGGCACAGACAGACGCAGCCGACACTTGTTGGCGTTCTGGATCTCCTCCTCCTTCAGACGGACGAGTCTCAGCAAAGCCAGGCACCAGTCCTGAGAGACTGTGGTGTTCAGGTTCTGAGGAGGAAGCAAAGATGGACCAGAGTTTATTCTACTGTATTAAAGGGACAACGAGGAGTTTTGGAAAGCAAAGGGTTCTCACACTACATTCCCCATGAGAAGATTATTGGACCGCCGTAAGACAGATGTCTTGCCAAGAATGTTTTCATTCATCAAGAATTAAAGTCAGAGGTTCAAAGACGATCAGATACCGTCGTAGTTCCGACCATAAACGGTGATTCGGCGGCGTTATTCCCATGACCCACCAGGCAGCGTCCGTGAAACCGAAAGTAAAGAAACGCTGGGCGGCTCGCCCGGCATTTCCACCACTAATAATAATATAAAATAACGATAGAGACAAAACGATATATTTATCGAAAATGGAGCCATTAACAAATGTGGGTAGCGTAGATTCATCCACATTACAGTAATATGAGACTTTTTTATTGTATTTTTGGCTCTGCCGCTGGAGAAACTCCTCGTTGTCTTCTAAGAAAGATGGAGGAAGTTTCAGCCTGAGAAACATAGGAACAACAACAAACAACAAAAATGAGAAAATGAATGTTTACTGTCAGAATATTTCAGTGGAGGTTTGTTAAATAAAACACTTGTGTGTCTAAAAACAGAAGTTAAACGGTGCTGCAGGAAGAGAAAAAGGGGAAATAAAAGAGACAAACCAAGACCATGACCACAAAATATAAAGTTCCTCCAAATTAAACAAGTCTACTAGCCTGACAAGCCAGACTGTAATTAACATGTCTAGTCTGGCAACGAGCGGTAGACCTCGACTCAATCCAGGGGGCGGGATGAAGGCTGTCTTTCAAACTGCCTCTGCACCAATAGGGTAGCGCTACGACCAATCAGAGCAAAGAGCAGGATGACGTTAGCCTGACAAGCCAATTAAAATGTATGTCGTCATGGCGTTAAGCCGCCCAACGACTCTCTAAACAGATAGAGCGCTGTGATTGGTGAACACAAACGGTGTTCGAGACTCAAAAAGTTCCTATGGCTCGTTTCTAGACCCACCTACGGAGCAAAGAGATCTGCTGCTGCTAGGGTGCAGCTAGATTTCTAGGCTACAAGTCGACAGGAAAGCACAGAGACATCAGAGAGGTGCTGTTACCTGGTAGGTTCCATGGAGCGTCCCCACCAGCAGGGACACCTCCTCCACCACAGCCAGGTCGTGCTGCAGCTCCTCCAGCTCCTGGTAGAGTCTCGGGGGGCCCAGGAAGACTTTACCTGAAACATTTGATGAATTGCTCTTTGATGAACTGAATGGATCATTCACACGTCTGTCTGCAGGAGCAAAAACCTTTGCAAACTGTCACTGTAGCTTTCATCATATGAATGTTCAGCTTGTGGACGTTCATCAGATGAAATCAGAGCGTGAAGCAGCACCACACAAGACTGTTTTTAAAATACACATTTTGACCTTTGACCTGATTACCCTGATGTTTTGTGACCTTTTTCACTTTTTGGTATTGTGTCTATGATGTTATAATAATGTTGGTCCTCAGTTGAGTTTACAGTGACTATAGCAGATAGAGAAATCTTTTCCTTCCTGTTCTGCAGAGTTCCTGTCGGGCCTGATCTGCCACCTCACACCTCATAGGTTAGTTAGTCCATATTTTACAGTCTATTTAACGTTTAGACTTATTTTCCTCTACATTTCTTCCATTGGGAGTTTAAAAAAAAAAAAAATTATATTTAACATTTCCTATTTAAAATTATCTACTTATTTTGTACTTACTGTGTTACATTTGTATTAGACACTAACTTGTGTAATGAAGGACAGAGGAGGAGTTGTATTCTGATAACCACTGATTAGACCCAGGTGTGATTCATTGTGGACTTTGCCTCATGTTCAAATGAACTGTGTTTTCACTTCTGTCAAAGTCTACCTGAAGATGGTCCATGACTGAAACGTTGTATCCAATAAATGTACTCAAGTATGTACGCAAGTAGTGCCGACAGTTTTCTACTTTGACCCTTGACCTCTTCAATCCAATCAGTTCATTCTTGAATCCAAGTGAATCTTTAAAGCTCCAGTTGGTAAGTTGATGAAAGTGAAAGTAAACTCTGTGACTTGGACGGAAATTTCAAGATAATACACCGTCAGGTCACTTTGACCTGAATCTGATTTTTTCGCTCATATGTGACCCATATCTGATTTGCTTTTGACAGTGTGAACAGCTCAAGTCGCATTGAATCTGACTTTTTCAAATCAGATTCAGGCCACTTCTAAATGTGGTACTGAATCGGATACATATCCAGACCTGCCAACCTTGAAATATTTTTATGAGTACCACAATTCATGATTATTGTAATTTATAAATAGATACATGAGAAAAATGATAGATTAAAAAAAATGTTGCACAGTTGGTTCATAAGTTATTGAGTGGTTGAGTTTTGATCGTGGTTCACACGATGGTGCAGCTCAGCCATCATCATCATCATCATCATCATCATCATAGAAGCAGAGCATTACTCTATTGTCTGCATGTGTCATGTGTTGTGAGTTACTGCCAGTGGGTGTGTGATGTGTGTTGAGCTGTGAGTGTGTACCTGTGGTGCTGGAGATGGAGCTGTGGCGTTGTCTAGCGGTGCCGACACTGTCCCGGCTCTGCAGACTGTCCTGTCCCACCTCCACCACCTGAGTCTGCAGCAGGGGGGCAAACCACTTCACAGAGTACTTAGGACCCACAGGGACCAGGCTGCTGATGTCAGGGGGCCCTCTGGTGGACAAACATGTTGCACATGTTCACTACATCGCTCTTCAATCACATCCAGTCAGTCTCAGAATAACAATCAGATGTTTTAGCAAGTATTTTCAACATAAACGTGATATTATTAAAGCAGAAGTAAGTGATCCGGTGGTTTTGGCTAACTTTCTGTCAGCAGATGGAGTTAGCAGTCCCCGCCCTCGTCCCTACGTCACCACATTCACGCGCATCCCTTGGCTGCACACACAGAGAGGACCGCCCCTTTATGCCGTTCTCTCTCCTCATTGGATAAAGGTTGTAGGATACAAGGAAAGTTTTCTCCTCGGCTTACAGCAGAGCAGAGTGACTGACAGACCAAACACTCTATAGAAGTGATTGCTGTCGGAAGATATAACTATTTAAGACTTATATTAACACAAACATTCTGCTTACTTCTGCTTTAAGTATTTCGTAAGAAGAGAGGAAATATAAACATTGATTACACATGAAAGTACTGCAGGTCAGATAACCTAAATATAAAAAGAAAAATTCAACAATAGGGTAAAGTATTTACTATGAAAATGTGAAGAAACAGTGGAAATACATAAAAAACATACAGCTGCAAATATTTACACTAAAAAAATGAGTGAAGGGAGGGAGGGGTTTGTTTTTAGCCTGCTGGAAACATCTAATCCACACCCATCCCCACGCTCCATATACCTCTGTTGCAAGAAAGCTGAAACACACAAGTGGAAACACTCATTTAGAGGAGATAACACAGACTGACAGTCTTCTTACTTGAGGTTGATGTTGGCACAGATCAGGGTGTCATTGAGGAGGAAAACCTTCCTCTCCTTGGACTTGAGGACTTGGCCGTTGTCACCATAAACAATTTCAGTCAGCAGCTCACACTGGATCAGCTGCCTCTGCTCCGGGGTCAGCAGCTGGAAACACAAGTGACCACAGCAGATCATTGATCACACATCCAGTCAAAGTGGATGAGTCAGTTAGCGTCGCGACCACTCCTGATCTATGTGTTGGCAAAAGCTGCAGCCACATCAACATGAAGTTGAAGGACAGTTAGTGAAGAGGGCACATGGACAGTAAACGGAATGTAAAGAGTCTCTGAACAGATTTATGGAGGCCCATCCAGCTTGTGTATTTCAGTGTTAAAGTTTAGACACTGCATGGTGTAAATAGCTCCAGCTCCACTGAATTGTAGATGTGTGTATTAATCCCATGTGTGTAACCTTGTTGAAGGCGCGGTCCCCGAGGCTGTGGGCCAGCTGCTGGATCTCAGCCTCCTGATCGGCCACTCGCTTCTGCTCGTTGAGTTTCTCGGCCAGAGTCTCCAGCTCAGTGAGGGCGAGCTGCAGGGGCAGCCGGTCAGCGTGGGACTTTGGAGTGTTCTTCAACATGTCCTGATAAAACAACAACACCATTAAAAGAGGGTTACTACAGGGGCTTACTATAGAGGTGGTGAGGAGGGGCTAGAATTGGCACTCTATAGACATTCCCCACATAATCCATTATTGACTTCCAAATGAATGTGTCTGATTTTTTTAAGATACTTTTTTTTTTTATCTTTATCCACTTAATTTTCTACACTCCTTGTCAAACTTTTTTTTTGAGTGACTTTGAAAATGTATTGATTGATATCAGAGAGACATTTCAACCCAAGAGAATAAGTGAAGTGAACCATAATTCTGGTTCTGATTCACACTTATAATGATCAATGTCCTCTTCGGATGATTCTTCAGCACAATTTTTCATCTAAACCAATCACGGACTGAAAAGTTTTCATTTTTTTTATTATATTCATTATAATTTGTAAATATAAGGAAGATGTTATTGGTAAATGGTTCATGGTAAATGAACAGCACTAAAGTTCTCCAGCTTTCCTCTGATGCACTTACACTTAGAGATCATTCCTGGCAGACAGATCCCAGTGTGAGAGGGGATCCATAACAGATAGGAAATCATGACAAAGCTATTTTTTTCATAAAACTATGAGTGGTTCACTAACTGGAACGTCAGTGGTTTGACCCACAGGTCCAGAGTGTGAGGTGCTGTATGTATGTATGAATGTGGTTTCCACTATAAAGACTACAGGGCACTGTGTGAGTGCAGTAGTCCAATTCAAAAACCTGATGAAGCCAAGGGGCAGAGATTTAGAGGGTTTTTTTTTTCCATTCAGGACCCATAATGCACAGCAGCAGAGACATGACTGTCTTTCACTTCCTCCTGTCAGAAACTCCAACACAGAGTTTCAGAGCAGCAGTTAAGGACTTGAAATGAAACCAAATGCCAAATGCCAGTGGAGGCAGTCGGTTGGCAGCAGGGCACAACTCACATACTGTCACTTTCTTTACACTTCCTGAGTGAACAGGCAGGTCACATGTCAGCTCAGCTTGGGTCTCATGCAGGGGCGTTGCTAGGCCTGCAGGTTTACAGGGGCACAGCCCCCCCACGGACACCTACACACACAGCAGCCTCACTATAATATTACCACTCAAACTTACAAATGCACTATGGTGATGGTATTTAAATTCACATGCATGAACAGAGTTTTTTCATTCAAACATAATCAAGTCCTTCATCAAAAATACATTTTACAAAAATAAAAAATACAATTATATAGGGTAGGATTTGTTAAAACAACGATTCGATTTTAATCAAGATTTGTGGTTGCCAATACAATTCAAGGAGATATTGGTTCATTTAGAAAGATAAGATCCAATACAATTCAGTGACTTGAAATTGATTCAGTAGCTTTTTAGCCAAAAATTCAACCAGTGTGACTGTGAAATAAATACCTGGATACTGGACAGTTTTTAAAGAAAATGAGAAGGGAGCAGTAGTTCAAAAGCTCTCAGGTGTGTTGAATATATTCTGATATTCACAACAACAAAAACTTATTAATAATAACACTATAGCAAGAGGCACACAGCTATGCATGCTGTCAATACCATTAGTGCAGACTTAAACCCATCTGCAAAATGTTCAGCATTTGTACAACCCTTCACCTCAAGAAGATCCAATTGAGTCAGACACACACACACACACACACACACACACACACACACACACAGAGAGAGAGAGAGAGAGCGCGTCAGCTGTCACTTTGTCACTCTCAGCGTCGGCATGGTCCGGTAAAATAAAACAAAACTGGTCAGTCTTTGCCACCTTTTGGTTTGGGACATCATGTTATTATTTATCTGACTAACTTGTACATTTGACTCAGAGGAGCGGCGGATCAGCTGGTGTGCAGTGCGCGCTGTAGCCTACTGTATGATCCTTTTTTTCTCTCTCTCTCTCCATCGCGCTGTACGTCTTCACGTTTAGGCCTACTCACTTTCTACACAAGCCGTAGGTCGAGGTGTGTGGGGTGAGATGGAAATAAGGTAGAGCAGAGCTTCTGTCTCATGCTGAGTTCCATATTAAGACAGGTGCGTCAGTGCCAGTAGATCGTCGCGGACTCGCGCGTCAGGCATTTGGCTCTCCTAATAGGAATGGCTGGTTTGATGTGTCTTTATCATTTAAAGGGCTAAAAAAAAATAAGGAGCTGTCAACCACTCCTAGACACGTCAGGTCAGTCATAGCGCAGGGGGAGGGATATTATCCTCTGATGAAAAATAGACTCATTCATGAAATTTTATTGAGAATTTTACAGGAGAGCATAGCGCATGTTTACTGGGACACGTGCCCCAGTAAAAAGTGTCGTGATGCGCATGGACATGACTGTATTTCTGTGCATGGTTTGGATTATTGAAGAGGGACCTGTCTGACAGGGGAACACATTAAAACTGTGATTTATACCGTACGTCATTACCACATCAAACATGAGTCATTTTTAACCACATGTCAGTACAGCCTTAAGGTGTGGACAGGTGTGGACAGGTGTCTTCTCCTGTGTTGTATTTCCAGTGTTGATCCGTAAGAAGAAAGATTTGTCATCATCATGTCAAAACCATCTGATCACAAGTGAACAGCTCTAAATACAGGTGTTAAAGCACCTGTGAGACGTTGAGGACACATTGGAGGTGTGGTCACTCACACCATATACAGGTGTGATCTGGACCACATGTAGCCAAGTTCTTTTAGCACAGATCCAGAAGTTAGATCCAGTCACACTGTAAAGCCAGGTGTGAACACACGCAG
This sequence comes from Trachurus trachurus, assembly GCF_905171665.1. Classification (NCBI taxonomy): domain Eukaryota; kingdom Metazoa; phylum Chordata; class Actinopteri; order Carangiformes; family Carangidae; genus Trachurus; species Trachurus trachurus. The sequence goes on along the minus strand of NC_139901.1, from coordinate 502,932 downwards.
CTGTTTTGTTACGGCTCACGTGGTTGAGATGAGCACGACAGAGAGACAGGTGTGACCAGTTGGGGTGTGATTGGTCTCGTGCCACAAGATCTCGCCAGATTTAACTCGATATTTCTCGTCGCGTAAAAATCTGTCTCGCCAGATTTCTTTTCTTTCTTTTTTTTAATGTTAAAACCATAGGTTAAAACAGGGTTTCCACTACCAGTTACCATTACTTTGCATCCCTTTCCACTACACAGTGATAACTCTACTCTACTCGGTTTAGGTGCTTTTCTTTTCAGTCACAGCTGAGTTCTTCATGGTTCCTCCTCAGTAAAAACCAAACTTATCAACCAGCGCATCCAGCGTTTACCATTAATTAGCGACTCTCTCTCTCTCTCTGGCTTGCGCGCACGCACTTACACACACACACACACACACACACACACACACACACACACACACACACACACGGGCACATGGACAGGTCACACCCCTAGTGACCAGTGGTGTCAGTGACTCACCTGCAGCAGCAGGATGAACTGAGGGAAGCGTTGGATGGGTTTGACCATCAGGCCGTACAGAGTGATTCTGTCTGGACTTGACGCTTGCTTCTTCTGAAAGGCACATAAAGAGGATTTGGTGAGTGCTGCAGTAATGTGTGGTTACATGAGGAGGGATACTGAGGGTGTGGTGGTGTAGCTGGATGCTCCACTATAGACGGAATTATACCAATCTCTATTAAACTAAGATAAATATTTCAAATAGACTCTAATTGTCTACAGTTTTACAGTTTTCATACTGTATGTTTTACAGTCTCTTTCTTTCTTTCTTTCTTTCTTTCTTTCTTTCTTTCTTTCTTTCTTTCTTTCTTTCTTTCTTTCTTTCTTTCTTTCTTTCTTTCTTTCTTTCTTTCTTTCTTTCTCTTTGTCTTCTCTCTAATCTGTCTGTCTACCCTCTAAAACCCCTTCCTGTGTGCCTTATGTAATAATGCATAATAGTGAAGTACAAGCTTTTTGAACAGGTTACAGCTTAGTGTGTGTTGGGGGCACACCTTGAGAAAGTCCAAGAATGCAGGTTTAGACATGCAGGCCTTCTTGATCAGCGCCATTGCATTGGTGAAGTTGTTGATGTAGTCACTGTACACGTTCAGCACCATGGACTTTGAGAACTGTGGAGAAAAGAGTTTAAAGTCAGGACTCAGGATTCAGCAGCTGGTTGAGAAGTGATTGATTGGAGACGCACAGGCTGCAATTCTAATGTTTGATTTCCAATTAAAAAAAGACAATCTGACCTGATTATTCCAATTTTATTTGTAAAACTACAAGCATATATCAACTGGTAGCTGTAGCTACACAACACTTTGACAGTAGGACGTAACAAAGTGAACACTAAAATCCTTAGCTGTAAATACTGTCAACTACATTTTTACTTCAGATTAAAAATGAGATAATTTGCCAACAAGAGGAATAATTTAACTAGATGGCCCATTCCTTCAGGGCAGTAGGTCTCACCCAGTGAACGCTCTTACTCAGAGGGGGAAAAAGTGCAAGGACGGAAATGAAGAAAGAATCAATGACAAGAAAAATGTGCTTATGACTGACCGAGGCTACAAACAGGTCTCCAATGGTCTCGCTGTGATCCCACTCAGCCACCCGGGAGGCCAGGGCGATCTGGAACATGGAGTGACACTGGTGGATCTCCGGCAGACGGTGAAAGATCTGACGCACCTTCTTGGGGCTCAGGATCCAGTTGTGTGTCTCCAACAGAGGCCTCTGGTACTCCTGGCAGACAGAGACAGCTCAGCTTGGTTTACTGTACATCTGCTTAAATTGGTTGACTGCAGGATTATAGAGCAAACATAGCATGTTTCTCTTTCCTTTTGTCCTCACATGCCCTTTACTGCACAGCGCTTTCAACAGGACACTTGATGTGATTCATTTCTTAATAGCTAAATAATGACCTGTCAATACTTTAAAGTTTAAAGTAACAAACTGACATTGCCCTAATTCAGAAAGACAGGAACCATGACATAACATAACCATCACTGCTGTTGTAATGGACAAAGTGATGCACAATCTCTTCTACACATGAGTGAAGAACTGAAACCTTGAAAATACAAAAAAGTCAGCAGACACCAACGCTGCTGAGACAGCTGAACAACCAGCTGGTCAATCCTGTATGTTTACTTGACCACCCAGTAATGAAGCCTTCCCACCCTGCATGCAGTGTTGGTCCTGTTAGCCCAGGACAGACGGGACTCACCTGGAGGACTCTCTTCAGAGAGTCTAGGTAGCTGCTCTCACTCTGAACAATGGAGCTGAGGATGAGACGTCTGACAACCTGTGGGACAGAGTGACACTCAAATTTGGGATAAACCTTCAATAACATCGATGAACTATTTGATAACCGTTGTCAATGCATTGATTAAAGGAGTCAAATCTAAAGAATCACAGTAACAGAGTCACCAAGTTACAGAGAAACAGTAGCAGTATAATCAAGGCACTGAGAGACAGTCATGGTAAAGGGTCAGTGTAACAGACTCAAAGTAAGAGAGTGACAATAACAGAGTCATAGCAAAGATTTTCAATATATGGAAAGATACTCCATGAGCGGCTGCTCCAATCATATGACACTTCCTGTCTCTCTAAGTGGGCGTGGCCAACCGTCACCACCTCGTCTGTGATTGTGTGTGTGGATTTATACAATTTGTAGGTAGATGAAAGTGAGATGTTTATATTTTCTTATGATAACATTAAATATTTACACTACTAACAGTCATATTTAGCATGACAAAAATAATTTTAATCATTTTCACGGAAGTTCGCGGCCGTTTGTTTGACGTTGCCTAGGAGATCTGTGCCAAATCTGCCAAAGTGGATTTTCTCCTGATGTGTCCGTCTGAAAATTGCCATTTTGGTGTCAAACTGTTCAGAAGAGATGTGGCTTGTGAAAAATGAGTCCAAAATTTACTTCAGTGACTGTGGGGAGAAAGGACAGACCATAATCGGTGTTTACGTTAAATTGTCCCATTGGAGTCAATACATTCTATGCTGCCTCTGGTCTCCCTAAAGGGGCGTGGCCCTGCAGAAGCCCACGTGACATCATACAGGAAGCTGACTCGTCATTGAAGGTCTTGGTTTATAAACCGTCTTTGGTCATAGTAAATGAGTCAGAGGAATAGAGTCAGAGTAACAGAGCCCCAGCACCAGTCATAGTAATAGAGTCACAGTATCAAAGTAACAGAGTGACAGTCATAGCCACGGCCACATCTTGACTGAATGTCATGTCCTGCATTGCATGTACCCAGGCCACCACTTTGCTACTCTCACTTTCTCTTTTTAGTCATGCTACAGTTTTCAGTCACTAATTTACTGCAGTGGCTTCTACTTAGCTTCTGCCCTGACCGGTGTTAAACCATATGAAATTCAACATGTTCCTGCACATGTTCAACAAAGAAAAACCCCATTTCAGCTAAAGGTGTCGTCCTGTCTACAACTCTTGGGATTAAAGCTCAAGACTACACAGTGATAACTGGTCATTTATACCAGTTGCATACTTGAAGAATAATTGATATATGTATAAACGTATAAAAGCAACATACACCTTGTTAATACTCCAAAAAAGAGCTGTGATCATTTTACATTATGCCAATTACAGGGCACACACAAACCAGTTATTTATCAAAGCAAAATTCCTCAAATTATATGACTTAATAAACTATCGCACATTACAGTTTATGTACAAGGCTACCAACAAAAGCCTCCCGCACAAACTACAAGCACTATTTATAGATAGAGAGATGAGACACAATCTGAGAGGAAACATGATATTCAGGCAGAGAAGGGTGCAAACTACATTAAAATCCTTTTCCATCTCGGTTACTGGGGTCAGACAGTGGAATAACTTGGATGACGAGGTTAAAAAATCAGGAAACCTGCGCGTTTTCAAAAAGAAATATGTTCAATTGATCCTAGACTGCTGCAGAATGATTTACAATGAGGACTGATTAAGGTCAGAGACATGAATCTGCAGGCACTGTGTCTGTGTCTAGATGGTATGGGTTGATAACAATAGCCACTGTGTACCCAAATAATGAACTGAAGAACAACAATGAACTGAAGAATTCAGCACCAATACGGATAATCAATTGGTCCACGAGCTGCTCAAATCACTGCAATCGATCTCTGCCATTGGACCACACGAATACAGGACTGAGACATGCCAGACAATGTTGGAACGTCAAAAGATAAAATTTTGATGAAGAGAATGTATTCTGAGGGTACCGGAGGCGGGACTAGATACACTTTTGCTTCTCCCATTTTCCCTTTCGGCCATGTTGCTGTATTACTTAAACTGAGATGAAGTGTGATGAAGTCTGATTTAACTAACATGTCCGAAATGAATAAAATAAAATACAAATAAAAAATGTCACAAATATGTCACTAAAGTTATGATTAGAAGCAATGAAACTGTCATGATTGTAATACAATAACCAGAAATTATATTCACCTCTATAAATAAATTGAATAAATCCATGGTTTAATTTTTCCCTTATTTTAAAAAACACTGACTGGCATTTTATGATGAACTGGTCATTTGCCTTTGGCCAAATACATTCACTCCCATGGTTACACACCTGTTGGCTGCTGAGCCCCTCTGGCATGGGGCACAGTTGTGCTGGAGGGTGCTTGAACTCACACACAGACACGTCCATGTAACCCATGTCATCCTTTCCCTCACCTGCAAAGTGGAACACAGTCACTTCATTACACACAGTCTGTTCAGGTGGTTGTTACAGACATGTACACAATAACAGCCTTATATCAGCTATATGTAAGTTTTTTAGCAGTCACATCTCTTAAAGCAGAAGTAAGCGGAATGTTTGTGTTAAGAATAGCGTAGTAGTGTTGTCGACATTTTAGTCAAAATATTTCAATTTGGTGTATTTTGTAGTAATACTGGAAGAGTGACTGCCCTCTATGGGTTGAAACACGGCTATTACAATCGAATTTTTCTATTGGCTGAGATGGAGGTCGATGACGTTTTGGAGGTCGCTTTCGTCACCGGCCACTACTGTAGCTCCCCGACCAATCAGCACCGGCTGCTGCCTGCCGCTAACGGCTGCTAGGCACTCTAGTCCATGCTCTAGCTGCTCTGCTGCGGCTAATGGCTCTGCTGCGGCTAACGGCTGCTAGGCACTCTAGCTGCTCTGCTGCGGCTAACGGCTGCTAGGCACTCTAGCTGCTCTGCTGCGGCTAATGGCTCTGCTGCGGCTAACGGCTGCTAGGCACTCTAGCTGCTCTGCTGCGGCTAACGGCTCTGCTGCGGCTAACGGCTGCTAGGCACTCTAGCTGCTCTCCTGCGGCTAACGGCTCTGCTGCGGCTAACGGCTGCTAGGCACTCTAGCTGCTCTCCTGCGGCTAACGGCTCTGCTGCGGCTAACGGCTGCTAGGCACTCTAGCTGTTCTGCTGCAGCTAACGGCTGCTAGGCACTCTAGCTGCTCTGCTGCATCTAACGGCTCTGCTGCGGCTAACGGCTGCTAGGCACTCTAGCTGCTCTGCTGCGGCTAACGGCTGCCAGGCACTCTAGCTGCTCTGCTGCGGCTAACGGCTCTGCTGTGGCTAACGGCTGCTAGGCACTCTAGCTGCTCTGCTACGGCTAACGGCTCTGCTGTGGCTAACGGCTGCTAGGCACTCTAGCTGCTCTGCTACGGCTAACGGCTCTGCTGCGGCTAACGGCTGCGGAGCCGGTGACCAGCGGATCGGCTGTAGATGCACTGTGTCACGGCTCCGGCGTCCTCTCCTAGTAGTGTCCACACTACTAGTGCTGTTAGAGTCGCTCGTTAGTAGCTCGTTAGCGCTATAGCAGAAGTGTCGATGTGTGTTTATAATAAACAATTTTTATATACAGTCTGTGGTGTGAATGCGGCGCAGGCGGGAGGGGGGATCGGAGAGTGCTCCTGGAGTTTTTGAATTTCAAGCTTAGAGCACGTCATCCAAAACTGAGGGGTTTAGTTGCTCTTTAAATAGTTGTATCTTCCAACAGCAATCACTTATATAGAGTGTTTGGTCTGTCAGTCACTCTGCTCTGCTGTAAGCCGAGGAGAAAACTTTCCTTGTATCCTACAACCTTTATCCATTGAGGAGTGAGAACGGCATAAAGGGGCGGTCCTCTCTGTGTGTGCAGCCAAGGGATGCGCGTGAATGTGGTGACGTAGGGACGAGGGCAGGGACTGCTAACTCCATCTGCTGACAGGAAGTTAGCCAAAACCACCGGATCGCTTACTTCTGCTTTAACTGACCAATTAACAAGACTGGGCAGCATTAAACTTCATTCCTTTAGACCTGCTCCAAAACCATGTTCAGCATGTTGCTTTTGATTTTGTACCTGTAATATTAAATATGCTTTCATTTTAAATTCAGCCTGTATGCAGCAACTGAGCATTATTTTTAACATTTAGCATTTTCTCCCTGACATTTTAATGCTCAACAGCAATTTCAGATTTTTTTTTTTGATGAGACTTCCATGTTTTATATTTTTTGTCCAGTCTTTGTGGCTTTCAGTTAGTTCTCAGCTCCTGTTGTCTGATTTCCAACAATGAGAGTTACTTTTTATGCGTCTTCATCTCAGTGTCTTCACATTGGGCAGAAGAATAAATAAATGACATCTGCAGCCTTGGTATAAATCTGATCACCATATTTGATGAACATGTCAATCCCAGCACCAGTGTCTGTACCTGTGGAGTCTTTCCTCTGCAGGAATGACACTTTGCGAATCATGGCCAGCCTCGTCTTTTCTAAACCATCCTTGGTACCGTTTCTGGCTGCCTTCATAAACTGCTGCACCTGGAAAACACAGATAATAATGTTTACTGTAGTTTTTTTTTGTTTTTTTCCAACAAAGGTAAAATCTGACATTCGTGTCACATTATAGGAGGATGGGACATACCCTAGCATCACAGCTCTGTTTGATTTGGGAAACATGGGGTGTACCCAGACGCACTGCCAGCTCCCTGGTGGTGACAGCGCAGCGCTCCTTCAAGCTCAGCACATCTGCAGGCAGCTGGCACAACAACAGCAAGATTAACACACCTGACTACAGTAAACAAAGAAAAAAACATATTGATATTCTATTTTTTTTTTTACCATTTGCAACAAATAAAATCGTATTTCATCTTATTGTATCGCCTCAATGAGCCTGTGGTTCACTAAAACAAGCCATTGTTTTTAATGACTATCCCTGTCTCACCTGTCATTCAGGGAGTGCAGTAGCCACATGGAACTAACCCCTCTGGCTCATTTGTTTGATACAATGCAAAGCAACTGAGTTGTTTACATTGTTCAGTTATTTGTTGCACAAAATAACAGCATCATTATCGACTAAAAGTCATACTGGATGACTATGTTTAGACTCACTCTGAGAAACAAGAACACAAACCCTCCCAGAAAAAAACATAGAGATCCATCAAAAGCAGTTTGTTGAGCTAGATCATGTTGCAACTTGAAAACAAAAAACAGAACAGGCTGTGACCAAAGTGTCGATCTCAAACCCTGTGTTGAGTCATTTGTAATTTCTGCCTTCACCGCTGTGACCGTATCTGCTGTAGGTAAACAGCTAAACAGGTCTGAAATGACCAACTATTCACATTTCTTTTCAAAGTTACAGAAATAATAGAGGGTGTGCAGGCCAAGCCTTCCACACACTGAATATTAGAGGGCTATCTGGACTCACCCAGTATAAACTTATCATATGTGATTTCAGTGTCAGAGGTCAGTGTGTGAAAATACCACAGAAAACATCTGGACTCAAAGAGTGATGTCAGTCAATAACATCATCATTCTTTAATTCAATGTTATTTCATTTGAATGTATCACTTAGAAGATAAGACACCTACCTCACTGATTAGTTGATCTCTTCATATGTACAAATCACTTCTTTCGCAAAGCTCATAAAAACATGCAGCTTATTCCTTGAGAGTCACACTCAGTATTACTGCCCAGCTGTAACTCATTATCTCCACTCTGAAAGCTCATTCGACTGTGTCATTTTCAAAATACTAACACATGAGCAGGAGGGGAAAGTCCAACATCAGGAGTAACACATGGTGAAGTAGAAGACAGAAGTGCTGACAGAGCGAGGGACGGCCAGAAATAATCCACTTCCTCTTTTCTTCAAACTGGGTTTCATTCACACTGTGCATTGACTCTGTGGTTATTCCCCTGCACAAGGTGATTTTGGGGCTGGACCGGTGTGGACTTTTTAGCTCAGTGCTCACAGAATAATGGTTTATTTTTGTCACAACAAATGTTATTTTAAATTGAGCAGAACAAACGCTACAACCCTCCACTGGTGCGGATTCCTCTGTCAATACTTGGTCGTCTTTCAGTTCACTGTTTCGATTTTACAGACCACACTTTTACTGTGTTGCTTTGGTTGCACACTCCTGCATTTATACAAGTGCTAAATGTGAAGTTTAAATCAAGGAGAAGCGTAAAAGTAAAAGTTCTTTAACTACTCTTACTGTAAATATGAAAAATTCTAGAATAAATGAAAATCTCCAAACCTTGCTGTTGCTGCTGCGGGCTGGATGAGGAACAGTCTCACTGTCAGACAGTTCATCATAACTGTCAAACTCACTGGAGCTCCAGCCATTAGAGCCACGGTGATCAGGTCTCTGGACGTCCTCATAGATGTCATCTACATCCACACACAGACAGGCATGTACAATGCATGAAAAAACAGACAGAGAGCAGTTTCAAAAACAACCATGCTACAATTTTAAAGCGCTACATTGTTCTGGACTGACCTTCCACTGGGTGCGGCAGGTTTTCAGCAGGCACGTCATCATAGATGACCTCTGGGTCTCTGACCTCACTGTCTGGTCTGCAGGTCATGGTGCTCTGGTTGTCTGCTCTGTCTCCATCAGGTGTGTGAAGTTCAGTCTGTGGACCGACTGCAGAGGAGGCCTCACTCTCCTCAGCACAGTCCTGTTGCAGACTGCAACCATTTATTGCACTGCTGGACTCCACACCACCCTCTGTCATACAGGAGGACTTTTCTACAAAAAACACACAATAACAGTTTTAAACAGCACGATGCAAAAGGACCAGACCATGAATTTCTTGAGTTTGTAAAACCACCAGTCTTTAAAGGTCCAATGTGTAATAACTGGCAATATTTATTGGCAAAATATAACTATCCATGAATATATTCGTATTTTTGTATAATCGCTATAAAATAAAATTTGTTTGGTTTTCGTAGCCCTATAATTCTTCTTTTATATATAGCAGGGGCCTCCAACCTTTTTTCCTCTGAGAGCTACTTTTACAAAATGACAATGGCTGAGAGCTACTAATTCTTTACATTAGTAAAACAAAACTGTGTTTCCCACTCTTCATGGAAATAGTATGTTTTTAGCTTCTACAATACTGATAGGCTGAAATTATTATTTTCAGGTATTGTCCCTCCTCTATTAAATATGAAAATCACAGGACATGTCTGTTCTGATGATACATGCACATACACATGCTTCAACCAAGGTGGCGCCTATGTAGGGACAATCCTGGATCAAGTTTTCAAATTTATGTATGATTCATTAATCCTTTGGCAAGCTACTGGGAAAAGGGGCTGCGAGCTACTGGTAGCTCGTGAGCCACATGTTGGAGACCCCCGATATATAGTGTATATATATAGAGAGAGAGAGCAAGGGCTTTGCTTTAGAGAGTGTTGCCATCTTGCGGCGCCATGTTTGTACGCCAGATTTTATTGTCCTCGGTGGCCACCGTCACTTTGTTGACGGGAGGGGTGAGCGCGAGCGAGTGAATGCTAGATATCACTGCCCCCCCCCCCCATTTTACACACTGGACCTTTAAATTAATTGTGGCAAGATTTACCAGCATCTGTGGTGCCCACTGCTGGCCAACTTTAACACAGGTGATTTTAGATTTTTGACAGGTGATGGGTCCATGTGGTCGCTGTACACTCATTCTCATTCATAACCCACAGGTGAGATCATGACACAGGGGAACAGGTTTAACACACAGGTTAGGTTACCTGTCAGGACTAGCATAGGAACAGTTTCACATTCAACACTCCCTCAAGTGCTGCAGGTGAACTGCTGTTCAGGTGGCACAGATCCATACTGGAGGCTGTGAGAAGGAGCTCACTTCACAGTAGGCTATGGGGCAGAGCACAGCTAGCTGTTGCTAATGCTAACTGCTGGCAGTGAAATTCAGCCAGTGAACCTTTTACTCCCAGCAGTTAGCATTAGCGACGGCTAGCTGTGGACATTTGAGGAGTAACTACAGGAGATGTTCAGATAAGTTATACCTGAGACATCTTCAATGTGTAACAAGCTAGCTGCTACCAGAGCTAACACTACACACCGGTCATGTACCTTTGTGTAATCGCAGCGTGAGCTCTGAAACCACACTGAGCCACTCCTTGGCTCGGGGTGATGCCCGGACTGCCCCAATGAAAGCCAACACAAAAACATCCTCACTTTGGTGAGCGTACACACACAGACCAGCAGCTGTGCACAGCTGGATGTGGGGCCATGTTGTTTTTATTCTTACCTTCATACACATTGTTCGCTTTCCAGAAACTCTCTGACTCTCCCGTCACTCCCAGATCAGAAGAGGTGGACCGTCTGCAACGAGGTCAAACAACCTTTCAGATTTCACCCTTACTGCCTTGATAGGAGCTACTTGTCACTTTCTCTATTTAGTCAGCACAGCTGCTTACTAAGTGCTACTGTACATCTTCAGGGAAGTTGGACACTACAGTGTGATTAAAGGGATAGTTCACCCAAAATTGAAATTTCACTCATTATCTACTCCCCCTCATGTGGACTAAGGGCTGGTAGAAGTTTCAGAGTCCTCCGTGGCTTCTCTGAGTTACAGGGGGTCTCGGCGTAGCAGTGCATGTCCATATAACGGTTGCAAATAGATACCAACTGTCTTCGTAACAAAAAGACACACCAAAAAACATCCAAATACCTCCATGCTGCTCGTATGTAATGTCCATTTTGTATTGAAGCCCCGAAATGCAAAATTGTCCCGAAAAAAATTAAATAAGCTTTAAAGCTTGTTTTGTAGCAGAAGCTTCTCGAAGCTCCTCTTCCTGGTTCATCAAATTTGGACGAACTGGGAAGAGGACAGACCCTGGTTCGTCCAAATTTGACGAACCGGGAAGAGAAGCTTCCGCTACAAACAAGCTTGAAATATAGACTTTCGCATTTCGGGGCTTCAATACAACACGGACATTACAGAGCAGCATGGAGGTATTTGGATGTTTTTTGGTGTGTCTTTTTGTTACGAAGACAGTTGGTATCCATTTGCAATATGGACATGCACTGCTACGCCGAGACCAAGGGGGCAGTTGTCGGTCTGAGAAGTGAAGCTCACTTCCGCGTTCAAAAAACTGCAATCCCCTCGGCTGTCGCTGGGTGCTGGCTCCAGAAGGGAGCAACTCCAGTTGAGCCCCATGTTAAAATAGCCGATTTTACATCTTAAAAAAACATATTTACAGCCTGGTACATTTTATTTTTTTGGTCTCAACCGATAGTTTCTACCCCCGCACACACTCTGAGGGGGGTGAATTTTTTTTAAACTCTACAGTTTTACTATTATTAGGTTTAAAGTTCTGGCCAATTAGGGCGCGGAAACGTTGAGTGACAGGTCCGGAGACCGCTGCTTCGAGGCCAGTGGGCGGGCTCTCGGCCGGCTAACCGCCGCACCGCTCCAAATATGGCAAGTAGAATCCAACATGGCGCGGCTCAAACCCCCGTAGTAGCGGCACAAAACAGACTCCTCCAAACCAATGGGTGACGTCACGGACGCTACGTCCATTCTTTTTACAGTCTATGGCCGAGACCCCCTGTAACTCAGAGAAGAAATTTCAATTTTGGGTGAACTATCCCTTTAAGAAACAGCAATCCAGTAGAAATCTTTATCAGTGTGGTGACAGCACACGTGTGGACAGATAATTCTGTCAGCCACGACACCTCTGAGTGAACTCTCTCAGACCTTGGTCAGTCTGCCTGTCTCTGTACACCTCTCATCATCAGGACTCTGTTACCAGTGGTAGAGCTGGTTCAGGGTCTTCCTCAGTTATCGAGCAAGACATCGAGCAGGCGGGATATTCAGTGTTCGGGTTGGGACCGAGCTCTCTGTGTGTGTGTGTGTGTGTGTGTGTGTGTGTGTGTGTGTGTTTAGCTAACGTCTATGAGCTAACGTAGCTAACTGTTAGCTAGTAGGCTTGCTACGTTATAGCTTGCTAACTTAGCTAGTGAGGCTAAGTGATGGACGCAGGGATCTGGAGGAGGAGAGTGGCGTAGGGATGGAGGAGAGTTTGTGTCGGTGCTGGTGGACGAGTCTCCTCGTTTTTCTCAGAAGTTTGATTGACGGATGACGGATCCTGATATCATTGGCTTGATGAATCGTGAGCAACGTGACGCATAATTCGTGCACCTGCATTATCCAATGTGAAAAAAAACTACCCCACTTTCATCCCGGATTTACTGGAAAATAGAATTTTGCACAAAGTTTGGGCTCCATCGTCTGATGAGTTATTACACTAATGTTAAGACCCACAGTGGGCTCAAATTCTTTTCTGAATACCTTTAAGCTTATGGATCTCATTGCTCTGCTTTTACTATTTCTACATTGCACCTATTCTCCTTCAGAAAAAATTACACTTAAAATGCCTCTTTCACATAGATAAAATAGTTTTTTTATTTTATTTTATTATAGCTACTATGCTAAATCTTTTTAAGCGTACTTTACAGTCTGGAATTTATCCACCATAACTTACCCCTCTGGTGACTCTCTGACCTCCATATCTGTCAAAATGAAACAGATAAAAACATTACTTTACAATCTACATGCCCCCAAAAACCCCCATTGTGCCATAGTACCAACATCCACCTGAGCAGCACTGGGGGGTCGAGGAGGGGTCATGGCCCTGCTGCCCCCTGCTGGCGGCTTCACCCGCGCCTTGGCCTGCTGTGTCTTGGGTCAGGTTGGTCTTGGCATAAAGATCTGACTGTGCTGTGTGCGTGCTCCATTCATTCGTCTCTGGAGGTCCTTCATCGCTGTCTTCAAACTCAAACTTCTCCCCCTGCTCATCTTCATCATCGTCGTCCTCTATGTGTGACACCCCATTGGATACAGGCACTGAGGAGAGAAAACACTCATTCAGTTTCCTTCCTGCTGCAGTGAGTTACACATAACAAGCACCTCAAACCTCGACAACATCTAACAAGGTGAATGACATTTATATTGTAAACTGACTCAGCCTCAGGAGGGCAGGGTGTGACTTTTATTGGTTTATGGATCAAGAACTCTTCCTTAAAGGGATAGTTCACCCAAAATTCAAATTTCACTCATTATCTACCCTCATGTCAACTAAGAGCTGTGAGAATTTTCAGAGTCCTCCGTTCCTTCTCTGAGTTACGGGGGGGTCCGTGCAGCAGTATTTGTCCATATAATGGTTGTCAATGGATACCAACTTTCTTCGTCCAAAAAGACACACCAAAAACCATCCAAATACCTCCATACTGCTCGTCTGTAATGTCCCTCTTGTATTGAAGCGCCGACATGAGAAATTGTTCTGAAAAAAATTTAATAAGTCTATATTTTAAGCTTGTTTGTAGTGGAAGCTCCCAGTGTCTCAGTTCACTGCTCTGCCTGGGACCGGGGGAACAATTTCTCATGTCGGGGCTTCAATACAAGAGGGACATTACAGACGAGCAGCTTCTCGTAACTCAGAGAAGGCACGGAGGACTCTGAAAATTCTCACAGCTCTTAGTCAACATGAGGGTGAGTAGATAATGAGTGAAATTTGAATTTTGGGTGAACTATCCCTTTAAATCCAGCCCGTCATCAGGCAGACTGACCCTACGCGAGGCCAGACCACCCACTGACCTGCTGTCTCATTCACTATGAGATGATGGTGAACAGCTTGTGGAGCAGCGAGCAGCCTGGGAGACAGGATTATTTGTTGTTGTGCCACAACCGAGGAGATTACACTCTAAACATATGGCTTCTAAGCAGTAACCCTCCACCTGTCACTCTGCATTTGCACCACATTTTACACATCAACACCCACCTGCCTCAGAGCTACAGACAGCCAAGGGGGACAAATAAAGACTGCCCTGAACATTTGATGAGGCTCCAGCAGGTACTGCAGGTGAAGAGAGATTATATTTACATGTTGATTTATATGGAGCTTATAAGAAGATGAAATTTCATGTCAATCAAAGAACATGCAGTGAAAACTGTTCATGGTGAACTGAATCTAGTCCTGAACATTATTTCAGTAGATACTGTGCTCACACTGCACAGACAAGAAGAACAGGAATCAGCAGGGCTGTTTTTACCTTCAGGATGTAAATCAGTTTAATTAGGTCAAAATTGTAGACGATCTGATAAAGTATTTGCCTTGTTGATAGCATTGTGTTTCCTCTACTACAGGGTATCTTTTACAGTTCTGAGGCCTCCAGAGTCACTGTGCCAACCCTGACAGGTAGATTTGTTTGTGAACCATATGGTCTGCAGAGGTTCACTCATTCTAGCATAGGGTAAGTGGGTCAGTAAACCCTTGTCCCAGAGCAGCAGGGATTCATAAGTCAGGTTCACCCGCAGGTGATCACCTGAGTCCTGGCCGAGCCTGATCATTTCAGTTTTTATCAAGATTAGTTTTTCCGTGTTGCTGGATGTCAAATCATAGACTAAAACACCCTCAATTCAAGTTAATGACTGAAACACCCTCTGAATTACTACAGCCTCTGATGGGCTTCATCCCATAGCAAGACAGACATCAGCAGAACAGAGCTGGATGATGTAGCCCAGCACGGTCTCCAGGTCTAAACCCCATGGGACTGGTTGGGGATGAGCTGGACTGAAGAGACAAACATCAGTAGGAACTAATGCAATGTTAGATTTTGTCACAGGAAGTTCAGCTGCTGCAGGAGTGAGACTTTTACATGTAGCTTGTCTCTGCTCTGTCAAGACTCATGTGATAAACTACATCTTGTTTTCAGACATATGAATGTATGATGTTGAACCCAGTTTATTATCATTTAGATCTTATACTAGTTTTTATTACCCAGCTGTATGGGTGATAGGCGATTTGGGCCGAGGAGGAGAGGTCTGATCAAAGACTCTTTACATTGTTGCATTATGGAAAATGTAAGATTTTGTGTTGTTTGATGTTTAAAGCAGAAGTAAGTGATCCGGTGGTTTTGGCTAACTTCCTGTCATCCGATGGAGTTAGGAGTCCCCGCCCTCGTCCCTACGTCACCACATTCACGCGCATCCCTTGGCTGCACAACACAGAGAGGACTGCCCCTTTATGCCGTTCTCTCTCCTCACTGGATAAAGGTTGTAGGATACGAGGAAAGTTTTCTCCTCGGCTTACAGCAGAGCAGAGTGACTGACAGACCAAACACTCTATAGAAGTGATTGCTGTCGGAAGATACAACTATTTAAGACTTATATTAACAAAAACATTCCGCTTACTTCTGCTTTAATGTTTGTCTTTTTTGTTTGTTTTTTTACCTTACACTGGCGCTGAGCTCTTTTGTGAAACGTTTAAACTGCCATTATAGCTGAAATATCAGACAGAATACAAGATGTTTTCACTGAATCCAGAAATCTGCTGCACTTGTTGAGTCTAATACCGTCATCTTTCAGTCTCATACAGACACTTTCAGTCTCATACACCACATGATGCTGAACTGATATTACTGTCAAGCAACAGCAAAACAGGAGCTGTGGCCTTCCCCTCTCCTCTTTTCTTTGTTTAAAACAACATTTTCGGGGGGGGAAAAATGGCAATATGGCATATGCCATCAAGAGCATGCCAAACCTGTAGGTGGCAGTGTAGAGAAGCTCAAGCCCACGTTAGCCAATCAGAATCCCGCACATGATCCCGCATAGCAACCTGATAGCAACAACAACAACAACAACAACAACAACAACAACAACGTCACTTGCCCTCCTTATGGGTAAAGTTTTAATATTTTTTCATGCGAGAAAGTAACTGTTTAGATGCCAAATATACAGCCAGTTTATCCAGATGACGACTGTTTAGAAGTTTGCTCCGAAGCTTCTCGGAGAGGTGAAGCTTTTTTTTTGGAGAAGTGAAGCTCCACCTGTGGAGCAACGACCGGGACATCACAGAGACAGTGTCCGCTCTGCAATGCTGCTCGGTCGGCCAACCTCTGTCGTCCTCCCGGGGGACAAAACGATCGCTATTTAACTTACCCGCAGGTTTTTAGAGGTTTACCACCGGCTGGTTAAATTATTTTTAGGAGATAAATGTTGGTCTCATTGATGAAATCTAACAATTGTGGCAGTAGCATTAGTTTGTTTGAATGAAAAGTGAAGCTTCATGTGTGTGGACAAGAGGCAGCGCAGCCTCGGGGCTCTGTTCAGAAATCACCCCATTTAACGTTACATCAATAAATAAATGTTTTACAATGAACACATCAGTCTGCATTAAATTTTATCATTATTATTATTATTTATTTATTTATGTAATATGGTTACGGTTAGACGTCAGGGTCTGACGTCGGCTACCCAAATCTCAGTTTTTCTCTGTTGACATGCTACCGTGCAAACGGAGTTTTCCAAAATCTCCACTCTGGCCGGAGTTTTTAAAAAGCATTGTTTCAGGGGCGATTTCTCCGTTTGCATCTAAACAGAGGGTGCAAACGATGGTTAATGTCTCCGTTTTTAAAAATTACCCGGATACGTATAAACGGGGCCACAAACAGCAGCTGGACCAGCCAGTGTGTGCTTGGTCACTTGTGAATATTTCAAATAGTAAAAATGAATTATCTGGTTTCTAATTTGCTGTATTATTGTGTAGGAGTAGATGCGCAGACTCAGTGTCACTGGTGGGTTTTCAACCAGACCAAATCCATCTTTCAAGGCCAAGTACAGGATCTGACAGGCTACAGGTCTAATCAAGGCCATCACATATGCTAGGACCTGGACTGAAGCCACCAGACAGTAGAAGGTTTAGAACAAACCCAGGTGATACTGGACATGACTTTGATAGAGGAATGACTCACCTGTGGGGTGACAGAGCAGTGGGTGTGGAGTGGTCATGCTGGGTGATTCTCAGAGGTCACATCGGCTCCTGTCAATACAAAACCCTTCATTATAAAGACAGTTTCAAGAGGATGAATTACTGTTGATACGGGCAACACAGTTGTACTTAAATTAATTAACTTGTGATCTGCTGTGGCCACAAATCAAAACCTTTCTCATAAGAGTTGAATATCAGTGATGATGACAGTAAGGATGTGGACCTACTCTACTGATCCAGTCACTGCATGTTAGAGGGACTAACCAGCCAACCATGCACGGGCTCTCTACTTTAAATACACTGATACACTTTAAATACCACGGTTGCATATGTGAGAAAAACCTCCAGTGTTCGCAGAGGGAGCTGAGCGATGTCTGATAAACTTTCACAAATAATGTCACCCAAATCAGAGTTAGAAAAATAAAACCTCTAAAGGCTCCAGGCTACATAGGACATATAATAATAACACCTCTGACCTGTCAGCGGCACAGTGGCATTGTGGGTAAGGCAGCAGTTGAAATGTAAGACAAATGAGTGGAAATCAATTTTGATCCTTGTTTTAAAGGTCCCAAATTGTACAAAGTGAGATTTCCATGTGTTTTTTTCATTATAAACCAGGTCTAGGTTCAATGTGAAAATATCAAAGTGCTCAGTGACTCAGAGAAATGCACACAACCTATATTCAGAAACAGAGACTTAAAACGAGCTGTTAAGACTTCTGTAACTTTGTGATGTCACAACCTTGCCCCAAGCCCAGCACACCTGCTCCCATCATCAAACCATGGGGGAATTTGGTTTCTTTGAGTGTTAACCTGAAATCAGAGAACAGTCAGCAAATCTCTTCAGGAGCCTCAGCCAACCAAAATACAAACCAATTCTTTCTTCTAATTCTGAACAAATGCCAAGCCTGAAAATGAGCAGCCACAGAAAATTGGGAAATTATCCAAAAGATCTGAAAACCACCATTCAAATGACACACCTAACATGCTGATTAAACACACAGAAATGTGAGCTAGATTGCACTAGTAAGATAAAACAGAGAATGTGAGGGATTCTCCTACAGGACTATGAAGGACTTCTTACCACTGGAAAAGTCATCTTACTCAAAACACACAGGTAAATGACACACACATGACACACAGGTAAAATAAAAAGCAGAGTTTTGGAAGGCCAGTGTTTATCCATGTGGACAACTGGTTATAGTTGTATTTTGCTGCGTTTTGCCAGAGGCAACATGAGTGGGTTACATTCCTTTACAGCAAATCCAGACGTGCCCTTTCCCAGAGTCTGTTACTCAATCAGATGGCAAAACACTTTAACAGTCTAGAGCTTTAATCATCCTCAGCGGTAACTGGACATGAAATCATCTCCTATATCATCTCCTGTATGTGTTAGCAAAGGCCTAAGCCTCTCAGCTCACATGTCATGTCATTAGACTCAGAGAGTAAATATTCAGATAAGGGCCTGTGTGGGCGATCCCTTGTTCCAAGTCCCAAGTCGAATAAAGACAAAAACAAATAAATAATTCAACAGCTATATGGAAAAAAGCCTCCATTCTGAAGAATGGTTCCTGACAACTGAATGGACAATAGCAGAGAGAGGGACTCCTCAGTCAGCTGTGAGGAGGACACAGCCTCTGGATTGTCCAGCCTCAGTGATCTACTGACTCCCACTGTGATGACAGCATTCAGTCAGAGCCCAAAGCCAAACATGCAAACAAGATGAAGGCACATTCTTGCATAATGTTTCACTGAAGCTGATGAATTGTAACGGTCAGTGAGTCAGGCCAGCATGGACTCTAGTGGGACCTTCTGACCATCAGTTAACATGTCTCCATATGTGGAATACTGTGGTGCAGAAGAAGCCATTGGGTCAATATCATCAAATCTGCATCGGTTCTAAGAGGGTGAATGCTCTAACAGGCAATGTGTTGGTAGGACATTCTACCTCAAGCCTCCAACAAAGCCCCAGGTGATCTTTGTCATATGCTCATCATGTAAGAACACTACTTTTTAGATGTTTTCATGATTTAAAAGATCACCCCAAAATCTCATTGCTTTTGAGATATGGTGCTTCACAGACCAGACAGAGATCTACGAATTACCACATGGATTGTCATAAAAAGACTGATTTTGTTTGGATGTAATATAGATCACATGTCTGTAGTCACTGAAAAATGGTTAAACAGTGGACAAGAGTAGCCCTAAAAAATGTAATCATAAACGTTTTAGTGAAGTCTGACTGCTATCACAGCAACAATGTTCAGGATTGTGAACCATCGACCAGCCAACCCCGACTATGGCCACACCTAAACATAAACCTCCACTGACAGGTCACATGCATTCATAAACTTAGATTGGCCTGCTCCAGTAGGTCATGCACACTGTCAAATTGCTGTCAACAGTATCCTCTTGTTCTCAGCTGTGACTTCCTGAAGTGGACCAACGCCACAGGCTGCTCCACAGAATCAGCTTATTATGGGTGTAACAGTGTGACAGAGAACAGTCAGTCTGAAAGTGAACAGTCTGACAGGAAACAGTCTGACAGTGAACAGTCTGAGAATTAACAGTCTGGCAGTGAACAGTCAGTTTGAAAGTGAACAGTCTTAAGCCGTTTTCCCACTAAAATTAGCGGGTCGACGCAGGTTTTTTAAAGGTGGGTCGACCCGCTAACAATCGGCATTTGGCCCCTTTCCCATTGACCAAAATGAGCCGAGTCTGACCTCCCGCTGGGGAACAGATAGTTTTGGTCGGTGTTGTTTGATCTTTTGATCCCAGTCTCGAGTGAGGGCAGAACTTTGTTTTGGTACGTGATATGAGACTCGACCAGCGCGATGACGTGGCGGCGTCATCAAGTAAATTAGCGGGTTGACGCGGGTCTGGCGTTCCCACTGCTAGCCGATTGGAGCCGAGCCGATTAAAGGCGATTTTAACCCGCGTCGCTTGCCGAGTCGTTTGACCCGCATCGACGCGGCTCGGTGCGCCTTTCCCACTGCCACCAAAAGCCGATTGTTAGCGGGTTTAAACTGGTTTTTTGACCAGTGGGAAAGGGGTATTACAGTGAACAGTCAGTCTGACAGTGAACAGTCTGACAGTGAACAGTCTTACAGGGAACAGTCTGGAAGTAAACAGTCTGAGAATTAACAGTCTGGCAGTGAACAGTCTGACAGGGAACAGTCTGACAGGGAACAGTCTGGAAGTAAACAGTCTGACAGTGAACAGTCTTACTGGGAACAGTCTGGAAGTAAACAGTCTGAGAATTAACAGTCTGGCAGTGAACAGTCAGTTTGAAAGTGAACAGTCTGACAGTGAACAGTCTGACAGTGAACAGTCAGTTTGAAAGTGAACAGTCTGACAGGGAACAGTCAGTCTGACAGCATGAGAGTGTATAGTCTAACATTTAACAGTCTGACCATTAACAGTGTGATAGTGAACAGTTTATCTGCCAGTGAACAGTCTGATGATATTAAGAATAACTTTATTTGTAGATCACTTTTCAATAAATCTTACAAAGTGTAATAAACGCATTCATAGTGATCAGCGTGTCTCAATAGTTTAATATTGAACAGTGTGATAGTGAAGTGTGACAGTGAACTATCTGACAGTGAACAGTGTGATAGGTAACAGTCTGAGTCTGACATTGTGATAGGTAACGTGACAGTGTGATAATGATCAGTCTGGCTGTAAATAGTGTGATCAGTCTGACAGTAGACAGTGTGATAGTGAACAATCTGAAAATGAATAGTGTCATAGTGAAGTGTGACAATGAACAGTGTGATAATGAACAGTCTGACAGCAGACAGTGTGATAAGCTGGTGAACAGTCAGTGAACACTGTTTTGGGGCTTCAGCCTTAGATCAGTGGGCAGACTGTGAACTAACTATGTTGCCTCCTGATTCCCAGAGTTTATACCTACCTGCAGTCTGTGGGTCGTCACTGACTTTATTAATAACCTTACACACACAAATCAACCAACCACCGATCTCCATCTGCTGCAGTCCCGTTCCAGTGGCCACAGACAGATCAACATGTTACTGTATCTCCATGTCCCTGTCTCAGACATACCTTCAGTCCGGTCCCACGGTGCAGTCCTCCGTCTGTCCTGCAGCTGCTCACGCTAGTAGTACTCCACAAAACATGGCTTTGGTTAAACCACAGTTTCCCCAAGAAACTTTTCTTTCCAGGGTTTTCCTGTTGTGTTTCCCTCCTTCCCCCTCCTCTTCCTCTGTGCTTGCCGCTCTCCCTGCCCCTGCTCCGTAGGGCTGCGGGGGGCGGAGACTAGTCTCTGACCGTCCTGGTCCTGGTCCTGGTCCTGGTCCTGTCGGCAGATGGTGTCGGTGCAGACTCAGTACAATCCTCCTGGGTAGACAGTATATTTACAAAGGAGAGCTCTTGTGTCTCCAGTGTCGTCCGTGACTCATGTTCTTGCTTTGTGGAGACAACAAGAAGCACCAGTCTGTCATTAGCGTTCAAACGGGAGCTCGTTACGTAAACTGGTCTCAGAGCAGCAGCCTGTCTGAGGGTTGCTGCCGTGGATGTAAACAGGACAATCTACAAACTTTACATGTGCTACGGGCTGCTCTCTAAACTGTGCAGAATTGAGTTTCATTTTAAACGATCCCTGTAGAGTTGTTGTAACTAAAAACAAATCTTTAATATTTTTTTTATGGAGCTGTAATGTTTCACTACATGAACTATCGCTATTGAGAGCTACGGAAGCCTAAAGGGTTCATAACCGCAGTGAAGTTAGTTTTAAGTTGGATATTTGACAGACATTCGCTCCTTCTCAATACATTAAAAATACATATTACATGTGTTTAAATGCAATAAAAAACAGGTGTGTCATAAAGGAGACTCAGATCTTCTGTCCTGTGTTGATTTTGAGCCAACAGGTCACATGACCTGGGAGTTATTGAGCTCTAACGCTCATATTTACAGTATAAAATATATTAAAAATTCATATAAAATAGTAAATGTGTTTAAATGCAATAAAAACAGGTGTGTCTCATAGAGGAGGCTTAGCCCTACCATCCTGTGTTGATTTTGAGCCAACAGGTCACATGACCTGGGAATTATTGAGCTATAACGCTCATATTTACAGTATAAAATAAATTAAAAATTCATATAAAATATTACATTTGTTTTACGTTAGCAATACTGGGAATTGTCAATGCAATACACTTATATAATGCAAACAAAAATAACAGAAACCCATATTCAAAATAGTAAATGGCTTCAAGAGAATAGAATGGAGAGTGAAACAGAAATGGGAAAAGAAATGAATATCAAACAGTCCTACTTGGAAATTCTGCATATCAAAATAATTACATGCCCCAAAAAGAGTGTGTGTGCGTGTGTGTGTCCACAAGAGGGCACTAATTGCTAATAAAAAAAATACAATTCAGTTGTCAAGTGCTCAGATCATAGGCTGTTAGTGGGAGGTGAAAATACCACTACATTTTTGCCTCAGATAGACTTGTCTCCTCGGAAATCAAAGACTTGACTGAACCGGACTGAACCGAGTTTGGTAGCTTTGCAGTTTTCTGACTGCTGCATTCCAGTGGATCATGGAAAAAGGAGCATCCATCTCATGTTATACTTTTGTTGATTAGGTGTAGAGCAGAAAATGCTAGAAGCAGTGTGAGTGTTAAGAGCAGCTATAATTCAAATGAAGTAGCCTAACTCTGTTTGGCCTAAGTATTTATATTAATGAATCAGTTGTTATTCCGCTCTGCTTCTACTAGCTCAGGGTAATTATCAATTAGCCTACTGTAAAAAGCTGGACATGCCTGTATCAGTTCTCAGCTTGTGGTGCAGTATTTATCAACCAGGCCTCCATTCACTGTCTGCAGCTATACAAAACACTGCTGCTCATCTTATTTCTGGAACTTACAGGTACAGCCAGTGCCGTTGTATAGGGGAGAAAGGTGATGATAATTCTAGGGGCCCAGCACCCGGTAGGGCCCACAAAAATCCCAGTAGTCTAATCTTTGTATGACTGAATTATTCTGAATAAGACCCTGACTAATACTCATATGCTGCACTAGCATCAAAACAAAGTAGGCTAAAAAATGATAATACATAAGTAGTGGGAAAAGTCAGGGGTCCACTTTAGTATTCTTTCAGGGGCCCCAGAATTCCTAGCAACGGCCCTGGGTACAGCCACATTACTCTGGTGCATCCCATTGATTTAAGATTGTCTTTTAAGGCCTTAAACGGCCTGAGATCTTTGGAAGGAGGCCCAAAGTCCCAAAACTTGGCCTTTGGTATTAGAGCCCCCGCACTCTGGACTTCTATGCTGAAATCAGATGCTGCAACTTCTAAATAAAAATATGCATATTTTTGTGCAGCCTGTGGTTATATTTGATATATGTTTTATATTATTCTATCCTAAAGTGATGTTTTTAGACATTTTATTGGCTATTTTTGATATTTTATAATTACCTAATGTTTTATACACAATCTGTTTTTATTATTATGATTATGCTCTCTCTTTTATTTGGTTTTATTTTCCTATGAAAAATCTTGTAACTCTAAGAAAAGTGCTATACAACCAAAGTCTTTGTCAGGTTAGGACCCATTCAGTGAACTTCACAGCTGAACAGTTTGACCCGTCTATCTGCTTTGAATTGACTCTAAAGCTCATTCCAAGATTTTCCACATTAGTCTGTACAGGAAACATCACTGTTGTTGATAAGCTGCAGCAGCAGGCAATCCAGTCAGTCTGGTCCACAGTGGAAACAAAAACCTGCACCTGTCTTTATCACCGGGATCAGACTGTTCCATCCTGCTAGTTTCCAAAGATATTATAAAACATGGTGTGAAAAGTAGTTACAGGTCAGTTTAGGCTGGTTTAGCTCAGCTGCTGTCAGGTCAGCTGCTGCCATCGAGGTGAAACGCTTCACTGGTGTATTACCAGAGGTTAATTGATGTCCATAAACTCCATAATCTGATTGGACAGGACTGTGTGACAGTTACTTTATCATAACCCACAGTGACGTGTCCTTCTTGCTGCCTGTCAAATGCATGTAGACAACAGCAGTTAATGAGTGAATCAGCCATGTTTCCTGTGTGACTCACTTCCTCTCTCAGTAGTCTATTTTCATTTGACAGCAAGTTGGAAGGAATAGATTAAATCACTTCTCCCCGTTCATATCCTACACTTGGTTACTCATCTCAGGGCTGCAGGGAGATTGGAGCTAATCCCAGCAGTTTGAGTGAGAGTGTTTAAAGGATGAATTTATATCAAAAAAAAAATTAAGGTGACATTCTTTTCAAGACTTTTAAGACTTTATTTTGTATTAATTTGACGCGTCTTTATTCAACAAAACTAACAAACAAGCTGTACAAATGAGCACGGAGCTGGCCTGCCCCTTTGGACTATTATGATATTTTCTTTTCATTTGTATTATCATTTATATACTTCAAGCATAAGAATGCTCCATGTTGTAATATTTGTGTTTTCAGGAACTTAAAACAAGTTCAGTGAACTTCTCAGTGTCCAGACATGAATCCTGTCAAAAACCCTTGGGATGTGGAAGAACAGGAGATGGATGCATGAATGTGCAGCTCATATAAATGACGTGATGTCAACATGGAGCAGAGTCTCAGAGGAAAGTTTCCAACATCTGGTGGATCATTACATGAAGAGCAGAGGCTTTAAAGTGGAAGAGGTTTAAAGTGCAATGGGACAAACCACTGTTGTTCCTAATAAAGTGCCCAGTTGTCTTTCATATAAACTAAAGGGGAAAAGTTGAAAACTAATTTTTGCATATCAGAGGCAGACATGATGAGAACTGGTACAATTCCTCGGACTCGAAAGCTCAAAATCCATAAAACCAGATTTCAAATTAAAAGTTGTAACAATCTATAGATGGATGCCATCTCAAAACTGCACTCGCCTCACTGAAATACAATCATTTTATATTTTATACAGTATTGAATCATTGTATTCTTTCATTGGAGTAACATAAATAAAGTTGGTTTTAGTCCGATTTTTTGTCATCTCTTCCTAACTCCTTCTTTGTTTGAGCTCATGATGTTTTCTACCGAGGTCAAGGAAAACTGGTTTGGAAGGGAGATTTGTATATGAACTAATCAACCAAAGTCTGAGATCAATCCGGTCTCTCTCTTCTCAGTGTACTGATGAAGCAGCAATGGGAAGAATGACTTCATATGAAAATATTGAAAAAAGACTTTATTTATCTCTGTTAACACCCCACATGCAGTTATGTAGTTAATTCATTTCCTTAGGGTGTTAAAGTTACAGAAAAGCACACAAAAGATACACACTGAACTGTCACTAATGCAAAGTCATACAGTACATATCCAGTCTTGTTGGTTGCATCTTCAGTTGGATGTGAAACTATAATCCAACGTGTGTTGCAGGAAGCTGTCAGGCTAGCCTGATAGGAAAATGACAAAGACAAACAGGAAGAGCATTTGTTATAAATTGCTGGTCATCGTGAACACTGCGTCATGTTTATTTCTTTCATATTGACCTCACAGTCTGTGACGTCCCACAATAACCAGTCAGACCCCTGACTGTCATGCTTCAGGATCTTTTAATTGATTAAGCCCTGATTTGAATTTTTGAATTTAAATTTTTATTTTTGCACAAAGTTAAAAGAATACAACATGAAACATGGTAGGTAACAATAGGACAGTGCAGGGAGAGGCAAAAAGGAGCTTATTTTTAAGACTCCACCTTATATTACAGTTTAATGTGAAAAAACACAAAATAACATAAAAAAATTAATGAAAAAAATTGAATAATAATGACTGCCAACAATAATAAATATATATATAAAAAAACAACAGAAAATATAAGTGTGTGTGTGGATTTGTGGATGTGATTGTCCTCCTCCATCCTCAGCTGTGGTAGCTTACCTCGTCCATTGTTGCATCCCAGACCGCTGGCATTTCCTATTCGATCCATTCTGGCTCCAAAGCAGCTGGAGGCCCGTTTCCTGGTGGTCAGCAGCAGGTCCTGCAGACGGCTCCTCTGGCTCATGGCCCTGCTGCGCTCCTCGCCTGCTGCTGGTTGAGATCTGTCTGATATTTCTTGGTCCCCCTCCTGGTTCAGGCCCCATCCTCGGCTGACTTGGCCGCGATCAGGCTCCTGGTTCGTCCCCTCATAATCAGCTTCAGAGTTCTCCTCCTGGGCAGCCTCAGCCAGAGTCTCCTCAAAGCGTTCCAGCAGAGACTGTGTTGAGAGGTGGAGACAGGTTTACGCTTACGAACCAACCATTCTGCTCAAGTGTCTCAGAGACAACAACCACCAGCTGATTGAAAACATGAATCCCAGAGCATCTTGGTCCTCTGGGAAACGGTGTTTGTTACAGTAAAGGCTACAACCTGGTTATGGTGACTGTGACTTTTACAGGTGTTTTTAAAAGTGTGTTAAAAGTGTGTAGCAGAGTCGGTCTGAACAACTGATCCAGCCACAGAGTCAAAACTATTCTCAGCACATAATTCTCTGACATACTCAGCAGGAATGAAAATAAAATCCTTAGTTTAAGTTTATGTTCTCAAGAGGCAAAAACACGTAGGTCAGTCACATCGCTGACTATTGTGTCACACATTTGACTGCTTTTTCTGGCTGTTTGACCTGGGCTAAAACGACTCACTGAAAAGAAAGAACTACAATTAGCTGACATCATTTCTCAGACAAACTGTCTCTGTGATTGGTTGAAACATGTGTGCACAGCATCCTAAAAAATATAGGACTAATGACACAAACAAAACATTAACAGATTAGGCGGTCTTTTCAAAAGAAGTGAATTTTCCAAAATGCATCTCAAAGATGACGTCCGATTTATTTCTATTTTATTTGTGATTAAAACCAGTTCACAAACAGCTGCGTTATCCTCATGCGCTCGTCCTGCAAAGTTCCGTTTTCCATGTGGCCACTGACGAGTTCTTTTTGTTGATTCGGTGTACACAGCAGCTACTGTTAACAATTGTTTGGAGATCTCAGTGAATCCTCTTTACTTGACTTACCAGTCTTCACAGGTCCTACTTTTTTTTTTTTAAGCAAAAAGTGGCTAGTGTTACATACATCAGGAGGATGTGAGAAGTTTATGGCGTTATGTTATGCCATAATGTCACAACTTTAACTGTAAATTACCTCTAAATGTGCAGCAGCCTAATCAAGAAAACAGGTGTGAGGACTGAGGGGTCACATGGTTTCTTTCTTACCTTGAGCTGAGCAAGGTCGTTGGTAGAAGAGGCCCGTGCCAGTGTGTGGCTGCTGACCAGTGTATGCTGACACAGCAGGGCCAGTAGGCCCCACAGGACCGCAGTCCTCATGATATCCTGCTGCTGCTTCCTCTGATAGGCTACTACAGCCTGCACCGCAACATCTTATATACATGCCAACACACACACACATTCACACACCATGCCACAGACAGTCAGTGTCAGTGGCTCATCATTTTGTAGACCACCTCAAGTGCATTCTGACACCTCTGCATGATAAGGCAGCTGGTCAGATGTCAGATTAAGTGCTGCTTGGTGGTAGGTGATGTGTGTGTGTGTGTGTGTGTGTGTGTGTGTGTGTGTGTGTGTGTGTGTGTGTGTGTGTGTGTGTGTGTGTGTGTGTGTGTGTGTGTGTGTGTGTGTGTGTGTGTGTGTGTGTGTGTGTGTGTGTGTGTGTGTGTGTGTGTGTGTGTTCAGTGGCATGACCTCAGGAACCATCTTAGAACTCTGAGCTCAGACGTGGTGTTTAATGACAGGAATGCAGATCCACCATGCAAATACTTCACACTGTCTACACTCCTGAAAAATACCATAGTAGGTTAAAACTGCTGCTGCTTGGTTACCGGGTGACCACATGGTTCAGATGAATAGAGGGAGAAAACAATGACAGATGCTAGCGGATGAGAGTCTTTGAGGTGTCTGATGGGTTTTAAGTTATGGTTCATTTTGTGAGCTGAGGTTGATGACATTTTAGTTGCTTGCTTCAAGTTAACTTCATTTTCATTTGAGTGAAATAAAACAACAACAGACCAAATATTTAAGCAATACTTTGGCATTTTAGAAAACCTTGCCATCTTATCAAGAGCTCATGAAGCTGAACCAGGAAGTATGAGGCTTAAATTACCTTAAAATGTCAATGCATTTTCTTCCTGTTGTCAAGTTGTATACTGTAATAAGATGGACATGACCTCCATGACATCACCCACCGGTTTATGAGGAGTGGGCTTGGCAGCCTGCTAATCCAAATTGGACAAAAAGATGAAGGATTTGTGGAGCTAAGACATTGGTACATACCAGTTTCTGACAACACATTCTTCTACCTGTCACTCAAAGAAGCCACACCCCCAGTGATGCCTAAATAACAACAATTGAAGCTGTAGTTAGATTATATGAGTGTCAAACTATGTAACGTGTAGTTTTTGTAGTAAGGAAACCAAGAAATCGACTTCCCTGAACCAATGAACCAAACACTCACGTGCTGAAAACTGCAGTTCCTCAAATGACCACTTGATGCTGGTTCCAAAAATGAGTGAAGTACTGATTGTAAAAAGGCATATGTACAGCAGAAACAGGCCTGTTTACAGTCTGGCTCAAAAATAGTTTTGGTCTTGATGACTCTCTCATCATGAACTGGGGGATTGTTTATCGAACACATCTGGTTACACTTGTCAGACTGTTGTGTTTTTGTGTTGTGTTACACTTGTCACAGTTAGGCATAAGTGAGGAAATTGCCACTTTGAGTGACAGGTGAGTGAGCAAACGACCGCCACAATCTGGCGTGCACAAAATATCAACCCCCCCACACACCTGACCTCATCAGGCAAGGATTAGGTAGAATTAGGTTCTGCCAAGATGGCGACAGCATGGAAGGCCACTCTGAGTTTCAGAGTGCTCCTCATAAATATGTTATACAGTGTATAAGTGAGTGACACAAAAAGACACTGAGAGCTCAGAACACATGATTTTTGTTTCACCTTTATTTTACATCATTTCACTCACAGGGTCATTTGCTTCCATTGCAAAGAAAATTGAGCCCTAAACTAAAGTTAAAGCACATCAGGTCACATGACTTGTTCCTTGTGGCCTAAGGCTTGATGTGGTCCAGAGTCCTGTGGAAGCAGGTGGTGATGCTAACTCTGCATCCAATCCTGTATGTCACTGGCACTGCTACCCAAGCAGCCATGATACTGTTTCATAATGTTGCACTGTTGTCTTTGCTCAAACTGATACACAAGATAGAAAACAATTGGAAACAACCTGATAGCTGATAACTAAGGACTTCCCTAATGACTAAGACACCAGGACTGTAATGATAGGTTCATGTTAGGGAATGCATCATGTTGGGTCCCCACAAATATAGTAAAACAAGGATGTGAACATGTTTGAGTGTGTGTGTGTGTGTGTGTGTGTGTGTGTGTGTGTGTGTGTGTGTGTGTGTGTGTGTGTGTGTGTGTGTGTGTGTGTGTGTGTGTGTGTGTGTGTGTGTGTGTGTGTGTGCGTGCGTGGGTGCGCACGTGCGTGCGCACTGTGATGCTGAAACATGGGCTCAATAATGTGCAGTTGTAAACATTTATTAAAACAGAACAAAGTTACATCCATTTTAAATAAATATACTTGTCGGCCACAAACAATATTCAATAAATATTAGTAAATAAATAAATATATATTTTGGTAGAGACGTTGCAGTAGCAGAGTTGAGATGGTAAGACTTCATCTTCACTTTGGATCTGCAAGAGAACAAAACAGCAGCTCTGTTATTAATATTAATATTTTCTCATTCACGTCATTGATAGTACAAATGTGTGTATTATGCATTCACAATCAAGACTTTAAAAGACAATATGAAGGGGAAACACGTAGAGCTTTGGTGGTGGATTTTGTATAGCTAAACTCTTTTTTTTTTTCAATTGGGTCGTCTTTATTTAGACTAAGTTTAGTTGTTTGTTTTTTTTGCAGCAGCAGCAGGTGCAAATCAAGATATGTCTGTCAGTGCAGACAGCCAAACAAAATACAAACATATAAAGATATACACATATACACATGTATAGCTAAACTCTTCTTAATTTCTTGGCAACCATTAAAATCATTTTTCATTTCGTGAGTTCAACCTGCATCTACCTGGGGGCTGTTGTTTATTCAAGTGCAGTCACTGTGACTTACTGTATCTTCCCACAGTGTTGCAGCCCAGAGAACTCATGGAGCCTATCCTGTCCATCCGTCGGCCGAAGCAGCCGGAGGGCCTCCTGGATGAGTCGTTGCGGACGCTCTTCAGGTTCTTGGCAGAGAGGAATTCTTTGATTGCGGCCTCGTCCAATCCAGTTTGTGGCTGCTCCTCTACATTTAAACTATCCAGACCATCCTGCTCTGTGGAGGCTCTCTGGTCCACCTCAGTCTGCTGCTCTGACACCGAGTCCTCCAGTCTGTGAAGCAACACCTGCAACATCCACATGAGCAGAGTCAGTCTACAGTAATAAGACCAATTGAAGCATCTGAAATGTTTCAAAGTGTAGATCCAAACAAACACAGTTAACTAATATTTACTTCAAGTTTAATTTGTTGACAAGGCAACTGCAGCATTAAACATCAAATTATTATATTATATCTTAGAGCACTAATTTATATAAAATCACACTTGGAGAAGAGACGTAGAGAATATGCATCCTCATACAGTCTTGCTGTGTCTGTCCCAGAACTGCAACTTTCCACACTCTAGTTTCACACTCACTCATAGGAGACTCACCTTTAAGATGTCCATGTCAGTGTCAGTCAAGCCTGTGCTGATGGGATACGCGCTGATCAGCTGCAGGTTTAGGATGAGGAGGAGGCCGCAGAGGGGAGTGGGAAACAGATGCATCTTTTTCCTGTGGGTTCCTGTTGGATCCTGTCAATGTAGTGGATTGATGCTCTTTGGTTTCTTTGTTCCTGGGATGCTGAAGCCCAAAGCAGCAGCCTCTCCTCTTTTATACTTTAGCCTGATACACGTAGGTATGCTAGGAATTGTACTGGCATTCCTGACACCTGATTCTGATAACAGGAGCTGTCGGAAACTGCTCCTTTTAAAGCTCTGTCTCTCAGATATGGGACATTAGTATGACATAGCTGCTTCCATAGGCTACTTGGTTTCAGAAACATACTCCAACCCCCTCCACACGGGACATTGTTGTTACTGAGCTACGGGAAGTAGTAAACTAACTGACAGCGTGACAGTGTTACTATATTAAGGAGTGTACGTGATTGTGGTAGGGTAGCCTACTGGTAGCCTAAGGAGGAACCTATTTCAGACTGTCAGTCTGCTGAAAGCTCCTCGAAAAAGACACAACGCTTAACTCAGTGGCGGCCTATGACCTCTGACCTCTGTGTAAAAAAGCAAGAAAAAAAATCAGATAACACGAATATTACTATCTGACTGACACTCAACAATCCACCACGTCAGTCAGATAATATATTTTCAGATTATTATAGAGATCTGCACCAAACTGTATGAACTCATAGATCAGATCATAAATACATTTGATTTTTACAACCAGGTCCAATCGTTATCTGAGTAGCTGATGAAAGTGTCAAAATGTCAACCATTTCCAACCACTTCCACATCATGGACCAGTTTTGGAAAGATTCATTTTTCATATCATATCGTCATATCGTCACGAAGACAGTTGGTATCCATTTGCAACCGTTATATGGACATGCAGTGCTGCACGGAGCCCCGCTGTAACTCCGAGAAGGCACGGAGGACTCTGAAACTTCTCCCAGCCCTTAAGCCTACCACACACATAAAGATAATCGGGCTGATTTTGCCCCGATTTTCCCCCTTCCGACCAAAGACAAAAATCGGCCGATTATCTTAAGCTCTTAAGATTATTTTATGAGATTCTCTTGTAGTGTGTGGTGTGTTAAGAGTCAAAATTCTCCCGACAATCGGCTCGGAAAACGTTCAGCGCCGATAATCGTAAATATTAAACATGTTCATTATTTACGATTGTCGGGGCTGACAATATATGGATCTCTTTCTGAGTTTTCTGACCGGAGGGTCAAGATTCTGAAAAATCTTGATGTGTGTGGTGTGCTGTGTTTGGAATATCGCAGCACACCACACACAATACGATCAAAACTGTTCAATCACAGATTTTTTATCTTCATGTGTGGGGTCTCTCACGGATAAAAAATCGGTTGAGATTTATAAAATCTTTATGTGTGTACCAGGCTTTAGTCGACATGAGGGTGAGTAGCTAATGAGTGAAATTTTAATTTTGGGTGAACTATCCTTTTAAATCCCATTAATTCTTTTTTATAGTTAATTATTAATATTTTGGTATTTATATTTTACTAATTTGATAGCCAATAACCCTCTTAGAATTCCCTATATTTTGGTGCTTCCGCGTGAGCCATCTTATTATTTGTGTTTTATTAGAGCAGGCTACAGCCCGTGTGACGCATCTCAATATTCATCTTATAGTTGTGAGAAATCATAACATTAATTGGTGCCCCTGTGGGAGGCATCATAACATTCTTAATAAATTATCGTTATAGTTGTGCCAGACCACAACATAAATGGTGCCCCGTTGTGAGGCATCTTAATACACTTTTCTTAGTTGTGAGAAATCACAACAATACAGAGCCATTATAGGATGGATCACATTACCTAATAACATGAAAAATATTAACTCAAAACACATTTTTAAAAAGGTAGTAATAGACTAAATAAATGTTAAATAAATTGTAAATTTAATGAGTAAGAGATATATAATGTATAATAATTTATTATAAGAATTTATTTGTAGGTTGAACTGTTGTGGTAATATAATGTTATGTATGATGTATTCTTTGTACAGTACCTAATAATGTAGTTTAGACTACACAGTTTGCTGTTTGTGTATATGATGAGGTGTTACAGTGATCTGTAAGAGTGATGAATGTGAGTATGTACTACGTTCTTTTTAAAAATTGCATTGGGGACCCCAGGGAGAATGTATCAGCTAATGGGGATCCTATAAATACAATAAAAATCCCATTGTCCATTTTATTCCATGTTGTAAACTGTTTTCCTGTCTGTACACAGCATCGACTGCATGTCTGCCCGTCTCTCACCCTGAGGTTTCTGCTGTTTTCCCTCAGTGGATGTGAGGACAGAGGATGTTGTAATGATGTTGAGTAAAGCCCTTTGAGACAAACTGTTTGTAAAAATGGGCTATACAAATAAACTAGCCTTGTCTTAATGTGGTCTTCATCAATTTAAGCAGCACAAATCAAGTTCCTTGTCACAAGTCACCAGCACTGTCCCTCTATCTGTCAGCTCCCCCTGTAAGCTGTCAAACTTTTGAATGGTTCTCTGGCTGTGCTGTCATTCAGCACTGTGAAGTATATGTGACCCACCTCCATCCCTCCTCTACTGCTGCCATGGTGACCAGACCAACTCCAATCAAACCATCCAATCAGAAGTTCCCCTCAAGTCCCATCCCCGAGCTCCATTCCTTATCACCAACCAGTGTCTACACTCCAGAGGAAGATTCCAATAATTGGAAGGAGCTTAAACCTATGGATTGTTTCCATAGTGACCTACTACTAGCTGCTATGGTCTGTTATGTTCATGTTTGGAAGGTTGAGGCTTGTTTTATTTCACATATTGCATAGTCACTTACATCTATGTGCATTCTTCATATGTCTCCTTTATGTTTTTCTAGTTCAACAATTACTTTTGGTTAATTACTGCTGTTGCCCACAAGTAACAACATCCAATCATAACAGGTCAAAGCAGCAAAGACTATTTCACTTTCACTTAAATACCCATACTCCCTTGTGTGCAGCCTGATTGAAGTGAAGCTAACCTGGCACATACACCGGAAAAATGTTTCTAGCATCTGCATAGTTTAGTGGTGTTACTCCCCAGTGAACCGATTTCTGCTAATAATGAAGATAGTCATCAGTTTCATTCATTTCTGTTGAGTGTCCCATGGAAATGTTTAATGTGTCATTAATGCGACAGATTTAACTACAGCTTGTCAGATAAAGTTACTGGACCTAAAAAACAATACATGTAAAGTTGACATGTATTGTTTTTTACCTTTTCTATATTAAAAACAAATTCATAGTCTCATATACGTTATAAACAATTCCCTGTTAATTCTTATAGCTACTATACAGCTGTCAGATAAATTGGTGAGGGAAAAGTTGACATGTTTCTTTTAGGGTGTCCACCGTCCACTTTCCAAAACTGTATGAGAATAGAGTATGTTCTTTACTCTTTATGCTTTCAAACTGTGAAATCATCTTGTTATCAACATTATTCATGTTTTGTCACAGTAGGAGTGATATGTGTTTTTCTTAGGTGGCTTTACACACACATAACAAAGGTTTATGCTCAGGTCTAAGCAGTTGTGCACAGAATATGGTTTTGCATAGACTTCGCAGTAACAGGAATACACGTTGGAGCCAAAAACCTATTGGAGGACGGATGTTCCAGCAGCTGAAGGTGATGATGTGTGTGAGCTGAATTCAGTGGTTCCTGGTCCAACACACTGGTTGATTTCATGTGCATGTATAATGACAGTGTATGTAAAGTAGCTGCTTTCAGCTGTGCCCAAGAACCAAAGCACAGACTCAGATATTATGCAAAATAATTATTTTACTAGAATACAATCTATAACAAGGCAACTCTACTTTCTCCAACATAAAAGAATAAATAATAAATACATTTACAATAATTTATTGTTTAACAGCTCACATATGAAAAAGAAATGACAGTTCTGAGTGAGAACCATGGGCAGAGGGGACTGAGTATCCGGCCTTTAAAGTGTCAAAAGGTCAAAGCTGTGTGAGTGTGAGACGAGCTCCGGTGCTGGTTCTGGTCTCGGTGAAGGTCCACGCCTGTCGACACAACATAAACACATCACTACAGCAGATTTAAAGAGAGCTTTATTACAGATTGATGTCTGGATTATCCCCAACTGCAGCTGCCCAGATGTTCTGTGGTTGTTGTTGGTGTGATGAAGCAGCTACAGCTCAAAACATTATCTTTGTAGAAATGAACACAACCTGTTCCTAATACATTTTCATTAAAGCATAGTTAACTAAAATGAATCATAGAAAGCAATTTATGGAGAATTGCAACGGTTTTAAAAACATGTTAAATTCAGACACAATGTTGGTTTTCCTTTTTTATATCTAATCTGTAAATTTGTTAAAGATTTGCACTATAAATGAAACACTGAAATATATGCATGTTTCCATTGTGTAATATTTTTTTTTTAAATCACATGTTTGAATGTATGATATCTGAACGGAGCTGAACTTCTTGCAGAGGGCTTTTATGTATTTATGTACTTTCTGATACACATATGTAATTGTACCTATTTAGATTCATACAAATACTAATGGTATTGTGCATGTTTGTTTGTTTGTTTGTTTTCTTTTGGCATACATTTGTTGCATGAATATGCATCCATTCCAAAGCTTGTCAATATATGGGATATTGGTATTATACATACAGATATAAAGAAAATTGGTAGTCTATATTAAAAACAATAAGGGAAATGTAGAGAAGGAAAAGTATGTTTTAAATATCTTAAATGCATTACATTCAGGTTATATAATATTATATATTATATTATAGTATCAATTACAATGGTATTACAATGATATCAAGCATATATCCACATATAGATAATAGGTATGGATATAGAAATACACATAGGCCTATCACCTCTATGTAATTACCATTATGTGCAATAACCTGAGTACAATGCTGTACATAACTCTCCATATGAACATCAATCTTTTATATTGACAGTGTAGGGTTCTATATTTTGAATATGTCAGTTATATTAGGTTATTATATTATTCTTTAATCATATTTGTTTATGTGGAATAGAGCACACCAATATAATGATTTAAATACTATTTCTATTTATTTATTGTTATTATTAGTAGTAGTATTTATTTTATTTTATTTTTCAATTTCTTTGCTGTTGTCTGCTGCTGTAACCTTGTGAATTTCCCCACTGTGGGACGAATAAAAGATTATCTTATCTTATCTGATCTGATCTTGGTATGGGCATATTTAATATATTACACTAAGGGTTTTCCCTTTAATAGCCTACCACACGCACCGCTCTAATGCCCCTCCTGTATTTACCTGGGAATAAAAGCCTGGTGGTAGATTTGATATGCTCTCACCTTCAGGACTACACTGACAGTGATGTAGCCTACCTGATGTAGAAACGCCATCCTTTTCTTTTCTTTTCTTTTCTTTTTTAATCGTATGTTGACATCGATGAAAAGCCCCCATTAAAGCAGATTCCTCTGTGGTTCTTACCTTCAGCAGCCCAGCCCGCTGAACGAGCCGATTCTCTCCAGCCGGACCCCGAAGCAGCTCCTCAGCCCACCCTTCTTGTACCGGCTCCACGAGCGCTTGGAGGTCCTCATGAGGTCCTTGAAGAGGCGCGCCAGGGCGTTCTCTTTAACCGCCAGAGCCGAGTTCCTCGGGTCGGCCGAGTCCCACGACTGGAGCCCGAACAGCGACTTGTCCGTGTCTCCATCTCTATCTCTGCCCTCCACCTCCACTTCTTCTGAGGAGAGAAACGGCGCCGCGTTGACCTCCTCCTCCAACAGCTGCTTCAAACTCTGTGGAGGAATAAAGACTTTTACACCTTACTGCATGAACACACTGACTCCAGCTGCAGGCCACAGTGATGGAGCAGGTGTGAATCAGCACCAACACACAGCACAGTGCAGCAGCAGCAGCAGCAGCAGCAGCAGCAGCGTGAAGCAGCAGGTGAACCTGCAGCTCAACCTACCTGTAGGTCAGAAACAGGTTTGGCTCCAACGAAGTTAAGCAGCAGCAGTAGAGACAAACAGCAGACTGAGACATTTGGGTTCATTTTCTTTTGAAGTTTTTCTTTTTTTTCCCCCTTTTCAGTACAGATGAGCTCGTGCGCTGTCAGACCTCTGCTCCTCAGCCTCGCGCTCCTCTGACTCTCCATCCGCGCGCAGGTGCTCCTTTATACAGGAGCATTCCGTCACGAGGTCTGACAAACTTAACGGAGCGTGACTAATGCTTCTCCACGTGGGAGTGTAGACTAACCTGGGTGCTGAAATCCAGGACTGGAAGTGTCCACAGGTCCCAACTCCTCTGAACCTGAACCTGTCAGACCACAGGACTGAGGACTCTGAGGTGTCCACAGGAAGACTGCAAACCAGCCCAATATCAAACTGAAACTGAAACTAGTTGTAATCTGTCTGTTGGCTTTAATAACTGGACTTTTTGTCAAGGCATTGCCATATTTTTCTTTCAGTGTATTGGGACTTACTGTGTCCCAACAGTGGCTTGGATTTGAATCTGACTCATGACTCCTTAAGAAAAACTTAAGGTTTTAAGGCCTTTTACCATTACCTGCTGAGTTTAGCTGAAAGACTGAGAGCCTGAGGATTACACCTTTGAGTTTCAGTCAGTGCACACTGCACAATGAAACTTATAGGACAGGATGGGCCAACAAATGCCTCCTCCTTGGGCAACGATGACCACCAGGTTGATGCATTTCAAAAGAGCCACAGAAATGGGACAACAGCCTATTCACACCTCTGTCACCAGTTTAGGCCAATTAAAAAGAACTAGTTCAAAGTTCAATTGACACTGATGAACTAAGTTCACAGCCTCAAAACTAAACAATTTCATGTTTATTAGTTCTGTGTTTTATCTGTGGTGTATCGTCCTCACCATTCTGAGTTCCTAGAAGAATTCCCTGACTTTCTGTCAAACTTAGCATTGAATTCAGACAAAGTCATTATAGTAGGTGACTTTAACATTCATGTGGACGTTGATGATTGTCTGGCCAGTGGCCACTGTGTTCAAGTCGTTTATAGATTCAATTGGCTTCTCTCAGAGGGTAAACAAACCCACTCACACTTTTAATCATATCCTTGATGTAGTGTCAACTTATGGAACAGAAGCTGACCACATTGCAGTTTTACAGCTGCCTCCATCACCTCTTGTTAACCATTTTTATGTTTTTTCCATATTCCATGTTGTAAACAGTTTTCTTGTCTGTAACAACATCTATGTCACGTCTACATGTCAACATTACCACTGAAGAATCACAGTCATGAATTATATTTAATACTCAAAAGACAAACAATAATATTTAAAATCATATATCTTTTTGCTTTTTGTTTTTTTCATTTGTTGGTGCAAGGGCAGCAGTATCTCTGCAGAAAGAGTCAAATGAGAGTCTCTTACTTCCTGTGCTGCTTTGTTTTCAAGTGTAAACATCAACAGTTGCTGTCATGTTTTCCTCTCATACGTCATGCTCTAGAGACGGATGCACACACCTGGAGGTGGTGAAAATTAAGATTCATGTGTGTGTGTGTGTGTGTGTGTGTGTGTGTGTGTGTGTGTGTGTGTGTGTGTGTGTGTGTGTGTGTGTGTGTGTGTGTGTGTGTGTGTGTGTGTGTGTGTGTGTGTGTGTGTGTGTGTGTGTGTGTGTGTGTGTCCCAAACCCTTCCAACCCCCAACTGCCCTGTCACCATCCAGACAGGTACCAGGGGCAAATAATGAGCGATTAGCCCTGGACCCTGTGAAGCTGAGTGCACTGTGCGGAGGTGGATGACAGCTAATTGACATTTCAGCAGCTTCTCAACTGGAGAGCTATCATATGAAATTGGCTCAGGCCTCAGGGCAGTTGTGAGCGTTGCAAATTATTTTTATGGAAAGAATGTGAGCTCTGCTGGTCTCGTCTCATGGAGACAGATGTGATGCTGTCAGTACAGCAAGAACGGCATCTTTGTGCTGGAGTCAAATGAAGAAGTACTGAAATCATTTGTGAAGTAAAAACCCAAAGGAGCATGAGGTAATACCATAAGTACTGACAGCAGAAGTGCTGAAACCTGATCAAGTTGAAGGAAACTTCACTAAGTGAAAGGACATTTGGGATTTGTATTTATTTTTATTTTTATTTTGTATTGCCTTTTTGTTGTTAATTTTAGTTTAGGTCTAATTAGTTTGATTTGTGAAGCAAGTCTCTCAGTTCAGTAAATGGTAAATGGACTTGCACTTACAGTGCTTTTCTATCTCTCGTGCTTTACACTGTAGGTCACATTCACCCTTTCAAACACAGATTCATACAGTGTAAAAGGGTGAATAGACAGAACTAACCATTCACACACATCCAGGGGCAAGTGTGGGTTCAGTGTCTTGCCCAAGGACACTTTGATATGCTGACTGGAGGAATAGGGATTGCACCTCCAACCCGCTCTACCTCCTGAACCACAGCCGCCCAGTCTCGGTTATCTTTCATTGTTAGTGTTAGTTTTATTTTGTGATCTTGTGGATTCGTCATATACAAAAGCACATTGATGCCACCTAAAGAAAAAATAAACAATATCACTTTACAATGTGGACAGTTTATTTCTCTAACAATATGTTTTTATACTGCAATTACTAACTGAAATATCCAAACTTATCTACATAACTTAACTACATAATGTTTTATGTTGTAAGAATGTGAAATGTTTCATGTTGAAATATCATAATGAAAACATAAGTTTTCATGTTACAGTAGAAACCAAATCATTCACCTTTTTACAATATAATCATATTGTTATAATGTGACGCCTTAGAACAATGTGCTTTTGACATTACATTAGGCTACATGATACTGTATCTTCTTTTCTCTAGTTTTGCGGCAACATACTTATGTATTCAGGGGCAGAAAAAATTCTATCTAATAAAAACTCAACAAAACATCACCATTTTGAAAATGTGTTTACTGAAGGCAGATGAACAACCATCCACAAAAGTTGGTGTGTTTGTATCAACCAGAAACAAATTCAATGAGTAATATGCAAAAATAACAGTCAACACAAGATCAAGCCTTAAAGAGGAACTATGCAGGAACTGTAGCTTAACTACATTTTTACCTCAATTAAAGGCAGGGTTGGAGATCCTGGAAAAACAGTTCAATCAGGCCACATTTTGAAAATACTGCGGACGTAGGTGAAGACAGCAGCTTGATTGGCCGTAGACAGAACTAGACATGAAGGCATCTGATTGGTTTTTCCTTTTCGGAGAGAAAAGCATGATTGGTCAGAATTTTGTCAGTCCTGCAGCTGCCACAGAGGTCTGATTATTTTCATTCCTTTTTTCTGAATCCATAATGTATTGACTACTCTCAGGATAGAAGGACCATTTCACCCAGTAAACAGAACGTGTTTCTGAACAGGATTACCAGCATTGGAGTAATTGTGATGGTTTAATACAATGGCTTACTGTAACTTGTTCTGAGGGAGAATGGAGGCTCTCTGCCGTCCACGTGTGTCACGTATTGCATCTCTTGGCTGAAAAACAACTTTGCAACAACAAATATACACATTAAATAGATAGACAGACAGACAGACAGACAGACAGACAGACAGACAGACAGACAGACAGACAGACAGACAGACAGACAGACAGACAGATAGATAGATAGATAGATAGATAGATAGATAGATAGATAGATAGATAGATAGATAGATAGATAGATAGATAGATAGATAGATAGATAGATAGTACAGGGTTGTCTATAAGCCCTTATTAAGACACTTCTATCAGTGTTTCCAGAGCAGTGACGTGTAACGTGTGGCACTAAAGAGACTTTATCGTAGCTTTCTTTCGTGCTTTGTTGGTACCTTAGGTTACCAGTGTGTTTTTGAAGAATTTAACATTGCTCTGAGTGACTTTGATTTGTTTGCATGTCATAAGCCTGAATTTCAGCTTCTGCTCTGTTGTAGTGACGACAGATAGTGACAGTATTTCATCAGCTGATGGTCCAAACTGCCCTGCAGGTCTCTGCAGCCTCACAGAGACTGAGGTTTTCACGGCTGACATTTAAACCTCTCAGGCAGTTAGATGAAGAACGTGTGATCCACCCTCACACTGGTTCCCCTCCATTAAGGCCTTAATTAGAACATAAGCACCTCATCATCTAAATGATGGAGCTAAGGCGAAGAGCTCTAAAATGAGGCTCCACACTGACGTCTTTCAGGAGGAACTCCTCAGTACAACGACCGCTAGTGTAGTGACAGTACTACAAATGACAAGTGGTGTTGAATAAAGGCCAAATGAGGTTTAACATGCCTCTGTACCTGACTGACATATTGGACCTAATGAAATACTGTCATGATATTCTCCTTAGACATGGTGTTTATGTTAAATGTCTCAACAACTACTAAATGGATTGAATTGATAAGCATTCAACAGAATAGATTTAAGTCACCAATTTGATCGAGCACCTTTTGCCCAATACTCATGACCAACACCTGCAAAATGAAAGCCATTCATGTTGTCAGAGTACCGACTGCTGTGAAGGCCTGTTTGAGATCGGATCACTCCCACCACATTCAGAGGTGGTTCAGATGCTTTTATCAGTATGAACACAAATGTGTTGTGGCCTCATTGTCTACCAATGTCCTCTGACACAGTCTAACTGTCCCACCAATGTTTTACAATGGCAAGGCAAGGCAATTTTATTTATATAGCCCATTTTTACAGTTTTCAAGGGCTTTATAGCATCATAACAACAACCTCTGCCCTTAAACCCTCACATCCACGAGGAACAAACTCCATAGAAAACCCTTTTACAGTAACAGGGAAAAATTGGAGAAAATTTAGCGTGAGCAACAGAGGAGAGATCCCTCACCCAGGACGGGACGTTTATAACACAGAATATGGAAAATATAGAAATGTTAACAAGAGTTGACGAAGGCAGCTTCTGGTGGGACGGAAGGCAGACTGGTTCATGCAGGGAGGGCAGGTCAGTTTAACAGCAGGGGAAAGGGGGGATCGGTGCAGAGAGATGGAGCTCCGGTGGATCTGTGGAAGAGGAGAGGAGAGGAGAGGAGAGGAGAGGAGAGGAGAGGAGAGGAGAGGAGAGGAGAGGAGAGGAGAGGAGAGGAGAGGAGAGGAGAGGGCTTTGTGTAACCAGATGTGTCAGCAGTCTAAATCTATAGCTCTCTGAAAATTCTCACAGCTCTTAGTCGACGTGAGGGTGAGTAGATAATGAGTGAAATTTGAATTTTGGGTGAACTATCCCTTTAATCTTGGCTATACTGCGCAGGTGGAAGAACCAAGCTATTCTTATTTTAATTTCTCAAGAAATGTTATTTTTTGTTATTGTTAGGATTAGTGTCACTGAACATGGTATCTCCCCCCACATCTGAACAGATCAGAGTTGAAGTGAAATGAAGGATTTTTAAACAGAACAAGAGAAGAAAAGAAAGAAAAAAGTGAATAGTTGTGTGATTAA
The DNA here is from genome assembly GCF_905171665.1 of Trachurus trachurus. Classification (NCBI taxonomy): domain Eukaryota; kingdom Metazoa; phylum Chordata; class Actinopteri; order Carangiformes; family Carangidae; genus Trachurus; species Trachurus trachurus. The sequence continues at coordinate 460,597 of NC_139901.1, read as the reverse complement.
TGTTTTGCTCCTTTCCTCTACAATATCCTTTTACGTCATTACATCAGCATTGAGGGCTCAGTTACGTCAACGTCTGTTTAACAGGTTAGTGTGAGAAAAGGCCGAGCTATGCTTAAGTGTAATGTTTAACCAACAGCAGTGGCAGACTCACTATGACACATTGCTTACATGCTAATGACAACCATGATGGCAGCAGCTCGTGGATATGAGACATTTTCTAACACTGTTTGGCCTCAGTGTGGAGTGCTGTGCAGTGTAATCAGGGAATGTGGCGCCTGATAAATGACGGGACAGAGACGGTCGGTCATGTGTGCCATCCCTGTCAGCACCACCACAGCACCTCCCTCTCTATAGCCTACTGATTATCACAAACACACTTGGCTGGCTGCTCCAACAGAACATCACTCCATTATTCAATGAAACATCAAGGGCTTCTCTGAAAAGTTTATCTTTTACCCAATGATAATGTAATATATGTAACTCATTCGCCTGTAGTTGGTACATTGAAGAGCAGCAGAACAAAACAGCTCTACAGAGGACTCCTGGACTCTGCTACAGCAAGAGATCATCTAGGATTTTAACATACCTGTAGCATATTCACACTGAAACTATGCTCCTTAATTTGGATATCTAGCTGATGATGATTAGTTGATAGGATTTGGGTTTAAAAAAACAACAACACACAATGCTGTCCCCATCATTGTTTTCTTGTAATAGGAACAGATAGCAGTGCTAGTACCTCAAAGTAATTGGACTCAATAAAATAAGAGAGTTAGGGATCACTGTCAAACAAGTTGAAAAGAAAAGAGTTCAACTCTGGCTTCACTAACCCAAACCCCAGAGGGATACAGTGAACATCATTTATTCAAATCTTAAACTTTGCAAATGAAAAAAAACGAACTCTGTCCAAACAAAAATGATTCTCCACTGAGCAGGATGACTCATTCAAATACTACTCAGCAAAACGTGAATGACATCAAGTGACCTCCAACAGTGGCAGACAGCAGCTGGGCTGCAGTGCACCTCAGTGCAAAAGCTCTTCATCAGAAAGGATGGATGACTCTGATTGGTGCACTGTTCACCTTTGCCCAACACCTGGTTGCCCAATGGTTAGACAGAGACCCAGAGGCCTGTGAGCTCCATACAGTCCCAGTCTGTAACAGAAACTGAACTCTGTCACACACTGCCACTATACTTGGACTTACTCATCTGCTTTAGGATTGATTAATCTGCTGCTCCCTGGCCCTTTACATATATTCCTTATTATCAGCACTCATCATGGGCATCAGTATTTCAGATGTATTTATCACTGTTATATTCAGACGTATTAATTGCTGCTATATCTATTACTGATCTGCTTATAATTACCATAAATTTAGCACATGACGGTTAGTTATAGGCACATACTTTCTTCAGCACTGACAGTGTTCTCCAACTCTGAGGACTGTGTTTCCTGCAGGACAATGCTTCATGCTTCATGATTGCACATCTGTCCGTCCTGGGGAGGGATCCCTCCTCTGTCTCTCACCCTGAGGTTTCTCCTGTTTTTTCTTGGGAGTTTTCCCTCAGTGGATGTGAGGGTCTAAGGACAGAGGATGTTGTTATGATGCTGTGAAAAGACATTTGAGACCAAGTATTTGTAAAAATGGGCTATACAAATAAAATTGCCTTGCCTTGCCTTCCTGCCACACCCACACCATAGACCTCTGGGGTGTGATCAAGAGGAAGACAGGTGCTAAGCAACACTCAGCAGTATGAAAATGACCAAACAAACAGTATGGGACAGCTGTGACAAAAAAAAAAAAAAAATTTACTCAAACATATACCTATAAATAGTAAAACTAAAGCTTCTTGTCTGTCTGGCTTTTCCTTTACAGTCTGACCTCCTTCAGCCCACAGTTACTCATTTCCATCCACTGGCAATCATTGACAACCCTGCCAAAAATAGCAGGCAGAACTGGCCTCTGTAAACAATGAGGCAGGTCCAGTTAACTTGTCGGCAGTGACGAAATGTTGGAATCATTGGAGATTTGTGTTTTTTTCTGAATTGCACATATTGAGGATATTCCATGCGGCCTTATCATTTTCCCATCATGAGAACATTGAGAGGATCAGAGGAAGGTGTGGAGCCAGTGGGGCTTGTGCAAGGTGATGTAACATCTAGAAGGGTCAGGGAGGAAATGACTCTCACTCTCACTCGCATCTGCATCACACCTCCCTCCTCTGTTCAGGTTCAGGGGATTGAAACCTCTGATGCAGCAGCCAGGCCACCACAGTGCCCAAACACAAAAATAGACAAATACATTCACACTCACGTTCAGACCAACAGGCAATTGAGAGGTTTAACTGATGTTGTTGGAGGAAACGCACATATAAACAGGGTGAACATTAACTTCACGCAGGAAGCACTCAGGTTCAATCCATGTGAGGTCAAAAAACATTCGACACTACTGAATCATTCTGTCTGGGTTCATTTCAAAGAGGAGCCAATGCACTTCTTTACAGTAGACTGTAAATCCACAAGTGGAACTGTATCAGCAAGAGCTTCTTGTTTGCACCACCATTGCTCTTTGCTCTCAAGATTCCTCCAGTGTCAATCTTTCAGGAGGGTTTTGGAGCTGAATGAGAGATCCACAGTTTACATGTTTCTAGCGATATCAGTGAGAAGATGCATCTGTTTCTCTACAGCCATGTTTTAAAGTCTGTAAAAATAAATAAAAAATAAAAAAATCCTCTGCTACGATTAATATTTAACTTTGGTGTCATTCCAGTCCATTTTGGTTTTAGCTCAAGCTGCAGCAGGTCACCAGTTTATCCTCCATGGCATCCATCAGGCCTGCTGTCTAATCCTGTCCTAGACTGATCCCAGACCAGACCATCACACTCTCCCCTTCCCGCCGGCTGTTGAAAGTACTAGTGCATGCATATTGTAAATGTGACCCCTATAGTGCCACCTTTACACAAGTAAGACTATTTCCACACAGCCAGGACTTGCGTGTCATATATTTAGCGTCAATTCAGGCTATTTATAAACCCAGGTCACTTAGGAGAAGGAGGAAGTGGCTCTTTATCACTGTATCAGGTGTTGACATTTATTTTCTACCAGAAGAAACTGCGTAATACAGGCTGTATGATAATAAAACATTTCATTATGACAGCCTCCATTTGACTGGGTCAGTGTATTTAAATATCCACTCAGGTTATTAAAATGAGTCATATAGCTCTGTCAGTGATAATCTTTATGGTGGCTTCTAATTAACTCTGAGCTGCTGTTCAGTGATGGCGATGATAGGTGTGTCAGAGACCTTCATCCTCATTAGCTGTGCCTTTAGCTCACGGCACTGGGACTAAGACGCCTGATATTTGTTTCACACTTTCCAATGTTTCCTTTAATTAGTTTCATCTGGTGGAGGTGGAGTCACTGGACCGTACTGATTCTTTTCAGCTGTTAATTTATTTTCTGAGGCTAAATGCAATAAATCATATTGAGTCAACACACAAAGTCTAATTAAATCTAACTATGCACTTAGATATGAATTTACTAGTTTATTTTGTTCATTCAGAGGCATGTGAAAGTGAAACTATAAGGTTTTAGGACGACTGTATATTACAGTCCAGAGATCCAAATGTGAGTTGAGCATGCACACTGAGAATTATACGATAACCGCTGAGAAAAAGAAACCACTGTCATGCTACAGTCCTTTAAAGTAAGTAAAGTGAATTTATTGGAGAATCATTAAGTAGCATTGAGTAGAAATACAACTACCTAAATATTGTGCTTATAGTACTTCAGTATACCCTATGTAGTACTTAACTGAAGGCCAAGAAAGACAAGAAACCAGTTAACATTACTACCTAAATAAACTTTATGGTCTTAAGTTAGAAATGAGCTAATATTAGTTTGCTGAACTGGGCTAAGTTTAGATACAAGCTAACATTACTTAGCTACACTAGCCTATAGAAACTCGCTAACATTTCTTAGCTAAACAGTAAGGACTAAAGTTAGATACTATAGCATTCATCCATTGATACTTGACAATTCAGAAGATCTGGAGGTGAGAATGTGACAAGACTCCAGACTTGAGGATATGATCCATTTTCATTAGGAAGGAGACCCAATTGCAGGGAATTGCAGAGTCACAAAATAATTTATTTAGAAAAAGGAACAAAGAACTGTCCCCAACAGTCCAGCAGAAAGTCACAGGTAAAGTCAAGAAAAAAGGGGAGTCTTAAACCAATAGTACAAAACAAGTCAGGGAACATGGCATGTGATTGCAGGTGGGAAACACAAGAAGACATTGGATTTTCAAAATAAAGCAGAAAAAACTCAAACTAAACAGGGGAATACAAGGAGGACATGAAGAGGTTTTTGTTGTTGTTGGTACTTTAATGTACAGTAGGCTTTATTGTTTTAGCCTCAGAAGTTGTGCTTGGTATTGACATGGCCTAAATATCTTGTTCCTTTGCCTATATCAGTAAATTGGCCCCAAAAATGGAGACAGGTTACCTGCTTGTTACAAAAGATAAATTATCAGCTGATGCAACTCGGGTTTTCCATGGCTACTATAGGGGATGATTTCTGGCAGTGATTGGCTGTAATCAAGTGGGATTTTCCTGGACATCATGTTGAAATCTCCCCTTGTCCATATTTTTGGGAAGATTATGAAACTACATCTCTTCACCTGTTCCCTATGATTGTTGTTACATAATTTATTACTCAAGACAATACTCAACAACAATTACCTCAAGTTGACCTTAGGCCTCTATCAACCAGTCAGCTACAGGAAATATGGTCATCACAGTCTCCCCTTTGAATAATGGTTAGATGAAGTTAACCTTTGAGTATTTGGACAGAAATTTGGGTCAAATTGTGTCATAGTTAGTGTTTGAATTTGTGAGTTATGGCCACAGGGACCTCGGCAATTGACCATCAAAATCTAATCAGTTCATCATTTGTGTCAAATGAATGCTTGTGCCAAATTTACCTCATAACCCTTTACTGAGACATAAGGATCACAAGAACAAGATGGAAAGATGGATGGGCAGAAAACACAAAAACATGCCTCTGGCCCTGGCTTGTTTAAAAGCATGAATAAGATGTGAGTTCATTGGTATTCCCTTTCTCAACAACTCTGCAGCACTGCAAGTGCAAAGACAAACCTGGGGAAGAGCAGTGATGCGGTTGTGGGTTGAGAAACCCAAAGATATTATCTTTCCTTGAGCATGATGGAAATGGATATATGCTATTTCTCTTGGTGTAATTTGAATTACGAAGATTAAAGAGCTGGAACAAGCCACTGAATAATATATTTAACACATTACAATACAAGGATTTAACTGTGTGTGCATGTGGAAACTAAGCCAGACAGGAATCTGCCTCTAAAAGTGTTTCTCCAAAGCAACAAAACACCATCAGAATATGTTCCAGTGTGTAACTCCACTATGCCTCCAAGACATAGTTCTGACACAGATGCAAAGAGCTGCTTACAATGTCATTAAAACCTCTTTAGTACCCCCCTCTCCCCACTGCTGCCCTCCTACTGTGTCCTGACAGTTATCAATGGCATTACCTCAGGCTGCCAGAACCCCCACAGTCACTAATGCAGTGGCAATAACATAAAAAGAACAGAAAGGAGCCTGGTGTTGACATGAACGCACAAAACACCCTGCATTTATAAAGGTGAAACACTAATCTGACGCCAATGAGTCCCTGGAAACCTGACCGCAGCATGAACAACACCTCCCACAGCCTGTGAATCTGTGAATCTATCTGTGAATAATTATCTGTGCATGTGAGCAGTTATGAAAAGGACACAGAATTTCTTATTACTAATATGCCATTAAACCTGGTGCTGTATGTGAGTGACAGAGCCATTGTTAGGCTACACCTTTATAGTGGATCTCTCTGTTGGGCTTCATAGTTATGTTCTGTCAGTGTCCCCAACTGGTCCAAACCACATGGGCCCAACTGCTTTGTGCTGCAATAATTTAATTCTAAATGTGCTTGGGATTATTTATCACAAAGCACAAGATCGACTGACGTGATGAATGTAATGATGAGGTGAGAATGGTTTTCAGGACCTTCATGGTATTGTTAGGGACCACAGATTGAACAACGTGTTAACTGACTTCAAGACAATGAGACATGAGAATTGTCGGTGCAAGCTGTTTTTAGAATGGCGGGGCAGAGATACAAGCTGCTCAGAGCTACGCTACAGAGGCATAAGGTATTTACAGGTTTCCCTCATCAAACTCAAATACATATTCCAACAACTCTAAAAGGCTCTAGTTGTGACGTGCACATTCACCACGCTATGAGAAAATAATGGAACATTACGAGACAGAGTTGTTTTCGAGGAAAAATGCATAGCCAGAACTACATCCCAGACATGGCTGCTGAGTGTTTGCTTCATGTGTGGTAATGTTACATAATTATATTATTATCTCATAGCGTGGTGAATGTGCAGGTCACAACTTGTCCACAAGAGTGTTTTGGAGTTGTTGGATTGTGTATTTGATGAGTTTGATGGGGGAAACCCGGAAATAATATATACCTCTGTAGCGTTAGCTGAGCAGCTTGCACCGACAATTAAAGGTAATGGGCCTACTGCTGTGACTATAGGGATTATGGTAATGTGCGACTTGCCAAAATGTTGAAATACCCCTTTAAATGTAATAAAGTTTTAGTGCACTCCATATAAAATAAAGCAAAGTTGAAGCAAATAAACACATGAAACTGTGTGATATTATCGATTCACTGTAAAATGTACACACAAGGCTCCTCTTCATTGACTTCAGCTTTGTGTTTAACACTATCATTCTGACTCTAGCATGTGCAGCTGGATTCTGTCACAGAGTGCAGAGGTTCAGCCACACCTCCAAAACTGTGTCATTGAGCACAGGGGCCCCTCCAGGCTGTGTCCTGGGCCCCCTGCTGTTCAGCCTGCTCATCCATGACTGCACTAGTGCCCGCTCAACAAAATGAATAAGTCCGCACACCAAAAAAGCTCCCTTTGAAAAGGATTTATTAGCAAGTGGCGTTTCGAGCAGGACGCCCTTTCTCAAACTGCTGTGCTAGTAATACAGACAGGAAGCTGCTCTTTAAGTACAGGTGACCCCGCCCAGGTAAGTCATCAATTATTCAAATCAGGTGTGAATTTTGCAAAATCATTTATACAAAATCATATCAATATTCAACCAGAGAAATATTATTATCAATGAGAAAAAACAACAACAACAACAACAACAACAACAACAACAACAACAACAACAACAACAACAAAAAACATTTTCAAATGTTTATAAGTTTCATGATAGAAAAAAGACATAAAAAAGCATATGACATGTATATATATACCAAGTGACGTTTCGAGTAGGACGCTCTTTCTCAAACTTCACTGCCCGCTCAAACACCAACAAAATCATCAAGTTTGCTGATGACATGACAGTGGTGGGTTTGATCAGCAACAATGAGGAGTCTGCAAACAGGAAAGAGCGCCTAAACATGGAAAAAACAAAAGAGATGGTGGTGGACTTTATAGGGCCCAGAAAAACATCAGCTGAGCAGGACTGTGAAAGCAGTCAGTCAAATTAAAGCAGTAAACCTTCTTAAAAGTGTGTTTGCAGAGCCACCAACATCATCAAGGAGCCTCATCAGCCTTCCAGTGGCCTGTTTCCCTCCTGCCTTCTGGGAACAGCTATCAGAGCCTCACTTCTAGATCCGGCAGGATGTTGAACGGTTTTTCCCTCAGGCCATGAGAAATATAGCCTATGGTCAGTGTCCTCCCTATTGAGCTGGCCAGCTCTCCCTGCCAGTATATTAGTTTTGGTGTGTTGATAACTGATGAGCTTCTCATTTTATTATAATTACATGCATGTAATTCATGTATATCTTTATGTATATATATTTGGGAATAATTGAACATATTTATTTTACCCATTTACAGTGTTTTTATGTTGCTTCCCAAACATGTAGTGTATATTCCTCTTCATCAAGACTACCACACCACAGATCTGGGACCAGCTTATTCAAGCAAAGTTCTCCACACTGCACATGTAGGTGGGGGAAAGGGGGTTGATAGGGCTCTGGCAGCTCATTTACAGCCTGCTTCCTCCTGGCAGGTTAGTGTGTCCTGCAGAGGGATGAGCCCTAGTGGACTGACTGCACCTCCTCCCAAAATAGCATGTCTACCACGTTCCTGCCCGCGGCGTTACAGGGACCAAAGTCACTCAGTGCTCCTCGTCGACTCTGAACACCCTCCGAAGTTAGAAGAGTCTGGTTTATAGAGGAGGTTCAGAGGCTGCAGTCTGTTTCACTTTAACATGATGTGTAAGTTTGAACAGGATCCCAACAAGTGATCCCACTGGCCTCTTTTAGATTTACTTACTTTTTCGTCCTATTGTGTTTGCCAACGATGCGCAGTGAAAGCACCGGCACAATGACAGTGTTTATCTACCCTCAATCAGCATGTTATTACAGTTTTTCTCAATCGCTTTGGTGCTTTTCTCAGATCAGAATGAAAGTTCTCATAACTATTAGTTCAACCTCCACAACATGTACAGTAGTCATCTGTTCACATCATCGTAGCAGTTTCTCCTTCCTCTGAACAAATTGCAAATGCTTTTGGACATGTATCAGTTGCTCTCATACAATTCTCTGCTGTTTTACAACATTATCATTTGTTTATATCATGTCAGTCAAAATGAACTATACTTCTGAACGCTGAATAGTCTTTCCCTATAAAACTAATAGTCCTCATTTCAGTGCTTGAGTCATTACACAAAATTGTTGAACTAGTTTTCAAAATCTGTCAAACTAATTTGAAATGTTGGGAGAAGCTGTGAATTCAATTATTCAAACATTTAAGGAACAACAGGTAGTATGGTATTGGACAGTAATTCAGCACTAAACAATCTGCACTGCTGTCATTGTGTCAGGCATTACTGTAAGATACAGTGGGACAAGAACTTTTTACATTTAGACTTACAGCTTCACTAGAGAACAGATTTACTGTATTGTAGTGTATTACAGCAACCACAGTAAAGATTCCCCATCTTTACAGTACGGTACTGTACTACAGCATTTTACAACATTGTTTACGTAAAGTTGTACACAGTTCTAACCAAAGAGTGTTTCTTATGTTTGTTGTAGATGACTGTAGTGTGTTTTTCCTTTGCACAATGCTGTGAACAAATCAGAATTGCAAAGAGCATATGCAGTAGAAATGTGAAACATACGTATTCAGTATCAGTTACTCCATCACAATACAGTAATGTGTAACTTTACTGTAGTTTTCACATGGCTGTACAAGTAGTGTATAGTGCTGTCTGGAGCATTTTCAGGTATCATCACTTTTTGCATTGGAACACACTTAGAGAATGAAGTGTCCTAATGAAAACATGACAAAGCCATTTGACTATCTGGTTCATAAACGATGGTGTCAGGACTTCTCATGTTGACGACACTGACAGTTTCACTGACATGAATACTTGCTTTTGAGGGATGAACTATCCATTTTGAGCAAGTGATGCACTTTTGCAGGTTATCCACTAGGTTTTGCAGTTTGTAATAATTGTTTTGAGAAATGCACTAACTGTTGTGCAAATGTTAAGAGTGATGTGAGAAAAGCACCAAAGCGATTGAGAAAAACTGTAACAAACTAAGCATCACCCACTATGGATGAATTAAAGAAATAGTGAAAGATCGTATTTACAGAGATTCTCAGAGGCTTCTCACAACAAATTAAAGAGATTACACTAATACTCACATGAATAAATAATATCACTGTTTTGAGGAATCAGAGTCAAAATCATAGGTAACTGAGAGAAGCAGTGATGAACAGCTTTGCTTTCACCAAACAATCAAACCCGTATTTTCAAACCAGATCCTGCAAATATTACAGTTATAAGAAAATGTTCTTTCTCTTTAAGTCAGACAAGGTGAGTCATCAGTCAATCATGTCTCTCTGTTAATTACATAGCTACAGTCAGAAGGCAATTAGCTCAGTTTAGCAAAAGAACACCGCAACGCTCTCTCCTCAGCAACACTATAGGTACAACAGGGACTAATGAAAGGAGAAAACAACAGCTGCACTGCTAATCTCATTTAAAACAAAAATTCTAAGTCAGTGAGTTCTGTGTCTCTTGATTCCTCCTTTTGTCAATGCAACTCTCAAGAGTTATTTGTAAGTTCTTGCTGCATTTTAAAGGACAATTCAACCTGGGGCTATAGTTTCCTAATATTTTAGGTCCAACAGAAGGAATCTGCAGATGTCTCCTGTTCTGCAGTAGTTCTGTCTGTCCCTGCATCACCACGGCAGTGTATAATGGGAGCAGACCCATCTTACCTGTTCAGGCTGTTTACATCCCACAAAGCTGCACAATTTTTCCACAGACAGCGTCAGATGTCTCAAACATACATCGAGGGGTTTGTTTACTTCAAGAAAGCCATTTGTAAACAGAGCTGTAATACAAAGTCTCCTGCGAGAATCAAGTTGATGGCTCAGTACGTTTACAGGTCTGAAGCTCCTGTTTGTTTTATCAACTCAGAGCCACAATGTCTTCGTAGCAGTGAGTCACAGCAAAAGTATAAAACAACTCAGAAAACCATAATAAACCTGTAGAAAACACAAAAGATGAAAAGACTGAAGACTCACAAGGAAGGGGACACACTGGAGCCCATGACACAGGGCAGGACGGCCAGGTGGACGAGACACAGGCCATGAACACAGACAAAAGGACAATGGGAAAGCAGGAAATGAGACAGGCGTGGCAATCAAACACAGGTGAGACACATGGGGTAATCACAGGAAGGCGAGCGCAGGAAGACAAGATACATGAATTTCAAAATAAAAGGGGAGGGAACGAGAGAAACAAACCATGACAATGAGCTTGTTTATAACTTTAGAAAAGTTACCATTTAACTTAGTTATACTAGCTAGTTTATAACTTTAGTCTTAAGTTACAATTTAATGAAGGAATGTTAGTCAGTTTGTAATTTTAGTCTTTAGTTACAGTTTTGTACTCCATCTGTTAAAGAGAAAAACATTTTACTTTCTACCCAACTACACTCATTAGACAGTTAAAAACAATAACACAAGCAGGATACTGTACAGCTGACCAGAGCCGGTTCAGACCTCCATGGGGCCCTAGGCAAAATTCTGCTAAGGGGCCCTCCTAACTGAACCCCAAAAATTTTCAACAGTCGCACCTGACACGCAGTGTTTCCACGCATCCCCCCTTTAAACGTATTGCAGTGTTGGTCTAACTAAGAATAAATTCAGAACAAATCAAATCAAACTAAATGTAACAATGCATGTAAACATGTTAATGTTTGAAAAAACTCACCATTAAATAAATCTCTAGATAAAGCTACTATTAATTCAGCTCCATCAAATTGGCTGCACTTGTTTTACTTTCACTTCAAATGTAGGTAATAATGTTTATTATTATATAATTATTATTATTTTTAGCACCATTGTCATAATATTTCACAAGTTTTGTTTGATTCTGCATCTATATTTGCATGTAGGCTATCCAAGCAAACAAAATTCAATCTTATCCATTGCTTTCCATTTTGTATAAGTGTAGATGTAACTACACTACAACTAAAATTATAGGAGCCAGCAAGACGCACACAGAGACCGGGGTTCACCCAGGGCCCACCGCCCTGTTAATGCAGGTCAAGCACGGACTAGTCCCTCCCTCCCACTCTCCCACCCGGAGAGGAGAGTTACCTGACTGCTGTTCCTGCAGGTCATTGTCAGCTGTTTCTTCCCCCTAATTCCCCGAGGGATAACTCCGCTTCATCGTGGCGTGCTAAACGCTGTCTTGCTAGGCTGATGTGCTGGGAATCCGGTAGGCTACACGTGCGCGACGGACGGTCACGTCGTCAGTTTTTTTTTTTTTTTAACGGGGCCTCTGCTATTTTGCGGGGCCCTACGCAACGTGCGTAGTGTGCGTATTGGGTGAACCGGTACTGCAGCTGACTGAAGCAGGCCCAGCTGTGTGCTAGGTTCCCTTCCATCATCACTTATGATTCACACTGAAACCTGTTACTCCTCCTTAAACCTTTTTAAGGAGGAGTATGAAAAGGTGATGATCATTCCGTTTCCTGAAAGTGGATCCTACAGTGTAACAGCTGGTGAGGAACAGACTGACAGCTGCTGTGCTTCACATGAACAGAAGCAGGCTCATCAACAGCACACATGTTAATGAAAACACAAAATGATGGATTGACCTGTTTTTTTTCTTGCAGCCAGGTCACAGCTAGAGAGTGGTGTAGACCAGACACCCAGACACGATGCTTCTCATTTAGCATCATCATAAATATTATATAAGCAAACAAGACAAACAAACAGAGGGAGGAGAACATTGTGAGTCAGACATAAAGCCTGTTCTCCCTAATCACCTCGGCGCTGCAGTCATCACGCTGTCCCCCCTTGTGACAGTTTTATTATCAGAGTTGGTATGCAACACAAGAGTCATTTCCCCCTAATGATCTCAGTCACCTTCCACACCTCAGGACAAGTGAGTGTGGCTGACATAAGTGGAGAGGGGGGAGGACGGGGAGGGTGGAAGGGAGGGCAGAGAGAGATAATACACAGAGCGAGGGAAGAACAAAAGCAGAGGAAACTGCGACTGAACCATAGTGATGAGATGATTTGAAATGAAGTAAGAAAAGACTGTGCAGCCTCCTGGTTTCTGCATGAACCGCTCAAAAATGTGATCTGATCTTCATCCAATCACAGATGTGGACAACCACAGTGTCTCTAAGCAAGTGTCACTCAGACAAGTATAATATGACACTATAATGTATATAATGTAATCTATAATGACACAGTTCATTATGAGAGGGTGTCAGTCGAGTATAGCTGCTCCTTCTGTGTAGTCGGGACACATTTGTATTGTCACTGCAAAAGGAATGTGGACACATGTGGCCCGAACCACTTCCGAGTGTGTTCTGAGTGATCGGATCTCAAATGCGTCCTGCACTGCAAAAACTCAAATATCTTACCAAGAATAATTGTCATATTTCTAGTCAAAACAAATCTCAACTTAAACTTAAAATAAGACTCATCATATAAAAAGTAGCTTGTTTTTAGACACTTTTTTTTTTACTCCTTTCAAGCAGATTTTCACTTGAAATAAGTAGAAAAATCTGATAGTGGAACAAGTTTTTCTTCCTTATAACAAGCACAAAAAACTTGCTTTCACTGGCAGATTTTTCTACTTATTTCTAGTGAAAATTTGTTTGGAACAAGTGAAAATGATCTAAAAACAAGTACATTTTTAGGTGATGAGTCTTATTTTAAGTGGAAAGAGTTTAGTTTTGACTAGAAATTAGACATTTTGATAAGAAATAAGACAAATATTCTTGGAAAGATTTTGAGTTTTTGCAGTGTGGGTGCATCTTGGGTGCGTTCATCCCTGTATTTAGAGCATCCAGTCCCCTAAAATGGATGTGAACACCAGGGCTGAATATGGTCTTTCTGTGTGTGTGTGTGGGTAGGTCAGTGGGTGGGTGGGCGGGCTTACTGTGAAACGAAACTAGAGAGGACACAAGGCCAGTGAGACACAGTGACCCATCTTGACTATGAAGCACCTCTGTGTGTGAGTAGAATATGTGGGGATGATGTAACCAGCTCTGATGCAGCAGTCGTGATATGTTTGCTTCTTCTTAAAGCAGCAGTGATTTGTCATCAGGCTGCCTCCAATTACATTCAATACAAGTGTTGTTTCTCTTCGCTTTTTAATCCACTATAATGACAGAGATCTGATTTCCACCTCCTAGATCTACTCAGCTGTCATGTGATGTGTCAAACAACATGGTTCAATTACCCCACCGGTTAAAGGTGAAGCTGTGTCGCTGGCTGGATTTAGCAGAGGTGAATGACAGTGTGGCATCCAATCAGACAAGAGCCTCTTGTAAATATCATCATCCCTCATCATGATGTTTGAGTGTTGTGGTTCAATTGCTGCAGCTGGAATATGAAGTGCCACAAATACATCATCAAACAGGTTCACTAGTGAGGGGACGGAAACTTAACTCAAGTTAAGTTGAATTTAAAGTAACAACACACAAACAAAAATACTTGGGAGTCCAGCTGTTCCCCCCAGAAGTGCATCAAATCAGGGAGAGCTGAACTTCTATGAAAACCTAATGAAATGTAATTAATAACCAAGAGATTGTATGGCCCTTGGTGGCTCCTAGTGTGTGTTTGCTCATCTATTCTGTAGGAGGAATATGTAATCATTTATCTCACTTTGGATGAAACTGACAGATTTATTTACTGATTCCAGATTAAATCCATTTCATTTTCCTTAAGTGTGGTTGACTAGAAGTCATGAGCCATGTTTTGCTCTGCTTTGTTGTATGGTGTCCAATCTAAGGGTTAACTTACTCTTTCCACCTGCACTATGAATATGTTCAATAAAGAAATTAAGTATTATAATTGTTTGTGCGGTATTAGGTTAAGCACATTGTGTTTGTTTATACTTGTACAGTAGATTGGATCACATTAAATGGTCAATTAATGCAGAAAACTAAGAAATTCCAAAGCGTTCACCTGCTTTTTCTTGCCACTGTATATGTGGCACTTTGAATGTGTAGCCTACAACCAGGTGCAACACTATTAGTCTTCAAAAGTCAGTCTTTACTTTGATGAAAGTGTCAAACTTGACACACAAACTCTGACTAGTGAAACTGGCCCCAGGTCTTTCTGCCAGCATCACAGAGCCAACAGACTAGATGGTCAGCCATGACAGCGCTGTTGTGTTGAAAAGTGGAGCTCCACCTGTTACTGGGACACTCAGGTGTCAGAGCTGCTTAAAGGGACAACGAGGAGTTTTGGAAAAGCGAAGCGTTTTCACACTACATTTATGAGCCTCCGCGCGCACCGTACATTTCTTTGACCGGGCGCAAGACGGACTCATGTTTTCATTCATCAATAATTAAAGTCAGAGGTTCAAAGAGGTTCACATACCACCGTAGTTCCGACCATAAACGGCGATGCGGCTGCGTTATTCTCATGATTCGCAACGAAGGAAACGCTGGTCGGCTCGACCAGCACTTCCGCCACCACTAATAATAACAAAATAACGATAGAGACAGAACGATATATTTATCGAAAATGGGCCCATTAACAAGTGTGGGTAGCGGAGATTCATCCACATTAACGTGAGACTTTTTTATAACCGAATAGAAACTCCTCGTTGTCCCTTTAATGCTGAACTGCTCCTGTTGGGGTTTATCTGGCAGTCCCAGCTCTGCACTGTGCACCTGTCCTGGCTGCAGTGAGACAATGAGCACAGTGTGGGTCCACAGTGCTTAGCACATAGACAGAAAATGACTTTCTTGTCAAACCAGTCCTTCTGTTCATCCAGGGGTGGGTGATGGTGCAAGCAGGTTAAGCAGGAGGTTCTGGACATCCATCTCTCTGGCAATGTTTTCCAGCCACTCCTAGGGAATCCTGAGTCATTCCCAAGTCTTTGGGAAGTGAGTTCTGCTTCTGCCTCAGGGTTTCCTCCCAGTTGGACAAGACCTCCATATGAGGGCACTCAGGATACAGCAGGGACTCTACTCGGGGCTCCCTCTAGTACTCCTGACCCTGTCTCTGAGGCTGAGCCCATGCAGGAAGCCCATTTCAACCTTTTACATCTGTGATCTCATTCTTTCAATCACTTTGCCCTCTAGTTCAGCTCCCTCTTCACCACAACAGTCCTTCATGTGTGAAGCCATGATTCTCAACCTGAAAGCAGTGGACTGCTCCCTCCAGGTTGGGGGCAATTTGCGGCCCAATGTGAAAGAGTTAAAGTACCATGCTGTCTAAAATCATTCTTTTTCTTATCTTATCTTGTTCACCAGTGTAGTATTGGCTGTATTCCATATAGTTGCTTCAGTGCAGAGAGCTGGTCTGGTTCATTCTGACTCAACATCACACTCTCATGGTTCATAAACTATAGTTTACAGTAATTGTCTCATCAGTAAGCAGCAAAGACAAATTTGAGAAATGTTAAAGGGATAGTAGCATTTTTTTTAAAGTGGGGTTGTATGATCTACAAATAGCCCCTAAGTACTTTAAAGCAGAAGTAAGCGATCCGGTGGTTTTGGCTAACTTTCTGTCAGCAGATGGAGTTAGCAGTCCCCGCCCTCGTCCCTACGTCACCACATTCACGTGCATCCCTTGGCTGCACACACAGAGAGGACCGCCCCTTTATGCCGTTATCTCTCCTCATTGGATAAAGGTTGTAGGATACAAGGAAAGTTTTCTCCTCGGCTTACAGCAGAGCAGAGTGACTGACAGACCCGTGTTTCAGACCAAACACTCTATATAAGTGATTGCTGTCGGAAGATAGAACTATTTAAGACTTATATTGGGGGTAGACCTTTCCTGCATGTCATTCCCCCTCTCTCTGCCTCCCCCCTTCCTGTCTATCTCTACTATGGCTATCAAATAAAGGCATAAAAGCCAAAAAAAAAGAAAGACTTATATTAACGCAAATATTCCGCTTACTAAAATATTCCGCTTACTTCTGCTTTAATTGCAGTAGAAGACTCTCTGCACTCCTCCCGTTAGCAACGCCAGCCCATAGCCCTGCCCAGAGATTTACAACATACAGTGTTGTGAACAGACCCAAAGAAACGGCCTATTTTCGTGGCCTAAAAGAGGTTTTACGTGAAAAAAAAAAACACAGTTCCATTGTTCACTATAATATACTTTTTTTTTCAGCCCCTCAAAGTGCAGGAAAAACGCAGTTTTTATTTGGGTACGTGAGTTGGTTATAGGTCCAAATAAAAACTGTGTTTTTCCTGCACTTTGAGGGGCTGGAAAAATTATAATATAGCGAACAATGGAACTGTGTTTTTTTTTTTTTTCTGCAATTAAAGTACTTAGGGGCTATTTGTAGATCATACAACCTCACTTTTAAAAAATGCTACTATCCCTTTAAGGTTGTGTAATTCCTGAATGTTTAGTTCAAAAGATTAAATCTGAGCTGAATTGCTTGCTGAAATAATCCATAAATGGCAAGGCAAGGCAATTTTATTTGTATAGCCCGTTATTACAAACAGTTTGTCTCAAAGGGCTTTACATGACATCATAACAACATCCTCTGTCCTTAGACCCTCACATCCACTGAGGAAAAACTCCATGGAAAACCCTTTTAACAGGGAAAAACTGGAGAAACCTCAGGGTGAGCAACAGAGGAGGGATCCCTTTTGATTAATTAATACTTCGACCGGAGATGAACTAGATGAAAAGTGTTGAGCTGTCTTCCCATCAATAGAGTCACCTGTAATGAAAACTCCAGTTTCACTACTTCAACTCTTCTATTGGTGTGAAATTGTTATTACTGATTCATTACTCTGACATTGCATTAAAATAGTCAATTGATACTCATTTGTTTGAAAAATCTTCATGGCTCAGGTAACCATGTTGTTTATAAGAAAAAAACAAACAAACAAACAAACAAAACAAGCAGAAACACTTTGTATGATTGACAAAACAGAAGGACCTTTATTTAATTAAACAAAAATAAAGGCACAAGACAGAGTTTCTCTGCTTTTTGTTCCATGGCTGCAGCGTTTCGTGCCAGTTCTCTACATCTGTAGAAACTACAAATTCCTAAACAAGCACAGGCTGCTGTCTAATCTTCACGTAGTCATGTGACACACAAAGTCCTTCAGTCCTTTAGTCTGTAACAGTCCATCAGGTATGACTACACACTGTCCACCGTTTCTCTTAATCTCATAGTCTGCCATCTGTACTTTGGGAAACATAAAAATAAAAGTGAGCAACAATTAAGGTTATAAACAATAACAATAAAAATAATATTAATATCCAGGACAGCCTTGGTCCATTTAGAAATACAATTGCATGACACTGAATCATTCACAGCACAGGCAGCAAAATCATAAGAATAAAATTGTATAAAAAAATAATCTCTGAAATAAAACAGAAGAGATAAGGAACAAGTGTGGGATGTTTGATGTGCATATGTGCCGTTATAACCCATCTAACCTAACATACAGTGAACTTCACCCATCCATGAATAAAAATACAACACTTCCTTTTACTTGCCTTTGTTCCCAGTTACATTTAGTCCCTTTTAGGCATGAAAATGAA
Source organism: Trachurus trachurus (assembly GCF_905171665.1). Lineage (NCBI taxonomy): Eukaryota > Metazoa > Chordata > Actinopteri > Carangiformes > Carangidae > Trachurus > Trachurus trachurus. Next base: position 442,472 of record NC_139901.1, on the reverse strand, counting down.
AGTGACCAGAGAGATAGTATATGTTGCTACAAATCTGATATTAAAACATTAAAACCAAATAGTTTATAGAAATTGATTTTCCAGTTTCACTTTAAATTCCCTGTTACATAACAAAACCATGGCCAACATCCTCTGAGCCCTGACACTTTCTAATACTGAACTCACTGAGCTAACATATTACTACATGTCTTCAGTGCTAAAATCACGTCTTCTGAAGTGGTTAGAAATGTTACTGTGTGTCCTACGTGGAATGAGCGAACTCCTCCAGGACCTCCTCAAGTCTTGCTAAGCTGCGAGGCCCATGAGTTTAGTGCAATTTCCAGTTACTTACACAGAAAATTCAAATGTACAGACAATAGTCGAAAAAACAAAAGTGCTACAGTGACAGCAATGATAAAAAATCATCCAAAAAAAAAAAGAAGGTGAAAAGACAGATTCTGAGGGTTGTGAGGAAGGTTGTGTTTTGGTAGTTTGATGTACCGCAGTCAGTCAGTGAAGCTGTCACCTCTACAAACAGGGTCAAACTCATTCCCAATAACGTGTTCACTGTTTAGTTTTTCATGACTGAGTGTGAAGTTATGTCTGAACTCTTAAAGGGATAGTTCAACATTTTGGCAAATTCTCCTATTGCCATAATCGCTATAGTTTTAGGAGTAGGTTCATTACCTTTAATTGTCGGTGCAAGCTGTTTTAAGATCGGCGGGGCAGAGACGCAAGCTGCAGGGTACTTCCGCATTTCCCTCATCAAACTACATACTCAACTAAATAATGAGATAATAATGCAACATTACGAGACAGAGTTGTTTTCGAGGCAAATGCATAGCCGGAACTACATTCCAGACATGGCCGCTCAGCAGAGTGACTTCAAAAGCAAAAGTAGTTCCAAGTGTTTGCTTCATGTGTCGTAATGTTCCATAATTGTTAGGGGTGTAACGGTACACACAAGTCACGGTTCGGTATGTACCTCGGTTCAGGGGTCACGGTACGGTAGGCTACTGGTTCGGTACAACAGACACTAATTGAATGTAAAACTGAAATCAGTCTTGTGTTATAAAAAAAGAAAAAAAAAAGAAAGAATATCGAAGAACAGAATACCGCCACCTAGATTGGAGTGAGGACCATAGACTGTAAAATATATGGACGTAGCATCCGTGACGTCACCCATTGGTTTTGGGGAGTCATTTTTGTGACTCAAATATGGCGGCCTGAACAGCGCCATGTTGGATTGGCCGGCCGAGAACCCGCCCACTGGTCGAGAAGCAGCCTGTCTCCGGACCGCTCCGGACCTGTCACTCAACGTTTCCACGCCCTAATTAGCCAGAATCTTAACCTGATAACAGTAAAACGGCAGAGTTTAAAAAAAAAATTCACCCCCCTCAGAGTGTGTACGGGGGTAGAAACTATCGGTTGAGACCAAAAAACGTGCTGACACCAGGCTTTGATCATGTTTATTGAGGATGTAAAGTCGGCGATTTTAACATGGGGGTCTATGGAGAATGCTGCTTTCTGACACCAGCCCCCAGAGGAAGCCGGGGGGATTGCAGTTTTTTGAACACGGAAGTGAGCTTCACTTCTCAGACCGACAACTGCCCCCTTGGGAGGACTCAACTATTTTTTTTTTTTTTTTAATATTCACTCAGACGAATTCGTCGTGTGACTGTGTGCACCGAACCGTGACCCCCGTACCGTGACGGCACGGCACGGGACGAATACGTATACCGCTACACCCCTAATAATTATACACGATTATTTCATAGCGTGGTGAATGTGCAGGTCACAACTTGTCCATGATTGTGTTTTGGAGTTGTTGGCTTGTGTATTTGTTGAGTTTGAGGAGGAAAAGACAAATGTACCGTTCGCCTCCATAGTGTTCGCTGAGCAGCTCGCGTCTCTGCCCCGCAGATCTCAAAACAGCTTGCACTGACAATAAAGGTAATGAACCTACTTTTGTGAATTTCCCTTTAGGGATGAATAAAGTATTAATCTATCTACTCATAAAACTATAGGGATTATGGCAATAAAAATGTTGAACTATCCCATTAACAGCTGCATCTCTGACCATCATTTAGCTGCTCTTTTTTCTGGTCTCATTTTGTGTCTATGATGCAGTGAGGGGTTATTCACATGCATCATGAAGAATCAACAAAATAATGCTGCTGCTCATGAGGTTGTCAACTCACCTGTTTTATCATAAATTTCCATAGTTAGAGGAAAACTCACCTAAGTAATTCAAGCAATTACTAATACTATGACATTATTTTACTGCATCTTAATATTTAGCTTAAGTTTGCTTGTCACCCGTTTTTGTAGTTTTGTAGTTTGTTTATTGTGGGTTTTTGTTTCAGTGCTGTGGCAAGCACAACTTGTGGACTTTTCATGACCTCACAGTACTAACTTTACTGACACGGCTGCGCTCCATTCCTACTCAGAAAGCACCCGTTGGAGAACGCATGGAAAATGTTCCCAACCCGTATATCCAACCAGACCGGCCAGAAATGATTATATGTAATCTCTCTATGCCTGCTCCTGTCTGGTGTCTAACTAATAACTAATAACTAATGTCACCTCACTACAAACCAGTCGCCTGACTACGGGTGCAGAGGTGCCGACGGCGACCAGCCCAGCAGCTGAGAGGCCGCAGGGTGATCTTAATATTTTACTATGGTACCTTTCAGCTGAGGAAGTATTGTTGCGGCCTCATTAAAAGCTCTCTTCCCTCTGACTGACTGAACCCAGCAGCTGTGGGAGGTTCTGAAAGCAAAGTGTAAAACTGAGCAACATCACATCATGTCCCAGTTGGATAACAATGTGAGAGTGGAGAAGCAACTAAGATCACTGCCGTTCAGGAAATATTAGTCCCATCACCTGCTTGTTGCCACTTAGCTGTATATAAAACATTAATAGTTGTGTGGGAAATTGGCTAAAATGACACTGAAGGAGAAATCAGCTGCTACACTCAAGCCAACCTTGTTGATAAAATACCAAATGAGCACCTCAACTATCTATGATGCTGTTCAGTCAGACTGACTTCAGAGCAGCTGATTATATAAAGTTATGAAGTGGAGAGATGACATCAGTTTGTGGCTGCAGCAGAGAAACCTGAGAAACCCAGTGTTCAGAGCCGACTCACTTTGACATACACTTTATAACATAACATTACAGAGTATGGTCCAGAGGTCTGAGAGTGTCAGACTCCACTGTTTGACAGAAACACATGATAGTGCCCTTTAAGATGAACACTCAGTCCTGTAGCACAGTGACCAGTGTTGATGAACTGTCAATCATCCACATGGATCATCTGGACCTGTGACTTTTTACACAGATAAACATGGTGAGGTCAAATATGTTTCCATCAGAGTTGAAGTCCAGTGAAACCAGTGGATGTGAAGCTGACACTCCATCAACACTGACACTGTGACACAACGGTTCAGTTCCTCGCCCTGGAGAACTGTGTTACTGTACCTACTGTAGCAGAGTGTGTGTGTGTGTGTGTGTGTGTGTGTGTGTGTGTGTGTGTGTGTGTGTGTGTGTTTTGAGTGTCTCCTGTGTGTGTTGGGGGAATGAATGCGGTACATGCCGTTGGGAATGGACTGAGATGGAGGCTCAGGACCAGACTTCACAGAGTCCAGGTTGGGGAGGACTGTGGGACTTCATCCTGAGTCGGGTTGAGTCACACGGTTATGTAGTGCTGTCGCAGTTTGGCCACCAGGAACTCATGGGTTAAATTGTGTCTTGTGATTATTCCAACAATCTGAAAGAGATGGAAAATAATAAACAACATGAGCTGCACATGAAACATGACACAGCTGTTACTTTCCCCCGGTGTCATGGCCACAGTGTGATATATCTCACACAGGCTTCGCCCTCTACTGGACTCTATGGGTTTAACTCTCCTCCAATGGCGTACGCGCGATGGCCCACTGAAATTTGCATGTACGTAGCCGGCCAGTAGGGCGTGCCTACCTTTCCCGCCCTTTTGTGGGTATATAAGCAGGTGCACCGCCAGCTGCCCTTATTCCTTTTACTTACTTACCCTTTACTTAGCGTTGGCGAGTGCCCACTGTCACACTAGCTCCAAGGATGGAGTCGCTGCTTCAGGAACAATGCCCCTGCCCGGCCTGCCCTAACGGCATCATCGCCCCGGCAGACCCGCATCTTCTCTGCTTCGAGTGTCTCGGGAGGAAGCACGCCACCGCCGGGCTGGAGCAGCGCCCGGCCTGCCCGTGCTGCCGAGACATCCCCTGGGTTCGCCGCCAGCAGCGAGCCGACTACTTCACCGCCGGTGAAGCTCTTCTCACCCTGTCTCCTGATGGCAGTGAGGAGGAGGAGCGGGAAGGACGACGCCATGGAGGAGGAAGACGCCGCTCCGGCGTACACCACCACCACGCCGCCTGATGAAGCGCCGCTGACCAGACCCGCCTCAGCCTTTGCTGCAGACTCGCCGCCGCTACGAGACGAGGAGGAGGAACTCTCCCTCTCCGATGGCTCGACGGTGTTTGGCGCCGCTTCAATCAAGCTCGACTTCCCGAAAGTCTTGACGACTGCAGAGGAGTGTGTCGGGCTTCCCCTGCCCCCCCCACTGCCCCCGAAGCCAGTGAGCCACAACCAGAAGTGGTACATCAATCTGGACACGATTTGGGAAGGCAACGGTGGACTTGTTTGCCAACAGGTTGAACACTGCCCCCATTGGTTCTCCCTGAGCCCACAAGACCATCCACCCTTGGGGGTGGACGCGTTTGCACACGCGCCATGGCCAAGAAGCCTACTCTATGCCTTTCCCCCCCTCCGTCTAATCCCCCAGCTACTGGAGAGAGTGAGAGTGGAGCGGCTGAGGGTCATTCTGGTGGCACCCGACCGGCGGTCAGCTCCGTGGTACGTGGAGCTGACCACAATGATGGCGGCTCCACCATGGTCCATTCCCCAATTCCGGGGGGCACTGTCACAGGAGGCAGGCGCGATACAGGCGCTGCTGATCCTGGGCCAGCCACTTCAAGCCTGGCCCCTGAAAGGGACAGGCTAATGTGGGCTGGGCTGACTGCGCAGGTAGTGAAAACCATCCAAGCGGCTAGGGCTGGATCCACCATTCCTGTTACAGGGCTAAGTGGTTGGGTGGGTGGTCAGACGTTCAAAATGCATGACATTTCTGCTCATTGTGCGTGTAATCTGTCAATTAAAATCAAAAAGTATCTGCAATGCTGCTGCATCCCATCCTTGTGTGGTCACACCACCACCTGACATGCAGCGCACATTCTGCTCAACACACCTGCCGTCACTCGACCTGAAGATATATGGACGTATTTAAATATAATCCAGCAGAAAAAACACTAAATGCACTACTGTTACCACTTTATCTGTGTGTAGCTAGTGCATAATACTTAGACCATAAAGTATTCTACATTGGGTGGAAACATTATGTGTAAAACCATTCCTTTATTGAATTAATTTGTTAAAAGACTTTTTTTTTTTTTTTTACTAAAACTGACTAAAACTAGACTAAAACTATCACAAATAGAAATGACTAAAACTAATAAGTATTTTCATCAAAAAGACTAAGACTAAATCTAAAATGCCTGCCAAAAACAACACTGCGGTGCACCTGCTTATACAGTATACCTGCAAAAGGGCGGGAAAGGTACAGTAGGCGCGCCCTACTGGCCGGCTACGTACATGCAAATTTCAGTGGGCCATCGCGCGTACGCGATTGGAGGAGAGTTATACCCATAGAGTCCAGTAGAGGGCGAAGCCTGTGTTAATATAACTACTGTAGGGTTACGACATCGTAACCTTCGTTACTCACTTCTCCAACAGCGTTGACCACAGGCAGGTGTCGCAGGCCCATGGTCCTGAACAGGTTGAAGACCTGGGAGATGCGGGTGTTGGGGGACACTGTGTAGGGACATGGGTTCATGTAGGGGGTGACGTCCTGGAAGCACATCACAGAACATCATCATTTTCATCTTTTGTCACCTTCACCACTCTTGTTTGAAGTTTGAATTGAACCGATTCTCTGACTTAGAGCTTGAATGGGTCATACCACTATCATGCGGGGGTTGAGCAGGGCCAGGTCCAAGTCGTGGATGTCAGGGTATCGTGGGTAATCTTCAGTCATCTCTGCGTAGGACAACCTGGGCTGAGTGGCGCTCTGTGATGGAGGGGGTGGGGAGATGGTCAGTTACTGCTTACATGTTTACACTCTTTTTAATCAGGAGCCATGTTATTGGTTTCTAAAGATATAACCAGGACCAATAAGGAGTCCTGCAGCTGATGGTCTGACCACATGTGGCTCAGCAGGTAGAGCAGCTCGTTCACTAACTGGAAGGTCGGTGGTCGATTAATTTTTTTTTTTTTTTGCCGTGCGCCGCAAGCGTCTTAATCTTATCGGTTAACGGTTAATAATCGGTTAACGAGCGTCGGTTATCGGTCAGAAAAAAAATTCAAAATGTGCATCCCTAGTGTGAATGGTTAGCTTTCAAGCACTGTGTCTAGCATTGTATGAATGTGTGTGTGAAAGGGTGAATGCACAAACAGTGTAAAGCGAGTAACTAGAAAAGTGTTGTATAAGTGCAAATCCCTCTGACCATTTACCCCCACAGAGTCCTGATCTCAACATCATGGACCCAGGGCTATCATGGCTACCATGACCAAAATGTTTAACTTAAACTATGACAACTATTTTCAAAAAATTGAAAGTATTAAAATGAGATCAGAAATGATCAATGATCATCTATCACTGGAACGTGGGAAAGTGGCACCAGTCTACATAGGTTTAACTCGTGGAAAGAAGATCTGAGGCAGGTTCTCAGTGAGGTTGCATCAACCGGACAAGAACCTGAAGAACTTTGAGCAGGTGGACTGAGGACTTCCTTTTGAAAAAGAAATATCAGAGTCACTGAATGTGACAGTGTAGAACTGAATTAGGAGTTAGAGTAAGCGTGAGGGGTTCACTGGTCACTAAATGGGTAAGTCTCCTGGAAATGACCATAGATTCAGGGTAGTGTCCCGCGTGTGTGTATGTGTGTGGGACTGACCGACTGGTTCTCGGCGTAGCACACCCCTCTGATGAGCAGGTTGACGAGCTGCGAGCGCAGGATGAGGCCGTGGAAGGTGAGCGGTCTGAAGCGCTCCTCCATGGTCCACTCCTCACTGGGAGACTGGTCTGGGTACAGGTTGGGGTAGGGGGCGTGTCTGTGACAACAACAGTGAGATGATCACAGGAAGAGAAGAGATGACTGACAAATGAATCCCACTCTGTATTCACCTCTATGATATCATTTATCATTACAGCAGAGGTGAAGGGGAAAAAATAATGCAGCATAGTATATCAGTATTTTGTGTGGCAATATTGTGTTGATTAATGGATGGTCTTTTACTATATGAATTGAAAATAATCTTTATGAAAAACAATATGAACTTTGTCTTATTAGATAAAACAGATGCTGACAAAGTTTTCCATGGAGATGTCATTTACTGTGCAAAAAGGCAATAGATTGCAATGTATGTCATGTAATATCGCATTTTAATAGTATTTTATTTAAAGGGACAACGAGGAGTTTCTCCATCGGCAGAACCAACATTTCCGTGACAATAAAAAAGTCTCATATTAATGTGGATGAATCTACGTTACCCACACTTGTTAATGGCTCCATTTACGATAAATATATTGTTTTGTCTCTGTCGTTATTTTGTTATTATTATTAGTGGTGGAAATGCTGGGCGAGCCGACCAGCGTTTCTTTACTTTCGGTTTCGCGGACGCTGCCCGGCGGGTCATGGGAATAACGCCGCCGAATCGCTAGTTGGCATCGTTTATGGTCGGAACTACAACAGTATCTGATCGTCTTCAAACCTCCAACTTTCATTCTTGATGAATGAAAACATTCTTGGCAAGACGTTCGTCTTGCACCGGTCCAAGAATTTCACAGTGCCCGCGGAGGCTCATGGGAAATGTTTGCTTTCCAAAACTCCTCGTTGTCCATTTAAATGTCACCTTTAGTTGACTGTGATCTTAAGCGTGTGTGTTTATGTGTGTGTGTCTCCCACCTCCTCTCTAACATCTGCTGCAGCAGGTCCTCTCCCTCCTCTGCAGGCTCCACCACGGCGCCCTGCTCGTCACACACGTTCCTCAGCTCGCTGGACGGGTACGACTTCATGGACTGGCAGCGCCGCCGCTGTTCCCCCGCCCGGGACACCACACTGGACTTCTGCATGCAACAGCAATGGGTTACATTTACACTGGTACATCAGCAGCCTACAAATCAGATCACTGATCACTGATGTGACTAAAGAAGCTCTTAAATTAAAATCAACACATCAGCGTGCGCGTCCTAAAACGGAACCACTGTGCTGCCTCATCACACACTCTTCTCTATCCTCTACCTCCACCTACTGGCTGCTTACTGCTCTGAGTACAGCTCTACACAATACAGGGATGTTTTCATACAAAAAAGACGTTTAAGATTAAAACTGTCACAAGAAAAAGGAAGAAATGACTAAAGACTAATAGCTGAACTAAAGCTAGAATGTGTATTTATATGTTCTAGCAGGCTGGGCAGATCACTAGAGCCTGATTGGTTGTCCCGTGTGTCCCCGGCTGTCAGCGGTGCAGGACCAACCTTGAAGCGGATGTTGTTGCTGACCAGGATGTTGCCCTTCATAAAGTCCTGCTCGTTCTGCCGGTTCTCAGTGACCACGGGGAAGGCGTGGTAGACGGTGGTGCGCAGGATGCTGACCAGAGACTGGACCCGCGTGTGGGGATACACATAGGTCAAGTTGGGCTCCATGATGTCACTGGCTGTGAGCCTTAGGAGAGACGAGAGAAATGATACACACTGAAAACACCAAGAGGTGGGATGAACGGCGATGGGAGAATTCACCCAGAATGAGTGTGTGGCGGCTGATAACGTCAAAACATACAGACACGTCAGATATAAATGAAGGAATTCATAGAGGGAGAAGAGAAAGGAAAAGGGGGGAGAGATGGGAAGGAAGGGGGAGGAGAAGAGGAGTGAAAGAAGGATAAGAAAAAGGGAAGAAAGGGAGAAAGAAAGGAGACAAGGAGGGGAAAGAGGAAGGATTTTCTTAAAGCGCTGTTTTTTTTTTTTTTAATTTTAATTTCTTCATTTATTTTCCTAAATAAACCCTTCAAATCATTTTTTGTCAACTGGGCAGGTCCATACCCTTTTCATTTAGTAGCTACTATACTATACCATATTACTATAATGTGTTAGTTCAGTAACTCCGACAACAACTGTACGTTTTCATGACTTTACTCCAACTCGTGCACGACAACAACAAAGACCGACACCGCACTTCCTGACTCAGAACATACAAACATTTGCACATGCGCAGTGGGAAAAGTAGCACATAACAAACTCCCCTTTTCTCTTTAAAGGGATACGCCAACATTTTTTTGTGTGTCTTGCCTCACTCCAGAGTCCATGACAAGCTGATAGACACCATCCTTTCGACTGTGCGTGCAGTAACAAGGGAGATGCGGGCAGAGCTGGCGCACCGCTGATTAGCTTAGCTCAAACGCTGGACGTCTATGGGTAATGATATCCTGCCTCCTCCTAAAGTCAGCAGAAACACTCTTCAGCAAGCAAGCAGGGGGGGCTGTGTCAAGTTCTCTGACTTGGTTGTAGATTGTTGAAGATGTTTCACCACTAATGCAGGTAGCAGCACGCTGCCAATAACTATCTAATCCAAATGCAAACTTTAGTATCAATTAGTATCTGAGTATCAATTGTTTTGATCCATCATGATTTGACATCATCATTACATCATCACAAGTTGGTGGATCTCTGTACTGTAAGAGACTCGGACCTGGTGCTTTGAAATGGAGATGCCAAGAGGATTGGCAGGAATTGATAGACTGACTGATTTCCCTCTGGGGACAATAAAGTCGAAGTTGAAGTTGAATAGAGATAGAGAAGAGAAGGATATCTCAAATGTAATGTCACAACAATACAATATAATGACTGACCTGTCAGAATCGGTCATATTTTTCTGTCTCTATCATGATAATGAATCCTCATATATTCCACACACAGATCAGATTAGTTGTATGTGCTGCACTGTTCTGAGCAGGAAGGCTTTGGATCGTAATGCACGCAGCAAATGACCAAAATAAAAGAACATAAAACAGGCCGGCGCAGAAAGACAGAGACTTTAGTCTTTTAGGTTGATCTTACTTGTCCATCTCAACCTCGGTCTCCCACTCCAGCAGCGGTACTCCTCTCAGCTCAATGTGGATGTCATAGATCCCCTTATTGAAGAAATCTCCAGTCCACTTGGCAACCTGATGATCACCACAGACCCATTCAACACATGAACACAGGAAATACATGACTGTACTGTACACACAACGATCCATATCTCAGACTCACAGGTATAAAAGAGTATTAGAGCCATGGATGAGAAAATGATTTTTTTGTCATCAACTTTGGGAACAAAGCTTGACAATCAGGTCAAATATAGATAGATAGATTTGGTTTTTATTTTAAGATTTAGATTGAATGATATAAACAAACTGAATCAACTTCAGCAGCAAACACATTCTGTCTCTGTTGGCTCATAAACACAGTGTAGATGAAGCATTAGGACTTTAAAGAGATTGAAATGAGAACTCCATTTGATCAGAAGGAAATACACAATCTTTTTTTTTTTTTACATTTCAACTTTTTTTCTCATCCTTGGTCTTAAAGGTAGGGTTGGAGATCCTATTCTGGAGCATTTTCTTACTGAACTGATGGAAATCCTCTTCACAATCCAATTGCAACCAATTAATTCAATACTTTTTCACAAAAATGAAAAAAGTCAGTCACCTGTGTGACGGACAGTGCTGTAAAAACACCATCCAATCATCATGGACGTCTAGTTATGACAGGGCTTTTAGTTAGGGCTGGTTCAGGTAGCTCTGAACCATTTTATAGCTACACTGCTATAGGCTTAGACTGCTGGGGACACATCTGGTTACACAGAGCCCTCTCCTTTCTCCTCCTCTCAGTACATTTTGAACTGTCATTATCATTATTTGTTGCACTTTGTAGTTTGGCCTTGGTGTCTCGCACTCTCTCTGTGTTTCCACAGATCCACCGGAGCTCCATCTCTCTGCACCAACCGCCGCCTGCACCCCCCCCCCCTCCCACCCTTTCCCCTGCTGTTAGACCGGCCTGCCCTCTCTTCCTATGAACCAGTCTGCCACCCAGTCCTCCCATTAAGCTGTCCTGCTCTCCCTGCCTTTCCTCCTGAGTTGTGCCACGAGGGCTACACCTTTGCAGCTTCTCCTTGATGTGAACCCAACACTGAACAAGCTTCAGAAAGCAGTCTGAGGAAAGGGGGCTGGGACTTTCGACTTGTGTATTTTCAAAATGTGGCCTGATGGAACAGTTTTTCCAGGATCTCAAACCCGACCTTTAATACTCCTTCATGCATGGAAGATTAAAAAATACAGTGCAGTGGCTGTAAATAAACATTAGAGTTTACCATCAGAGTGATCATGATGGGCAGCCCGTATGTGATCTCATTGGTAGATTCGATGAGGATGACAGTCAAGCTGATGGTCATTCTGACCACGCCTCCCAGGAAGGCAGCAGCACCGATGAGAGCAAATGTCCCTGAGTAGATGTCCATCCCCAGTTTCCTGCCAGAGGACAAACACAGTGAGGAATCAATAAAGCCTGACTCTGTCCATGGTGCTGAAGACAAACACAGATTTACACAAACTATTCATCTGATATTAAATTGTCTAAATATCAAGTGAAATGATGCTTTGTGGTATTTGGTTTCCAGGCACACCCCTGTGATTAGAACCTGAGGAGAACATGAAGAGAACATTAGAACACTGTTCTTACACTTTGAGGATGTTGGCTACCAGGCGTCCAAAAGCCGCCCCACACAGCAGGGACGGGACGAAGAGACCACTGGGGACAGACACGCCGTACGTCCAACAGGCCAACAGGAAGTAGAGCAGGAAGAAGACTGACAGAGTGACAGGGCTGAAAGTACCTGAGGGGGCGGGGCAACCAGTCAGTGTGAAACACACAGAGCGAGTAACAGGAGCATTTATCATTTAAAAGCTACTTTCTGCTGCTTTTTAGAATCCACACTCAGACAGAGCACCAGGGTAGCATGGAACCATGGGAAACTGAGTGATGTTGCAAATTAAATCATCTATTTGATAATCTACCGCAAACACCACAAGAATGAAATGAAATATAATCATTATATAAATAAGCACTTAAAATATTAGACAAGAAACCCTACAGATTTCATCATCGTCATATTTTGAATAAGTATAAACTGCTGAGCTGATCTTGCATGGTTCAGCTCCTCCTCCTTTATCTGGTTTCATAAACCTCAGATCTTCTGTCAACAGGGCTACTAGAGGCGCAGCAAGGGGAGACTGCACAATTCCCTTAAGAAGTCAGGCTGTCTTCTCCTTTAGGGCATCACATCAATGGAATTCAGTTCCACTATCAATCAGAATGTCTCCATTATACAACTCATTTAAGAACAATGCCAAGAAATGGCTTGTTAACAAATAAAAATGCGAACATTGATGCAGATTTTATTAGTTATTAGAGTATATAAGAGCATGATGCACTAGTGGATGTATTGTTACTGTGTATAATAATGTGTTTATAATGTGTTACCTTTTTTATATGCAGTATTTTATTGTTGCCGTCTTTTTATAGGATGCCCTTTATCAGGCAGAGGGACTACCGATGAAAATTAGCCTCTTAGCTAACTCGGGTACATTTACATTTGTTTTTACAATGTTTTATTAATGTACACTGTCCCTTTTCAAATAAACTAATTAATAAATAAAATTCATCACGGGCTCTGGAAAAGTTGTGTTCACTGCAGTAACTGAGTGGGGCCTTGTGTCTGAGTGCCTGTTGAGAGGTTTTTAAGGGACATCTGTAATCTGGATCTGAATATATAAAATATGTTAAATTAAACTGTGTCTTAAAATGGCAGGAAATGTCAAGTTGATATGATTTAGTCAGTCTGTTTGAAAGTGTGTGTGTGTGTGTGTGTGTGTGTGTGTGTGTGTGTGTGTGTGTGTGTGTGTGTGTGTGTGTGTGTGTGTGTGTGTGTGTGTGTGTGTGTGTGTGTGTGTGTGTGTGTGTGTACTCATCTCACCATCCTGGTGGAAGAGTTGGTGGATGGCAACCTCCTGTGGATTGAAGAACAACGTGGCCATGTCATTGTAGGTCTTGTTGGGACAGAAGAACTGACGGATGGTTGAGTTGATGTCCTCACTGCCAGACACCTAGAAAAAAAAAAGAAGCAATTTAGGTAGGCTACTGGTAATTCATTTGTGATGATAAATATACATGAAGCTAAAGAGAGAGAGAGGTGAGAGCTTCAGTGTGACTGACTAAGAGTGGACTTACTGTGGAGTTGTGAGTTGTGGGGGAGGACAAGTCACGGCATTCGCCCAACAGCATGGAGGCTGCAAATATCACCACTGTCGTCACCATGGTAACCAGCAGACTCTCAAGAACTCTGGGAAAAGGTGCAGACAGAACAACATCTACCTCTGACCTGCACCAACACACTCAAAAGCGTTCAGCACTTAAAGGGATAGTTCACCCAAAATTCAAATTTCATGTGGACTAAGGGCTTGGAGAAGTTTCAGAATCCTCCGTGGCTTCTCTGAGTTACAGCGGGGCTCCGTGCAGCACTGCATGTCCATATGGCGGTTGAGAACAGAGCGCACTTTTCTTCGTCCAAAAAGACACACCAAAAACCATCCAAATAGCTCCATGCTGCTCGTCTGTAATGTCCCTCTTGTATTGAAGCCTCAACATGAGAAATTGTTCAAAAAAAAATTAAATAAATATATATTTTAAGCTTGTTTGTAGTGGAAGCTCCCAGCACTGCTCTTCCTGGTCCGTCCAAATCTCGCACAATTTGCATTGACACCCAGTTCACGGCTCTGCAAATCGCACGAGATTCCGGCAGAGCAACACTGGGAGCTTCCACTACAAACAAGCTTAAAACATAGACTTATTTAATTTTTTTCGGAACAATTTCTCATGTCGGGGCTTCAATACGAGAGGGACATTACAGACGAGCACTATGGAGGTATTTGGATGTTTTTGGTGTGTCTCGTTTTCAGACACATACTTTAGTGTGTTGTTTAACTGTAAAATGAGATTGTTTGTGACCCGGCCGCCATGTTGGAAACGGCAGAGCGAAACTCAAGCTCCACAGTACGTCACACAGAACCGCCCACTCGCCAGTGCGCTCGGTGATCTGTTGCATCGGGATCCGTCGCCACCGGAGTTGGTGTGTCTGTACCATAACTCAGAGAAGGCACAGAGGACTCTGAAACTTCTCCCAGCCCTTAGTCCACATGAGGGTGAGTAGATAATGAGTGAAATTTGAATTTTGGGTGAACTATCCCTTTAAATCACACACTAATCACAACATGAACACAGGAAATGTGCTTCCCTTGTTGCTCGACCCCTCATGTGTCAGATTGTACAGAGTTTGGTGTTGTGCCACCTAGATTATTGCTCTGTGCTTTGGGCATCTGCTGCAAAAACTGAGCTCAAAAAGCTGCAGATCACCCAAAATAAGGCTGCACGGTTGGTATTGAGTTGTTCTACCCGATCAAATGTTAACTGCATGCATGATTCCCTCTCATGGCTGATGGTAGATAACAGGTTAGCATCAAGCACTGCAGTAATGTTTCAGTCAGTCTTGATCAGTAAAGCACCTGACTTTTTATTTACTACAAATTGTTTTTAGACACACTGTGCACAACTATAGCACTAGAGGGTCCAGCAGTGGTCAGTTGGAAGTGCCTCACCCAAGAACTAAGGCCTTGTCACGATCTTTTATCTATAGAGCAACAACTCTGTGGAATAATCTACCTCACTACTTCTGTTGTATTGAAAGGAAACAGGTATTTAAAAAGAAATTGAAAATGTATTTTTTATGAGCTGTATACGGGTAAGAGTGGTTCCACTTTGTTATCTAAGAAAAACTCTGTTTAAGATTGGTGGAAATGTTCAAATGTTTGCTTTAACTTTTTAACATTTAGGTTATTGTGATTGACTGTAAATGTAAATGTATGATATGTTGTGTATATATGTATATTTTGTGTTGTTCCTTGTGGACCCCAGGAAGACTAGCTGGCTACTAAGGTACCAGCTAATGGGGATCCTTAATAAACAATTCTAAACAATTCTAAACACCATTTGAAGTGGCAGTTCCACCACTGCCATCGTGGCTGGTGGAGGAAACTCTGTGCGGGACGTGCAGCAGCTCTGACCTGATGAACTTGGGCTTGGGGTGGATGTGTCGAATGCGATACTTGGCCAGGCACTTGTTCATGCAGTTGAAGAGCGCCCCCAGCAGGCCGCCCACCACACCCATCAGGACAAAGAAGGCCAGGTCCACAACTGTCCACAGGTGGCAGTTCTTATCTCCCTCTGGACACTGATGAGCAGTAGTTTTACTATAACATCACTCAGGCTGACAATGAACAATAATCATCTACAGAGAAGACACACACATGTTAAAATACTTTTTACCAAAGCCCTTCTTCTCATATTAGAACGTCTCTGTTTTTACACAACATGTGAAATGACTAAACTAAAAAGCAAAAAAGTAGTTACCAGCCATAAATCTTGCTGGTCCCACACCTGTTGAACCTACCAGACCTTCAGGCTACCGATTATCTACACAGTTGTTGAAAGGGATATTTCAACATTTTGGCAGGTTTGCCTATTGCCATAATCTCTATAGTTTTAGGAGTAGGTTCATTACCTTTAATTGTCGGTGCAAGCTGTTTTTAGTTTTTAGTTTTTGTTGTTTTCAAGGCAAATACGTAGCCGGAACTACATCCCAGACACGGCTGCGTGGCAGAGTGACTTCAAAAGCTCAAGTAGTTCCAAGTATTTGCTTCATGTGTCGTAATGTTAAAGCAGAAGTAAGCGGAATATTTGTGTTAATATAAGTCTTAAATAGTTGTATCTTCCGACGGGAATCATTTACATAGAGTGTTTGGTCCAAAACACGGGTCTGTCAGTCACTCTGCTCTGCTGTAAGCCGAGGAGAAAACTTTCCTTGTATCCTACAACCTTTATCCAATGAGGAGAGAGAACGGCATAAAGGGGCAGTCCTCTCTGTGTGTGCAGCCAAGGGATGCGCGTGAATGTGGTGACGTAGGGACGAGGACCAATAGATCCATGACGAGGGCGGGGGCTGCTAACTCCATCGGCTGACAAGAAGTTAGCCAAACCGACCGTATCACTTACTTCTGCTTTAAATAATTATACATTATTATTTCATAGCGTGTTGAATGTGCAGGTCACATTCAGGCGTTTTGGAGTTGTTGAATTTTGTATTTAGTTTGATGAGGAACATAGAAATCTCATGAGCCTCCGTAGAGTTACCTGAGCAGTTCACGTCTCTGCCCCGCCAATCTTAAAACAGCTTGCACCGACAATTAAAGGTAATGAACCTACTGCTATGACTATAGTGATTTATGGCAATAGGCGAATTTGCCAAAATGTTGAAATATCCCTTTAAGGATCTGAATCTTTCAGATGCTGCATTTAAAATCCAACTGCTTCACAAAGGTAGGTTTTTTGAGAAACAGCTTGGGATTTCAGACCAGTGATAATCACATCAGACTCATCACAATGAAGTTTGAAGAGGATAGTTTGCTTCGACTTTTTACCTTAAACTCCCCAAAGTTGAGCAGGCCAGGCAGCTGGAAGGAGCCCCACTTGTTGAAGTTGATCCCTGAACGGAAGAAGTTGAGGGTGAAAGTGGCCGACATGGAGCAGAAGAGCTGCGGAAGGAGAGCGCTGCATCACACTCAGTTGTTCATGCTTCATGCAATAAAAGGTACAGTAGAGCAGAGGTAAAGTCTCCTCAATATTACTTTAACCTAGTCATGTGTGTCATCTTTAAAGGGATAGTTCACCCAAAATTCAAATTTCACTCATTATCTACTCACCCTCATGTGGACTAAGGGCTGGGAGAAGTTTCAGAGTCCTCCGTGGCTTCTCTGAGTTACAGGGGGTCTCGGCGTAGCAGTGCATGTCCATATGACGGTTGCAAATGGATACCAACTGTCTTCGTAACAAAAAGACACACCAAAAAACATCCAAATACCTCCATGCTGCTCGTATGTAATGTCCGTCTTGTATTGAAGCCCCAAAATGCGAAATTGTCCCGAAAAAAATTAAATAAGTCTATATTTCAAGCTTGTTTTGTAGCGGAAGCTTCTCGAAGCTCCTCTTCCCTGTTCGTCAAATTTGGACGAACTGGGAAGAGGACAGACCCTGGTTCATCCAAATTTGACGGACCAGGAAGAGGAGCTTCCGCTACAAACAAGCTTGAAATATAGACTTATTTCATTTTTTTCAGAACAATTTCACATTTTGGGGCTTCAATACAAGAGGGACGTTTTTTGGTGTGTCTTTTTGTTACGAAGACAGTTGGTATCCATTTGCAACCGTTATATGGACATGCACTGCTACGCCGAGACCCCCTGTAACTCAGAGAAGCCACGGAGGACTCTGAAACTTCTCCCAGCCCTTAGTCCACATGAGGGGAAGTAGATAATGAGTGAAATTTCAATTTTGGGGGAACTATCCCTTTAAATCACCCAATCAATCAGGATAGGGCTCCATATCAACCAGCCAATCAGACTACACCTAACAGTTAGAACACAGCTACAAGTCAACCAACCAGTCAGAATACTGCATGAAAAAAACATTTGAATAAAGCTGCCAACTAATCAATAAAAATACAAATCACCCAGTTAATCAGGTTGAACTACAAATGAACCAACCAAGCTACAAATAAACCACCACAGTCAAAGGCTGAGAGGCTCCATCACAATGGGTTCACACTCACTAACGTGGAGACACTGAGCTGATTCACTCAGCCTGTCCTGTCCTACTTGGACGGCTCATCCGGAGTTTTGGGACAAATCCAGCCACAGAGTCTGAAGAGAGAGTAGAAATGTCTGGTGTTCCCTGGCAGAGGTTACATACCACTTTCCACGTGAGAGCCTGGTTCCAAAAAGAGGATCCCTCCTCCAGACTGAACAGGGTGCCACCTATAGGAGCTCCGAAGGCAGCAGCTACTCCTGCTGCAGCACCCGCTGACACAAAGTCTCGCTTGTCCCTGAACAGTGAAGACGAGACAGTCATCTACGCTTGACAACACATTTACACACATATTTCGACATCCGAGCGGTCTGATAATATGAGCCGTACCTGTCACTGCGGAAATATGGAAAATCAAACTTGATGCTCCTGAAACTGATGCTCTGAAACTGATACAGGGAGGAAAAAGGGATTTGCATCATTACACCACAATAAGGGTCAGGGCAGCAGTTGCAACTGCATCAAATTATATAGTATATTAATGTATGTCCATTAAGTTAAGTGTGTCACAGTTTTTTGTTATCAGTTATCAGGCATTGGTTCACACTGAACATTAAAGGGATAGTAGCATTTTTTTAAAGTGGGGTTGTATGGGCTATGGGCTGGCGTTGCTAAAGGGAGGAGTGCAGAGAGTCTTCTACTGCAATTAAAGTACTTAGGGGCTATTTGTAGATCATACAACCCCACCATCCCTTCAAGGGTTTCCTTTCCTAAAGTCATGGGTATCAGCGTCAGCTTAAATTGTTGACATTGTGTGGATGTTGTGTTGTGTTGTACCTGAGGAAGACCAGCTCCCACAATGGCTCCGCTGTGTATCATCGGACCTTCTTTCCCCACAAACAGACCTGAGTAGACACACACACAGAGTCACTACAGGACACACACTGCAGCTGTCAGATCAGTAACTCTGAGGCTCTGGAAAAACAATGTGTAACTCCATATTTGATATTTAATCAATTCTTATGCAATCAAATCAAATTAGTTTTTCTGTTCACTACAAGGCCCAGTCTCATTTGTCAGGGGTGGGGGCATCTCCATTCTCTAAGGGGGAGGGTAATGAGGATACACCAGCAATACAGCTACACAGGCAACCAGAGAGACACACACACACATGTGATATATTTGTGCCATTCAGGAAGATTTCAAAATGATAACTAACTATGGCTATTTTACACATTCAATCATGTCCGTATACTACAACCCTATTATTCATTAGAAGAATTTCTTTGTTATGTTCACTAATGTTACATCATTACTGATCATTTGCATGACATTGCTACATTTGTACATATTTTCATGTGTCATATAATGAATGATGTCTGAAATTTAACTTCAGTCCAACAGCAGCAAATTAGTTGAACTTTGCTTTATTATGCAGATGACAACATATTACAGTATAGTGGTGTTTCATGTCATAGGGGAGTCAGTGCTTCTACCCGTATCTCTTGCTACTTCGTTGCCAGGGGCAAAGGGTGAAGGAGTATAAATAAGGAATGGGACCTACTTTCCTTGCACATTGGAAGAAGGTGGAAGTTGTGCCAGGAACCTTACTCTGTACAACCTCCTCTAATGTTTGCATACACTCACACTACACCACACAGCCCTGAGTCACACTTTACCTCCGGCCACACTGAACAGGACTCCTGCTGCCTTGCACAGAAACGTTCGCAGCCGGACGATTCCAGGAATCTTCACACCGTTCAAGTAACTTTTAATTTCTGGGATTCCTGAGCCTGCAGCGACTGGCTGGAGAACAGGGAAACAGAATTCAGCACGTTAGCATCCTCACGTGATCCAGCAGGGGGTGTGTATTCTCCTGTGTCGGAGCTGCCTCACCTCAACGAGGACAAACACACTGGCGATGAAGATGAAGGTCATGTTGAACGACAGGAGCTCCAGCAGAGAGAGAGGGAGGCAGCCTTTGTCACTGCACTTCTCCACAGCTGGAGGTTGTTCAGATAAGGTGGAACAAGGTGGAGCAGGGCATTATCTCATCATCTCAATAAGACACTGAGATGAGTGATCCAGCTGTGACAAGCAGATGTGGTTCATTACAGGCTTGAATGTGGAGAGATGCTCCATACAAGCATCAAAATGATATAGTATGAACACACCATTAGTTACGATAAGAAAAATCTATCCAATCCACTTTAAATGAGAGTGAATTCAGACTTATTAAAGGATACAGTCACCGACCACACTGAACTTCACTTTGGTGAAGAGGCGCACAAAGAAATCCACAAACAGGCCAACCTGAAAGAAACAAGAAGGTAACATTCTCTGGTCTGCAGTAACATGTCTGAGTCTAGAGAGGAAAACCGAAATACTCCAAATACACCTACCAAACCCACTGTGACGCCAATGGCAAACACCATGATCCACCGCACTGCTTCATACTTTTTGGCTTTCTGTTGGCAACACAAAAACATTTCATATAAAACACCACAAACTCAGAGTAAAAAACATTTTAATCTCTCCTCAGATGAGAACAATGTACTAGTGAATATAGTATAGATGTATATATATATATATATATATATATATATATATATATATATATATATATATATATATATATATATATATATATATGAATATATATATATATATATATATATATATATATATATGAATATATATATATATATATATATATATATATATATATATATATATATGAATATATATATATATATATATATATATATATATATATATATATATATATATATATATATATATATATATATATATATATATATATAGTATAGAATGTTTACTTGATTATTAAATAATTATTCTAGATTAATTATGCAGTATAAGAACAAAAGTTACCCAAAACATAACCCTCGTGGAACACCATGTTAATGCTAAACAAACCGAGTAGAAATACTGAGCACCAAGCCTGTGTCACTGTTTTGATTTTTGAGAAAGTTTCTCCCACATGAATTTTAATTAAGCAACTACAAACAAATGTTATACTTATAATGTGCTACACAAAGAAAATATTACACTTGTTACTTACCCTGTTGTCCATCCCCTCCAGAACCTCCACATAGGGCTCATTGATGCAGCGGTCATAATCCAAGCTCTATTAAAAAAAAAAAAAAAAAAAGACTGTATAACTACCTATTAGCTGGGTCTGACATCAACTAACATAGGTTGGACAGTCTTCTCCTAGCGGTAATGATGGTGTTTCACAAGTTTTTCACCTCATAGTCTTTCCTCGGCAGGATCTCGTCTTCTTCATCCTGGATTTCCCCGAGGATTGTCTGGGAAAAACAGCAAAATATAATATAACTACGAGCAACTTACTGGACATATATCCAGTTCATTAGTGAGTGTGTTGCTTTCTATCTGCCTTGGCACATGGTTTACTCCATCAAGATGACTCTGTCATGATGATACAGGTGGACATTCACCATGTTCTGACAACCAGGTCGAGATCCCCTCTTTGGCTTCATTGTGGAGAAGATTAGTGGAGTCCATAGTGAGGCATGTGCACAGACACAACACACATCCTGCAATGCATCACCTCTGACCCCTCTGGCTGCACAGTCAAAGCACTGTCTTCAGGGACATGTGAATGTTGCTGCTGATGTGGGGCCCTTCAGAGAGACATATTCAGGACACACTACTATGATGTATTGCAGTGGTGGTGGTGGTGGCTGCTTGGATAACAGTGGAGAATCCCACTACGTTATGACACAGTCACCAACGGGCTCCACTGGGCGGCAGAGACAGAGGTCATAGACACAGAGGATGCAGGAAGCTGCTTGGGCCTGGCGCCACCAGCCAAGTCAACAGGAGCAGCCATCATTGCAGGTTTTCACTGCTGACATGACATGCCACATCACTGCATTGCTTCATCGCTACATACCAGTGAGTGTTGTTGGGAGTTTTACAGCAGTGTGCAGGTGCTACCTGCTGACTGAGTAGTGACACAAAGATGATCAGCAGCAAAGTTTGTTAGCGATCAGAGGGAAGGCATGTCCAAACCAGGGAAGACACTGGACCTTGAAATAAACCAGCTACAAAGTGCAGCTCTTCAGAGGAACATGAACCATAGTCAGGCCCTTCTCAGTCTTGATGCTACTGGCTGCAGCCCAGATAGAAACATGAACCCTCAGGCACCAGACTGTGGCAGCAGCATCTGACAATCATGAGTTGTTAAATGGGCCAGAGTGAGTCCATAGAAGCAGACGGTACGGGGCAGGAGGAAAACAAGGCTGGGCTGTAATATGGGCCAGGTGTATGTCACTACCTGCTACAGTACTACTTTGATGACAGTTGGTTATTATAGCAGTGTGTTCAGTTGTACAGTCAGAGGGACACGCCACACTCCATCCACAATCCTCTACATTTCATTTGAAGGACATGATGTGTTAAGGGGACGGTGAGCAAAGTTGTGGTAGAGGAGGGCAAAAATATCAATTAGCTAAACACAGTGGAGTGAAGGAAAAGGAGGGAGCCGTTCCACTGACAGGTTTAAACCTAAACGGGCCTCCTCTACATAAACACAGGAACAACAGCGACTGCTGCTCCCTTCGTCCAGACTCCACTGTGAGGACAGTCCCTGTCCCTGTCCCTGTCCCTGTCCCTGTCCCTGTCGCTGCCTGTCGGCCCAGCTGCTGGTTAAGTATTAATGGGTGTAGGGTCATTATGCTGTGATTGTAAATGCTGGAAGACAACGGGACAGTCAGTGCAGCGGGGTGGAGCAGAGCCAGGATACACCACACTGAGGAGACTGGCATTATTCTATTTATATTATTACTAATAAATAATCAATAGAGTTCGCTTTAACCAGTCACGACATGTTTACTCACCAGTTCTTCTGGTGTCCGCGTTTCTCCCTCTCTGCAGCAACATTGGCAACAAAAGCAGTTTCCACAACACGCCATCTTCGTTGTTGTGTCATGCTGCGTTCAAAGCCCGTAGGAAACCCGGCCACTACAAGGACTAAACCCTCTGGAGGAATTTGTAAAAGTACACTAATTGGTACAACGTGTGATATTTTACAGTAAACAACATCCCGGCCGATGCATAGGCGTCAATAAAATTTGATCTCGGATATACATTATGTTGTTAGCATTGAAACTACAGGAAAATGTTATCAGAGTTCCCATTACACTTAAAAGCAGCACGAGCATCTCATCCTCACGTGACGACAAAGGCGGACGGTTTACCAGAGACTTAAGGCTCGTTCGAGATGAACTGCGCCTCGCCTGGACGGCCGGCGAGAGCAGGCGGCAGCAGCAGGGGGCGGTGACAGAAAGCTGCAGTCAAGTCGGACAGTTTCCAGCCGCCGTCAATTGATAGCTTTCATGTGACGTCACGGCCCGTATGGAACGCCCCCCTGGCGGTCAAAACAATCCACTTCCCCGCTGTCCGCGGATTAGGACAAGGCAGAAAAACACACACTGCTCCCTGCTGCTTCAAAAATACCGGTGTTATGGCCCAACTGGTGTCTGATTTAACTGGTTACCGTACCGAACAACAGCTGTGCTGCACTTCCGTCCGCAGATTTGTCACAAATTCACAAATAAAGCCGCAGTTCACATGTTAGTGCAGCCAATATGCGTCTGTGAGTGAACCTGTTCAGGCAATCTACAGTCAGTCAGCGCCACACTACTCTCACTCTGCACAATACTGCACACTATGACAAAGCCTGTCATGTTTAAGTTACGAACTAATGGAAAACACTCTGAAAATACGCTAAACAACACCGGTCATCGTCCTCGCCGCGCCGCGGTCGGTCCCGACCCCCGTTACCGTGTCGCTGCCGCCGCGGGCGGTGCTGTTGCCGGTGTCCGGTGGCGGGCGGTCCCGCCGGGTTACCATCGCCGCCGCCGGTCCCGCTGCTGTCGGACCGCCGTCATCGTTGCCGTCCTCCCCCCCGGTGCAAAGCTCCGGGCGGAAGGGGGGGGGGGGGGGCTGGTCACCGTGCAGCCCAGCTAAGGGCTCTGGTTTGTGGGTGAGAGGAGCAGGGAGCCTGGGCTCAGTGGGCTGGAGCTCAGACTGTGGAGCTCAGCGGAGCTGCGGTAGCCTACCAGGACGGTGTTCCCACACAGGAAAGTTACAGGTACATTTCTACCACTTCAATGAGTCCAGAAACATTATTTTAAGATTAAAAAAAACTACAAAATGGGGCTTTTAATCAGAAACCAGTTGAACCATAACACCGGAAATATTGGTTGCAAGCTTTGGAGGATGATGGATTCTCCACCAGGTAAATGTAAACATCGCCCAACTCGAGCTTCGGCAGGGAACTGGTCATCTTAAACAGCTCGTATACAGCAGCTGGTGTTGAATATGGGTCACAAGTGCCCAAAACTTCAAAGTTGTTTTTATATCTTTCTTTCTCGGCTGCTGGCAGATGATTTAAGTCATTACTCGGTTGTTTGTCCATAGAAAGTCCATTGCGGGGCCACTTTGGAATGTTGCTTTTGACCGCCAGGGCCCTGGGACGTGACGTCAGTGAAAGCTATCAATACACATAGGAAGTCACCAAAGTTTATATTTCTTATGCTGTACTGCAATTGTCCAATAAATAACCAATATATTTCTCGGGACATACGTTTGACTCAGTGTGAATATTTTTTTAAGCAGTATAGGCCTACAACATGAGATTCATATAATCCAGCATTATACAAGGGCGATTCCACCAAAAGAGTGCCATTTCTGTCCCCAGCATATTAAATGTATAAAAACATGTAAAAATATAATATAAATTGCATTTAATTAATAAACAAAGCACCATACACATGAATCACTGTAGAAATTAAAGATATATAATTTTTAATTACTATAAAAAGGCTTTCAAAGCACTGAAACATAGCCTTTGTTGCATGTCCCCAGAGCCAAACGCTATAGTTTACCACAATGCATTATGAATAAAATCCTTCTAAAATCTCATTTTTTTTGCATATTAGTGTGACTTTATATTATATCTACACTTATATAACATTTTTTAAATTAAAACCTAATTATATTTTGGTTAAAATTCACATTTTAGTCCCGTCCCCAGGTTTTCACTCAGTGCTGTTACCCGAACACATTCTACACTCTAAAAGTTTTGGAACATTCCACCAGTGGCATGTTCTGCTGGAAGTGACATCATTTAGGTCTTTTGAAAGTCATGGGAAGACCAAAATTAAATTCTGTAATTTATTTTTCCTGAAATTGAATGATATTGTAGCTATGTCAGGGTCCGTCACTCTTAAAACTCATTCCTGTTACCTAAATTATCTCTAGACAGTGTTTGTTGATATCAAAAGTAAAATATTCAGTTAAATCCTAAGAATGTGCTCTGTGTGCTCAAGCTATTAGAATAGATGCTATTTGGCTAGATTTCACACAATTGCTGATTTTATGCTAAAAACTCATTGCTGTTACCCTCATTGCTGTTACTTTTTCTTCAAAAATGCAATGATAAAAGCAGCAATAAATTAAATAAAGTAGCCTGAGATTGACCACTCATTTTGAATGAGTAAATGTGTATATTAAAAAATTCTATACTGAAATGGAATGAAAAATGAAGTTTAATTTTTAAGAGTTACAATGAGCAAATGGCACTCTTTTGGCGGAATGACCCACAACAACACGTAATGTTTGCAGTCCTAACTAAGAGCCAATCAGCTCATGATCCGGCGCGTTTCCCACATGCCCTGAGGCTTGCAGGCGGTAGCAGTCGGTGGAGAGCAACTGCGGCGCCTGGCTCTAAAAACTGCGGCCGCCTTGATCTCGTGAGGTTATCGTTGCAGGCGCGTGCATGACGTCAGAGCAAGTCGGGATCAAGTCGGACACAAATCTAACCGGCATGCATTGTGCGCTGGTCACCGGCGATCGATTCTGCGCACGCCTGGCTCATCTCGAACGAGCCTTTACTCACTCGACGGTTTTCCAAAACATCGAAACAACGTGTGGGGTTTACGCTCCAGGCTATGCTCCAAAATAGTTGTGTATCGGCATGTTATTACCTTCTTTTTACAGTCTATGGTTATTACAATAGTGGGCAGGGTAGATCAGATTCCCCTAAAGACCACCGGCGCAGAGAAAAGAAATTCTCTACACTGGGCAGCATTTGTGGAAAAAAAAAAAACCTGAGGACGATCACGTTCAATTTTCAGATTTGCTTCCATTAGGATATATATATTATTATATAATTAGCTATTCTATCAGACAACTGGATATTTGTAGAACATGTTTTGTCCATCTTTTTACAGTCTATGGTTTTGTCACATTATTATGTGAGAGAACTCAACTATAAATATATTATGAGCCCGCGTCATCATTGTGAAAAGTTAAATAGAATATCTGAATAAGGCTCAAAATTAAAATCAGAGGTACAACTCCGTAACAAGCCTATGAGGTTTGAACTACCCGCTGCACTCATCTGTGCAAGTACCTCGATTTGTGTCCAAACTTTCGGTTTCCATTATGACCTGAATGCAGCACCTCATTGTTGACGCCCACCCCAAGATGCTGAAGTCAGCTTTCGATTCGACAGTTAAGGGAAAGGTTTTTTAGGGAAACTTCACTCGTTTACATGAATAGGTGTTAGACATTTAAGGTAAAGCTTTAAGCCTTTAAACAGCACCTGGACTGAGTACAAGACACTTTCAGATTTCTGAAACATTTAATCAATTTGGGAAAATGTAAACAAGCTATTGTCAAATGTCCCCTCAGTGTGATGTTATTAGATATATGTAAATGGAACTTTTAACATATGAATAGATTTTTTTTGGTGTATGGGCGACTTTTCTTTTCTTTTTTTTTAATTTCATGAATAAAATAAATTATAATGCGAGTGTAGTACAACCATATTGTGTTAAGGCCACATCAAGGAAAAAAGAAAGAGATATGATATTTCAAGAATGAAGTCAGAAGTGTGAAATAAATCACAATATTTGGAGAACAGAAAGTCAAAATAGGATAGGATAGGATAGGATATCTTCTATTTCCCTAAATAATTGAACATTAACTTAAAGACTTGTAATATCAGGACTTTTTCCTCATAAAATTACAACATTATTCTCCCAATATATACTTGTTAGTTGACATTTTATGCCTTTTTTTTTTCAAAATTATGACTCATTCTCTTGATATTGTGACTTTTGTTAATAAAAACTTGTAATTGTATGCCTTCTCCTTGAAATATTATGATGATGTAATGAAAAATTTTGATATTATGACTCTTATTAGGCTATTATTATTCTTGTGATAATGTGACTTTTTTTCCCATAAAAATTATGACATTTTTTCTTAATATTTTGAGATATTTTCTTAAAATTGACTTCATCTTCGTAAACTTAAGACTTAAGTTGTGACTTGACTCCATGTTCTTTCCGTTGTACATCCAAGTACAGACAGGTGCTCTTCTGCACTGTGAAGCAAACTTCACACTTAACATTTCCCTTAACCGTCGAATGTGAAGCTAGCTTTCCCGGGTGGTTTAACTGCGCCTCCCCACCCCGTCCCCCCAGTCCCCAGCGCTGTGGCTGCTAATGTGCTTTCTCAGATGGACCCGGTGTAGGACACTCGAAGCACGAAGAGAACCGGCCAGACCAGGTGGGAGAACCGGTGAGTAGCTACTTCACTTCCCCGCTGCATGTACCCGGGCTGACCGAAGGTAACCCCGCGTTTCTCCTTTAAGTTTGAAGCGCTAACGTGGCTCGTGGACACAGTCTAACTTCCTAGCTAGCTGCTCTGAGCCCAGCCGACAGAGACACGCACGAGTCTGGGGTCTCTGCGGGTCTCTGAGGACCCTCTCAAATCGCCCGGTCCATGTTTCTTCTTCCTCCCAAAAGGTCTGTGTAAGCGGGACAGACACGGGATGGAGGTTCGGAGGTTCGCTGTTTTCAGTCTGGACGCTGGCAACATGCTGGTGACTGGGTCAGTGTAAACAAACAAAAGCAGCATGTTTAAAGAGACACAACAAGTCATCTAGCTGTGCTTTTGTTTGTGTAGTGTTGTGTCCAGACGGTCAAAACATGCCAGAATGAAACAATGTAACGTAATGAAACAGTTGTGTGTTCAGAAACAGAACACAACTAACTCGGCAAGAATAACACAGACTTTCAACTCTATAAGGGAGAGAGAAAGATAGTGAGATTGAGAGGGAGAAAGAATTAAAGGTGTGTACAGAAACGTTCCAGCAGTGACCAGAGAACTGTTAACTGATTCAAACCAGTAATGCTGCAGTAATATACACAGTATGTCTAGTCCTGTGTGTGTGTGTGTGAGTGAGATTGATGTTTCAAAATAAAGTATTTCAGGATTATGTTCCTGAAAGTGCTTTAATCTGAGTTAGTGAACAGTGAGGTGACAGTGACTGTTTTCTGATTCAATGAATTATTTAATTCTTTCTATGTGTGATTGTACATTATCAGAACAAGAAACACAGAGGGATGAGAATGGAGGTCAACCGGTGGTGGATTTTGTTGTAATCATGATTGTTTGGAGCAGGAAAAAGCTGACAACCAATGTATTTGGCCACTAGCCGGTTCAGAGTACCCCTGGCCAAAAAAGACCTACAAGAACTCTTTTATCCCTACTGCAGTGCGTATTTTAAACGAAAAGAAATAGGTACCTGTTTTTAGGGCAAGATCTATCTGCTGTTGCAGCTTTAATGTGAGCGCCACAGGAATTTTAGAATTTTTATGGTTTTTATGTGAGATCTTTTAATATGAGTTTTTATGTTGGTGTCTGTATGTTTATGTTTAACTGAGCCCAAACTGATGACAATTTTCTGTTCTTGTGACAGACAATAAAGTTTTTTGAACTGAATTGAATTGAATTGAAATAGCACATTACTTGTCAATGGTCCAGACAGTCAGTGCAGTCAGTCAGCACATGAGTGATGCAACACATTGAAATCACAGGAACATCTTTTGTGCCTCCTCCCATTGGAAAAAAATCATGACAGCACAGGCAGATTTGCATAAGATAGCTATACATGACCTCAGGTACTCAATGACATTACCATTACCTTTCAGACGCACATGGTTCTAGTTCTGGCTCCATCCTGGAGTCTCAGAACCTTGGTGCTTTCTGATGAACCAGTTCACACCAGTTTAAGTGGAACCAAAGGGGGGATCCGTTAGTCTGCTTTACACAACATGGCAACATCTTTGCTTTATTGCTGTCTCAGTAATCTTTCTTCAGATTTAAAAAAAAAAAAAAGTTTTTAATGAATGATTGGGTGTGGTGTTGCAGTGAACCCAGCCTTGGCCATCTCTTCCCCAAGTTCAAAGATAAGAATGACTTTACTTTATTGAGGCCCAAAGGGAAATTCACACAACTTGTTCTTTCTTGTGCTGCTTTCTAGCTTTCCCTGAAACTCTGCAGACGTCCAAATCGGTGGCATTTCTTTAGCAGACCAC
This sequence comes from Trachurus trachurus, assembly GCF_905171665.1. Classification (NCBI taxonomy): domain Eukaryota; kingdom Metazoa; phylum Chordata; class Actinopteri; order Carangiformes; family Carangidae; genus Trachurus; species Trachurus trachurus. The sequence goes on along the minus strand of NC_139901.1, from coordinate 413,165 downwards.
TGCAAATTGTTTTTCTCAATGTTGTCAGTCGCTGTCCTCTCCTCCTCCTTCCTGCTCGTCTTCACAGCCTAGAATACGACACGCCCACTGATGAGGTCACGGTTCACAGGGAAGAACCAACAATTTTTTGGTTCCATTGAGAACTGACTTCTATGAATCTGTTATTTTTTCGGTCTGGTTGCGCCGGCCAGTTCAAAATTGGGTTTGAGAACCAGAACGGTGTGAAGGCCCTATGTGTGACTGGTGGAGGGCGTGCAGCCACTGGCCACTGTCAGAGTTGTAACTTCTGCTGACAACAGTAGTTTATAAAATGTCCTGTTGGTGCCATTTAATCAGACTAATCTATTATCAGCTGACCTCTAGACCAGCCTGGGAGTAGTTAGTCGTAATGTCTGCAGCACTGATGAGCAGAGTCTGATTCATCTTTTCTCATCAACTTTTGTCTCCTTCTTGTCTCAGTGTAATCTACCATCATGGTAAACCAGGTGCAGCGAGGGGATGGCAGCTGGCAGTCATGCAAGAGCGACTCCAGTGGAGCCAGCAACAGTGGCGGGGAGAGCTCCAAGGAGAGTTCCCGCTGCTCCACACCGGTGCTGGATGCAGACCGGACAGACAGGCTGCGGGACAAGATGCGGAGGAGGATGGAGTCTGGAGACCGCTGGTTCTCACTGGAGTTCTTTCCTCCCCGCACGGCCAGTGGAGCTGTCAACCTCATCTCAAGGCATGTCGAATCAAACCGGGCCAGAATGAAATCTTTCATCCAGGAAGCATGATGTATAGAAACAACATTGCCTGTACTAAAGTGGGACACAGGGACAGGGTTAAAGAGCTCACAAATTCTTTGTCCTCTTGCAGCCTAGTCCAGGAATGGCGAGCTAGTAGCTCCAAGAGGCTTGTTGTAATCTTTGGAGCTAAACATCTGAGAGCTTAGTGTGCCCTAATGTTACAGTAACCTATTTTCATTTAGCTAAACTTGTAGAATAGAAGCTGCTTGAAAGTACAAAGACCATAGGCATCACTAATCAGAAATTGTCCTCATGGTTTCCCTAACCATTTCTGTCTTCACACCCCTGTCCATCAGATTTGACCGTATGGGCTCCGGAGGTCCTCTGTTCATCGATATTACCTGGCACCCAGCAGGGGACCCCGGTTCAGACAAGGAAACCTCATCCATGATGATTGCCAGCACAGCGGTCAACTATTGTGGCCTGGAGAGCGTCCTCCACCTGACCTGCTGCAACCAGACCAAAGACAAGATCACTGGCTACCTGGCCAAAGCAAAGCACCTGGGCCTCAAGAACATTATGGCCCTCAGAGGAGGTAGGAGACTGTAGGAGATGTTCCTATTCCTTCCTGTTTCCTCAACCGGTGTATTGGCCAAAACTGAACACTGATGTACTTTGACAGCAGAACCAAGTGCTAAGTCCCTTATCGGAGACTATTCTACATCACTTTGGATTTCTGTAGTTGTAGCAGTCCTCCTAACATGTGGCTGCCAGCTGAGGTGTTGTATTGTGATGTCTCCACAGATCCAGTGGGGGCAGACTGGGAGGAGGAAGAGGGAGGCTTCAACTACGCCATCGACCTTGTTAAACACATCCGATCTGAGTTTGATGACTACTTTGACATCTGCGTAGCCGGTATGTGTTCAACGTCCAGATCACTGGTAGACAGTTAAAGGGATATTTCAACATTTTGGCAAATTTGCCTATTGCCATAATCCCTATAGTCATATAGGAGTAGGTTCATTAGCTTTAATTGTCGGTGTAAGCTTTTTTTTTTTTAGATAGATCGGCAGGGGAGTACGGAAGCTGCACGGTACAGTGTTTCCCACAGGAGTTCAGGAGACCATGGCGCGACGGGAGGGGGGGTACGGGTCGTTGGTCCAACGGGGGGGGGGGGGGGGGGGAGCGATATAGCGCTGCAGCTGAGCAACTAGCGCGATATAGCGCATTTAGCGTGCGCCCGTGTCTGTGTATCTATGTGCAGGCAGAGATCAGAGATGGTGTTTTAAATAACCATGCTAGCGCACCAGCTTTCATCTCATGCCAGTCAGCCTCTCAAACTGCCGCCTCTCTCGCATGCGGGCGCACCGCACGTAGACACACGTGAGAGAAAAAAAAATTTGAAAACATTTTTTTTTCTTCTTTTTTTTTTCAAAAAATGTCTTTTTTTTCTGTGAGAGACTGTGGCGGCCCCAAACGAGACTGTGGCGGGCCCCCACAGACTCGTTAATTAATGGGAAACACTACGGTATTTCCACATTTCACTCATCAAACTAAATACACAATCCTTTTTTCATCCATTCATCTTCTATACCGTAGGGATGTGCACAGTTACCCGAGTACCCGGGTACCCGAGTAGGCAATCTGCTACTCGGTTATGAATGTATTATCCGGTTAACCTATGATTAAAAAAACGGCACGTTAGAGCGCAGTCTAGTGTCGGATCAAACTACATTACCATGCCATGGTTCAGCTTTTTGTAGTGTTAAACAGTTTCGGATCAAGCAACGTGATTTTCTGCTGTGTAAAAGCGTTTTTGGATAGAGCTCGGACTTTCAAACCTTTTACAAGAATCTGTGGTGGTTCCCTCGGCGTAAACCGTCGGCAGGGAGACGACAGGTGTCATCAAGTCTGTTAGAAAATCTGCTTTCAGTTTACAAACATTCTGAAACCTTCCCAGTTATTTCCTGGAACGATGCGAGGTAGAGAGGACCCAAGGCACCAAAATGTAGTGTGGACTAATAAATAAGCACCGCTAATGGTTTAGAAAGAAGAAGAAAAAGTTTTATCCTCCGAGGCAGCCGCGGCATAAATGCGCTGCGCTCAGCGCTCAGAGCACATCCAGCGCATTTATTCCCCGGCATAAAGATGCACATATGCCCCATCTGTGCAACTTAAACTCCAGTCTCTACTCTTACTATCCACCTGATATTTTGTCTGACGACGCTGTGTGTCAGTAATGCGGACTGGCTGCGCTCTGTCCGTCAGACATGACGTCATTTTATTTTTTATTACAGTATTCGGTTACCTGGGTACGACAAGGTTAGGTTACTCGGTTAGAAAATTATTCGAAATGCCCATCCCTACTATACCGCTTATCCTGCACTAGGGTCACAGGTGAGCTGAAGCTTATCTCAGCTGACTTCGGGCGAGAGGCGGGGTACATCCTGGACAGGTCGCCAGTCTATCGCAGGGCTGACATACAACCATTCACACCTATGGGCAATTTAGCGTCGCCAATTAACCTAACCTGCATGTGTCTGTGGGAGGAAGCCGGAATAACCGGAGAGAACCCAGGCATGCACGGGAAGAACATGCAAACTCCACACAGAAGGGCCCCAGCAGGCCGGCGGGTTCGAACCCACAACCCTCTTGCTGTGAAGCGACAGTACTAACCACTGCACCACCGTGCCGCCCTAAATAAACAATCCAAAATACACAATCCAACAACTCCAAAACGCTCTGGTGGACAAGTTGTGACCTGCACATTCACCACGCTATGAGATAATAACGTATAATTAAAGCCGCAAGCGGCGATGACGGGCCCTCGCTCTCCCATGCGACCGCGGGGGCCTGAGGCATGTCGGGGCTGTGGCGTGAAGCAGAAAGGTAGAAAAAACCTGGGAGGAGGCAAAAAAATGCAGTGTTTTGTTCATCCACCAGGTGGCGCAAAGCAGTTGTGGGTGGGTGCGTTCAGGGGCGGCCCCTCATCACTCATGTGAAGTTTGGAGTGAATCGGACAAAGCATGAAGGAGTTATGAGAGGTTGATGGTTCATCCACCAGGGGGCAGTAGAGTGTAACAAAACATGGGTGATTGTGTTCAGGGTGGGACAGTCATTACACATGTGAAGTTTCGTGGAAATCGCACAATGTTGATGTAAAATATGGCACTTCCTGTTTCCACTAGGGGGCGACACGAGTGAGATCACCTATGAGCATATGGAGACGTTGAGGTCGTGACCCTTGACCTTTGTATCAATTTTCATGATGATACGAGTTCATTAAAGCCATCAAAAAGCATTTCATGGCGAGAAATGGTCGCCGCATCGCCGCACGGACGTCATTACTCGTAGCTTCACAGCGTTGATGATGTAGCTTCACCAACTAGTTCTGCATGTTTTAGAAGTGGAATGAAGTTGATGGGGTCAATTGTGTGGCATCAGTACACGTTAAAGTAAAAAGTGGTCACTTCCTGTTACCACCGGGGGGCGGTATGAGTTACGTGGGAACTTAATATATCAGGACGTTCAGGGCGGAGCCATCGTCATGTCCAGCAAATTTGAAGCTGCTGTCATTAAGTATGTGGGCGTGAGAGCTGTTTGAAGTTGGATGGCGTGCTCCGAAACAGTTGCCAAAGTTCATCGAGCCCTAGCAGCCACGCCCTATGACCTACACACCTGCAGATCACAAGATAAGATCACCATGGGGTCTCGATGCTGGAAAACAAAAATGAAGACGATCGAGTGAAATCCCTAGGACGAGTTCGTTAAAATACAACATGTGGTAATCACGCCAAAATCAAAATGGCTGACTTCCTGTTTGGAGTAGAGCATTGCTGCTAGAGACTTTTTTGTTCGTCTGGTGAACTTACACATATGTACCGATTTTCATGTTCCTAGTCCAAAAAAAGCCCTATGTTGAGGGGTATTTTAAAAATGAAAGGGAGCGCTATAGAGGCATTTTGCCCCGCCCATGGGCGTTGCCCCTATCAGATGAAAGACCTTGCCACCCTTGACCTCTGTATCAATTTTCATGATGATGCGAGTTCATAAAGACATCAAAAAGCTAAACGTATTTTCTTGGCGAGGGATTGATAGTCGCTGCGACGCCACGCGGACGCCATTACTCGTAGCTTCACAGCGTTCATGATGCAGCTTCAACTTGTTCTGCATGTTTTAGAAGTGGAATGAAGTTGATGAGGTCAACTATGTGTCATCAGTACCTGTAAAAGTAAAACCTGGTCACTTCCTGTTACCACCGGGGGGCGCTATGAGTTACGTGGGAACTTAATATATCAGGGCGGAGCCATCGTCATGTCCAGCAAATTTGAAGCTGCTGTCATTAAGTATGTGGGCGTGAGAGCTGTTAGAATTTGGATGGCGTGCTCCAAAACAGTTGCCAAAGTTCATCGAGCCCTAGCAGCCACGCCCTATGACCTACACACCTGCAGAGCACAAGATAAGATCACCATGGGGTCTCGATGCTGGAATAAAAAATTAAAGACGATCGAGTGAAATCCCTAGGACGAGTTCGTTAAAATACGAGGTGTAGGAATGGCCAAAATCACGCCATCAGCGAAAATTCAAATCAAAATGGCCGACTTCCTGTTGTGATTTCACCATGACATTAAGAGGCTTTTTTGTGCGTCTTGGCATGATCTATAAGCCCACCAACATGCCAAGACGGTGGCTCTGACTACTGCTGCTGCTGTCAGAGCATGGGCAGGAGGCTGCGCACGGCTTCCACGATGGTGCATTCAGGTTGCCTCGGAAAATGAAATGATCGATTTAACCATGGAATTTACCGATGTAGAAGGCTAGAAGAGATGCATCGCAAATTCAACCATAAATTAAAGCCGCAAGCGGCGATGGCGGGCCCTCGCTCGCCCATGCCGCCGCGGGGCCTGAGGCACGCCGGGGCCGTGGCGCGGAGCAGAAATGGAGAAAAAACCCCGGAAGGAGGCCAAAAACGCAATGTTTCGTTCATCCACCAGGGGGCAGTCACCGCATGTGGTGTGGTGCGTTCAGGGGCGGCCCCTCATCACTCGTGTGAAGTTTGGAGTGAATCGGACAAAGCATGAGGGAGTTATGAGCAGTTAAAGGTTCGTCCACTAGGGGGCAGTAATGGGATGCGTGCAGGTGTGTTCAGGGTCAGCCCCTGATCACACATGTGAAGTTTCGTGGAAATCGGACAAAGCATGAGGGAGTTATGAGCAGTTAAAGGTTCGTCCACTAGGGGCAGTAATGAGATGCGTGCAGGTGTGTTCAGGGTCAGCCCCTGATCACACATGTGAAGTTTCGTGGAAATCGGACAAAGCATGAGGGATTTATGAGCAGTTAAAGGTTCGTCCACTAGGGGCAGTAATGAGATGCGTGCAGGTGTGTTCAGGGTCAGCCCCTGATCACACATGTGAAGTTTCGTGGAAATCGGACAAAGCATGAGGGAGTTATGAGCAGTTAAAGGTTCGTCCACTAGGGGCAGTAATGAGATGCGTGCAGGTGTGTTCAGGGTCAGCCCCTCATCACACGTGAAGTTTCGTGGAAATCGGACAATGTTGATGCAAAAAATGGCACTTCCTGCTACCACCGGGGGGCGCTATGAGTTACGTGGGAAGTTAATATATCCGGACGTTCAGGGCGGAGCCATCATCATGTCCAGCAAGTTTGAAGTTGATTGGATGAAGTATGTGGGCGTGAGAGCCACTCGTATGTACATGGCGAGCACGCCATAGTGTATTGAGCGCTGGCAGCCACGCCCTTTGACCTACGGACTCACGGAGCACAAGATAAGCTCAGCTAGGTCTGGAGATGTGGTATACCTAATTTCAACTTGATCGGGCGAACGCTGTGGGAGGAGTTAAGTTTAGGCGGGAAAAATCTAAACCAAAATGGCCGACTTCCTGTTGGGTTGAGGTCATGAGGTCAAGAGGATTTTTTGTATATCTGGGTATAATACATATGTGTACCGAATTTTGTGTGTGTACGACAAAGTAAGACGAATGGCGAGGCCATTGACACGTGTTTGTAGGGGGCGCTATTCAGCCATTTGGCCACGCCCATTTCCAACGACTTTAAAATATCAAATTTTTCGCGAGGCCTGATGTGCATGCCAAAATTCACGCGTTTTGGGGCATGTTGAGGCCCCCAAAAATGCGATTTTAGGGAGAATATAATAATAAACATAGCAATTACAATAGGGCTTTCGCTGGGCGACTTGCAGTCGCCGCTCGGGCCCTAATTATGTCCGATGTACCCTGAATCTACCGGTGCAGTCGCATCGCATACGTTTATATCGGACCACCGATATGAATCGGTGAATCTTCACATCCCTAGTCTAGGTGAAACTGCCAAGAGGGGCTGAATTTTTTTAATATGCCTAGGGGGCGCCATTTAGCCATTTGGCCACGCCCATGTGCGACGGCACCAAAATATGAAAATTTTGCGCACTCTGGACATGTGTGCAAATGTGCATAACTTTTCGAGCATGGGAAAGTCCCCAAAAATGCGATCTTTGACGGGTAAGAATAATAAGAGACTTGCAGTCGCCGCTCGGGCCCTAATTATGTAACACTATGACACATGAAGCAAATACTCTGAACTACTTGCTTTTGAAATCACTTCGCCAAGCAGCCGAGTCTGAAATGTAGTTCCGGCTACGTATTTACCTCGAAAACAACTCCACTTGGTAATGTTCCATTATTATCTCATAGCGTGATGAATGTTCAGGTCACAACTTGTCCACCAGAGCGTTTTGGAGTTGTTCTGTCCCACCGATCGCAAAACGGCATGCACTGACAATTAAAGGTAATAAACCTACTGCTGTGACTATAGGGATTATGGCAGTGGGTGAATTTGCCAAAATGTTAAACTATACCTTTAACGTGGAGGAAATGACTGAAATGTGCTGCTGTATCCAGGTTACCCCACAGGTCACCCTGAGGCAGAGAGCTATGAGCAGGATCTGACTCACCTTAAGGAGAAGGTGAATGCAGGAGCAGATTTTGTCATCACCCAACTGTTCTTTAGGGCGGACACATTCCTCAAGTTTCTGGACGACTGCCGGGCAATTGGCATCACATGTCCCATCCTACCTGGAGTCTTCCCCATTCAGGTAATCACTAGTCCAGGAACAACAAACAAACCAACTAATAATTCAGGATTCAGCTTGACTTGAACTTGTTTCTCTCCAGGGTTACCAGTCCCTGCGTCAGCTGGTCAAGCTGTCCAAACTGGAGATACCTGAGGAAATCACCAGAGTCATTGAGCCCATCAAAGACAACGACGCTGCTATCCGTAACTATGGCATCCACCAGGCAGTGGAGATGTGCCGTGTGCTGTTGGACAGTGGGAAGGTACCAGGCCTCCATTTCTACACTCTGAACCGAGAGGTGGCCACCATGGAGGTGCTCCGGCAGCTGGGGCTGTGGACAGAAGACCCCAGGTCAGTGACCCCTCCGTCTGCTCACACAGTTTCAGTAAAAGTCAGAAACAGTTGTAGAATTTGAGGGAAGAGAGAACACCCCACAGACAAAGCTGTCTTGTTCACATCTGATTGACCTTGGAGTGGTTATTGATCATAAGCTGTGCTGGAAGCCACATATAAACTTCTTAAAGAATAAAATATCAAAAACCATGGCAATTCTATATAAATGTAAAAATATCTTAATAACAAATTCATTTTTTTTGTATCAATCCCTAATAAAACCATACATAACTTATTGTATAGAAGTGTGGGGACACACATTCAAGTCAGTCACCAAACCAATTTTTCTACTTAAAAAAAAAAAGCTATGCAACTTATAAACAAAGTCGATTATAAGCATCCAACTAATCAATTATAATGAACTCAAATTCAAACAACTGGTGGATTTCAAAACTGGACAGCTTATGTTCAAAATTAACAACAACATGCTGCCTGACTGTATTCAGAAAATGTTCAATCTAAGACAAAGCCATTACAATTTCAGAGGGGTGTGTATATTTAGAAAGTTAAAAACCAGAACCAACACCAAATTACAATGCACTACGGTAACAGCTGTTAATTTATGGAACAAATTGGAGAATGACTTAAAAACATGCAATACCATAATCTTATTTTAAAAAGTACGTACAAACAGGATGGTTAATTTATATAAGTTAGAGTAATGAGTGGTGACACGTGCTATGCTGCTGCTATTTTTGTTTTGTTTTGTTCTGTATGTTTGATTTTTTGAGGAGGAAGGAAGTAGGGGAGGAAGAAGGGAAAGGAGAAGAAGAAGGAAGGGAAAGGAATGGAAGAAGAAAGGGAAATCAAATTAAGCAGCTTCTCTCTTTTCAGTCTTTTGTGATTGCTTATTTATTTTATTAATAAATAACAAATTGTACATCTTAAAACTTTTAAATTAACTTGAGTAACAGGGTAGGTGTAATAAGCTATGCTTCAGCCTATGCCTTTTCGGTCCAAATTTTCTTTTTCTGTTTACTTATTGTTTACTCTGATCGATATTATTTTTTTATTTTATTTTTTTCTCTCTGGTCTTGTTACTTCTCTTTTAATGACACGTATTGACCGAAATAAACGAAACGAAACGAAATATCAAGTCTAAACAGGTTTAAACGGAACCAAAGAGCTGACTTGGTGAATCTGGCTGTGTGGAGAGGGTTCCTGCTTTTTGGCTGCGATTCCGATTGTCTTTGTTTCCAGGCGGCCTCTTCCCTGGGCTGTCAGCGCCCATCCCAAACGAAAGGTAGAGGACGTTCGACCCATCTTCTGGGCCTCCAGACCCAAGAGTTACATATACAGAACCCAGGACTGGGATGAGTTCCCCAACGGCAGATGGCAAGCTCCATTACACCCTCGACAGATTTTAAGTGACAAAAGTGAAGTAGTGGTTTCAGTATCAGTGAATAAATGTCAAATCTGTTTGACTTCTTCAGGGGCAACTCTTCATCTCCAGCTTTTGGCGAGTTAAACGACTACTACCTGTTCTACTTGAAGAGCAAGTCATCCAAAGATGCTCTGCTGCAGATGTGGGGGGAGGAGCTGATGAACGAGGAGAGTGTGTTTGAGGTGTTCACCTGCTACATCACAGCTCAGCCCAACCGCAGTGGACACAAGGTAAACAGAGACACACTACAGGACAACACCCGGTGTCCTGCAGTGTCTCTTGATGCAGTCACAACATCATCACTACTTACTGAAACTCCAACTATAGAATTCCTGTGTGAGACTACGATGTTAAAATCTCTGGACGTTATGGATCAATATAAGATTTATCAAACAAAGACAGATTTGAATCAGACAAAGCAACGAGGTGTGATCACTTTTGCTGTCTCCAATCAGACACTGTAGTACATGTAGTGTAAGTGGTTCACATGTGTGTGAATTTCAACAGGGCTAAGTCGCCACAAATCAAACACTGCTGTTGTGCAAACGTGGCAATCACAGCACGTGACCTTGACTGTCACCAAGCTGCCACCTGCTTTGTTCACTTGACTTGAACTGAAGGAAAAACATGCTCACCGGGGAATTGACCATTTCTGGTTAACTGGGAGTTTTGTGGGCCACTGGGCGGAGCCTGAGACTTACAGGTGGGGGAAACTGAATGAGAGCATGTTCACACAGTGTATTAAGGCCTTTGAACACTGAGTCCGTTTTTTTCGTCCGAGATTGCGGCACGTTAAAAAAAAAGACCTCATGTTGTTGTCTGTCATTTAAGTTTTCGAAACAGGTTTGATTTTCAGTGTTTTCCACAACCGTGAAAATGCTTTCTGGCCAATCACATCAGTGTTTCGAGGCTGTTAGGTCCTGCTGAGGTGTGTGTGTGTGTGTGTGGCTTCAGTAGAGCTAATAATCTATTAAACTAGACCACTGACATCCTAAAATAAACAGTACAAGTGATCATGATAATTCAACAGCTCATTTAGAAGCAGCTCTCTTTGCTCTTGACGTCCTCTCAGATTCTTATTTCTTGACAAGTTAGAGGACCACAAAGTCACCCTCACTGAGTGACAACTTTTGTCTCCCTTTCCCAAGTTTGGAACAGAATATAAATGCATGCGATTGAAACACATCGGACTCGGTGTGTAAGACGTCTGTATGTAATGATTTTTGTCAGGTGACAGATTAAAGGTTCATGAGGCAAGATTTGTGAAGAAATGCACATGCGTTTTAAGTTACTGCTAATGGGCGATGAAGCGTTCAAAACCAAAAAGAATGAGCCCACTCGCGTATCTCTCTGTTGCCTTGAACAGGCTGTGTGCTGCATAATGCGCTGCAATTCTGGGTCCGAATTTCCCGCGCTGTCCGCGGATGTGACGTCAAATGACGCTGCATGCGCGTCCTCGACAGCTTCGGCTTTCCACCGCTTGCGACCAGCGGTCGGCGGATGTCTTGCAGCCTGAACAGTCATGTGAGCAGCAAGTAGAGCGGCGGCGGCCGGTGTGCTGCTGACCTGATGCCTGGGTGGTCAACCTCCGGGTGTCGCGGTAAATTGAGCACTGTACAATGAGCGCGGCATGGCGCATTTACTGTTTATTAACAGCCAAGCGCGACGTGTGTGTGTGTGTGTGTGTGTCGTGAGAGAGACAGCAGGTAGAGGGGCTGACTGGCAGAGATGAGAGATAGTGAAAGCTGCGGCGAACCCAAACCAAACTAGTCTGTGGCGGCTGATTAATGGAAAACACTGGTATAGTAACGTTATGCCGTTTCCAATTCAGCCACAGTGTCACTGTCACATCATCAGCTGCACTGCTGTGGAGAGTTGATGCGCGCTCCCGCACCAGCTTGGCTGATGGCTGCAGTAACCCTGACGGCCGCTACGGCCGTTGTATCACTAATGAGTTTTATTCCTTGATCTTGCCTCAAGCTCCTTTAAAGCAGTACTAAAGAACTTTCAGTTTTGGTTGAGTTTGGCGGCGCCAGTGGCCCAAAGCGGTAGTGTTTTGCTTGAAGGAAGACTCCATTTCCCATGAGCACTAGCGCGTACAGCCGTAAACATCCTGATCTCCTGGTGCATGGAAATGAACAGAAGACGTCCAAACTAAGTTTGTGTTACCAGCGGGTCATTTCACAGTAAACACACATACACAATCCGACGGAAAGGTGCCGCATTGCCTGTTCCCTCCTCGTCATGACTCGCGAAAGTGAAAGTGAAACTTAAGTGAGAGCCGGTGTCCTACCATGCTCCTCAATGCTGCTTAGTGCCAGTGAAGGCAATACAGACCATAATGATACAGACCCCCTCAGGCCATGACAGAGGTGTCATTCAACCTGTTGTAAGTCCATGTACCATCACAAAAGTTATGAAAATATTATATGAAGGTTGAAAAGTTACTTAGTGTTGGTTTAAAAAAACGCATACGAAAATAATGGACTCAGTCATGTAGTGTTTTTCAAACTTGAGTCCCATGGAGTCAGGGTACAGTTAGCCTAGCTAAGCATGAAGACTGGAAGTGGGGAGACAGCTAGGTTTGGACAAAGACATCAGGTCACAAACTGTCATCATATCCAAGACTCCAGGTTTCTTCTCCTTGTGCCAGGTGATGTGTTTGCCGTGGAACGATGAGCCTCTGGCCCCAGAGACCAACCTACTGAAGGATGAGCTGGACAAGGTGAACAGACGAGGAGTCCTCACCATCAACTCTCAGCCCAGCATCAACGGCAAATCTTCCACAGACCCTGTAGTGGGCTGGGGACCTGCCGGAGGTTACGTCTTCCAGAAGGTAGTGGACACTGTTGGTCTTGTCGGTGTGTTTTGGATGGAGTGGTTCAGGAGAGGGAGGGGTTTGGCTCATGGTCCTCTTGTTGTAAATCCAACAGGCCTACCTGGAGTTCTTCACATCCAGTGAAAACGTCAACGCTCTCCTTAAAGTACTGAAGAAGTACGAGCCCCGTGTCAACTACCATATCGTCAATGTGCATGTAAGTTTAAACAGCGAGTTCGTCTGAGTTTGTGCGTTTTGTACGTTTGTCTTTGGGTCTACATCGCATCATGGTGAACATTTTGTGTTCAGGGCCGTAACCTGACCAACGCCCCCGACCTGCAGCCCAACGCGGTGACGTGGGGGATCTTCCCTGGCAGGGAGATCGTTCAGCCCACGGTGGTGGACCCAGTCAGCTTCATGTCCTGGAAGGTAAGAGCCCATCCTGCTGTCCTGCAGCCTTGTTCTAGCTGCCATCCTCAAGTAACCAACAATATGTTTGTATATTAAAGGACAATTCCGGGCAAATTCAACTCGGGGGTGTATTTTCCTAACATTTTAGGTCTAAAAGAAGGACTCTGAAGATTTTCAGTTTAATTGCTCCTGTTTTGCGGTAGTTGTGTCTGTCCCCGCATCGCCACGGCAGCAATGAATGGGAGCGGATGCAAGTTCTGCTGCTTAGGCTGTTTACATCCCTCAAAGCCGCAATTTTTTTCCACAGACAGCGTCAGATGGCTACTCAAACATGCACCGACAAGTTTATTTACTTCAAGCAAGCCGACATGTTTGTAAAACTAGATCTAATTCAAAGTCTCCTGGAGTCTCGCGTGAGACCCAAGTTGCCGTGCTCGGTGTGTTCAGGTGCAGTGGGAAAGCTCCCGTTTGTGTCATAAACACAGGAATATCAACTCTTGACTTGCTTCAAGTAAAAAAAACTTCTTGGTGCATGTTTGAGTAGCCACCTGACGCTGTCTGTGGAAAAAAATGTACACTTGAAGTTGAATTTGCCCGGAATTGTCCTTTAAATATACAACAGTGCTCCGTGTCTTTTGTGGGATGTAGAGAACTGTCATCTATTGGCCTCCTCATGTTTCAACCATTTATTTGTAATGTAAGCAATAATAATACATTTCATCACATCATAATGTCATATTGATATACTATATTTCCTAAAGGGAACTATGCAAGTCAGGTCGTTTTTCCTCTGTGTTGCTAACCCTCCTCACCTCCATGTGCATTTGTTTACAACGAAGCCGGCGAGAAATCAATCAATAGAGCGGTGGATAACGTTATATGATGTTTGGACGTGTATATTTGTGTAGTCTTATCTGTCATAAACAAGAGATTAGGGTTTGTGTCGCGGTGCCCAGAGCTGGGACACCGGGTCAGTGGCGCTGATCTTACAAAGTTGTTTTTCAGCCAAGATTTAGTTTAGTTGAGTTTATTATGGATCCCCATTAGTCACTGCCTCAGCAGCAACTATTCTTCCTGGGGTCCTACGTTACAATACAAAATCATATATATGCTCAATCTGAAAACACATATACAAATATTACATACATGTTAAAATGTTTAAGAAATTTGAGACAATTCTCCAGACCTATCCTGTAACAGCCGTCATTCTGCCTCTTAACAAGTTGCTTGTCATTTATTAAACAATAACAATTACTCCAAAGCTGTTTAATTAAGGTAAAAAATGTAGCATTGCTAGGGTAAAAATCCTGCATAGTTCCTCTTTAATAGTATATCCCCACTTTAAATTGAAATGAAATATGAGAAGAAGAACCCTGAATCAGAGTCCTGCACGGGTCCAATTTTGGAACTCTGCCCTGAATCCTTCACAGTATCAAGATTAGATCACAGTCCTGATTCGGTTCATCACTGCAGAAGATTTTAATCCATTTGTCCAAAACTGTGTGGTTGGTGAGGACCTGTGATTAGGAGAATGGCCAAAAGATCATGACAATCTTTGTTGGTAATTGATCTGCATCCTGTCTCTTCCCTGGTGTTATATCAACATCTTGAAGAGAAATTGTGATTCCAACCTGTCCAACACTTTACTGCTTCTTTTGAATGATTGTCTGCTCGCCACTTTTCTTCCCACAGTCCTCTGTCACACTTTCTTCTTAGTTTATACAGAGTATTCATGAAGTGCTATATGTACAAATTTTAATTTGAGAGTTCATTAATTGCTCTTGTCCATCCTCCTGTTTCCCACATGCACTGAAACTCCTCAGACTTGGACAGCTGCTGGGGACAGTAGTTGTGGTTCTGCTCAGCTGGAGAGCTGGTACAAGTGACGCTGTGCCAGACTCACCAAGGTTACTGAGCAGAGCAAGAGGTGCTGTCACCAGCTGCACTTAGCAGGCCAGTGGGCCAATGGGCATTGAACCTATTAAATGTAATTTCTAACTATATCTAGATTAATCTGAGTAGTAGTAGGAGTAGTAGTAATATATTGTGTAGATGGATCATGGTAAAGTAAGATTGTCCACAAAAGAAGATTGTTGAGATGATTGTTCAGTCCCCACTCATCTCCTGCAGTTGTTAAAGGTTCACACATGAAGTTTGGGGGGCTGGGTCAAATCCCTGTATTATGAAAAGGTCTAATGGGCTACGGAAGAGGATTAGGGCCGCTGTGGGGGGAAAAAAAGTGAGTTCTGATTTTAAAGTCAGAATTCTGAGATTATTTTTGATTTTTCTTTTTAGAGAAAAAAAATCCCCAGAGCTCCAGAGACAGTCTAGAGCTGCGTTCCGATCCACAGTTTACTTGGACAGAGCCCCCTACTCCCTGCTCCCTGCACAGGGAATCTGCCGTAGGAAACTTCATTTAACCGATATTACACCAATCGGAACACCCTGCAACGTCACAGCTGTTTCCGGTCGAGTTTAAAAATAAAGTTTTTAAGTTTCAAAATGTTTCACGCCACTATCACCGTTTAGACAGATCTGAAATGATTGAAGAAACATTACTATTTCTGTGTGCACAAGCAAAGCAGTTTTGTGTTACAATGCGTGGTATTTATTCAGTTTGGGGGTATCAGGGTGTGTAGAAAGCATCAGTGGCTCAGCTGACAGGAAAGCTAACGGCTGTCGCTAAGCTAACGGCGGTAGCTAAGCTAACGGCGGCAGCTAAGCTAACAGGACGTCAGCTGTTAAAACCCTCCCGTTGTCGGACACGACATGAAACTACTCTTGTTAGCTCAATCATGTTGTAACTAAGATATTCGCCGGAAAAAATATTTTTTCATGGACCGTTTATTGAGCCACTGAGCTATTAAAGTTAAACAGGTAGCCATTAGCCCTGCCAATTTACGTAACGCACGCAAAGACGGTTTACGCACGTAAACGGACCGCAATGGCTGATGGGTAATATCGGTTGTCAACATCCGGTGAACTGGGCGAAGTGAGGAACCGTTGTTCACTCCCTCCCTGCACAGTTCACAGTTCCCTTCAAACTGCTCCCTGCGGTTTGGAACCACACTGAACATGGCGGAACACCCTGTGCAGTCCACTGCGCAGGGAACTTCAGGTCGATCGGAACGCACCCTAGGAGATTATTATTTTTTTAACAATAAAAAAAAAGTCTGAATTCTGAGGAAAAGGTCAGAACTCATTTTCTTTTCCACTGCGGCCCTAATCCTCTTCTGTCACCATGTTGTGTTTGTGTGATTGATGTCACCAGCAGTTTTTTGGTCTGGTGGATCTTGTCTGACTGTCCCCATGTTGTCCCCAGGACGAGGCCTTCGCCTTGTGGATCGAGCAGTGGGCCAAGCTGTATGAAGACGAGTCTCCCTCGCGGATGATAATCAAGTACATCCACGACAACTACTTCCTGGTTAACCTGGTGGACAATGACTTTCCTCTAGAGAACTGTCTGTGGCAGGTGATTGACGATATGTTTGAGCTTCTCGATGCTCCTCCAGAGACACTCAGTGACCTGACAGTGTCTGAATAAAGTCCCACATTTCGCACAGGTTTTTTTAAGGAAAATAACATAACACTATGGAGTAGGGGTGTCAACATCTACACGTGTAAACGGGTACACGGATAACAAATCATAACTGTTTCGAAAAATCAATAGCCGTTGACACGTCTTTTTTTCTTCTTCCTCCTCCTCGTTCATTTCTCACCAATATAGTATTTTTAGGGGTGATAATGTTGCCTGAAAGCTTCAGATAATAATGGAACTGCGTGTCAATCCCATGGATCTATAATATAATCAGGGGTGCAAACTTGTCACCTTTCGGCGAAATTCGCCGTTTTGGATCCCAAATTGGTCATTTATCTGATTCGTGTAAATCCGCAATAAAAAAAAATTTGAGGGGGGGGGGGGGGGGGGGGGCGTGCGGCGAGTCGAGGCGAGCCGAGCCGAGCCGAGCCAATGCACCTGTCTCTTTAAGGCGCATGCATCATCTGGATGACAACGAGTGGTGGCAGCGCTCCTCTTCTGTCCAGCAACACACACCTAGCTTCACTTTTAATACAGACTAACTAACGCGACTTTTTGAGCATGGTATGGGACCGCGTGTGTGTGATGATCGCGATCGCGGCCAATTAGCGATTAGCGCGTTTAGCATTAATTAGCTCCAGTGTCTCCCTCTTCTCTGGAGGAGGGTCTGGCGAGCAGCAGCAGCAGCAGCAGGAGGAGGAGGAGGAGGAGGTTGACTGACTGTGGCAGGACCTCTACCTCTGTTTTCACTTTATGTTGCTGGTAAATAATGTGGTTGTAAAAGTAGTAGGCTAAAGTTAAATTATTTAGCATGCACTAATTAAAGGGGCAGAGCTTTAAGAGACATTTTAGCTTTTATATTTTATAAGATATATTTTTTGTAAGAACCACAATTAATAAATATAGGTTATATATTTCAGTGAATATCTAATTGTTCTTAGCATTTGTTAGATAACTTTATTTGCCCAGTAAATTAAAACATGTTGGAACTATCAATGTCTCCTCCCTTGAGGCCAGAATCTCACCTACTTTTAACCTCAGACTGTCACAATGATGGATCAGATGTCAGACTGCCTCATTCTTTCAGTTTTAACCTGAATATACAAGACATGATTGATTTTCCCAACAATCAAAGTATACGAAACCGAACCGAAAACCATGACCACAAAACCGTGAAGCGAACCGTTTTCTTGAACATCTTTTAAATACATATTGCCGCTTAATATGTTTTATGTAACCTATGGCATTTTTAAGCTTCATGTGTGTTATTGGACAGAAAGAGCAGCGCTATCTCGGAGCATAGCCTACGTAGCCTACAGAAAACACATTTACATCAATAAATAAATGTTTCACAATGAACCAATCAGTCTGTATTAAATTTTATTTAGTTTGAAGGCAAGGTTTGCAAGGTTCATCTGATGGACATCAAGGGACAGATTCTCCAAGTTTTGCACAGCTTTTGCTCATGCTAAACCTGCACAGGCTGAAGACCCTCTTCACGTGTTTCAAAACCAAACACAGAGAGACAGATTGTGCAGGTTTAACAGGAGCAAAAGCTGTGCTAACCTGAGTAAATCTGGACCCTAGTCTCATGCTAAAATTGACTGTAAATTCACCTTTAAAGTTGGTTTAAAAAAAATTTCCCCAGGGGAGCATGCCCCCGGACCCCCCTAGGGGGTCGGTATCTTGTCACCTTTTTTACCCCTGATGAGTTTGCACCCCTGATAATACATCCATGGTCAATCCCCCCTCACTTTATCTCCGCGTAGCCTACCCGTCTCTCTCCAGCTGTCCTTTCAAAATAAAGGAAAGGAAAAAAAAAACACTGACTCCTCCGGCCTGTACTGCGAAGGAGGCTCAACATAGCCAGGCTTTGTGTTCATGTTCCAGCTTAACAAAACCTCAAGCCCCGGTCTGAGTTAACACGGTACTACGAAGCTGGTTATCAAGTTGCTCCTGACGCTCAGGTCAACAGCTGAGCAGCGTATCCCCTCAGCTGAACATCTGCAGGCAGAGACGCTCAGAGAGAAAGTAAACAGCAGCGGATCAGCTGACCTCTCCCTCCGGTCAAACGCTCCGTTCTGATCCAGCTCCACTGGACTTTCAAAGTAAAGGTGACGCGGCTGATACTGAGTTAAATAGTGAAACAGTGGCGCTTTTATAGCCGATTTTATGATTAAACTGAACACAACCTGGTCGGGACCAGGTTATGAGCTAAGCATAAGTTAATCTATAAGTGATCTAGCCGGGTTAAAAGAGAGACACCTTTGTAGTACAGGAGAGCCTGGCTTTAGACTCAACATACCTCGCTAACCCACTAAACTGGCTTCACCCCTCCGTCTCCTCTCTCTCCACGTTCTGTGCCGGTGGGGTGCGTTCACGCTCAGCACAATGTCTGAACGGAGCGGAGCCCCAATGAGCCCCGCGGGCACACAAGCAGCGCATCAATGTCATCTTGCGGCCCGGAGCTGAAATCAAACGCACCCCTCCTGCTGCGGTCGAGTTGAACAAACTTGTAAATGAATGCAGCTCTCGATCCGACCCTTCCTTCTATTCTGACTCTTTTAAACAGTAACAATAGAACCATTTAATTATATTATAGATTTTCCATCTGTGCTGAACATAAGAATTGTTTGAAATTAATAATAATAATAATAATAATAATAATAATAATAATAATAATAATAAAAAGCCTTTCCCATATAGACACCTGTCTCTAACATATGCCGGTCATTTCGGCTCATATGCAACCCAGTATCATCTCTTCGGTTAGAAGCCTCGTTTACACGTGTAGAAAAAATTGTAAACGTTGACACCCCGACTATGGAGTCAATATTTTATGCATTATCAACAAAAGCTGCTATAAGAGTAAGAAGTGTATTTCACAGTATTTTCTTAAGACTTTTTATAAATGTTTTTTTTAAGCATTTGAGTTCATGGAAAATCTGATGGTAAAATGAACCAGCGCTGTCCTAGCTGAACAAGGAGGATCAGGACCATCAGTAGCTTTATCCATGAACTCCACTCAGACCCAGTTTCTTATGGACAGAGCTCACTGAAAAACAGCTCATGAGAAACTCCCATAAAAATGAATAATGAGTGCGCTGTGTACTTTTTTAAAGTGTTTCTCAGAAAATGTTTTATTTTCATAGAGGGAGAGTAAATCAGATTGTGTAGTTGAATACGATTTTTGATAGTATACTGATGATAGATACAGTATGTACCGTTCTGAGTGAAA
Organism: Trachurus trachurus; assembly: GCF_905171665.1. Lineage (NCBI taxonomy): Eukaryota > Metazoa > Chordata > Actinopteri > Carangiformes > Carangidae > Trachurus > Trachurus trachurus. The sequence goes on along the minus strand of NC_139901.1, from coordinate 393,568 downwards.
CAGATGTGAGCTGTGTGTGAGTACAAGTTTTTAATCTCATGTTGATGCTGTAACGAGTAAGAGTTGGACAAAGCGATGATGATCCTAGTTACACTGCTGCCTTAAAGGTTTTAAATGTCGTATTTATTTGTTCTGCTGTTCAGTACTGTACTATGAGTAACCTGCTCACTGTGTTACTAAGCAGTTCACTTATATATTTATAATGAATGTGGAGCAGAGGTGAGGAGTCACATGATTTGAAAGTCAGACAGTTGTCTTAAATTGGAGGACTTGAGACTTGCTTGTCTGATGTTGATGAAAGACTTGATTTGGAGTCAAGCATCAACCTCCTGAACTGAAAAAATGAAGCCAACACTGAAGTGCCAAAAACTGCAGTCCCTTGAATGGCCACCAGGAGTGAGGCAGGTCAATTTCTATAGATGCCCATGTTACAATGTACAACTTTAAAGCAGAAATAAACATGTTTACAACCTGATACAAAAAACTGTTTTGGTCTCTATGGTTCAATTCATCCTGTTTATAGAGTGAATTTTTTATATAATCCATTCATTAAAATGTTATTTAGGTTTAAAGCTAAGCCTTAGTAACAATAATTGTCAAGATCATTTTTTCACAGTATGTAAAATTCTCTTTTTGAGCAGGTGATTTCTTTTGTAATGCCTATTGCAACGGCTCTCATAGGGAGGGGCTTAACATGTGAGTTGCAGCTAGCCTCGTAAACCAGCCACTCCCGGAAATGCATTTCATTTCATTTCTGAGGGAGAGTCTGGCCTCATTCCCCCTGTAAGCGTTTGGGGTGGGCGGGAATAGTAGCGTTGACAGACAACCCCATTCAGCCAATCAGCAAGTTGGTGTAGTGACGGGGCTTTGCACCAGTCGGTCCCTGATTGGCCAACGTGCTGTGTCAATCACAGCGGCGACGCTGATTGGCTCGGCCTTCTGAGGGTTTCAGGCCAAACACTTAGAGCGGGGATGAGGCCAGACTCTCCGATGGAATGAAATGAAATGCATTTCCGCGAGAGGCTGGTTTATGAGGCTACGTTGCAGGGGGAAAGAGAACAAAGCACAATGCAGGTTCCACAGCTCGTAATAACAAGAACTGGGACGTGCTGACTTACTTCCACCTCTGATATGGAGTATTGGTGCACACACTTTGACTGGCTTCATTAGGTTGTTGTCAGATGGAGCTGTGCTGCCACGTCCAAAGTCCGAAGGCCAGAGAGCAGATGACATAGGTGGGATTTCCCCCAATAGCCTACTGAATAACTCCCATCAACAAATCAGTGTACAAATCATCATCATGCTGAGAAGTGGTGTGAGCTGATGTTAAGTCCAACCACTACACGGTTTACTCTGACCTCGGGCTTTTGACTGGATCATTTGCATCAGTCAGACCATCAGCAGGCATATTCATAGACCTGTACACATGGAAATGTGCCAAGTGGTAGTGGAGCACAACTCTCCTGAGAGTATCAGAATAAACACATCAAAACTTATAGCAGAGGCAAATTCATGAAACCAGGTTGAACTATGGCTTTATTCTGAAAAACAATCTCCATTACAATTATGGCAATTTCTCTTATGGGCTATCTGTATGTTGCCTGGATATTTTTATTTTATTTGTTGTACCTATATGAATGTGAAACATGCCACACAATTTTTATATAATTATTAGCAGCTAACGGCATGCTAATTTTAGCATGCTCACACCATAAAGCAGATATAATGTTCACCATTATTTACTTCTTAAATGCTAGTGTGCTAATAAGAATTAGGAAACGGATGAGATGATCACCACAATTAGCATCTTGAATCTTAGCATGCCCACATGCTCAGCTATGATGTTTACCAATATTCACATCTTGAATATTAGCATCTTAACACTTCATAATAACCTGCAGGCCTAAATACTGCGCATAGCTAAGGCTGATGGTGGTGCTAAAGGAACAGTGATTGGGCACACAATTCACACCACAAACTCAAGTCCTTCCACAGTTTGTGTTGTTGCCTATAGCCTAACTCTCGGAGTAAACAGGACTACATGGTGTGACCCATCCACACTCTGATTGGAAACTTCTGTGGTTTTACTTTGTTGCACGGTGGAGTCACTACAGCATGTCAGTGTAACTTTTGTCTGGGTAATATTACATCAGCCAAAGTTGTTGTAGTAGGCCTACCTACCATGCACATGTTGGCAGTGCCTGTTGCCTATTGACTCATAGTAAACACACTCCCATTTGTTTTTGTCACTCATTACACAGTGGGAAAAATTCCAGTGAACAGTGGGTTTGTATATTTTATTTTTATTTACAGTGTGTAGTTCTGTTAATCACAGCAACTTCACAGCTCTTAGTTGTTCAAGATATCCGGTGATGTTTTGTGATCTTCAGTTTGCTTTAAATGGATTGAGTTGATTAGATCTTTTGCTGCATGTGAAGAAGTTTAACTGCAACAACAAACCTTTTGAGTGCATGGTAAATAATTACAATACACAAAAGTAACACAATTCACATATAAAATATTGTGCCCTCTAGTGTACATATAGAAATGTAACTGAGTAAGAGGTATACTGAGGATATTATGAAAGTCATTTGTGCCAGAAAAATACATAAATAGGTTGAAATACGTAATATTGACATTTATAAAATAATTGACTGGGTAAATTATATAACTCAACTATAAATTCTTAAGTGTCTTTGACTCAACATTACTGTATGTATTACGATAAGAGGAGATATATGGTTTTGGTTAAATCATGTTAACTGACATTGTCATTATCTGTTATATCTTAAGTCTCTCCACCTTTTAGAGCATGTGCATATTTTCCAAAATGTAAGACTTTTCCTTTAATGTTGTATAAATAAGTGTCTAATTCTCTATGAGCTCCACAGTGATTCACTGGACAAAGTCGACCAGGTGAGAGTCTGTGGTCAAAGTTTTTAGTTTCCCCCTTCAGAAGCTCAGAACCTTCAGGATCAGCGACACAGAGAGACCGTATGAGACACAAATTTCTCATAATGTTAGTTGCTCATTTACACAGTGTTGATTCATGACACAACAACAATAACAAAGACTACATCCACACATCTACACTCATGTTTTAAAACAAAAGAAAAGCCTTTTGGCCTCCTACTCCAGAGTTTTAGAGCCACAAAAACAGAGCGTTTTGGAAACGCTGCTGACTCCATTTATTGTTGGACAAATTCAGAGATTTAGATGTCCACAGTCACTCTCTGATTGGGTCTCACTGTCCAAGACTAGAAACACAGCTTGTGAACATCAGTAGAGCCCGGACATCAGCCATCACATGGAAGGTGACACTTAGTGTTGTGCTCATTCTGAGCTCACCTTTACCCACAACATCAGCACCACAAAAAATATCTTTCTGTATCAAACAAACATGCGCTAAAAATCTGATAACAGAGTTTCCCTCCACTACTGTAGCCTCCTATGAGTGACCCCATGGTTCACTCTTCACAATTGTGAGCAACAAAAGGTTTTAATCTAATATTTAAGCATTACACCTGACACTTCAAACCTGATCCTTTGAACACCAAAATAGAAAATGAGAGTAGCCTATAGTGAATAAGAATATTGCAATATAATATTTACAGTCTAAAGCCCACCTCACAAGTCTATGAGATCCCCCTTTACTTTTATCACCACAGCCGGAGCTGAAAACAGATCTCCTTTCCTCAGTGCATTACATTACAGTCTGGTTGAAGACTAAACCTCTTATGTAATGCTGACTGTAACTGTAGTTTATAAGAAATGTTAGATTGATAGTGTTCTTGCAGTGTACCCCCATTGTAGTGGGTAGCTTTGACTGTGAGCATGTACAGCTTGGTAGCTCTCAGAGGTCGGGGTCGTCCCCCCTGAGGGTGCTGAACTCCTCAGCAGCAGAGTATTTGTCAGAACCACGACCAGCTGATTGACGGAAACCTGCGGCAATCTCATCGAAGGTACGGCCCTTGGTCTCTGGTACCTTGAAGTAGGTGAAGACGAAGAAGCCCAGCAGCAGGACTGTGAAGATGATGAAGACGTACGGGCCACAGAGTTGCTGCAAACAAGGCAAAATAGGATGGATTTTGAATTGTGAGCATGAACTCCAGCATGTTAAAGGGATAGTTCACCCAAAATTGAAATTTCACTCATTATCTACTCCCCCTCATGTGGACTAAGGGCTGGGAGAAGTTTCAGAGTCCTCCGTGGCTTCTCTGAGTTACAGGGGGTCTCGGCGTTGCGGTGCATGTCCATATAACGGTTGCAAATGGATACCAACTGTCTTCATAACAACAAGACACACCAAAAAACATCCAAATACCTCCATGCTGCTCGTATGTAATGTCCGTCTTGTATTGAAGCCCCGAAATGCGAAATTGTCCCGAAAAAATTTAAATAAGTCTATATTTCAAGCTTGTTTTGTAGCGGAAGCTTCTCCTCCCGGTTCGTCAAATTTGGATGAACCAGGGTCTGTCCTCTTCCCAGTTCGTCCAAATTTGACGAACCGGGAAGAGGAGCTTCGAGAAGCTTCCGCTACAAAACAAGCTTGAAATATAGACTTCGGGACAATTTCGCATTTCGGGGCTTCAATACAAGACGGACATTACATACGAGCAGCATGGAGGTATTTGGATGTTTTTTGGTGTTGGTATCCATTTGCAACCGTTATATGGATATGCACTGCTACGCCGAGACCCCCTGTAACTCAGAGAAGCCACAATTTCAATTTTGGGTGAACTATCCCTTTAAATAATTAGTAAGGTTCATTTGTGGACAACAGCTGTCTTACCTCAACATATTGGAAGGACATGCCCACTAAGAAGTTGGCTGACCAGTTTGAAAAGCCGGCGACTGCGATGGCAGCAGGCCGGGGCCCCTGGCTGAAGAGCTCAGCCACAATGAACCAGGGAATGGGGCCGGGGCCAATTTCAAAAAATGCTACAAAGCTGAAGATGGCGACGATGCTGATGTAGGACATCCATTTGAGCTGGTCCTGAGGGATGGCACGTCACAGATACTTTCAGTTCATTTCCTATGAGAAACTGAATAGATGAGGTAAAGGTGATCTCAAAAAACACTTACCAACAGCGCCATGGCAACCGTCAGGAACATTGCTGAAACGGCCATTCCCATCAAACCAACGAGATGAAGTGGTCTTCTGCCCGTTCGCTCCACAATAAACAGCTACAAAGGAGAGGAGGGGTCTTGTTACATGACAACGTCTGTGTTACCAACATTTCGATAATAATGGTTGATGTGTGACTTACAGAGACCACAGTAAAGGCAGTGTTCACCACTCCTGCACCGATGGTCGCATAAACAGGCTGCGACACACCAGCTCGCTCAAAGATCCCAGTTGAGTAGTAAAACACCTAAAGGCAAAAATGTTACACAGGGAACAGTTGGTGTTAGTGTGTAATAATGAATGATTGTGTGGAGTTAGAGACTAGACACTGAGGGCTTGTTCACAACAAGGTGGAAGTGGCCACCTGGCACACAGGCCACAGTCTGACATGAGATGATGAAGAACTAAACTGTTGTGTGCAACAGATGAATTTGGACACAGTCTCTGTGAAGTCTGACTATTTGTTATTTGTAAGAACACAGTGTGTCTTTGTGAAGCCAGTCTCTGTAAGAATTGGCCTCTCTGATTTGAGACTTGATCTCAGTGTCAGTATCTTCTGGGTCAACATAAAAAAATGAAATGAGTTGACAGTACATCAGGTCACCTTCTCTCCCAGCTGCAGCTGATCAGTCCAGGTCCTGGTTGCATTTTTATGAGACCACCTCGACACCAATGAGCAGTTGTTCTAGTATGTGTATATATAATATTATTTCATGAGTTTGTTGTAGTTTTCCCTCCATGGACTTTAATAGAACCTGTCCATAGCTTTGCACTGCAGAAAGGTCAGTGTATCCATCCAATCAGTGTGCAGTGATGGACTACCAGTTGGCCTGCGAGGAGATTCCTATGCAGCTAGATGTCTGTGTCCTACTCCTAACCCTGTGGGTGATTTGACCCTCATTGGACTGAACCATGTGGCAGGAGTTCAGGATCCAGTGGTTCCTCTGCTCCTGTGACTTACAGCATTGATTCCAGAAAGCTGCTGTGAGAGCTGCAGCATGATGGCAACAAAGATGGGCTGGCGGTACATGGGGGAGCGGAACAGCTCAGGGATGGTCACTGTCTTCTCCCTCTTCATCTGTTGACTCTCCTCCTGCATCTCCTGCATGTCCTCGCTCACGTCATCAGTTCCCCGCAGCTTCACCAGAACTGGAAGAGAGAAGTTTGAGTCGTCAGTTCAAGCTTTCTAACAGCTGTAGTAGATCAAGTCATTACGGTATTGAGTGGAGAAAACTGTGTAAGTGCTATTCATAATTGTGTGTTTTGTCATGTTTGTGTGTCTCACTGCTGCGGGCTTTGCTCTCCTCGTTGCAGTTGATGAGGAGGTAGCGGGGGCTCTCGGGGCAGAGGGGCAGCAGGACACACTGCAGCACGGCAGGCAGCACGGTGAAACCCAGCAGGAGGGGCCACAGGGTGGCGTTCCCCATGATGGACTCAATCCCAAAGATCTACACAACATACACACATGATGCACTGTTTACACACACTGTACAGTACACACAGCGTTACATTCTGTCACAAGCAGGAGCATCATTTTAGTCCAGGTTCAGGCTCATCAACATCATCACAGCCTTGTTGTTCTGACCCATGGAACTTGATAAATTAACCTGGATACAATAATCTAATTATGGCCAATAATCAGGCTAAGGCCTAAGTCCAATTAAGATGTTTTGTGCCTGCAGGTTGCTTTTTGGAATCCACTTGGAGCACAGGACGTGTGTTTGTAGCCAAGATATACAATGGAAGACCAAGTGAACCCTATAAATGAAGCATCTCACCAACACAACAAAACAGTTAAGCAGCTGGTCTGATGTGTGTATGTGTATGTGTGTGTTGGTAAATTGGACAAAGGTTCAAAATAGTTTGACTAAAGAGTTTACATGACTGTCAGTTTCATCATATCAAATCGATGACGGTAGGTTAACTCCATCTTAGTCTCACAAATTCTGTAATCACCTTATGTTGTGATTAAGTTGTTAAGCTACGAAGCTCTCAAGCTTTCAAGTAAAAGCCAACCTGGACAGAGAGGAGTAACACCCCATCAGACTGTTAATGTGAAACATCTGTAGGCCTGCAGGCAGATTATCCACAGTCAAAAAGTCAGCAAAGCAGATTTAAAAAAAAAAGAAGATAAGTGAATAAATAACTGAATATTAGAGTGAATGATAAGGTGAAATAACAATAAGAGGGATTTATCAGAAAAAAAAATATCAGAGGAATAAAATTAACAAAAATATGACATTGTGTAAGAAGAGTATCAGAGTCCATGTCAGCAAGAGGTTCTGGTTGGTGGATGGGTCGACAGAGCGCAGTCATATGACACAGACAGAATTTGATTCCCATGAGAAAGTCTGTGCTGTTTCCATCATTTTGTTCGACAAAGATAACCACATTATCATGATTGTAACCATGACAACAAATAGTCTTGATGAATGTTGAAGAAGTACTATACTAAAACTAAAGACTAAAGACGGTTTTAGAGTATCTTTGCTCAAGCCAAGCCATGTTTATCACCGTAACTATGGCAACCACAGTTGGAAAAAACATTTTGTATGACTGCTCAGTTAATTTTTAGTTGGTTCAATAAAATACTTTTTTTTTTTTTTACCCCTTTGAATCTCGTATCTTACAAAAACCACTAATTACTGAAAAAATAAAATAAAATAAAAAAATAAAACATTTACTACTAATAAAACAACTGGGCCTTATTCCTTGTATAGTTTCTTCTGGATGTCTTGGGGGGTTGAAGTTTTTCCTCCCCACTGACACCAAGTGCTGCTCATAATATCTGACATTGTGGGTTTGAACACTATTACACTCCATATGATTCAATGATTCATTCTTAAAGCAGTGACGATGGGAAACTGAGGGATGAGGGGTCGATCTCACCTGGGCCATGAGAATGCCGATCACTACACCAAGCTGATGCAGAGTGCCTAACGCTCCACGGAGTGATGTCGGTGAGATTTCCTCAACATACATGGGCACAAAGCCAGTGGACAGACCAGAGTAGAGACCCACTATGAACCTGCCAATGATGAGCATTTCAAAGGAAGTAGCCAGTTTGGAGAAGCCCATGAACGCAGCAGCAATGAAGGCGAGTACGTTGGACATGAGCATGGAATTCTTCCTAAAAAAAGAGAATATTCATCAGTGTTGTCGTTCTCTTTTTCTTTTCTTTTTTTGAGGCGATGGTATCAACATTGCTGTTAGAGATGGGAGGAGTCACACCTGCCAAATCGGTTGACGAAGAGGCCGACGGAGAAGGAGCCGAACATCCCTCCCACAGAGAAGATGGCCACAGAGAGGGACCACAGAGCTGTGAGAGTGGTCTGAGGGATGGGCTCTGAAAACCTGCTGGTCCACGTCTCATTGTAGAAACTCTCAATGATCTAAAACACACAGCACCGCACAGTGAATTCAACATGTAAGACACAGATCCTCTGACTGCTCCTCTGGCACCATCACTGCAGATGTTCATGTTCTCAGAGGATGAATCCTGCCGGTGATCCTTGGACTGTCCTTACAGCATCACCAGGAATGTTTCAGCTGTTCAGTTCTAGGTGGACACCTCACATGTTTGGATATAACAACGTTACTATAATAACCAATGTGATCGTCAATTTTATTTGATACTTGATTTAGGCATCACAAGAGAATACTCACATTCTGAGGAGCGTTGATGACACCTGTGTTGTAACCAAACTGTAGAGAGCCAATCACAGCGGTTCCCACAGCCATCAACAGCTGAGGCGTCACCTGTCGTCATAACAGAGCAACACCACTGTGATGTACAACTTACAACATCTTAGAGGAAACATTGTACTGTTAATCAACTGCATTTATTTGCCTGATACTGTTTTCACTCTGCAACGTTATAACATTACATCCAAAACACATGTCGATGCACTGCAATAAATGAGAACAGCACACAACAAATAATAACCTGTGTATAAGGTGCCAACAATTACCCCCACCCACAAACTACTGGATAAAACCCTAATAAGACATGATAATGCAGGCTTTTACTTGTGGTAGATACTGTCATGACAGTATTCTAATGACACAGTCTACACCTGCTCTTGACGAACATAGTCCACACAGGCAGACAGATCTCTTTGAAAACACACATATACAAACACATTTTGACTGTCTCTTGGGGTTTGATCAGAACAGCAACAAACCCATCCATCCACAAAACTCTGCAGGAAGATTTACAGCAACATGTACAAGTCATTCATCCAGGTGAACAAACACAGCCCGGCTTCCTTCAGCATCATTATATCACAAGTGCAAATGTGCAATAGTTAAACAGCCCTTATATCTGGATTTACTAGATATGTACAGATAACTTCCACAAGTATATATATATAAGATACATAATATAATAATAGTGACTAGATTAGATAGATAGATAGATAGATAGATAGATAGATAGATAGATAGATAGATAGATAGATAGATAGATAGATAGATAGATAGATAGATAGATAGATAGATAGATAGATAGATAGATAGATAGATAGATAGATAGATAGATAGATAGATACTTTATCAAACATTCTGAAAGGGAGTACTTAGCTAATGCAGACAGATGTAGCAATACTATAAACACTCAACAATAGGTGTTGTTTCTAAAGGTGTTGCACAACAGATTTCTTTGCATTTAACATCACAAATCAAAATGAAGGTGTTCTGTTCTAACATCAGGGTTAGCCTATAATGTAGATTTAGGACACAGTACTGGTTGAGGGACCATGATCTGTATCAGATACTGTTACTGAACCTGCCACACACACAACCTGTGAAAGTGGAGGAGCACCTCTCACTGTATCAGCTAGTCAGTCATTTTCAAACATGTGATGCACTGATCACACAGCAGTTACCTGCCCACTGCACTCCATGCCGGCGGCTCAGATCCACTCACAAACACAGACTTGGTCCTCCACACAGAGGCAGAATCCAGCTCATCAATCAGATCAGTGTGTCTCTGGACAGAAACCAGTGGTCATGATGCTTCCTCTCCCGTTGTTCAGTCCCACATCAGTGTCAACACATCTCTCTGGGAGTCTCCCTCCATTCACCTGCTGCAGTAAGCAGATTAGTGACGTCAGCACTAAGTGGCTCTAAATGAGATGCCGTGCCTCCGGAGGAGCGGGAGTATCTCTGCACTGATTGGCTGAGGAAGAACACAGTAGTAATACATTAACAGATTAATAATCCTGGTGTTAGTATTAGAAGTGGATCAAATAGGTACTGACATAAACTATGAACTCTCTGACACAATAAGAAAGAGAACTGAAAAGGAACCACTTCTAGATTTGTTTTGTCACTCACTCAGCTGCCGTGCTGTTTATTACAACAACCTACATTTAAAAATGAAATGAAATGAAGATAATTGGGGGGAAAAGTATAGGACAAGATTCAAGAACATTACATTGACATGTTATCAATTTCTTATTAAGCATGGCAGGTCGTGGAAAACTGGAGATTTTAAACACTTCATCCATTCACATGAAAACATGTCACAAAAACACAATAACATGTAAAAACAAACAAACAAATAAATAAAACATCAACAACTCTGATACATCCGATACTGTCATAATGGAGCTGAACATTTTAATGTCTGAATGGAGTTTCTATGGCTGTGAAACATTCAGGAGGTGGGAAATCAAAATCCAGTGGAATAATCCACTGAATTTGTTGAACTTGACAGGAACATACAAGTGAGTTTGCAGAAATCCTTCCTGATTATAAACAGACTAATGGGACATTAAAATAAAAGAGTTCAGCTGAGTCTCAACTGGTTTTTAGGTATTTGTATTGTATCAGAGTAACTCCTTGATAACGGGCTGAGGTGCACAGCAAACTGCCAATGGCTAATCCAGAAAATGGATCTTCTAAAATGTGAAAAAATAAAAAGGCTAACAAGCTGGATCTGTCACTCACAGAATCCACTGTAACTTTAGAACAAATATTCACACAAGGGGAATATTTGACTGATTTATACTTAAGTCTAATTTCTCTAATGACCACTAGAGGGTGGCTCCAACAGTATGTCAATCTCCATTGACTGCCATATTAAAATGACAAACTGACTTAACAGCAGAAATAAATATGTTAACAGCCTGGGTGCATTCAATGGATTAATTGCAAATACACTTTATACATCAGATCTGTTAAAGAAAAAAAAAAGAACACTGAGAAAAATATTGTGGATCATGTAAAGATCATAAAACAACATGCAGCTATTAGAGGAAATCATCAATGGATCCTTAAATTCTTGAAATCTTACATTTTTTTCTTTACATTATTTCCCATTATCACCCCAGTATAATTAATGTTATTATATAATGTTTCACTGTATTGACCAGCTGGGTCTAACTGGGCTCTAACTTTATGGTGACATTACTCTGTGTGTTTGCTAGAATGAGAGACACCTCCATCATCACACACAGTCATCAAAGTGAGTAAGACAACATTGCATTTGTTCTAATATCTGGTCTTAAATCAATATTCACCTTAAATTCTTCAGTAGAATATTTTCATTGTAGTTTTTATTTCCTTGAGGAGAATTAAAAGTTCTTTGGGGTGGACTGATTTCATTGTGGTTTCATTGTGGTGCTGTATTTATGTGCAGATGTGACCAGAGGCCCCTGACACAGTCCACCATCGCTTTACAAGTGTACTTAAGCCTGGTGTTAGTCCAGGTGAGAGGCTCTCTCTGTAATCCTCTAGTACAGCAGCTATTTATACATCCACACAGCAGAGCATGCCAACATGCATGACATGTGACCTGAAGACAATATGCAGCATTAACTGAACGTTTCAACACTTTCACAATAGGTCCGTGGCCACTTTGCAGCTGACCAATCACAGTCAGAGTTGGCTGTGACTGTTGGCTTGATGGGGGGGATTACAGTGTCCGGTATGCCAGATGGTGCTACCGTCCCCAACACACCTCAGCATTATGCAAAAAAAGGCTATAAGAATCGTACATAATATGGGATACACACATCACACAACAAATTGTTTTTTAAATCGAACACACTGAAACTATTGGACATAGTTGAACTAAAAACGATTCAGATAGTTTACAAAGCAAGAAATAATCTGCTCCCTGGAAATTTACAGAAATTGTTTAAGGAAAGAGAAGGGAGATATGAATACAGACATGCACTAAACTTCCAACAACCTAAGGCACGGACAACGCTGAAGAGTATGTGTAAACTATGGAATGGATTACCAGATGAGATTAAAATAAGTAAGAATATTTATCATTTCAAAAAAATGTTTATAAAATCTAAACTTGAAGAATATGGACAAATCTTGGATGCATAGGGGCAGGGAAAGGGTATTTGAAGGTTTATGTATTTCTGAGTATGAAGGTTTTGATGTTGGCTCGTAGCTTTAAGGCTTTGTGTGTTTTGTACATGATGATTGATTCAAATGTGTTATGAAATTGCGTTAATAAATTAGAAGAAAGCTATTCCTCATTCCTCATAAAGTGTGAGGTATGAATTATGTATGAATTTTGCCAAAGTAACCCACACTCGTCTGATTGTCTTATTTAACAATGTTTGCTTACTGAATCATGTCTTCCAACTTGTCTCTGTATTATATGTAAGTACCTTAGTGATATTGTCTCTACACCATGATTGATTGTAAATGTAACAGTTGTAAGGGGGTAGGTTCCTCATAAGCCTTTGGCTTCTTACCTATCCGCTTCGTATGTACATATGTATGTATGTCATTCATACGAAATAAAAACAATCAATCAATCACCTTCTCATCTCTGTCTTTGTTTCTCTGTAGATTTGGATTCCCCCTGCCTCTTGATAATTCAGTTGTATGTCTCTTGTTAATTCAATCCTGTCTGATTGAATTGAGATGCAAATACCCCCATGTGACCCCCCCCCCCCCCCCCCCCCCCCCCCCCCCTCCCCTAACTATAGGCCTATATCTGTTCCCCTGTCCTGGTTAGTCTACCATGGATCTCTGTGACACTCGGCTCACCGTTTTCCGGATTACTAATAATATAAACTCACCACACCACTGCAAACTCTGAAACTATGGATTTGAGTGATTTTTCTGCTCTGGATGAAGGGACAAAGAGCCTGCCCTGATTGGCTGGGTGACTGGGTGCCGGGTCACTTGGGAGTTAAGGGCAATAAAGTTGCTGTCAGAAAGAATCTTTAGCCAAAGAAAATATAGAACTAAAATGGGTTCAAATGGGTAAAGGTGAAGGTGAAGATCCAGTGGCAGAATGAGTGGTCAAAGGAGCAGAAAGGAATGCAGATTTGTTTTCTCTGCAACCTTCTGTAAAAAGCAAAAGTGTGTTATATGTATGTTGACTGAGATTGGGGGGTTGCTGTCTGCCAAGTTGTTTAAAAGTGATTTGTAAACATGCAAATGGTTTGTGTGAGTGAGGGGAAGTACAACTGAAAAGTAGTATACTTGAAGTTCATTTTATTAAGTATGCTTGAGTATAAGTATAACAAGTATGGACTATGTACTTGTAGCATACTAGAAAGTATACTCATTTAATACTTCTTCGGACTAAATTGGAACATTTTAGTTTATAAAAGTAGGTTACTTTATAGGTCATTTTAAGTTTACAAAAGTACACTTTCAAGTATACAACAAGTACACTCATCTATATACTCCTATTGTATTAAGTATATACTTCTAGTCCACATTTTAGTTTATAAAAGTATAGACTACTTTATACCCCATATACTGGGGCGAGACAAATATCTTTTACAAATATTATTAGCAGCTAGTAAGAAAAGCGTAACCACACCTCCAGCAGAGTCAGACTGGATCAATATTGGGACCAATATCCAAAATATGGAAAGGAGATGACCTTTTCCTTACATCTACAGACTGATACATATTTGCACTATTGGGAAAAATGGATTGTGTACATGTATGAATGAACGTATAGGTGACCAACTGTTTGTTCTGTGTCTTTCTGGATGTTGTCTATGTTCCTTTTATAAAAAAAAAAAAAAAAGGATACTTTATAGGTCATTTTAAGTTTTCAAAAGTACACTTCCAAGTATACTGCCTCAGTTTTAGTATAAAATGAGTATACTTGTAGTACACTTTAATAAAGGACTTTTTGCTAAGGGTTAATTGTTTTCTAGTCTTATTTATTCTTGTCATAGACTGTTGTGATCTGTCAGATCTGGGTCTGTCTGTATTTTCTTTGCAAGCTATTTTTGAATAAGAGGAAAATGTGATTGTAAATGTGAGGGCAGTGCTCTACTGGCTTCTAGAGAACATTAACTGGTGTGTTGTAATGACCTGTGGGGGGCAGCGTTGAGCTGGAGAGCGTTCGTTCAGCCTCAACCTGCCGGAAACCCAGAAGAAGAAGCAGCAGCAGCAGAACTCGACCTGTCCTTGAAGCCACACAACAGCCAAGATGGTCGCATACTGGAGACAGGCAGGAATAAGGTAACACAAACACTAACGTCTATGTCGTGTGTGTTGGCCTCGTGGTTCCTGTTAACCACGGTATTCTTAATAATGACTTGTTGCCTTTACTGCATTTACTGCAGTTAAACGGTCTTACGTAAATACATGCTAACCAGAGCTAATGTTGGCTAGCTGCCTGCAGCCGGAGCTTTAGCTTTAGCTTTAGCCTCCTGCTCCTGCGACGTTGCAACGTTACCGTCAAAAAAGCCTGTGCTGCTAATGGGTCAGAAACATGATGTATGAGTAGAGACCATGGATGTATTATATTAACGGTAGAGACATGATAACGCGTGTCTTCTTTAGTGGTCATTGCCAGTGTTGTTTGCCCTTTAGCATGAAGCTAACTAGCGTGTCCTCTCCGCAGCTACATCCGCTTCTCGGCTATCTGCGCCAGCGCAGTGCGGGCAGCGCTGAAGCCGCAGCTCAAGGCAGAAGCGATGAAGGTCGCAGAAGCCAACGTCAAAGTCTTCAAACCCAAGGGAGCAGCATAGCGTAAGTTCCCTCAACACGGCAGCTCCAGCAGGTTGACGGCAGGTTGACAGCATGTCCAGACGGCCCTCACCGTGACCCCTGCTGCTCTACATTGACACGGCTAAGAAGTGACAGCTTCTCGTTTCAGACAGCATCATTCAGCATGTATAGAATATTAGTATATGGTTGTTATCTTACTCAGTATTTGAGCAAACCTATGCATTTGCTTTTCACCAGTGATCGTGTCCATGTGATGCCTGTGGTTGTTTGTGACTAGAGCACTGGAAAAAAGAATAACGACACCTCCATTGACTCCCGTGGTAAGGGTTTAAGGGTTTAAGGGTTTTGCGCCCCTAGTGGCAGGATATGGGATTGCAAAAGAGCCCAGAAAACCCATTCACTCCAATGTATGTGTGTTGCCCACTTGCTTGTAAATTGATGAAAACGGCCGTGTTTTTGTTTTTAGGTGTCTTGGTCATATCAAATTATACTTACAATTTGTTTATTACAAAATGTAGATTGAAACATTAAAGCAGAAGTAAGCGATTCGGTGGTTTTGTCTAACTTCCTGTCAGCAGATGGAGTTAGCAGTCCCCGCCCTCGTCCCTACATCACCACATTCAAGCGCATCCCTTGGCTGCACACACAGAGGACCGCCCCTTTATGCCGTTCTCTCTCCTCATTGGATAAAGGTTGTAGGATACAAGGAAAGTTTTCTCCTCGGCTTACAGCAGAGCAGAGTGACTGACAGACCCGTGTTTCAGACCAAACACTCTATAGAAGTGATTGCTGTCGGAAGATACAACTATTTAAGACTTATAACACAAACATTCCGCTTACTTCTGCTTTAATGTAGACAATTGGTTTTTTGGGTTTTTTGTTTTACTAGCCTATGTGTTAGTTTATCTGTAAAGGATCCTCAATGATGCTATTAACGTGGGTGATCTATAAATGTCCTTAAATTATTGAAAATACCACACTTGCTCATTCACCAACAATGCAGAGATGTCAGTTCTTGGGCGCTTTTGCAATACCCATATTCCTCCACCAGGAGGCGCTGCCATTGGACCAATGTGTGTCGTTACTCTCTTATTCCAGTGCTCTATTTGTGACCAGTTGTGACGTCACAGTAGTCTTGGTGTATTTAGACAAAGCAATCTGAAAGTCACTTTACTGCTCCAGTAGTTTGTTTTCTATATCATTGATTAATCAAAACAGACATATAACTGTCTGACGGTGTGTTTATGTTATTGGTTGTACTTTGCTTTTCCTTCAGTGCCAGGCTGCTGCCTGTTGTTTGAAAGTAGAATAAAGAAATCCAGGACAAGTGGAAAAGGAAGTCAGCAAGCAGGCAGCGCTGGCAGATGCAAAGACTCAGTGTGAGAAGAGAAAGCTGTAGGATATGGAGCTTGATAGAGAATTAAAAAAAAAAACCTTCAGAAAATTGGAACAGGAATTCAAGAAACGCATGAATAGGCATAATAATGAAAAAAACATAGCCCAATACATATTGTAAATGTTTCATGTTTTTTGATTATTGTAAATGTATTGTGTAAAAAATCAGACCAATACATAAGAACATGGGATAACTGTATGACACACATTGATTTCTGATCAGTGACTGCCGACTGCACAGATAAAGACAACAGAATCAACTTAGCCTGGTCTGGTCTGGAGCACGCTAGCTGCAGAGAATAAATCACCATAGTAACTTGACCAGGATACAGTTAACCTGCTTTTGAACAACCAATTTGAGGCTAAATTAAGCCAGGATAACCAATATATCCTGGCTTAATCCCTTTTCTAGGTTTCGAACAACAGGCCTCAGCGATGTGATACACATGATGTCCTACTTATTACTGTACTTATTTTTGAATCTTGCTTAAGCGATCAATTTTCTTCATTTTAGGAGTTAAGGTCTATGTTAAATGAGGGCAGAAAACATTTTCAGGGATTTCATGTTTTAATCTTTCTGTTATTCTGCTTTGTTTTCCCTGCAGGGTGTGAGAACATAATATTGTTTGTCCTGATGTGGTGAGGTCCTGTCATTGTCCTCCACAGTGAAGAGGAGAAAAGATGGATGACATCCAGATGACTTGTTTGACTGGGGGACCTGAATGATATTTCCATTGTTCGCCATTGCTTTGTAATTAAAATGTATTAAAGGTGATAATTCCAAACACATGTTGTTTTCTTGAATACTTGCCCAGTCAGCACAGTAGAAGTGACACACTGAAACATTTTGACTTTAATCAGTTTTTTTTTATTTTGATATAAATCTCTTGCTGCAGTAGTCTACATAGATATACACACAGGTAGTGTATTTACAGGTGAGCTGATATTAAGGGTTTGGTACCTGAAAGAATGTGTCAGGGAGCAGCTAACTGATCAGGCATGCATAACTCAGTGGGCACAAACTGCAACAGCAAAGATTAAGTAGCCGGCACTTGTGCATTTAACTGCCGTCCAGATGATTGAATTGATGACTGAGTGAATCTTAATCTTTTTTTAAATTATAACTTAACTGTAAATAAATGAACAGAAGTGAAACGTATACATCTATCAATAACATTTATCAGTATGAATTCTTCTAATGGAAAATGTTGGTGGATCAATCTTTGTAAGTCATTTGTAAGAAAAATATCCAGATCAGTAGCAAGGTCAGATATGGGTACAAATCTTGCACATAGTTCTTGTTAACTGTGATTTTTAATTAACTTCATATTTTACCACAAATCCAGTTTTAACTACACACATGATGAAATGACATTAGCTCTGCAGCTGCAAGGGACAGAATGAGATGCTGCTCCATCGCCGTCCTGCACTAACATAAGATCAATGTCAAACCCTAGTCGTCTTTCTTGTCTCTGCTCATCTTGATCATTGTCTCTGGAGATCGGTAGAGGAAGATGAGTTTGTCATACATGGTCTCCTCCAGCTCCATCTCTCCTGCCTCGCGGACCACAAAAATATCTGTACAGAGTTTCAGGACCCGGTCCACACACGGCAGTTCTTCATACATTATGGACCTGGAGATCCCATTGAAGAACTCCCTGACAAACTTTCCAACGACCAGCACCACTGACATGTACAGGCCGACGATGCTGTTGGGAGGAGCAGAGTGGAAAGCTGTAAGTATTTAGTTTTACTGATCTGTGGAGATGAAACATCAAATGAACAGTACACCAACATCTTGACAAGGTTTTTGCTGTCTACAGTAGCAACCAGGATACTGGGGTCTTCATGATTTACTTTACTACTACCAATATCATCCCACTACAATGCACAGCAACTTTGACCTTATTTCCTGCCTAGGGAAAAGCACCAGTCTTGCTCTTGGTCTGGATTTTCTTTTTAATTTCATTTTAATTGGAAGAAATGTATAAAGACAAGTTTGTGACCTAACTGACTTTGTTCTAGTTACTTCCAAGTAAAACTGCACTTTTACTGTAATATAAGACTGGAAATCACCCCTCAAATGAAGCAGTATGGATATATTGTACAGTTCCTGAATCCTTGGAGTCCTGTGAGTGTTCCAGTGTTGGTGTTTTGTGTCTCTGATGTTCCTTGATATCACAGGACTAAAAGAAAGTATATGATTTAGGCGGAAATTGTGGGAAAATGTGTGTGATTAAAAGAGCCCCAGTGTTCCCTTTAAAATGTTACCAAAAACCATATTTTTTAAGCACTGACAATATCCTAAATTTGAGCCTAAGCCAAGATGTACCAGCTTCTAAAATGCATTTTTTCCAAGGGGAAGTTCATTTCAACAGCTCATAACTCTAATACAGCTGTGACTCAGGAAGGGTTATCATACTAAAATACCATCTACAGACATGGATGTTTTCAAAAATGATAAGTAACCTTTGCCACATTGAGTGGTACTGATATCTGGTCTGGCCCATGGACTATGACGAGAATGCAATTAGGTCAAACAACCATCATGATAACAATTTCTTGAAGATGTCTTGTTTACATACCCATGTCCAGCCAGAAAGCCCAGACTGGAGGGGCTGACTTTATCATTGAACACCACCACCTCTATGCTCTGACACTTGTTGTCAGATGATGTGACAACCGGGGAGCACTCCTCCACCACCCACCACTGCTCTGCATCCTTCTCTGACATCCTGTTGACCTGTTGAAGTTTGATTGACAGGGGTCTGAAGAAAGCCAGTGCCCGGAGGTCTGGACGGTCCGAGAGCTCTGAGGGAACACACACTAGTGTTAAATCAAAGTGTGTGCAGGACTCACCTCTCTGGAGTCTGATACACTCTGTCTGTCTACATGTTGTTGTGTCCATGCAAGACAAGGCCATTTTATTTGTATAGCCCGTTTTTACCAACAGTTTGTCTCAACGGGCTTTACATCCCATCATCCCATCATCGTGTGTGTGTGTGTGTGTGTGTGTGTGGTCAGTTGAAAAGCGAAAACTTACTTGACTTTTTCCAAAGGTCCAGCCCAAACCAACCAGTTAATGTACAGAAACGTTCCAGCAGTGACCAGAGAACTGTTAACTGATTCAAACCAGTAATGCTGCAGTAATATACACAGTATGTCTAGTCCTGTGTGTGTGTGTGAGTGAGATTGATGTTTCAAAATAAAGTATTTCAGGATTATGTTCCTGAAAGTGCTTTAATCTGAGTTAGTGAACAGTGAGGTGACAGTGACTGTTTTCTGATTCAATGAATTATTTAATTCTTTCTATGTGTGATTGTACATTATCAGCACAAGAAACACAGAGGGATGAGAATGGAGGTCAACCGGTGGTGGATTTTGTTGTAATCATGATTGTTTGGAGCAGGAAAAAGCTGACAACCAATGTATTTGGCCACTAGCCGGTTGTGAATAAAAAGAAACCAATCAAAACCCAAATAGAAGTCCAATTGATCATAGTTCAGCAAATGATCATTTGTGGCCGTGTGGATGGAAAATGAATGGTAACTAACCTACTTTCATCCTGGTTGCCATTTTGGACTCTGGTCCTTTGGGACCTCTGATGAACTTTGGCAGCAGATCGTTAATAATCCTACAACAGAATAACATCAATTTAACAACACAACACAGACTGAAAAAACACATGTGAAAACATGGAATGAAATGAAATTGAGCTAAAATGACACTGCAGAAGAGACAAAAGGGAAAAGAGCAGCAGGTTGGATATAGACTGAGACTCACACAGGTTTGCTGCTGTTGCCCCGAAGCATGTGGACAATCCCTTCCCTCAAGTCCTCGTCCTGGAACTTCACAGTGTTTTCACCCGCACTCTCTACGTTCATGGATATGGACGCGTTCCTGAGGAGGGCAGCAGAGAGGGCTTTATTCAATGGATGACTGTTGAATGTAGTCAATGTGCAGCTTCATTACAGTAATTAAAGGGACAGCAAGGAGTTTCTATTTGGTTATAAAAAAGTCTCACGTTAATGTGGATGAATCTACGTTACCCACACTTGTTAATGGGCCCATTTTTGATAAATATATTGTTTCGTCTCTATCGTTATTTTGTTATTATTAGTGGTGGTGGAAATGCTGGTCGAGCCGACCAGCGTTTCCTTACTTTGGTCATGAGAATAACGCAGCCGAATCTCCGTTTATGGTGGGAACTACGACGGTATGTGATCGTCTTCCAACCTCTGACTTTAATTCTTGATGAATGAAAACATGAGTCTGTCTTGCGCCGGTCAAAGAATTTCACGGTGCGCGGAGGCTCATAAATGTAGTGTGAAAACACTTCGCTTTTCCAAAACTCCTCGTTGTCCCTTTAACCTGCATTACAATTCTACAAAGTAAACAGAAACTGAATGTTTCAGAAGCACTGGCTGCCACCATGTTTCTACAGTATGAGAGTTGATACATTTCTAAAGAACCCTAGAAAGAAAAATGACATAATACAAACAGTTCAGGAAGTATTGGGCCTATACAACACCAACCACAAGTATTCAGCCCCTCAAATGTTTTCATCTTTTACTGCTTTTATGAATGGAATCAAGGCTTTTTCAACAAAACTTTACACAAAAAACCTGCTACAGCACAGTGTACAGACAGAAGATGTGCAGGAGGTTAACCTACAGCATGGATAGACTGCTGCACTCCCACCTTGACTGATTGATCTTGATTGGTTTTGCTGGATTAAAAAAAAAAAAAAAAGTTTCCACGTTTTGCCAGAAAATCAGTGAAAGCATTTTGAAACAAGTAAAAACTTCAGCACCTGAGATGGGAGCGGCTGTGCATAGCATATGTCATTATGAGACAGAGCAAAAAAAGCTCATATTACACCTGAGTTCACCCACAGGTATGTGGGAGTCTCCAAGCGTACAGCTTCATGATGGCGGCAGCATCATGCAGTCAGGATGCCAGGAAGGTGCTGCAACAACGCTGTCTGCTAGAGAACCATGACTGGGGAGAAGATTTATTTTCTAGCTAGACTGGAGCAAAAGCTACGCAGAACTGATTGAAAGGTGGATGATCTGGAGCTGCTTAGTCACAGCTCAAACCTCAATCCAAGAGAGCATTTCTGGCTGGATTTAAAAAGGGCTGTTATGTAACATCTGATCTCCGTGCAACCTGACAGAACCTGAACAGTTTTGCAACAATCATCACCAATGGATGGAATCAAATTGAAGTGTGTGCAGATGTGCCAGCCTGGCTGAGACCTATCCACACAGACTCAGCACTGTGACTGTGGCCAAAGTGTAAATCTAAATACTGACCTGAAGCAGGTAAAAATGTATGTGGTCACTTATTATTTTTAATGAAATCTGTTTTCACTGAAATGTTTGAGAATATTTGTTGTAAATTCATGTTAGAAAAGCCAAATTGTATCCACCATTTTACAAAAGCAATAACTGTATGAAACACGTACTGTAGATACATAACTCACACACACACACTGACCTGACAAGTGTCCAACGTAATGTCATGTATATGTGAGAGGAGTTGCTGAGTTCCTGTATCATGGCCTCTCGGCTGGCAGGGCTGATGGTCCACAGCAGGCTGGCATCACTCTTCACCTTGGCAACAATGATGTCCTCTACAAAGTATTTCATTAGGAACTGCATGGCAGACTGGGAGAGAGAGTCAGACAAACATTTTAAAGGAGCATTATCGCCAACAGTATAGTGTCCGTGGGGCAAATGCAGAATTTGTCTTTGTTATGATTCATTCAATTGCACTCGGAACTCGCAAATCCGACCTCCGAACCGGAAAAATGCAACAGTAAATAGTAATGTAGCAGTGTCAGGCTGCTCACAGTCACTGAATCGCTGGTAGAACACTTTGTCTCCACGTCCCTGTGTCTTTCTTCAGCTGTCCTCTCAGCGTTATTAAGGAGGAGGAAGTTGCAGTTGCTGTTGTTGTCGTTGTTGTGGTTGTGCACGACGTAGAGCTGCCGCTTCCACTAGCGAGTTTTCTTTTTCCCGCGATTGCACGAATGCACGTTCATTCAGCCTGGTGAGGGAGGAGGAGGAGGAGGAGGGAGGAGGAGGAGGGGAGCGGGGGGGGGACTAAACGAGGCTGCTGTCTCTCTCTGACAGCTGCCCACTTGTTTATATCTGATAAGCTCCGCCTGGCTCCATCTAGTGGCCGAATTAAGAATTTGCGATAATGCTCCTTTAACAAATACAAAAAAATAAAATCTTCCATAGATTATGCATACAAACTGCCCAACCCTGTTTTTTTTTTACCTTCAATACAATCTACAGTGCATAAAGAAGGTATTCAGACCATTTGCTATGTTGCAGCTTAATGTTAAAATCAATGACATTCTTTTTTCTTTTTTACTTATGTTCATGTGATATTTCAGTTTTTCTTTTTTCTTTTTCTGATGCAGTGTAGAGTTTGGTGGAGATGGACATGTCTCAACGACTGTCATCAATTTCAAATCAAACTGGTGTAATGTGCATATTCTGATTGTTCTGTGGATGTTTGCTGAACCCATCACTTATAACTAAAAAAAAAAAACTATATCTGGATTTACATTGTTGGGTCCTCAGATCTGCTGTGGTTAAGGTTGTAATGCTTGCTGACTTCATTTGTGATGAGTAACCATTAAGTCACAGCCTGTTCATCACTGTTTATACAGCACTTTACTATAGTCTGGTCTCATTGAAGTGAGTCAGTATGTAGCTTTAATGTGGAAGCTAACATTCTGAATGTGTTCACAGCTGCAGAGTAGCTTGTTTTTACCGTCCATGGATGGTCGGATTAAACACAACTATTCATGACTCAGTTTGTCTCCTGTTGCTGATCATCACCGCAAATCACTACTTTCCCCCTCCCCCTGAGACTTTTCATCATTGAATCAAGTTAGCTGTTTATGTCACGTCAGGCAAAGTAAGTTTATTTATAGCGCATTTTTACAAACAGTTGTCTCAAAGAGCTTTTCAGCTGTTCATCCGTAGCACTTATTGGTGGGTATTTTACAAGTTCAGCATGTGACTTGTTGGGTGTACTTCAGTTTTCCATATTTATGACATTATTTCAATATCTGTATTTATTTCTGTTCTATCATGTCAAATTAAATAAAAACCTGTTGTGTAAGTGTAACACTGAGCACTACAGCCACATTTTCAACGGACCCTTCACTATTGAAACAAAAGGGACAGCACAACACTGTATAATTTTACTTCCCTAGATAGTTTATGTAGTTAATAGTAAACCCCTCTGTGTTATAGTGGAGAGTATGAATTAGAGGACTTTCTGTTAGAGTAAGATGATAACGCTCACCGTCACTGGATGACACTTAGCTGGTGTGAATCCTTATCTTCATGTTTATGCACTATAGCCAATTGGATGTTAGCACATCTTCCCTTTGCTGTCTCGGCCCACCTTTCTAGTATAAGAATCTGAGCTTTGCTGTTTGACCCTTAGAATTGAGGTGGCATCACGCACTCATGTTATGTTGACGACTCTTCTGTTCTCCTTAATCAAGTAAATAAACTCCTTCAGCATAAGACATACAGGACTCTGGTACTTCTTCTTCTTCACTGGCATCACCACAAATTCCTCCCTAACAAACACCTCTTCCATGGAAACCATCTCTAATGGTGTAAACTGACTTTCTACACAATATAATTATTGATTCTGTAACTGTGCGTTCACCAAGGGGGCAGTTGTCGGTCTGAGAAGTGAAGCTCACTTCCGCGTTCAAAAAACTGCAATCCCCTCGGCTTCCTCTGGGGGCTGGTGTCAGAAGGGAGCATTCCCCATAGACCCCCATGTTAAAATCGCCGACTTTACATCCTCAATAAACATGTTAAAAGCCTGGTGTCAGAACGTTTTTTTGTCTCAATCGATAGTTTCTACCCCCGCACACACTCTGAGGGGGGTGAATTTTTTTTTAAACTCTACCGTTTTACTGTTATTAGGTTAAAATTCTGGCCAATTAGGGCACGGAAATGTTGAGTGACAGGTCCGAGAAGCTCCGGAGACAGGCTGCTTCGAGGCCAGTGGGCGGGTTCTCGGCCGGCCAATCCAACATGGCGCTGTTCAGGCCGCCATATTTGAGTCTCAAAAATGACTCCCCAAAACCAATGGGTGACGTCACGGACGCTACGTCCATTCTTTTTACAGTCTATGGCGTTCACACCAAAAGCTTCCAAAGCGTCAAAACGCCGGAAGTCAATTCATTTTCAATGAGAGCCCAGCGACACTGAGCGTCCAAAGCATCAACAGGCGTCGCCGCGCTTCCAAAGCGTCCAAAGCGTCACCAGACGAGAAGTTGAGCCCTGGTTAACTTTAGGGTAATTAGCTATGACGCGGTTCAGCGGCAACCGGCGGCAACCTGTCAGAATAGAGATGTCCGTCGGCTGCCTTTTTTTTTTCTTTTTTTTTGTATTTCGGCTCCCCAATGACCAGCGCGATCGAACTTTGACGGCAGTCACGTGACGAGCGGCTGAAAATATTTGCCATTTTGGAAGCTGCCTTGTCTGACGCAGATTGCTGATTTTAAGCTTTTTGTTTTGACTGTTAGAGTTGTTAGACCTCAGGTTTAACAGTGTTAGTGTTAACCAGGTCAGTTCTATAGATTATGTGTCTTCCTTCAGCCTGAAAAGGGTCCAGTAATCAAAATACCTCCATGCTGCTTGTATGTAATGTCCCTCTTGTATTGAAGCCCCGAAATGCGAAATTGTCCCGAAAAAATGAAATAAGTCTATATTTCAAGCTTGTTTGTAGCGGAAGCTCCTCGAGAAGCTTCTGCTACAAAACAAGCTTGAAATATAGACTTATTTCATTTTGTGAAATTTTTGGTGTGTCTTTTTGTTACGAAGACAGTTGGTATCCATTTGCAACCTTTATATGGACATGCACTGCTACGCCGAGACCCCCTGTAACTCAGAGAAGCCACGGAGGACTCTGAAAATCCCCATTTCAGAATTTACTATGAAAAATATACATCTTAAAATGGAAGACTTTAAGGAGCAATATTTCACTGTCTTTCAGTAGAGTCATATAACCATTGTCACACCTAAGCCTGTGAATATTCTCATTTGTCCAGGTCATAGTTTTAATTTTAATTTAAACCGAATGCAACTGGACTTGGTTATTTGTCTAGAAGACGTTTCACCTCTCATCAGTTCATGTAGCATCTGACCAGGCTGGGACTGGTCCTTGTCACACCCGTTTCCTTTTCTGTTGCTCTCACTTCAGCTCTTAATATTATTACTGCTCATGAGCTTTTGCCCCTCAAGCATATATTTATCAGTCTACCATATCAGTGATTTGTATTTGGTGCTGACAGTATAATGAAGTTCATCTTACTGGATGGGTAGCATAGACGTTGGTGAGCCTCTCGAATGCAGTTTCTGTGTATGAAACCAAGTTCTGCTCCTGGGCACTCATGGAGAACAGAGGCTGTGGAAACACAAACAGATATAAAGCACAGGTACATTAGAGATAACTGGAAAGAGTGAAGAAGGCTTAAACAGAACAGTTAGTGAACATGTAAATCTGCAGTCACTGGTGCAAAGCATGATGGGACATCATCAGCCTTCTAACTGCAGTATCTTAGAACAGAAAGCACTGTCAGTTGTAGGTCACACAGTTAAATACACTCATATACATCCTGACCTCATATCCTGCGATGCTGAGCTGGATGGAGACCTCCAACGGCCGATTGGTCACTCCAGCTGCTGACTGAACCAGTGACATGAAGAGGAGTGGGAACCAGATGATGCTGATGAGAGCAAAGATGATGAATCCTCCCAACCCATATTTCACCACCTTCTTCTTCTTCTGCCCTGGATGGTGTGGATATTTCTAGAAGAAGATATGGTCACAAATGATCCTTCCTGAGACATTAGGAGGTCACAGTGAGGTTGACATTCAACTATTTGGAGAGAAAATGTCCTCACTAAAAGATGACAACTGTATGGATTTATGAGATATGGTTAAAAGCTCATTTTTTAACATTATTGTCCTTAATGGAAATTTGTGCTGCACAGCAGCTCAACAATCCCCACATTTCCATTCAACACATTTAATACTTAAAAAACTCTCTGAGTATTCAGATACACAGAATTCACAAGAACACGACCTGACACACTGACCTTGACCTTTGACCACCAAAATTAAATCAGTTCAGTACTGAGTCCAGTGAATATTCGTGCCGAGATACACACAGATTGGCTCAAGGTGGTCTCGAAACACCACATTCAAGAATGACTGAGTTAATGCACATCATTTTCCAGGCAATGATGGAAAAACCTGGAGGGGCATGGGGGCAGGAACAGTCTACCCGATCGAAGAACCAGAACTGTGTCATTGCCATAATCCCTGTTTTAGGAGTGGGTTCATCATCTTTAATTGTTGGTGCAAGCTGTTTTTAGATCGGCGGGGCAGAGACGAAGCTGCTCAGCTAACGCAACGGAGGCTCATGGTATTCCCAGGCTTTCCCTCAAATCTCATCAAAATACAACAACTCCTAAACCCCCTCGTGGACAAGTTGTGACCTGGCTGCACATTCACCACGCTATGAGATAATAATGGAACATTCTGAGACAGAGTTGTTTTTTGAGGCACGGGTAAATGCAAAGCCGTCGATGAACGTCCCTTGTGATGAAGGTCTTTTTAAAAAAATACTGAAAGAGGAAATTGCCTCTCTGATTAATGGCAAACTTGATCCTCTCCAATGTGCTTATCATTCTGGAAAAAGTGTAGACGATGCTAAGATTTTTATCTTAGACAGGTTGTAAGCACCTTGAAAAACCCAGTGCACATGCAAGGCTTTTATTTGCTGACTTTCCTCAGCTGTTAATAAGATGCAGCCTCATATTTTAATTGAGCAGTTTTCGTCTTATTTAATCTACCAGATCAGATTTTATTGTTGCTCTTAAACTTTTTAACAGACAGAATTAAGTGAGTATTTGTGAATGGCAGCATGGCCTCTCTCCTTTGTTATTTATCATGTAGCCTACACAGACAGCTGTAGGTCTGTGCAAGAGGACAGCTATCTTGTAAAGGTTTTGGACAACATTGTCCTAGTATCACTTCTTCAGGGGGCCGAATCAGACCACGGCTGTGCACTTTCTTCATTTGTGAACTGGTGTGATGATAACTTCCTGGATCTAAATGTGACAAAAACTAAGAAGTTAGTGATTGATTTCAGGAGGAATTGCCCTAAGCCAGCAGCCAGTACCATCCATGGAGATGATGTTGAGATTGTTGAGACATATAAGTATTTGCCTCTTCCTCAAACTGTGTTTGACTCCAGTTCTATATGTCTATCATTGAGTCAATCGTTAAAAGGGGTCAACAATTCTTTTAATGTTTCTAAGAGCATTTTGTGTAGCTTTTATCATTTGTTTATTTAAAGTCTTTTGACTTTTTCTTTTATTAGTTGGTTTTATGGATTGTCAGTAAAGGAGAAGAATAGTCTCAGGAGCATTGTCAAAGTTTGCTTATAGCAGCAATTAGACTCAGATCATACATTTTAATCCAGCCATAATGTGAAAATGTATTTATTATTATTCCCTTTATTTGTCCTTGTGTGATGCATTGCACTATGGTCCATAACACACCTGAAAAACTGCTACAGTTTACTGGAATGACCCAGACATGAGGAAATGCAGAGATATAAGAGCTTTTGCCCTGGAAGGTATTAGTTCAGTATCCGCAGCCATTTGTGTGCAAAGCTGTGCCAGTTAAGAATTGCCTTTCAAGTGACGCTCATATTTGCATATTCATTCAGGCAAACATGCTAAATGGATTGCATGTGCAATTTTGACCGTTTGAGAGACGCAATCCTCGATGCGCCTGGTTCAGTCAGGACCACTTTGTCAAATATATTCTTTATTTACTTGCACAAGTTTTATTTGGTGGTATGGTACTGTTCTGGGACCCCCTGCTCTTCCACGTGCTTGTGTGGAAAGCCTGAGGCAGGAAGAGCACCTTCCTGCCCTTCATGAGCCATCATCAACGGCATAAGCAGGGAGCGCAGCAGCAAAGAAAACCCAGACAGAGCAGAGCAATTAACAAGATATACAATGATGAGGTTCATAACAGATAACGGGAGGAGCTGGGGTGGAGGTGGGTTGCAAAAAAGCCAGCAGAGGGAGCAACAGCAAGAGAGGTGACGTCGGCTAGAGCAGTTTAAATAGCGGCTGAGCCAGCTGATCTGCTCGGTGTTGACAGCTAAGCTGTTGATGCTGATTTAGAACTAACGCTACGCCATCAGCTTCAGCATGTGTTTGCGCGTGCAGTCAAGTTTGCACATGTTATTATACACGCAATCCTTTAGTAGATCCGGCCCTTACTGTGATCAGAGTGGTCAGGACGTTCTACTGTATAATGATGACGGTGACACTACAGAACTTGAACAGAATCGTGCGTGCTTGCACTTACTTTCTCAGCCTCTCTATGGCACTTGAGGATAAATATATTAGCATATATGTCTTCAAGACAAATCCAACTGGACAGAGACAGAGTAGTTTCAGTCCAAACCCAATCCATCACTGCCCTCAACTCTGTCAGGAAGGGAACCATTCGGAACCTGGAGACAGAAGATCAGAAAAAACAAACAAATCAAAAAAATACTTTTTTTTTTTACAGTGTAAATGTGTTGATCAGTTACAATCACTTTAGCTCCTAAAAAGATATATCTTTATTAAAACATGTCACCATTCCCATACCCCTGGAAGAGGAAAAGGTTCAGGAAATTGAAGTTCTTGGTGAGGAAGTTGCCCAGGATACGGTTTGGGTAGCCACATTTGATTTGGTAGGCAGACAGGCCAAAGTATATGCATTTCACAAAGTACCAGATTTGAGCGATATGGTTACTGTTGAACCTCCTGTGGAGCAGAATTGGATTTGATTTAGGAACAGGAGTATCATTATGTATGGCAGTTTTGTAAAGGCTCACATATTCCAGACAGGACCAGATCCAGTGATGTATTAGCGTGTATGAAAGAATACATGATAACACATAAAATACCAGGGTTAAAGGTAGGGTTGGAGATCCTGGAAAAACGGTTCTATCAGGCCACATTTTGAAAATACACAAGTCAAAAGTCCACGCCCCTTTCCTCAGACTTCTGAAGACTCCTGGGGCCTCATTTATCAAAGAGGGTGTAAAACTGCTACTAAATTTTTGCGTACGGCGAAAAGACGAAAATGGCGTACACCCAAAATATTTACACCTTTTTCAGATCAATCAAACTGTGCGTACGCACAACTCTCCGCAATTTCCCTTTGATAAATCACACCGGACCCAAGAATGGTGCACACGTGAACACACCTCTTACTCCACTCCCAGAACGCAATATATATGGTCAGCACGTGCATATTAATTAGCCATGTGCGCTCTGTGGAGCGGCTACAAAGTGACAACAAAGTGACAACAAAGTGACAACAAAGTGACAACAAAGTGACAACAAAGTGACAACGGAGACAACGGGCGGAGGGTGGGGGAAAGAAGCGGAACTACATACACGGCGACATGGGGCAATAAATCAGTCAGAAAAATGATCTTGCATTTTAATAAGCTACAATAAAAACAAAAACCTCCCAAATCTCAACAAACGGGAGCAGAAAGAAGAATAATCTTATGTAATCTGCCCCTATATCCCAGAAAATCTTTTTTTTAATTTTTTTTTTTTTTACACCTAAATGTTAAAACAATGTAAAGCAGGATTTCCAGGATAGTTACCATTACTTTGCAGGCATTTCCACTACACAGTTACAGCTCTACTGGACTCGGTTTAGGTCATTTTCCATTACAGCTGAGTCCTTCACAGTTCCTCCTCAGAGCCGCGTTGTCTCACTCTTTATTCTCTCGTCGGCTCCAAACTCACGTGCAACTCGTTAACTCAGGTGACAGAATAATAACAGTCTAGGCTGCAGATCAGTGTGCGCTGCTGCCGGTGTGTTTTTAAACTTGGAGGGTTTGATCCTTGTCGGACTTCACACTACAGTGTGTAAAAGCAAAAAAGCAAAATCCTCAATCCGCTCTGTTTATCAATTAACATAGAGCATAGTGTTATTATAGAGCGGGTTGGATTGCCAGCATCAACGGTGCACCACTACTACTAGCCTACTTACTTCAAAAAAAATCCTACTGTGCTCTTCTAAATGTACTCCAATTCCTCCTGTTCCTCAAAAAAGGTGTAAATCACGGTACAGAGAACAAAGGGAATGGCGTGCTTGACTCTAGTGTAAGAATAAAACTGGGTGCCGGCTCAAAAATCGAAACACTGAAAAAACTGAAATAGCAGCACTCACAAAATAAACTTGAATCAGCAATACGCTGAAGAAAGCCAAGGGCTGAAACGCGTCCATCAGGCACTGCTGTGCGTTAAATAAATATTTCAAGTTTATTTTGTGAGTGCTGCTATTTCAGTTTTTTCAGTAAATCACGGTACGCCAGGGTCAAAATGGGTGTAAATGTCTGCACTTTTTCCCGTCAGGTTTTGGTTTGATAAATCCCAAATTTGGCAGAGAAAAGTGCGTACGCACAAAACGGGGGGAAAAGGGTGTAAAAAAAGGTGTATCCACAATGATAAATGAGGCCCCTGGTCAGAAACTATAACTTTAAGCCAGCAACTCTCACCCAGCAGACTGCCATCATATGTAATACAATACTATTTGAAGTATCTTTTTCTGTACGGTAATATTACACATGTGTAAAAAATGTCTTCTTAAAGGTTGAATATGGAGAATGAGCAGAACACCGCATTCTAGTGTCTCAAGATTGTAGTCGCAACAACAAAAAATAATTCCAGCAGTTGGGTTGCCAGGTTCGTTGTCGAGTGTGTCAAGATCAGCCTGCGTCATGTCAAGTGATGAATCATACAGGGAACGACTAATTTCGACTAATCAATTAATAATAATTAATCTGTAGCCTGATCGGCGTGAGCAGACCAGCAGCTGTTACTGAATTACTGCATGTAGCCTACATCAATGTCAGTTCTCAAACAAAAGGCAAAATCTTCTTGCTTCAAGGTTTTATTTGTCACTCAAGCCTGCCCTACAGTAAGCGGCAATATATATTTAAGCATCAAAGATGTTCAATCAAACCCACATAGTTTGAAACAACGTTCAAAACACACACAGCCAGTATCGCAACTAAGCATAAAGTCTGCTAGCTTAATGCTAACGTATAATGTAAAACCTCATAGACGGGCTAACAGAAATTAGCATCGCTATCACCATTTCGCGGCAACCGACAGCCATAGCAGTAAAGCTGCTAAAAACTGTTTTAATTCTGGCTTTAGCGCTGTTAACACGTCACAATTTAATCTGTGGTCAGTTTATAACACTGCGATAGACTGGCGACCTCTCCAGGATGTACCCCGCCTCTCGCCCAAAGTCAGCTGAGATAGGCTCCAGCTCACCCGTGACCCTAGTGCAGGATAAGCGGTATAGAAAATGAATGAATGAATGAGTTTATAACACTTGTTAGGAAATTTGCTCCGATGTTTGTTTTGGGAGAAGTGCAGAGTCTGTGGAAGCTGCGAACGGGGACCGTGGCAGCGGCTGTCACAGCGGCGGCAGCCGCTCACTGAGCTGATCTGCCGGGGGCCGGGCCCGATCTCCGTCCTCATCCCGGGGGAGAAAACGAGCCAAGTAACTTATCCGCACGCTTTTAGAGGTTTACCGCTGGCTGGTTAAATTATTTTTAGGAGATTAATGTTGGTCTCATTGATGAAATTTAACAACTATGGTAGCCGCATTAGTTTGTTTGAATGTAAAGTGAGCAGGGCTGCCTCTGGGCTACGTAACGTTACTGAAATCACCACATTTATGTAAATAAATAAATGTTTTACAATGAACCGATCAGTCTACAATCAATTTTATTTTGTTAAGTCAACATGGTTACTGTACATGGCAAAGATTATTACCACTTTATGACTTAAATTGGTCGGTATTTCATCAACGTAGCTCAGGAGTTTCTTGCTGTGCAGCCATAGAAACAGACGTGGTCCAGCGCCACGGGAGCAATGTTTTTTGCTCTGGCTGCGCCGAACAACAGACAGTGCGTGGCAACCTGCAATGCCGGTGTTGCTATTGGCTGGTACGATGTAAACAGAACATGACAGAAAGTCATTGTCAAACCCGTCAAAAAAATCTTAATTCAGACTAAATGTGTTTTTTATGGAAAAGCAATACTTTAATTCTGTACCCCTCAAAACGCCCCGTGGGTGTATTATTTTTAAATATAGCTTTCAATAAAGATTCTACATATTCAACCTTTAAGCTTCAAGATTCAATAGGTGATAAAGAGAAACAATGATGAAAGTGATGAACTCTTACCTCTCAGTGACCCCGGGGAGGATGAAGAACATCCAGAAGTGTATACCAAATACAAGCACCACCTGAAAAACACACTTTCCCAGGAGAGACTTCTTCAGGTACAGAGCCCGGTCCACTATCATGGTACCGAACTGCATGAGCAGCATTACCAGGAAGGCCTCGGGAACCTGGTCCTCTGACAGGGACTCTGTGATGTCAACTGCCCCAGAGTATTTCTGCACACAGACAAAGATAAGCCTGATTGTGTCATAACATGTGTTCACATGTTAATGTATAGTATCAATAAATATTCATATGTATAGTGTTTGTTTTACTCTCACCCCAAAAGCTGAGTACCCATATATGGTGACGATGAAGTTAACTACGTCGATGAGAAACATGAGGGCGTAGACGTCACACACAGGACTGTATTCTGGGTGAATGATGTCATAGAAAAACTGTCTTATGGGTAAGTAAATGTGAAGGGCACTGAAGAAAAAAAGGAAAGCAGAGATCAGAATCCCACATAAGCAGACAAACATGACCGCCAGTATAAACTAAACATCAAACATTATTTGGAAGAAAAAACTAAGAATCTGTACATTAATATCTATCAGACCAGATGAACGTTAAGCAATGGAAAAAAGAAGACTCATCATCAACAGGGAGCAGGGCTGCTGTGCAGCAATCTGGAGCTAATATTAGACATAAAACAAAGACAATAAAACAGCATACACTTCTATAATGAAAGCTTTGGCCTCTAGCACCCTCTTCCTGATATGTTGTCTGATCCTCTGCTTCCTGGTCAGTGGAGCCTTCCTTCGTTGGCGGGTCTTCTTCTTTGGTTGTTTCTTGGGCTTTATTTCTCCTGTAAAACAATGACATGGAGAAATGTTGGCAATATATTGTGATTTATTTCGTATAGCAATTATAAGAAAGAAAAAAGAACCCAAGAAAAGAAAAGTCAGATTTATCAGTTTATCAGATTTTGATAAATATTCACCATGAGGAGACTGTAAAGAGTCCCGTCTCTTTTGTCTACAGAATATGGAAGTGGTAGAGGCCTGGAGAGGCAGGAACTTCAGCCGGCGGGCAGATCTATCTTTGTTGCCCATCTTATCTCCAGCTGTCATCTTCTTCTTATCCACTTTTCTCTTCATCTTCTTAAAGAAATCAGGCATCTCGACCTCTTTATTGTCCCACAGCCCATGGCACTATACCATCACGGACACAAAAGGAATTTTAATATGTAAAACAAACTGCACAGCAACAGTTATTCTCAAACATATATAGACTAGAATGAGTGGGAGGGATTTTTCATGGCTACCTTGAGTATAGAACGGTGGAAGAACAGAGCGAGCAGCTGGATGAGGTCAAAGACCACATAGCCACTTTTCTTTTCCACCCCAATAATGTTGGGCAGAGCGAAGGGCCGCTCAGCGTTGATGCCTCTGTATGCAGAGGTGGTCCACGGGAAGAAACCAAACTGGAAAAAGTACTTTACCACCACAGTCAGCTGAGAGAAACAGAGCAGAGAGTGGCTCAGCTGAAACAATGAATAATCCTCCTCTCCTCTCCTCTCCTCTCCTCTCCTCTCCTCTCCTCTCCTCTCCTCTCCTCTCCTCTCCTCTCCCCTCCCCTCCCCTCCCCTCATCCAGATTTTTGATTATATAAATATCTATTTTTCTTTTATAAAGAAGCATTTTATGGAGCTAATTTATTCCCTCATTCTGGGGAAGACGTACTGGTGTGGGCAGAGTTGTGTTTTTTTTGGTGTTTTTTTCATTATCATTATTGCACCTTGTAGTTTGGCCTTGATGTCTCACACTCTTTCTGTATCCACAGATCTCTCCAGAGCTCCATCCCTCTGCACCAACCACAACCTGCTGATAAACCAAGCTCCTCTTCCTGCCCATGAACCAGTCTACCATCCACTACTCCCATTAAGCTGGCCTGCTCTCCCTGCCTTTCCTCCCACCAGAAGATGCCTCCATTCGCTCTTCCTTGACTGAACAATCCTCATTTATTTGATATTCCGTGTCGTAAACATCATGAAAATAAGAACTCAAAAAAGCTACAATAAATAATCCTTTGTTTAATTTTGTCTGGTGTATGCATTCTGAGAACTTTGAATATTCCACCAACAAGGAAATCATTGTGCTTAATAAACATCATTTGGCCTGAGCTGTCTATGTGTCCTGAAATGAAGAATGTCTTTGATGTCAAACACACCTCTGTGTAAATGATAGCTGTCATCCAGAAGCGCTTGCTGGGCCGGGGCACAGACAGCATGGCCCATAGGAAGATGAGTATTGGCAGAACGAGGGAGAGGAGCGAAGCCGACATCATGTGGTTGAGGATGATGACAAAGTAACACAGCATCTCTGACTTGGACACCATCGTGTTGTAGCAAGCAAAGGTCAGCTTCAGTGGCCTCGGCAGTGTCGTAAAGAACTTATCAGAGTTGGAGATCTCATCATTTTCAAACAAACTGCAGGAAATAGGGAGGAGAGGAAGACGGACAGATGAAGATGAACAACTTGTCTCGAAAAAAGCTCTGTTATTATTTTCAGTGTATGTGTTTCTTGTGTTGACTGACTTGTTAAGGAGCAGCTCACTGGCAGTGAGGTTCCTGGTTTCTTGACTCAGAGGTCTGGGAGACGGTGTGAGATCAAGACTTTTCTCTACGTCACTCTCCCTGAAATCAATTGAGCTGCATTCTGGATATTCAGGACATTCAACTTCTTCCTCCTGCTCTTTCTCTTCTAGCTCACCTTTCTCTTCTTCCAGCTTGTCTTTCTCTTCTCCAAGCTGCTCTTTCTCTTCTAGCTCGTCTTTCTCTTCTCCAAGCTGCTCTTTCTCTTCTAGCTCACCTTTCTCTTCTTCCAGCTTGTCTTTCTCTTCTCCAAGCTGCTCTTTCTCTTCTAGCTCACCTTTCTCCTCTTCTAGCTCGTCTTTCCTATCCTCATTATCCTCTTGTCCAGTCTCT
Source organism: Trachurus trachurus (assembly GCF_905171665.1). NCBI lineage: Eukaryota > Metazoa > Chordata > Actinopteri > Carangiformes > Carangidae > Trachurus > Trachurus trachurus. The sequence continues at coordinate 357,773 of NC_139901.1, read as the reverse complement.
TCCTTCAGAGAAGAATCATGTTCATAGCTTTTGAGACAAAGATAGAAACAGAAATCTTTTAGTTTCCAGTAACACGGACAAACAGCATCATCTACAAATACTGGTAGCATTCTGTTCACATTTGGATGATGGACTGGGCCGTAAGAACATTTTCAATAACTGATGTGTTACAGTTTTTCTGAATTGCTAAAGCACTAATTCCTGTTGTGTGAATCAGTTGCTCAGTTGTCTAAACCCATTCACTGAATGGAACATCCTTTTGACCAAACCATAAACTATCTTCACCTAGTAAAACACCATTTGCAGATCTTAGTCAATCCTTTTGCAAAACTCTAAACACAATTCTCATGCAATAAAACACAGTTGTCACTGTGATGCACTTGTAATGCATAATGGTAACAACAAGTGGAAAAACATAAACACTAACACAACACACGTCATCCGTCAAACACAACGACTCAAATCTGTCTTGTCTGTAACATCTATGTCACGTCTGTCCGTCCTGGGTGAGGGATCCCTCCTCTGTTGCTCACCCTGAGCTTTCTCCCATTTTCCCTGTTAAAAGGGTTTTCTATGGAGTTTTTCCTCAGTGGATGTGAGGGTCTAAGGACAGAGGATGTTGTTATGATGCCATGTAAAGCCCTTTGAGACAAACTGTTTGTAAAAACGGGCTATACAAATTAAATTGCCTTGCCTTGCCTCAAAATGGATCACACTTGTTTCTCATGATGTGAAAACCAATATAAACAAGTTTAGAATGCAAGAAGACAAAGAGTGGTCTCTGTGTCCAGCCATGTCTCTCTAATGACAGCTAGTGTGTGTGTGGGTGTGTGTGTGTGTCTGTATGTCTCTGTGTCTCTGTATATATATATATATATGTACACGTAGAGATACAGAATATTCTTGTGTCTGTGAATGTAAATCCTATCTCTACAGTACCATCTTCTAGATGTTCTGCATCTACCAAGCTGTGGACACCCCCCCCCCCCCCCCCCCCATTGATAATTGTAAATGAGATACCTACGGACCCAGTGGCGAAAGTTGTCTGCTACGGGCCCTAATGCAAAAAAAAAATTTGCGTGCCCTATAATAATAAGGGGGGGGGGGGGGGGGGGGGGGGGTTAGACTGTAGTATAGGCTACTCCAGGCGTGTGTGGCGCTATAGCGCTGCCACACATAAACACTAAAGACAGAGAAGAAGATGGGAAGTCCCCCGCTGTATTCAAACTCAAATTTGGGATTAAATGTTGACAGGGAGTTGTGTCAGAGTAAATATCAGTGATGATTAAACAGGTGTGATTCAGCCGCAGCGTCTGAGCGACGCGACGGTAGTCGGCCGCTGTTGTTACGTCCAATGTGTCGCCTGCTGCAGCGGTGTGTGTCTCAGGTTACAGGTAGGCTACAGTGGTGAGGGGCATGACATTATCGTTTTAGAAAAAAATCTGTTTTGGCCGTCCAGACGGATACGCTGGGGCGGCGTTTTCAGATTTTCCCACTCTGGGACACGTTTTAAAAAATACCGTTTTCACCCCCCCCCCCCCCCCCCCCCCGAAAACGCCGTCCGCCTGGACGCGATGCCGATCTGATAAAGTATTTATCCAGATTCAAAAAAGTCGTTTCCGTCTGGACCGGGGCCCTGAGTGAGTGACAGCGCTGTCCGCTGTCTCGGTGCTGAACGTGTCACTGCTCGTGAGAGACAGAGAGGAAGAGACAGGGAGAGATGGTCAGGGACGCGCTGTCGACAACAGGAGAACTGTCACCTGGCTATGCCCGCGCGCATGTTCATAATCCAGAATAACGTTAATGAATTACAGTAATGATGTAAAAGCCAAGATGATTTAATACAGTAGCCTATACCACCAATTGATACTTTTTTTTTTATGTTTTATTAATTTTTTTTTTTTTTTACCGTTCACCGCGGGCCTTTTTTGGCCACGGGCCCTAATGCAACGGCATTACTTGCATTAATGGTACTTTCGCCACTGTACGGACCCTATAAAAAGAGGGAGTCATCAGATGTGCCATTTATTCTGAGGAAGGCCTTTTGGCCGAAACGCGTCAGCTCAGTAAATCTGATGAAGAGCTGAAAGCCTATTCTTTAAAGTGTGCAGCTATTCCCTCCCTGGGACTCTCTAAATATCTTTATGTGTAGCTGAGCACCTTTAAGACCAGAGGACACGCACCTGCTACACATCTTGACATATGAAATTTGATTTGATTAACTTTTTAAATGTAGTGTTTATGGGTGAGCGGTTGGATTGCAATTTATAAGCTTTGAGAGTTACATGTTATCATCAGTAATCCAAGATTTCTTAATCACCCTGGTGAAAGGTCGTCAGTGTCAAAGGAGGTCAGGTCAACGTTGGGGGTTTTCAGGAGCCGTCGTCTGAGCTGATCAGCAGCTGGTGACGCAGGAACAACCTCATCCAGCTCCTCCTGGGTGGGCTGTCGAGAGCCCAACATGGTCTCATCTGTCATACAGCTACAGGGGGGAAAGCAGGGAGAGCACATGGTCTGACATTGACGTAGACTCTGAATGTGTGTCTGATGACAACAGAACAGTGACTCTGCATTCTACCTGGAAAAGCTGCTGCCCCAGGATACTTTGGATGCTTGGCTCTTCAGCTTGGTATAGGCATGGTGTGAGGTGGGGGCAGTGGGTGATGGTGAGGGAGGAGGTAAGGAGTCATCTAGGTCATCATGGGATGACATTGTGTTTTGACGGGACATCCAGTTGTCATAAAACTGCTTTATACTCTCCTGGGTCACCTCTTTGCCCTGTACAGAGGAAAAGAACCACAGAACTAATGCTGCCAAACTGCTCATCCACAATACTGTGTGGTAAATCTCTGTAATTGTGTATGGATTTACAAAACTCTGTACAATACATATTTGCATTTCAGTCTCAGTGTAATCAGGCTAAGGGTCACTCTCACTTTTTCAGAGACCTGAGAATCAGAAAACCTGCCCATGAGAAAAGTGTACTATATGTTTGATATAAATTATAACAGTGCTGTACAGATATGCAACTTTTCACAATTTCAAAAGCAGGCACAGTGGTACAGTGGTGTCCCCTGCCCTGGCCCTCTCTCTTGAAGTATCAGCTGTGGTTCTTGCAACCCATTAAAGATTAGCAAGCTAACGGACAGATGGAAACACCTTCTTGTCCAAACTCAACATGCAGAATATAAATATGATGGTGAAAGATTTGACAGTTAACATTGATCAGTTTGACATGGTTGTGTCCCACCTTATTTTGCTGCTGGGTGAGTAATGCTCGCTCAAAGCGCAGCACTTTAGAGATGTTCAGGCTGTTTTTACAGAATGAGTTCAGGCCGTCTGTTATGTCGTCAAGAAGAGACTGAATGAACACCCAGAGGAACTTCAGGGTGTTAATGACACGCTGCACAATGTTTTCTATCAGAAGTGGATAAAGGAGAAAAGTCTTTATTCATAGTTATCATAACCAAACCCATTCAGGAATAAAACATTCATCTCTCTTTTTGTTCTGAGTGTGACATGGTGATGCAGGTGTGTTTACCTTTTTCCTCCTCTCCCTCTTCCTCCACAGTGCTTTCCTCCAGCTCATCCTCACTAGAGACTGTTCTCTCAAGGCCTGGGGAGAAAGTTTTATTGTTACATATTTTTTTCAGGTGGTGTTTTGGTGCAACAACAGCAGAGTGTCTACACAGGTACAATTGTTTTGCAAAAACAAGCAACAATGTGCCTGGTTAAGCAGGTGGAGTGGGTCATCCTTGCATGTTGCATGTTGTTTTCTGTGCTGAATTGCAGATGGTGAGCAGGTAGAGTTTGTATCTTAGTGTGATGTTGTGGGGGGACGTTGAGTTGGGCAAGGGCAGAATCTCCAATTAACCTCATATCAATGTCTTTGGATACTGGAGCAGAATAAACAGTTAGTGATACACATTTAATAAGTAACATGTGTAGAGAATCACTGGCATATTTATCAATAAACAAGAAAGCCTCTGGTAGCCATAGCCTCAAACAAACAGGAAATCGACTATTTTGTTTTGAATGTGCAATTTTGGTGCCATTTTTGTGTCCACTTTAAGAAACTCCTCTTCAGCGTCAGCGTCACTGTAAAACCTCGGTAATTAAAAGTTATCAGAAGCTTGAGTTTTCATTTGAAGGCATGGCCATAGCTTCAGTTGGTAACAATTATTCAGTCATATTAGCTGGAACTGTCACTATATTCTGATAGTCGGACATTAAATGAGTAATTTATTCAACAAATAATCTTAAACGAATTGGAAAGGGTTTGATTTTAGAGTAACTTCACTGATGACGTGAGGTTACCATTATTTTGAAAGGACAGCTGGAGAGAGACGGGTACGCGGAGATAAAGTGAGGGGGGATTGACACGCAGTTCCACCAAGTTTCAGCGACTACAGTGAGTTATTGAGCTCTAATGCTCATATTTATATTATGACAAGTGTTACAAATATTAAAGAGACCCAGAGGAGTTTGTATTTGGTTATAAAAAGGTCTCATATTAATGTGGATGAATCTACGTTACCCACACTTGTTAATCATGTCAATCATACAGCAAGAGTAGCTCTACTGTTCCACACTGATTTTGACCCAATAAGTCACATGACCTGGAAGTTATTGAGCTATAATGTTCATAATAATGTTAATGATCAGAAACCGGCTGAATACAGAGGCGCACTCCCTGCTGAGAACCTGGGATGTTGCATTCAAGGACGGTGAGGTAACTGCACTTGTAGTGGCACCTTCAAAGCAAATTAGGTGACACTAGTCAGCGGGAGGCTGACCGTCAATGCGTGTCCACAAACCAAAAAGGCATTGCTTCTGTCTTCATTCATTTATTTTATTTCATACAATTCTTTACATCTTAAAATATTGAACTCATGATCGAAAGGTGTGGCGTGACGCTCCCGCTGATTCTGAACGAAAAGCAATCATAGATATCACCTGTGCCTACTCTCGGGCTGCATCAGTCGTCCCCTTTATCCCCGCCAATACGCACCTCAGAAACTAAATGAAATGAAGTGGCCTACACAGCACTCAGAGCAGCCAGAAGGAACTTACATCACTGATTATAAGAACAGTGACGCACAGTGCCCTGAAGGTCCAGCACTCCCAGACACCTTGAATGCCTTCTACGCTCGCTTCGAAGCCTCTCACACCACCATCCCCTCTCGGCTCACCGCCTCCAGTCATCATCCTAACAACCACAGAGGGGAGGAGAACACTACAGAGGGTCGACCCCCGGAAGGCCTCGGGCCCTGATGGAATCCCAGACAAGGTTCTGAGGGACTGTGCACACCAGCTGTCTGAGGTCTTGAGGGACATATTCAACATCTCGCTGTCCCAGGCTGTCCCTCCATGCCTCAAAACATCCACAATCATCCCTGTGCCAAAGTCTTCTGCAGCATGGTGCCTCACTGACTACCGCCCTGTTGCTCTCACCCCTGTCACAAAGAAGTGCTTGGAGAGACTGGAGATGATCCAATGAGGAGAGAGAACGGCATAAAGGGGCGGTGAATGTGGTGACGTAGGGACGAGGGCGGGGACTGCTAACTCCATCAGCTGACAAGAAGTTAGCCAAAACCACCGGATGGCTTACTTCTGCTTTAACTTCTATGTGTCAACTTATGGGGTCTTGCCGACACGTGCAGACTTACTCTCGTGCCTTCAGTCATATCAGTCATTCGTTTCTCAGCAGGAAGTTAGACATATGTGACAGTTATGTAGCGCAGTCCAGTGACAGACGGTCAGACGACAAACGTAAAGGGACGACTGCTGTAACAACACCTGTAACAACGGCGCTGCTAAAAAAGAAAAAGAAAAAAAGTACGGTACTGTGTTCTCCAGCAGCTCCACAGAGGAGCTGTCAGAGGAACTCTGAAAAAAAAGCACATCGTCGATCACTCTCTCAATTGGCAACAGAGGATCAGGTTGCTGGTGCTGATGAACAAGTGGGACAAGGACTCGCGCTCGCGGCCCCCTGATAGACGTGTACTGGCAGTGCATTGTTGGATTTGTAGTTTTAGTGGTACGTGCAACATACCGGTGGGCCATAATTAGATATTATCATGCGGGCCAAAGATAATTGGACATAATTAAGCACTCGCGGGCCTTGAGTTTGACACATGTGCACCAGACCCTTTATCACCTGGAGAATAGGAACTCCTACGTGAGGCTGTTCAGCTCTGCGTTTAACACAATCATTCCACAGAAACTGGTGTACAAGCTGGCCCTGTGCAACTGGGTCTTGACTTCCTGATCTGCAGGCCACAGACTCATCCTGAGCACTGGCTCACCCCAGGGCTGTGTGCTCAGCCCATTTCTGTACACACTGGTGATGACCCACGACTGCAGAGCTCATCAAAAACACAACCTGCTGGTGAAATTGGCAGACGACACAGTAGTGGTGGGTGGGGCTCATCACCAACGGGGATGAGGCACGGTGGCGTGGGGATAATAATCTCATCCTTAACACCCGGAAGACCGAGGAGATGGTTGTGGATTTCCGCAGGTCTGGCATTACCCCTGCCTCTCCACATCAATGGAGCAGAGGTGGAGATGGTCCCCTCTGTCAGGTAACTCGGAGTAAACCTGACAGACACTCACCTGGAGTACCAACACCACTGCTGTAATAAGGAAAGCAAAGCAGCACCTCTGTTTTCTGAGGAAGCTGAAGAAGGCAGGACTGAAGGCTGAAGTCATCAGATCTTCTTACAGCTGTGTGGTGGAGAGCTAATAATATAATACATCCATGGTAAGAACTAACTTGCTAGTGAACTAACTTTTACTGCTTAGAGAAGGGCGGATCGCTTTGATCGCCAGTGCATCGCTTTGATCACCGGCGAAAAGGTTTTTAAAAAAAATGAAATAAAAATTCTACACATCTCACCGCACCAATAAGAAATGTATTTTTATGTTAATTCTATATATTTCTATAATTTACAGGTCGTGGATGGAGCAGTGGTCGACCATGGGGCAGAGGTCATGTGACAGCTACAAACGTACAAAAAAGTTCATGCATTTTTACTGATATTTGTAAATAAATTATTATTTTGCCATCAAAAGTCCTTTCTCAGTGTTGTTTTTGTTGTTTTATAGAAGAAAACACTGTTCAGATGTGTGAGGTGTCACTAAAGCAAAAAATATGAACGTCAAAGTCACTGCTCTGCTTGACACATTTCTTTCCACAAAAAGCTCGTTTTCTCAGTGTTTTGTTCAAAAACTGGTGTTTTTGGTGAAACCAGCCGATGTTCTACTGCTGTTTACTAAAGAACAGAAAAAAGGTAGAAACAAACTTTTTTTTCCTAATAAAAGAAGAGAGTCTACTCTTTCTCTTGGTAGTTTCGGTGTTTACATAGTCATAGAACACAATATTTTGTGTGGGTCTTATAAGATCGGTCAAAATGCTAAAACGGCTGGCAGTATGGGGCTCTCTGCTCTGAAAATGGCTGGCAGCCAATGAGTTAAAGGACACCTACACCATCAGATGCAGGGAAAGAGGTACCTCCCACCCTGCTCACCATATGGTTCACCCTGTGCCTTCTGGAAGGAGACTGCGCTGCATCCGGACAAGAACATCAGGGCTGAGAAACAGCTTCTACCCGGATTCAGTCAGACTGCTGAACTGCTCCGCTCCAACTCTGTTTCCATGATTCTGCTCCTTATGTCCTGCTGCTGTATCGCACTTTGCATTATTGCACTGTTCACTTTACAGCTTGCTGCTGTAACTCTGCTCTATATATGAAGCTGCTAATGTTGCTGTTGTGCTGTGTATTTTGTTGTTTTTCCTCATTTTTTATCTTATTATCTATGGTATTTAAACATATACCTCTACTTGTCTTATCTTAGTAGGAACTGGGAGGAAACTAGGAAACTGTGTTTCATGAAAGACAATAAACGAGTCTGAATTTGAGATATTTACATTATGAAATCTATTAAAAATTCAATAGGTTGTGTCAATCGGTAAAATATGTCACATGGAACTGTAAATATGAGTATTATAGCTCAATAACTTCCAGGCTATGTGGCCTATTGGGTGAAAATCAGCGTGGAACAGTAGAGCTACTCTTGCTGTATGACACTCACCTCTTTTTATTGTATATTTGAACACATTTAATGAAATCTCATTAAACGCCTCTCACCTTGCTGTTTCTGTAGCTCTCTCTTGGCTTTCTTCTTCTCTTCTTTCTTTATTTTTTTCTTCTCCTTCTTGAGGTCCTTCAGAGCTGTTTTAGAGCTGGTTACCCAGGCTTCATATGCCAGCTGATATATGACAAACACACACAGAACTTAAGCCGTTTGGGTAGTGCAAACATTAAAGCTCAATTAATGTTTTATTTTCTTATCTCACTTATCTGACTCTTACCTGGAATGCAGATTTCTTCCTTGGTGGTTCCTCCTCCTCTTTCTTCTCTTGAGCTTCTTCATCCTCTTCACTGTCACTCTCAAACAGGTGGTAGCCACAGTTGTTTTCCACTGTGTTAAATGAGCTGTGTCAAACTACATCACTATACACACCATTGAAACTTTGAGCAGACTTGGGCACTGTGCAGTAGGGCTGTCAATGTTCCCCCCAAATCAGGTTCGAATTTCTAACCCATCTCATGTTAAATATTCGAATAATATTCGAATTTTTAATGTGTTTTTTTTTTCTTATTATTTTTAAGCTCATTATGGGGGGGGGGGCAGCGATGACGGTGGCGACAACGACACAGCAGAACAACCCTGCATAGGAGCTGTCCATGGTTACTTAACCAAAAGTCTCTTGAAGTGTTAAACAGAGAACTATGGACAAATACATAAGTTATGTTGACGTGAACCATACTGTATGTTGCAGTAAAAAAAAAAAAAGGATCGTTGATTCGGTGGAAACCCGGCTTCACAGGCGCCCCCCCGCCTCGCGGGGCTGCGGGGTTAGGGCACAGAGTAGTGGTGCAACAGATCACAGCTGATCCGTGATCAGCACACAAGTGGTCCGCGGATCAATCAATTAAAAAAAAAAAAAAGGTGTGCGTGTAGTGTGGTGGGGAGCGTGCCTATATGTTCCCTCAGCCCTATGTTCCCACTGGACTCTCTCGACTCTAATCTATCTGGCCTGTCTGGCCTCTACCTGGTCTTTTTACTAAACTTAACCAACATAGGAATGACCCCGTGTGGGGGACACATACGCGCACCGTGGCAGCGGAATGAACGGGCAATTAAAAAAACTGCTTGTATTTGAAGCTGCAGCTTTACCTTGTGCACAACAACAACTGCATTTTGTTTTATCAACACGTGTACTACTCCGAACGTCGCGACGCACTACGTTAATTTGCCTCGTCAGTTTCCACCTTCGAATGTTCTCATTTTGACTAACATTCGAATTGTATTCGAATAGCGAAGTTGGTTCTGACAGCCCTACTGTGCAGTGTTCTGGTTGTGTTGTGTGATGCTGCCCACCTCCGGGCTTAGAGACCCAAGGCTTCCACCATTTTCCTGCATCTCTCTTTTCCTTCTCCTCATCATCTGAAAAACATAATTCAAGTTGTTCAATCTCTTTTCTCTTGAACAATGCTAAAGATTGATGAGCTCCAGGGGAAACACACTTGTCAGCACAGAATGCTCCTACATCATAAAGACAAACCTGGAGAATAAACTGTCATAATGAAAACATGACAAAGCCAATCTAGGACTTCTCATTTTAATGACACTGGCAGTTTCATTGACATGAATACTTGCTTTTGAGGGATGAACAATCCATTTTGAGCAAGTGCCATGCTTTTGCAGGTAATCCACTAGGTTTTGCAGTTTGTACTATATTGTTCTGAGAAATGCACTAACTGTTGTTCAAATGTTAATAGTAGGGCTGGGACGATATGCTTTTCTCCCGATTCGATTCTTCTACGATTTTTTGGATGGCGATTTGATTTAAATTGCGATTCTATGATATTGCAGATTCTCTCGATTTTTAGTCTGCATGTTTAATTTATCTGCACGCAAATACTGTAGGAGCCTATGTAACATACTCCATTATAAAGTTAACTTAAACCCTTTTCAAAACCTGTACTCTCTGTATGTAAAAAACGGCTAACAAATGCACATTGCACAATATTAAAAAAAAATAAAAAAATAAAAAAAATCCCCCCCAAAAAATTTTTTCAAAAAAAAATTAAATCGATTTAACAATCGTCAAAAAAAGATATTGCGATATTTATGTGAATCTATTTTTTCTCCCACCCCTAGTTAATAGTGATGTGAGAAAAGCACCAAAGCGACTGAGAAAAACTGTATGAAAGCATGCTCTTGCCTTGCTGACAGTAGAAAGAGACAGTTACCCTTTACAACCTGACCCTGATCACCAGGAGGCCCTGGACTGCCTGCTGCTGCAGGACTACTCTTCTGTTTAGATTTGATCTTCTCCATCCTATAGGAGGACAGGGAAATTGTAAGATGTGTATTTGCAGTATACTGTTTTCAAGAGGATACATTTGAACTTGAGAAAGATCATTTTTATTGGTTGCCACAGGATCCACTACTTCATTCAATCATTGTTTTAGTGTGTGTGTGTGTGTGTGTGTGTGTGTGTGTGTGTGTGTGTGTGTGTGTGTGTGTGTGTGTGTGTGTGTGTGTGTGTGTGTGTGTGTGTGTGTGTGTGTGTGTGTGTGTGTGTGTGTGTGTGTGTGTGGCCTACTGTTTCTTCAGTGTCTCCACAGATTTGTTCTCCATCTCCAGTCTTGCTTCTACAAGTTTCTTCACTTTGGCTTCAAACAGCTCAGCACCCCTTGTAGATAAATAGATAGATAGACAGATAGACAGATAGATAGATAGATAGATAGATAGATAGATAGATAGATAGATAGATAGATAGATAGATAGATAGATAGATAGATAGATAGATAGTGTTTTTATCACCGCTGCATGTGTTTTTTTCTATTCTCTTTGTCTGGTGTTGTGTAAAGGACTATTCATGGGTTGCAGAGACGTCACGTCGAAGGGACCGCCGCCATATTTGTGTCCGATTTGACAGGTCTCCTCATATGACAGCATGCAAACCGCAGGATGGAAATGACCGTTTCTTGACAAAATTACAGGGTTTCTTACATCCTGTCTGGGTTTATATCTCTATAACAACAGACTAACTCCATATTATCCCACTTATTACACAGTTTATTAATTAATTAATTAATTAATTAATTTGAGACGTAATGTTGATCAAAGTCCGAAGTCCGGTCATTTCTCCGCTGTTTGCTCCTCACCCTCCCCCCGGTCGACTCGTGTGTAGTTGTTTTCAACGAGCTTTTGATAATCAATCTGTAGATTGATGAATTATCATGTAAATGTTACGATGTGCGCATTTATGTAGTCCTGTCTGTCATAAGATATTACGATACGGGACACGTTTGTGTCACAGACTCGCAGTGGCACAGACACAGCTGGTCACAGCTGTGACACTGCGCTGGCCCGTCCGCTCTGTCCGCTCTGATCGCAGGTTTGGTTTCCAGCAGCGGTGAGGGAGGCAGAGAGCCTCCACTCTCCCTCTAACAAGCTACAAGTCATTTCTCTAACATCACAATTAGTCTGAAGCTGGTAAAAATGAAACATAAGGTAAAAATCCTTGATAGTTCTTCTGCCCTGCTCCGCTGATCAGAGCGGCGTCCCTAGCAACGGCCCGTTTTACTTAGCAACGGTCTGTTATACAGAAATAAAAGACCCTAAATGCAGAATCAGTGAGTAATTAATAAGAAAGTAATCAAAGTGCAGAATTCAATATATCCATGTTATTAAAAAAAAGTGAACCCCCTCTTTTTGTGAGACTTGTCACAGCCCATGCTGCCACTGATAGACTGCCTGCAGTCAACTATTTATTCCGTCTATAACTTTACGTCTTTTGGGATGGAATAAAACTGCAGTCCGGGGTTTCTTTGGCGACTGCTATCACAGTCAACAGCACAATATAATCCTGGCATCTATCAAATAACGTCAATTTTCGGTCTCTTGCTGATTTCCTCCTACTAGGCTACTCCACTTGTTCTGGTAACGTGACATATACTGTGATCTGTGCCCAGATTGCCCTGATTCGGACACAAATATGGCGGCGCAGAAACACAGTGACGTCATGTGAATCTAATGAATAGTGCAGCAGATTAATTGCATATTTCAAGAGAATCGTTCACTTTGGTATAAAAGCATGAAATTTGGCACAGATACTCTCTAAGGGTCACTTTTTGGGAAAAAGATGTTGGCCATGCAAAAATTCAAAATGGCGGCCATTTTTTCAAGATGTTCTGTATTTAGTCTAGTAGGAAGAGGGGGGTATCATGTATCCCCTGGAAATATACTTCTAAGCAGTGTTTCTAGATTGGAAGAAATGTGTAGAAAATGATGAGCTATGTTAAAAAGTTGTCAGAATGTCCCATGTATCATTTTTATGCAAATTAGTGCCGCCATTATCGAAAAAACCTAATTTCACTATATCTCAGCCAATACTGCAGATATCTGAACAAATAAGGTGTCTACACCCATGTTTCGAGGGTCAGAGATCACAATAAAACTATTCATAAAGTGATCACATGTTGGTGCCATGCTAGTAAGCAAACCTAACCCTTTTACCAATTACAAGACGCCAATATTGGAGATACCAAATAAGGTGTCTAGACAGAGGTTGTTGTGTGTTTAACCAAGGTTTATTTGGATCAAACATCATAATAGAACTCTTCTTGATGTGACCACTCTTCTCTTCCCCATGCCAGATAAACAGTCAAGTAAATGGTTCTCCACTATGAATCACTCATCATCGTTTTCACTGAAATCATCAGAGTTAAACTCATCCTCTCCTTCCTCTTTCTCCTCCTCTTCCTGTTCATGCTCCCCAGTGTCATGGTCACAGGACCACACCGATTTCCACACCGATTTCAACACTCCTTCATCCATCCCTGCCCCTCATCATAGGGTTTTGGTTTTTCCAGAATAGGTTCATCAGCTGGCTTGTACAAGGCGACACGGTAGTTCACACGTTGGGCATGTGGCTTCAGAGCAGAGTGGCATGGAGGAAGGCGAGCCAGGTCAACCTTAGACTTGCAAGTGAGTTTCTTGTCCTCCCCCACCATGTTGCGTAGCAACTTGGCATGGACAACATCCACTGAAGACTCAAGACTCTGTCCAGACATCAGACAGGTGAATTGCTCCAACTGCCTCAGCATCTCAGGCTTGACACTCTAGCAGTCACTGAGTTGACTGAATACGTGAAACCTGGGATTCTTCTTCAAGGGCCCCACCTTCCTTCTCCCTTTGATGGCACTGGTACAGTCTTCTCCACTGAACACATAGAAGAAGAAGAGTGGCGCGGTGGTCTTCTCCCAGGGATTCTGCAAGCTCAGAGATGTTGAGAAGTTGTTGGTGTTGGGTTAAAGAAGCTTCCTGGAAGCTTCCACTGTAGGGGTCTGATGAAGTCAGCTTTAGCAGCCTTGCCCACAGCTTTTAACACGTCCATCTCAACATCAGTGGGGACAGGTGCACCAGAAGCCAGGCAGTAGTAGTATTGCAGAATCCCTGGGAGAAGACCACCGCGCCACTCTTCTTGGGTTCTATGTGTTCAGTGGAGAAGACTGTACCAACAGAGTTGTGAGTCTTCAGTGGATGTTGTCCATGCCAAGTTGCTACGCAACATGGTGGGGGAGGACAAGAAACTCACTTGCAAGTCTAAGGTCGACCTGGCTCGCCTTCCTCCATGCCACTCTGCTCTGAAGCCACATGCCCGATGAACCTGATGAACCTATTTTGGAAAAACCAAAACCCTATGATGAGGGGCAGGGATGGATGAAGACTGATGAAGGAGTGTTGAAACCAGTGTGGTCCTGTGGTCCTATCCTACCAACTTCACTGGTTGATCCCCATGACACTGGAGAGCATGAACAGGAAGAGGAGGAGAAAGAGGAAGGAGAGGATGAGTTTAACTCTGATGATTTCAGTGAAAACGATGATGAGTGATGCATAGTGGAGAACCATTTACTTGACTGTTTATCTGGCATGGGAAAGAGAAGAGTGGTCACATCAACAAGAGTTCTATTATGATGTTTGATCCAAATAAACCTTGGTTAAACACACAACAACCTCTGTCTAGACACCTTATTTGGTATCTCCAATATTGGCGTCTTGTAATTGGTAAAAGGGTTAGGTTTGCTTACTAGCATGGCACCAACATGTGATCACTTTATGAATAGTTTTATTGTGATCTCTGACCCTCGAAACATGGGTGTAGACACCTTATTTGTTCAGATATCTGCAGTATTGGCTGAGATATAGTGAAATTAGGTTTTTTCGATAATGGCGGCACTAATTTGCATAAAAATGATACATGGGACATTCTGACAACTTTTTAACATAGCTCATCATTTTCTACACATTTCTTCCAATCTAGAAACACTGCTTAGAAGTATATTTCCAGGGGATACATGATACCCCCCTCTTCCTACTAGACTAAATACAGAACATCTTGAAAAAATGGCCGCCATTTTGAATTTTTGCGTGGCCAACATCTTTTTCCCAAAAAGTGACCCTTAGAGAGTATCTGTGCCAAAGTTCATGCTTTTATACCAAAATGAATGATTGTTTCACTAATCTGCTGCACTACTAAGAATGATCACATGTGTAGAACTAAGTCAGTTTTGTCAGTTTAACCATAGAACACCTAAAGTCACTGTTGTCAAAGTCATACATCATTCTACTGGTTTCAGGAGTAAATAACAGTGACTGAAAGAGAAAATGTTAAACAAACAATACAAATTAAAGCAAGATACAGTTTCTCTGAATTGATAAACACTAAATTCCATTGTCTGAAACAAATGTTCAGTCCCCTGAACCTGACCCAGTAAATCCAGAGTGTGGGTGAAGGAACATCTGTCTGCAGGCTAATAATAATAATAGCTGCTGCGCAGCAATGGTCGGGGCCGGGCAATTTTTTTATAGACAAAATTAGGCAATTTCAAAGTGAAAGTTGCAAAGCCGTTTATTTTCAAAGTTTTGAAATTTAGATACATGCTGCAACACCAACATCAGCACTATTGTCTTGTGTTACTAGTTGAGAACATCTGGCATTTTGATATGTCATCATCATCACCCTTGCTGGGGCTTGAACCCATGGGCGTGGTAGTGGGGGGGAAAGGGGACTTGACTACCCAGGGCCCGAGTAGGGAGAGGGCCCATGAAAATCTTGAAATTATTATTTTTTTGTGTTATGTTTTTTTTTTTAATGAACCCCCCCCCCCAATTAATTGGTGTCATAATTTATTTCAAATATATTGATAACATCAACTGAGTCCGCCCATAGACAGCGGCCGGCGACAAGTGTAACGTCAGTGAGCCCAGATTAAATGAGGCTGGCTTTCATCATGCCCCCCAAAAAACATAAATCGGGGTATCCGAAAAAGAAAAAGCGGAAAGAAAAAGACTGGGCAGCATCTGTCGTAGCAGATTTAGAAAATTGTCAAAATGTCACAAATTGTATTATCTAAACAAATATCTGATAATACATAAATTGCATCTAGACAGCATGGAAATGTTGGTGATTTGTTTTTAATGATAAGTGTTTTTCTTCATAAGAGAAAATCTGATGTTTAAAAATGCCACTCTTACATTGACTGCAGTTGTTCCCATGAGAGCAGAATTCAAAATGTTCTCAAAAATTTAGATTTTGAGATAAAATTCTGATATTTGCCAAACTTCATCAACCATGACTCAATAAAAAATATTGTCCATTTTTTTCAGGGAGATTGAAAATGTATTTAGCAGGAATTGGTTGGTATATGTTTACAGTACTGTTTACAGTCAAACGTTTTCATGCACTGTAGGCCCAATTTTCGATAAATCAAAAATCTGTGTGGATCGTTTGTGGAGGACAGTCTGAAGATGCTCTCCAGCAAGTTTGGTGTCAATTGAGCAAAATTTGTGGGCGGAGAGTTTTACAGTTTTTGAAAATAACAGAGTGATGGACGCCATAATTTGTAATGAGTTTAAGTGGACAAAAGTTTCAGCAGTATTGGGGCGACATTTTGGTGAAAGTTTCAAAACTGTAGCATGTACCATTGCTTTGGTAGAAATTTTCAAAGTTTTTAAATTTAAAGGCTTATTGGGGGGGGCACATGTCCTTGGAGTTGAGTAATCGGGGTTGAACATTTCTGTGAAGTCTTTTTCACTGATTATGCATGGGAAGTAGGACTTCCTAGGAAGAAGAAAGAAGAACACTGAGAAAAACAATAGGGTCCTGTCAAGTATGCTTTGACCTCTATAATCACACGTTTCACTGACCTGACCTGACACTGACCTGGACAAATGAGAATATGCACAGGCCCTTTACAACTTAAAGGGACAACTAGGAGTTTCTATTCGGTTATAAAAAAAGTCTCACGTTAATGTGGATGAATCTCCGCTACCCACACTTGTTAATGGGCCCATTTTTGATAAATATATCGTTCTGTCTCTATCGTTATTTTGTTATTATTAGTGGTGGCGGAGATGCTGGTCGAGCCGACCAGCGTTTCCTTCGTTGCGAATCATGAGAATAACGCAGCCGCATCGCCGTTTATGGTCGGAACTACGGTGGTATGTGAACCTCTTTGAACCTCTGACTTTAATTATTGATGAATGAAAACATGAGTCTGTCTTGCACCGGTCAAAGAAATGTACAGTGCGCGCGGAGGCTCATAAATGTAGTGTGAAACGCTTCGCTTTTCCAAAACTCCTTGTTGTCCCTTTAAAGTTGTATTAAGACATTTTTTTTTTTACATTTGAAGTATTACCCCTCTCTATCATTTGTATACATGCAGCCTACTTGTGCTGACCTGGAGGCCAGTATCTTGGAGGACTTGAGGTCAGACACCACATAGAGGAAGTAGTAGCTGAGGAAGACCCTCCTCTGTGCCAGGAGGACAGTGAAGCAGATCGCATCCCAGACAATGCCAGCCTCCCCCTCTGGCAACTCACATTCAGCATCAGGATCAGCTGGAACACACACACACACACACACACACACACACACACACACACACACACACACACACACACACACACACACACACACACACACACAAACACACACACACACATTCCAGTCCTGAGCAGTGATAAGCAGAACACAAATTTCTATGTAATAAGCCAATACCCAGAATTGTATCTTCTGGAGTGGCTAAAACAGATGATAACAATGTAGATTTCTTTCATAATTAAAGCACTTCTGCTTTAATGTTGCCAATCTGTAATCATACTACTACATGTTGATACGATTCTTAATCAGGGTGTAGTGTTTTATAAGAAATGTATCATGTCACATGGTTGGTGATTTGATACAAGGATGCTTCATTGAGAGCAATACAATAGAATATGATTCAATGGCTGGAGATGAAAACAGTAATTTAATACCGTACTTATGAAGTACATAATGTGTGGACTTGACTGGGCTTCTCCACCGGCTACGATCATATTCCTGGCATCATCTGTGACCAGGGCAGAATTCTTGCCATCGATGCCCCATTCTGTGCACCAGTTTTTTTACCAGTAGGCCTACTGTACATGATTCATTATCCAAAACTCTGGTTTTCAAAACAAAGCTTTTCATATTTAATTTTTGACTGATGTGCCGAGAGATAACTGTCACATAGCCCTGTGTGGAGCATGTCATTCATCCATCCATCATGTTAGCCACTTGTTCGACTTGGGAAAGTGACAGCTTTACATCCAGCTTCACATTTTTACACAGTGCAGGAATGTGTTGTTCTGAGAAGTGTGTGCACAAGGTAGGATGTATCCTGACTTTAAGGTTTAGATCATTTCATGGAACCCACTCTGTATGGCCGCATGTCATGTCTGCCTTGGGTACTACTAATACCTTGGTGTCTGATGTGACTATTTCATTCAGATTCAAAAATGTGTCCCCACCTTCAATTTCAAATTCAGCTTGATCATTTTGCACCACCATGACTATCCAGCCATTATTGTCTCTTTTGCTCGTTTTTTCCCAGGCCCCTGGTGCATGCCCAGAATGTCATAGAATGAAGCGGACATAATGCCCAGACTTGATGAATCACGGGACAAAGTTTACGTTTTCTTACCATTAAATATGCAAAATTACTAGAGGGTCACATTTTCATATCAATGCAATTAGATCGTAGGAATTCAAATCCATGCACTGTTGCAATTGCATTACTCATACTTGATAATACAATAATTGCACAAATATTGGCTATGCTGTCCTGTTTCAGTTATTTCTTATTCATCTTTTCAATCTTAAGTATTTGAATGCTCAACATGATGAGGCCTGCATATGAGGCAGAGTACTGCACAACAATGTGTACACTTTGTCTTTTCTGTTCTCTTTAACACAGGCCACACATTATGTATACAAACATATGACAATTAGTGTTATTAAGACACTTACGGACGTCGTAGCCTTTGATGGTGCAGAACATGCTGAATGCCTGAATCAACCAACAGCTGTTCTTCAGCAGACTGTCCAGGTAGGCACAGGAACCCAGCTGATCAGAAAGGGAACAGCTATTATCAATATAGGAGAATCTCTCAAATAACAATCAACTGCTGCATTTCTTATTTTGCACCCGGGTCTCATTCATGAAACGTGAGCAGCACGGATTTGTGTGTAAACCCTGTGCAGCGCAAATTTACGTGGATTTCAGCATTCATCAATCTTTTAGTAGCGCTGATTTTTTCGTAGCTACTCACAAAATCTACACTTGCTCCGGACTGTGTGTAACGCTTGTGTAAATGTAGGAATGCAAATAAATACTGCTTGTCACTGTTGAAAATTACAATTTTAATCCGTATTACTCTCTCTCGTGTTCAAAATACGCCGACGCCTTTGAAACACGTCATTTAAACATGACAAACAATTAGAAATATTTGGAGAGAGAGACGTTTTAGGGATCGGACACGCACAAACACGTGGGCGCACACTTCACCCTGCGCAGCAGCGCAGTCGGCACCGGTTTGGATGGAGCTGTGACAGACGGCTGGTGCTTCTGTAACAATATAACCTGCCTATATAACTTCATGTGTTGATACAACCATGCTCCTCTACAGCTGAGGCTGTGAAGAGCCTCCTCGTCGCTGCTGTAGCTCTGTAGTTGTGTGTATTTTATTTTATTTTTTTCATGTTTCATATCGAACTATCCTGGCTTTACTTCTTAAACAGTTCTTTAAACCAATGATACTTAATTCACTAAATCTGTTTCTTCCCTCCAGCCTTTGACCTGTCCCAGTCACACCACCACTAACAGAAGAGAATTAAATATTTTTTCTGGACTCTACTTCACCCAAAATGACTTTGATTCCCGATCGCTCTTTTTTTCTCCCTCTCCCTCTTTCCTTGTTTGCGTCATGGCCACAGGTGAGCGGGATGCACCTACCTCCTAATATGGTGGTCAGGATCTCCTTATATGGCTATTCATGTATGGAGATCTATGCTAATTGCTGATCACCGGGGGCGTGTTGTTAGTTTACGATGGGTTGGCATTCATCATCTTACACACGTGTTTACGATCAAATCTGAGTTTCCCGCACCGTTCATGAATCCGGAGTAGAGTTTTATTAGCGTGAGCTTTTATGTGCAAATCTACACACAGATTTACTCACGTTTCATGAATGAGACTGTGGTAACTTACAGACAGCAGGTTCTTCATGGTGATCACAAAGCAGGTGTAGCCAATGAGCCAGTCCCACAGACGCAGGATGTATTTGACAGGTTGCATCAAAACACCGCCACCAAACAGCATGAAGTAGAAGCAGGCCCCCAGGTAGCCCAGACAGAAGATGTTAATCCGAGTAGTGCCAGTGATGAATATGAGGCAGAGCACCAGCCAGAAGAAATAGCTGAATACAAACACCTTCACCATATCCAGATAGCACCTGAACATAATGCAATAAAAGAAAAATAGTTCATTTCTAATCTTTCTTGTTATTCTGTACTGTGCAGCCTATATCTCTATCAAGACAAAGACCAGTATCATACATGTTAGAGAAAGATTGTCTCTGACACCTAAACTTTTTGCATATACTTAAAATATTAAATCATTAGTAAAAACCATGACTATATAATTATAATTCCATAGTTTCACCTGAAGATAGTTTAGTTTGAGAGTTTGGAAAAAAACATGTAGAGTTAGGAGAATGAGATCAATATGATGGAAGTGATGTAGGCAATACGCTTACTGCTGGTGTTTTAATTTTTATCACTGTTTAAATGTACACAAGCCACTACATATCAAAAGATAAGTAATAAACACACACTCTCAGATATCAGATATCAACAAATTGTAGTTTTACAGGGAATACTGTAACTGTTTCTGGTCTAAAACTAACCTAGTGTGGATTATCAAGACAAGATCATGTAGGGGAGAGTGGGGCAATGTGAGACACCGGGTAATGTGAGACACCCCCTATATCTAGAAAACGGAACACATTTATGGTCATGTGACCATTATGTTTTCAAGCCCCTCCCATTTCCCCATGGCCATGAAGGAGAGGACCTCATGATGCTGTGGAAAGCATGTTTTTTTCACAAAAATATGATTTTTGCATGTAAAAGTAAATTTTCTTGCTGTCAACTTAATCAACTGTTGTGCCAAAGCAAATTGATTCAGGTAGAAAAACTTCTATGATACATGATGATGAACTACCAACATATAAAACCATGTGATGATGCTGGCTGAAAATTAGCCTGAATTTCTAAGAGAGGTCGTTTTTTCTAAAATGGGGGTGTTGGGGTAAAGTGAGACAAATGCTGCGGGGTAAAGTGAGACCATGGATGTATTATAATAAATCCAAGAGTGAGACACTGTGAGCACACCACACACAAAGATTTACACTAGAATCTCGTCCCCCAAGCCAGAAATCTTGCGTGATCAATGATCTGTAGCCATACTGCTTTGTTATGCTATGTGCTCTCAGTCAGCTCACTTTTTTATTGGTTAATTAACTCAATTTTAGTCACATTCCACTTTGTCGCCCCCCCCCCCCCCCCCCCCCCCCACACACACACACACACACACACAAGAGGACCTCCAGACTATCTAACTGGTTCTATCTGTCATTTGAATGTTAATTAAAACATTTTGTGTTGTATTTGATTTTGGTCTTGAGTCACTTTGCGTTGAGAAAACAAAAGTGCTTAATTGACCAATCCCCATGATTCTGTTACTAGTCCGACATTAGTTCTGGAAAGTGTGGTTGTCAAGCTAGCTGTCAGGATTCTAACTGTTACAACATGTGTTGTTATGGTAGTTTCAGAGTGGAAAAAGTAAGTGGATCAGTTTACCCCATTGATTTTTCTAGTTTGTCTCAGTTTACCCCTGACCTGGGGTAAAGTGAGACACGAGGCCACTTTTTTTAAAACAATCATATTTTCACTGTCCTTCGTCCTGAATACATTCTGATAATTTCCATTGCTAGGCAACATCCTGAATTAATGGGAAATGTGTAAATTTTACTGATAAATCATTTTAGCTCGCTTAGAGGGGAGCAAATGTAAAAAGTGTCTCACTTTACCCCACTCTCCCCTACTGTAGATGGTGATTGTGTTATGTTTGTTACTGGTTACTAGTAGGTGTGGAAAGGTTTTCACAAAATCCACGGTTCACTGGCACAGTTATTGACTGGATTCAACAGGATTCATTAGCGTAAATTATTCGAATTTTTGAATCTGTTGATTATTTGACAAGAATAAATGGTAAATGGAATATAACTACAACAACTAATAATATGAAATACAAAGCAAGGAAGTAGAAAATCCCACTATTTGAGAAGGGGTAAGCAAAAACAAACTCATCTTTGCTTAAAACATAAAACAACACAAGGTATTCTAACATCCAAATGTCACAGTGGAGAATTTGATTTGCAGCATATGAACAAACCTGCTGCAGACAGTGAAATAAAACCCATAAACAAAGACACTGATCCATCATGAAAATGGGAGCTGTCCATGAGTGCTTATCCAGCTCCATGAGTTTACCAGAATAGCTTTCATGAGTCTGACAGCAGACGTACTGTAAATTGATGATCTAACTCAATCCATTACTGCTCCTTAAACAACCATAAACCAACTAAATGTACTCCCAGGTCTCCACCTGCAGTGTAACCTACAGAGCACGGAGCTGTTTGAGGAGATTAACAAGTGCTTGATTATGGTGTTTGGGCTTTTTAACTTTTTTATACTATTAATCCCCAAAGAGTCTACCAACGTCAATTTTGAAGGTGAGTCATGTGTATCATGATAATAAAACAAACATAAATTGACTGATAGCATACGTAGCTATAGGAAAAGGTCAAAATGACATTCAGACTGAGACAATACAGGCATGACAAAGGCTGCTACATTTTCTTTATCTCCCTTTAAAAATACTGATGATAAATAACGAAGCAAAAACAGTAATGTTCGGATTTCTGACCTGCAGTGAAGGAAGTTATTGACAGGTATGAACTGATTGAAAGAACAAGGATCCAGACTACGACTGATCTCAACGTTGTCTCCAGCAAGCAGCCGCACCACGGCACGGTTCTCCTCCTCAAACACCTGCCACTGCAGAGAGGAGCACAGCAGCAGGAGGTGGTCATCTGCAGGAGAAGGGAAAAATGACCAAGCTGGCGTGAAGTTGCAGAAGAATACAGAAACAAAAGAAGAGAAACACAGAAAGGAATTGGAAGTGCAGCCTCACAGAATATGAAGGAAGGATCTGGTCTCATGGCGAAGTCAGGCAGGTAAAACCACTTAATGACATTAGAGGTCAAAGGTTGAGCTACAGTTCTCCAGGGGTAATCTGAGTAGGTGAATGACATAGAGCAGAACATCAGACTTGTGTGCAATGTTTTTGCATTGAAATTAGGATCCACTGCTGTTTCCTCTGGTATCTCATCAGGTTTAATAATTGTTCTAACACGAAGGTGATTTACTTGTGTAGTCACTTCAGTTCTGTAGCTGTGAAGGTTTTGACCTGTGCATTTCTAATTCATCCCTGTATGATGCCATAGTTTTTTCTATGCAAGCCTGTTTCTGCCAGTGAAAGAAAATAAATATCCCTGAGGTAAGTCATAATGATGGCATACAAAGTTACAATTATAAGATACCAAGAAGAGCTCCTAGAACTGTTTGTTTTTTATCTCATAATTATAATGAAGCTAAGCGAAAGTTCAGACAGGAAGACTGCCGCAACAGGACCGGCAAACCTGCAACCGCAGGACCCCCACCAGCACCGGATCCTCTCACCCTCATGTGACTTGGTAATGTAACTGGGTCTAGTTAGATTACCTTGCACCTTGACTAAGCATAGAATACCTCAACCTTGCCAATGTATGTAGATAGAAATCAGTTTAAATTCTTGAACTTTGTTGATGTCAGCTATAGTCTAATATGAAGCTAAGTGAAAGTTCAGACAGGAAGACTATCTCTTAAACACACCTCTAAGCCTCTCCCCAGTTTTCCAGCTATCCTCTCGCTCCGCCCCTCTTCACTTAATTCATCCAATCACAGCCTGCCATCTCCTCTCTCTCCTACCCAATCAGCCATCAGCGTCAAATTTAAAAACGTTCTCCTTCTCTGCAGTCATCCCGCTGTCATCCAGCAAAGCTCTCAACCCGCCTCCACCCCTTTACCACCTCCATCAGATGCTGGCCGTCATCTTCGGGATCTTCAACCAGAAGTCTCCTCGACGGGCGGCCCCACACTACTCGCCACC
The DNA here is from genome assembly GCF_905171665.1 of Trachurus trachurus. NCBI lineage: Eukaryota > Metazoa > Chordata > Actinopteri > Carangiformes > Carangidae > Trachurus > Trachurus trachurus. The sequence goes on along the minus strand of NC_139901.1, from coordinate 334,050 downwards.
ACCAGTGTCTAGGCCCGGGGGGGTTATCTTCTACAGATGCAAGCTTCTCACCCCTAGGTCAGTCCATCACGCTGATCTATTTCCCGGCGTCTAAGCACCAAAAATATATTTGTGCACAATAAATGTCACTTCACTTTTCAGTCTGACTCTCTCCTTCCTTATTAGGCCCCATCCACACGAAAACGCGGCTTCACTGAATCCGATCTTTTTCTTAATCGTTTTGAAAAAAATCTCCGTAAACACGGCATCGTTTTCAGAAATATCTGCATCCACACTGATCCAGTGAAAACGACCCAAAACGCTGTAGTACCTACATACTGCAGGCGTGTGTGTGGAGTGTGTGTGTCGCTGCAGCGCTGCCTGCCACACATAAACACTTAAGACAGAGAAGAAGACGGGAAGTCCCCGCTGTAATTCAATAGAAGAAGTTCCCCGCTGTATTCAACTCAAACATGGATTAAATGTTGACAGGGAGTCATGTCAGAGTAAATATGATGATCAGTGATGATTAAACAGCCGTGATTCAGCCGCAGCGTCTGAGCGACGCGACGTTAGTCGGCCGTTGTTGTTGTTACGTGCATATATGTGTGCAGCAGCTGCTGCAGCGGTGTGTGTGTGTGTGTGTGTGTGTGTGTGTGTGTGTGTCTCAGGTTACAGGTAGAGCAGCGGGGGGCATGACATCATCGTTTCTGAAAAAGTCCGTATAGAGATTGCCAGCGTGTCGTCATCATGACGTATTCCCGGCGGGGAACGCAAAGCATTGTGGGAATCTATGGCACAAACAAACGCGCCAGACTTTGAATTTGTGGAGGCAAGAACGCCAGTTTCAAATATCTACTGCTCTGGTTTGAAGATGCCGTCAACCTGCTGTGTTGTGAATTGCAACAGTCGTTCGCACGATAGACAGGGCAAAAAGATCCGCAATGGACTTTCGTTTTTTTGTTTACCAGCATGGAAAGTTGGGCAGCAGGTTAATGTCAGCGGACCACACCTTATGTTCATAGGGATCCAGCCCTTTGATTGTCTTTATTTTGTCCTCGTATCGTTTCTTTGCGGCTGGATTTAGTTTTAGGCGGTATGGTTCTTTGTTGTTTCCCTTTGCCCGCTGCATTGTGCCAGTTAATTCTGTTTTTTTATTGTACTTTTGTTATTATTTAGGGGAGCGCCGGGTCGATTGATACACTTTTCATTTAGACGTCTTTTTCAAAGATGACGTTATGTACACAAACATTTTTATCATGTGATCAACAACTCACATGTGTATTCTCTTAGTTACAAGTGTAATTTAACACATATGTTGGATGATCGCGCTGTTTTATAACTTTGAACGTAAGTTGACATGTGTCTCAAACGCCCCACCTATGCGGGTCGTTTGAGACACAGAGGAGGGACGGTTGAAACAGCATGTTTTAAACACAAACTACTGACATTACTCTCGTTTTTATGCAGCATATCGGACAACATACTAGTGTACTAGTTATTGCCAAAATGTCACATAATTTCTCACAATATAAATAGGTCAAATAAATATTTTTGTCCCGTGCGTAATTGTCAAGATCCGCATTTCGATTAAACTCGCCTTTCTTCTTTTGTACGAGTTGTTGGACAACTGCATTTTCATTTCATTTACTTATTTCCCTGTCCTGAGTCATGTTTATGGAGACACAGTTGAACATATTGTCATTTTACCCTCGGCATTTTCCCCTCACTTTGCTGAATATCTGTTGATTCATGTCATAAACACGAACATTAAAAATATCTGGTGTTTATTAAAAATACATGTTGTTCATTAAAATCGGTTGTTGTTCATTGCAAAACAGTTAGGGTATTAATTTGGTGATTTATATACAGATATTGATCGCGCAATGTGACCACAATCACTACGCACGGTGGCGTGAGGGTCATTTGAAACAGCTGTATCAATCGTCCCTGCAGCGACTACTGACACTTCAACCTGTTTTGCCTCTAAACTTCAAAACTATGACATTGCATACATTAGGACCTGTTTATGTACGAATTCATCTGTTGTTAGGTGATATTATTATTGCATGAAACACACAATACAACTTTTGATCACAAAAAAACTACCGCACCTAACATTTTACTTTCCGTAGTCAAAAACAGGTTCGCGCTAATAACTTTTGAATGGCGTGACGTAATTTCACAAGCTTTCCCAGGATTGGTCGGTGTTGAGTGCTGAACATAGTGACAAAATCTGACGGTTCAAGCTTGTGTGGTTTTCGAGGAAATCGCTGTGTATCAATCGTCCCGTGTCTAGCGCGCTATGTAGATCGGGGGAAATTGGCCAAAGATACCCACAATCCTTTGCGTTTCTGATGACGTTGCCGCCCAGTTGGTCACGTGTCTTGGCAATCTCTTGGATACGCTGGGGCGGCGTTTTCAAATTTTCCCACTCTGGGACCCGTTTTCAAAAAATACCGTTTTCACCCCCTGAAAACGCCGGATCCGTGTGGACGCGAGGCCAATCCGATAAAGTATTTATCCGGATTCGAAAAAAACGAATTTGTCTGCCCCGTCTGGACGAAAATTTGAAAACGCCGCCCCAGAGTATCCGTCTGGACGGCCAATACGGACTTTTTCAGAAACGATGATGTCATGCCCCCCGCCGCTCTACCTGTAACCTGAGACACACACACACACACACACACACACACACACACACACACACACACACACACACCGCTGCAGCAGCTGCTGCACACTGACAGTCTATGGACGTAACAACAACAACAACGGCCGACTAACGTCGCGTCGCTCAGACGCTGCAGCTGAATCACGGCTGTTTAATCATCACTGATCGTAATATTTACTCTGACATGACTCCCTGTCAACATTTAATCCATGTTTGAGTTGAATACAGCGGGGAACTTCTTCTATTGAATTACAGCGGGGACTTCCCGTCTTCTTCAGCTGTTTTAAGTGTTTATGTGTGGCAGGCAGCGCTGCAGCGACACACACACTCCACACACACGCCTGCAGTATGTAGGTACTACAGCGTTTTGGGTCGTTTTCACTGGATCAGTGTGGATGCAGATATTTCTGAAAACGATGCCGTGTTTACGGAGATTTTTTTCAAAACGATTAAGAAAAAGATCGGATTCAGTGAAGCCGCGTTTTCGTGTGGATGGGGCCTTAGTCTGTCCTGATTGAAATTCAGTTAACCTGTATGTTTAGTTTGTGACCTGAGTGTTAAACAAAGGGACACATTTGTTCACCTCCCCCACATCACATGTGGTTGACATTAGAAGCCTCAGGACAAAGAGCCACCCTCCATCTTTTCCATTGTCTGAGGTCACACTTCACACCTCTCACAGAGTCATGGTCACACACACACAGACACACACACACACACACACACACACACACACACACACACACACACACACACACACACGTGTACATAGTGTTTGTAGCTTGTCTTAGTTTCATGTTTTGTTATTCCATTTTCTAGATGTGTCCAATAAACTTCCTTGAAACTTTGCTTGTCTGTTATATTGTACAATAGTGAGTATGCCAACCTCTACGCAGTAGAACTTCTAAATCCTTCAACTTTGCAGCTATTGATAATGTTAATTTGTTTATAATTATGAACTTAATCATTACGTAAACAAGGTTCTATATTAATAGTTAGCACACCCTTATGAGACTGACTTTGGTACATTGGCTGTCTGGTGCCCCGAGGTGGATTTGATAAAACTAAATCCCATTAATTTGTTTATAGTAATTATTAATATTTTGGTATTGATATTTTACTAATTAGATAGCCAATAACCCTCTTAATAATAATAATAATTTATTTATAGTGTGTTAAATCACAACATGAATGGTGCCCCGTTGTGAGGCATCTTAATAATGATCTTATAGTTGGGACAAACCCCAACACTGTCAAATTTAAAAGTTCTCTCTCTCTCTGCTGTCATCCAGCCGTCATTTCAGCAAAACTCTCAGCCCACCTCCACCCCGGCAGACCGTCTTAATCTGGATCTTCAACCGAGAAGTTCCCTCATCAGGTGACCTCAAGCTTCCCTACCACCACCAGTGTCTAGGCCCGGGGGGATAGAACTTCTTCAGATGCAAGCTTCAAAGTTTATTTTGTGCACAATAAATGTAATTTTATCTTCATCTTCAAACCTGGCTCTCTTGTCTTAAATAGTCTGTCCTGATTGAATTTACCTTGAGAATATGTATTTTCTTTCACTGGCAGAAATGGGCTTCCATATTTTTCTTACATGCTTCCGAGTTCCTCACAAGTGTTTTCAGAACAAACTGCTGTTGCTTTTCATAATTTTTAAAAAGCATCCCTCAAGCTACAAAGTGTTTCAGACAGAAATACCATAGATGATCAAATATCCCGTACCAGCACAGAAAGCCGGAGGGATGCCGATGCAGAGCAGGTACTGCAGCACCATCAGCCCTGCTGTGAAGTAGCAGTATTTAAGCCACACCTCCCCTATAGCCTTCCTCCGTCGCCGTGAGATGACAGCCAGTAGCGCACAGGAATGGAGCAGGGCATAGAAATCCATTCTCTGTCCAACCACATTCACTGCCACAATCAAACTGATCTAAGAGAAAATGCACGCATGACAAAACAAGTCAGTGTTGAATATATCATACAGCCTGTACATATAGACAAACAAATGTGGACACACACATGCGCACACACACACACACACACACACACACACACACACACACACACACACACACACACACACACACACACACACACACACACACACACATACGTCATTGGCTTCCTGTCTATATCAGATTTGATTTGAAGGTGCTTGCGCCTTCCACCTGGCTGATCTGCTTCAACCTTATACTCCATGTCTAGACTCTTCTCTTTGACATCTTCTTCAGAGTTAAGTAATATAAAAAATGTAATTTATTAAATCTTCACTTTGCATTGTCACAAAATAAATTGAAAAACCACATTTTAAATTCATTTGGTTTATATAGGGGCAAATAGAACATGTAAAAATAGTTATTAATAGAAGTTGTGCTCCATCAGGGAATGACACCTGCAACTTGTGTCTGAGGTGTATCTGTAGCAACAACACAAAATTAGATCTTTACAAAATGCTATTTGATTTTACAACCACACGCCTTAGTTTTTCAGTTTTGCATTTTTCTTGGTTGTCTTTTTTGTGTCTTAAATGAGCCAGCCAACCAAAATGTTCTTACCTAAGCAATAACATAGCACTTTACCCTGAAATGTTTGGTTTTTTAAAAGGTTTTTGGTAGCCATTTTTAAGAGAGTTCATGTTTATGTCAAAACATTTTGTCATTACCAGAACACACATTCATTACTGTTACAGTACATTTAAAGTTAGAAAATAATGCTTTCTGTTACCTTGGTTCTTACCTCAGTCATTGTGGAAAAGTGTTTAAAAGGCTGCATTTAGATTCTCTGAAACTACTGCAGTTCAAATATTTTGATTATAAAATATTTTGTTGTTCATCCAAGGCAATATTTGATAAGTTAGTTAGAAAATGTTAAAAAATATATTTTAAACGTACTTATATTTAGTAGGGGAGACTGGGGATGGTTGTAACAAGGGGATAACAGCATCACTTTCACCAATAGGGGATAACATTAGAGTTATATGATCAATATCATGTGCATGGCTGTGTCAATAAGTTTGTAGGTTAGGTTACATTTGGACTAGTATCAATACCATTGAAGTTTGAATTAGGTAACTTGTATAAGATGAAAGAGCAGGTTCTTAGGTAAAATGTGAGTCATTTCATTGATGTTCATTTCAAACCACCATGCTGGTACAGCTGGTCACACAATGGCTGACAGGGCTGGGGATGGTTGTATCACACCTTTTACCTTTGTTGTTTTATTAAGTGTCAACCATCTTTCCTGGAATTTGCATGGACTATGAGCTGCTTCTGATCTCCTGTTGAAGGTCTCCATTCATACATGTTCACCATTCACTGGTATTATCAGAATATGTTCTATAAGACAGCTCTTCTAATGTTAGGATCCACATCACTGTCACTGTTCTTCATTCTTCATTCTTTTTGTTCATACTGAACCACAGGAAGATGCTTTAGTGTTGGAACATGCACAATAAACTTACATAGATGGTGCAGTCTCAGTTTTTAATCTCATCTTACAATTTACAAATATCTTCAACTCATCTCTATTGCAGTGCTCCATCCCCAGGTGCCTGAAAACATCCACCATCGTGCCAGTCCCCAAACAGACAGCAGTGACTGAGCTGAATGATTACAGGCCTGTGGCACTGACGCCTGTAATCATGAAGTGCCTGGAGAGACTGGTGCTTAATCACATCAAGTCGTGCCTTCCACCCACTCTGGACCCTCATCAGTATGCCTATAGGAGCAACAGGTCAACTGATGACGCCAGCTGCACTGCACTTCACACTGTACTGCACCACCTGGAACATCCGGGGACCTATGCACGGCTGCTGTTTGTGGATTACAGCTCCGCCTTTAACACCATCTTACCCAGCAGGCTGTTCTCCAACCTGGGCATAGAACATAACATCTGCTTGTGGATCATGGACTTTTTAACCAACAGGCCTCAGTCAGTCAGGATGGGCACTTACCACTCCTCCACCCTGACACTGAGCACAGGTTGTGTGCTCAGCCCCTTCCTCTACTCCCTGTACACACATGACTGCACCCCAATACATAACACCAATGCCATCATCAAATTTGCTGATGACACAACAGTGGCGGGGTTGATCAGCAAAAACAACGAGTCTGCCTACAGAGAGGAAGTGCTGGGGCTGACAATGTGGTGCAAAGAAAATAACCTCACACTGAACATCAAAAAAACCAAAGAACTGATAATAGACTTTCGGAAAAAGAAAGATGCACACACACCACTCTACATTGATGGCGAGGAGGTGGAGAGGGTGACAAGTTTCAAATTCTTGGGCACCCATATCACAGACAGAAGACCTCAAATGGACTGTTAACACCAACATGCTGGTTAAAAAGGCACAACAAAGGCTGTACTTCCTGAGAACACTCAGGAAGATCAACCTGTCTCAACACCTGCTCGTGTCTTACTACCGCAGCACCATTGAAAGCATTGTGACTCATGGCATCTTGACTTGGTATGGGAGCTGCTCTGCAGCAGACAAAAAAGCTCTGCAGAGAATCATCAAATCTGCACAATACATCACCAACTCCCAGTTACCTGCCCTGAATACCATCTTTACTTCCCGCTGTCTGCAGAAGTCACATAACATTATCAATGACCCCTCCCACCCTGCCCAACACCTCTTTGAACTTCTGCCATCCGGCAGAAGATACAGGTCCATCAGTACACGCACCACACGTTTTAAGAAGAGTTTCTACCCCACAGCCATAACCACACTGAACAATGCACTACAACCATAATGTGAACTATTACCCTAATGTATTAGTACTGTACTGTAGTACTGTTTACTGTATCGTGCAATGTCTGTACATTGGTACTGTTGAGAGTGCGTGTGTGGATCAGTGAGTGAATGATGTTGTGTGAGTGATGTATATTGTTTTAGTATTTATTTATTTTATTATCTTATTATCTGACTGTGCACTTTGAATTTTGTTGTACACACAAGTACAATGACAATAAAGTATCCTGAAATCTTGAAATCTTGAAATTTTAGAATAGAATAGAATAAGTACTTTATTGTCATTCAAATACACAGTGTGCACAGAACGAAATTTTGTATCCTTTATTTATGTCTCAGATTTAGTCAGTACCAATCCCCCCACCACCCATCTCTCTCTCTCTCTCTCTCTCTCTCTCTCTCTCTCTCTCTCTCTCTCTCTCTCTCTTCTTCCTCTCACTTTCTCTCCAACCAAACCAATCAAGGCACATAACTGTCCAAAGAGGTCTAGTCCTTCTCTTTCTGAGATAACTTCTGGTGAGAATTGGCACTATAAAAATAGAAATTGACACACACACACACACACACACACACACACACACACACACACACACACACACACACACACACACACACACACACACACACACACACACACACACACACACACACAGAGACTCTTCAGTCCTGAAAAAAGTACCTCCAGTCCAAATTTGTAGAAGAAAAAGTTGATGAAGTACTTGATGCAGGGCAGGATACCATGATCCAGGTGCTGCCTGGTAATGTCCTGGTAGATGATGCTAAAGGCCGGGGGCTTCAAGTCATTGTGGAGACGGAAGTAGAGCTGGTGGCGATGAACAGTCACCTCAAACGTCAGCAACCCCAGCACCATCAGATGGTTCTACAACACAACACAAGTTTGAGGGGAAAAAGAACTGACACAACCCAGAGGTCTGACTGTATGATGACATTCAGTTTCAATCAAAAAGTGTTAAAGAGATAGTTCATCATTTTGGCCAATTTGCCTATTGACTTAACCCCTATAGTCATAGGAGTACGTTCATTACCTTTAATTGTCAGTGCAAGCTGTTTTTAGATCAGCGGGGCAGAGACGTGAGCTGCTCAGGTAACACAGCAGTACTTTCGCCTTTCTCTCATCAAACTCATCAAGCACACAATCCAACAGCCCCAAAACACTCTTGTGGACAAGACCTGCACATTCACCACACTATGAAATAATAATGGAACATTACGATTGCAGAGTTGTTTTCGAGGCAAATGTGTAGCCGGAACTACATTCCCGACACGGCTGATGGGCAGAGTGACTTCAAAAACGCAAGTAGTTCCAAGTATTTGCTTCATGTGTTGTAATGTTACATAATTAGGGGCCAGGCAGCATCAGCTGCCAGGACCCTATTGTTTTCCTCAGTGTTCTTCTTTCTTTCTTCTTTCTTCATTCTTCTTCCGAGGAAGTCCTACTTCCCATGCATAATCAGTGAAAAAAACTTCACAGAAATGTTCGACCCCATGCCAGATTTACTCAACTCCAAGGACATGTCAATATTTGTCCTGACATGAAAATGCCGGATGTCCTCAACTAGTAACACAAGACAATAGTCCTGATGGTGGCGTTACAGCATCTAAATTTAAAAACTTTGAAAATAAATTCATAACAGATCAACCATATGTGCTACAGCTTTGCAACTTTCACTTTAAAACTGCCCAATTTTGTCTATAAAAAAATTGCCCAGCCCGACCATTGCTGCGCAGCAGCTACAATTATACATTATTATCACATAGCGTGGTGAATGTGCAGGTCACAACTTGTCCACCAGAGTGTTTTGGAGTTGTTGGATTGTGTATTATTGCGAATTTGCCAAAATGTTGAACTATCGCTTAAACAATTAGATTATAAAATGTAAAGATTTTAATAGTAGTATTGCTGTTAATATTGCTGTTTCTCATTTTGTGGTTTTAATATCTGTGGTGCATCTACTAACCGCCACAACCTGTCACTTCTCCATACTGGTCCCTCATGACTGTACACCCGCGGACCTCCGTTACACACAGACAAGACTTTGAACTAAATAAGGTGCGTTTCCACTGCAGGAACTTGGGGGTAATTTTCCGGGGCCAGCCCCGTTGGTGTGTGTCTCCACTGCAGGAACCTCCCCCACAGGGCCGCTTACAGGAACCTTTACAGGGCCGAACGGAGTCCCTGCCTGGGGGTAGGTACTCGGCCCTGAAAATGTCCCGGTGGGGCTTGAGATTTACTCTGTGCTGATTGGTCAGACTCAAAGCAGAATCATGTGACGCTAAGAGGAAGCCCCGAAATAAGATGCATTTTTATAACCCAACGTTGCTACAAACGGAAAAACGGCCGGAAATAAAAGAGAATAACTCAGTAAAAGATGAGAGTAGCAGTAGGCCTGGTAAAAAAATAAAAAAATAAAAAAATAGTGGTAAATAGGCGATCGCGGGATTACGTGACGATCGAGACGGCATTTTTATTTTTATTTTTTAAGAAAGCGTCTATAGGCTACTGACAGAAAAAAACAACAACAAGAAAAAAAAACGCTGCACGCTCGAGAGGGCAGAGTGAGAGGACGGTTCCTGTAGAAGTTCCTACCCCCTCCTTTTACCAGGAACTCCTGCAGTGGAAACGCAGCTATAATCTTTTATATATCCCTATACTATTATATAATATGACAGTACCCTGAGACAGGGGAGGATCCTGCCCTCACACTTGCGCAGTGCTCCACACCAGTAGACAGGGTCTACGGGCTCAATGTAGAGAATAGACCTACTGAGCAGCTCCACCATGTGCCCCATTAGCTCAGCACCATCCAGGTCTGAGCTATTGGAAGGTAGCAGGCCCTGAGATACAAAAAACAAAGGAAGGTGAGTTATTCTTAAGAAATTATGTGTATCAAGCCAAACACAGTTATGCATACTCACAGAAGTGCAGTTGGAGGAGTAATCGAGGGGTTTGATTACTTTGAGTTGGTAAAACATCTTGCACACTACCATGACACAAGCCCATACTGCAGAGATGCTTGATGCCAAAGGTCGTAACCGTGGCAGCGGCAGTGCTATCACCCACAAAACCAGGAAGAGAAAGTTCATCAGAGAAACCTGTGAAAATAGAAATCACGTGGTCCTTATGTTTCCATTAACATACCTATACTATTCTCATTTCACCATAAACAGACCAAACATCCCACCTCCTGCAGTGCCACCCAAATGATGCCAGTGGAAACAATTTTGAGGTTGTGGAGTTCTAGCAGTCTCCAGCATAGCTCCTGGAGCCTGATGAGTCCTGACAGAACCTGCACTGTTAGCAAGCCCACTTGGTCCACCATCACAATCCACTTGTTCTCTTGACGGCTGGGGACACTTCCTGGGAGGACAAAAGGGACCAAGTGGATGGATGGAGTATCACACATAATTTGAACATCACATTTGCTACCTTAATGGAAAGAATTTTTTTTTAACTACCCTCTCCTGTTGTCTCCTCTGGCTCCTCTGCTTCTTTATCCAGAGAGGTTTGCAGTGTAACGCTGTCCAGAGTCTCCTGACTTCTCCCCTCTCCCATCTGCTCCTTCAGAAACCTGCAGGCCGGTGAAAGCTAAACATTCTAGGGCTCTCATTTCGTAGACCAGGCGCAGGCGCAACGCACCTGCCCTGCGCCTCGCATGTGCCGTGCCAACGGGGTGTGTCCAGGCGCACTTTGCCATTTCCGTGCACGGCACAGCAGAGCCGTTGCCCAGTAAAAAAAAAAAAGCAACAAAAAAAACACACACGTGACCGATGTTGTGGCCTGCACCGAGTTTCCCGCACCATGGCCGACGATGCTAACCGTTCTGCCAAGAGGTCAATGACCACTTGGCAAGTGCATTAGCAGGTCTTTTTATGGGTGAGTGAGTTAACTCTGGTACCGCTAACCGCCACACGCTGTCACTTCTCCTTACTGGTACCTCGTGACTGTTACTATACCCGCGGACCTCCATTACACACACACACACACACCCCTTTTCCACTGATAAAGACACTCATATTAATAGTAACCTATATTTAAACCCCTGTAACAAAGATGAGTAGTGTGCACAGATCACGAGGCATCGCCGAGCGTCTCTCTTTTTCTTTTTTCTTTAGAATTTTCAGAGATGGGAGATGCCGAATATCTGCTCACTATCTGATGCCGAGGCTGTTGTGGTTGGCTGAGAGAGATGATTGTTTGTTTTTAATTTTTCATTACGGCTGCGTGACGATGCGGCCGCTCGCCCGCTAATAAATTACAGAAATAAGTAAATAAATAAATAAAGCGGATAATCACAACGGCACAGTGCGTAGTGTCAACACGGCAGAGACATGCAGTCATCCACCCTCAGTCCTGCTCTTGGGACATCCACAGCTGCTTTTCAGTGCCAGTTCGTCCCTGCTGTGTTCATTCAGGTGGAGTTTCCATTACGCTGCCAACAGCCTTTGATCTGATATCAGATGCGACGGGACAATCGATAAAGATATAAATGTACGTGCTGATTCAGATAGTTACATTAAATAGTGGTTGTTGTGATTATTTATTGCATTTAAATGTGCCTGGAACTGTGGAAACCTGCCTGTGAGGTCTTGGTGACGTGTGCGCACTGTGCGCCGGTCAACCAAATTACCACTGCACCGGCTGCGCCGCTCCTTGCACCGAGAGTAGACCAGGTTGGAGCTGGCGAGTTTTTTGGCACGAAATTGTCACTGCGCCAAGCTGAATCTGTCGACACCGCCGCCACACCCATCTCAGCGCGCCTCAGTCTACCAAATTTGCTGCGTACGGTGCTGCGCCGGACCAAATTACCACTGCGCCGCGCTGCTTAACGAAATTAGAGCCCTCTTATTCAGTTGTACGTGTCAGTCAGTGAAATGACTGAATAAGGCTCAAGTCAGCATCAGGGTCAGGAGTAGTTTTATAGCTTGACATGGATCCACAGACTGATAACACAACATGGAATGAACTGGTAAGAGTTTCTCATAAATCTAAATACTAAAATGAATTGCAATTTGCACTGTATTCCAAGTAAGCAAAACATGTACATCATCTTACCTTTTCTGTAACTTTTCAATGTTTTCTTTTAGACTAAAAGAAGAATAAAAGGGAGAGTATTAGTATTAGTATCAATTCTGTACAAAAGTAAAGTCAACCAACTTATGAATTACTGTATCCACTGTGTGACGTTTATGGGTCTTTACACAGTGTCTCAGTGAATGTGAATCAAAAATAATGTATTGAGAAAAATACTTTGCTTACACATCAGATATCACCTTGACTGAATTTGTGAGTTGTTCCACTCTGTGGGGAGAAGTACAAATGAGAGAGAGATAAAGTACGTAAGTATACAGTATGTAACCACAGTAAATGTAACCATCATTGAAAACATGTAACGTGTACCAAAACAAATAGGCTACTGTTAGCTACTGCTAGCCATTGTTACCAATACTAGGGGAGAGTGGGGTAAAGTGAGACACTTTTTACATTTGCTCCCCTCTAAGCGAGCTAAAATGATTTATCAGTAAAATTTACACATTTCCCATTAATTCAGGATGTTGCCTAGCAATGGAAATTATCAGAATGTATTTAGGACGAAGGACAGTGAAAATATGATTGTTTTAAAAAAAGTGGTCTTGTGTCTCACTTTACCCCAGGTCAGGGGTAAACTGAGACAAACTAGAAAAATCAATGGGGTAAACTGATCCACTTACTTTTTCCACTCTGAAACTACCATAACAACACATGTTGTAACAGTTAGAGTCCTGACAGCTAGCTTGACAACCACACCTCCCAGATCTAATGTCGGACTAGTAACAGAATCATGGGGATTGGTCAATTAAGCACTTTTGTTTTCTCAACACAAAGTGACTCAAAACCAAAATCAAATACAACACAAAATGTTTTAATTAACATTCAAATGACAGATAGAACCAATTAGATAGTCTGGGGGTCAGATTGTAGGCCCCGACAATCGTGACCATTTTGATCAAAAGTCCTCTTGTGTGTGGGGGGAGCCGACAAAGTGGAATGTGACTAAAATTGAGTTAATTAACCAATAAAAAAGTGAGCTGACTGAAGAGCACATATCACAACAAAGCAGTGTGGCTACTGATCATTGATCACGCAAGATTTCTGGCTTGGGGGACGAGATTCTAGTGTAAATCTTTGTGTGTGGTGTGCTCACAGTGTCTCACTCATGGATTTATTATAATACATCCATGGTCTCACTTTACCCCGCAGCATTTGTCTCACTTTACCCCAACACCCACATTTTAGAAAAAATGACCTCTCTTAGAAATTCAGGCTAATTTTCAGGCAGCATCATCACATGGTTTTATGTGTTGGTAGTTCATCATCATGTATCATAGAAGTTTTTCTACCTGAATCAATTTGCTTTGGCACAACAGTTGATTAAGTTGACAGCAAGAAAATTTACTTTTACATGCAAAAATCATATTTTTGTGAAAAAAAACATGCTTTCCACAGCATCATGAGGTCCTCTTCTTCATAGCCATTGGGAAATGGAAGGGGCTTGAAAACATAATGGTCAGATGACCATAAATGTGTTCCGTTTTCTAGATATAGGGGGTGTCTCACATTACCCGGTGTCTCACATTACCCCACTCTCCCCTACAGTATTTTAATAACAAGGGTTAGGGTTAACCATCTTTCCTGGAATTTTATGAGCTGCTTCTGATCTTCTGCTGAAGGTCTCCATTCATACATGTTCACCATTCACTGGTATTATCAGAATAGTTCTTTAAGAAGCTTTCTAATGTTAGGATCCACACCACTGTCACTGTTCTTCATTAAACCATCAGTGATGAGTTATTTTTGTTCATACTGAACCACAGGAAGATGCTTTAGTGTTGGAACATGCACAATAAACTTCTGGTACATAGATGCATGTTTTTTTTGGTTTGGTCTCAGTTTTTAGTTTTTAATCTCACTGTTACAATTTACCCCAGGTTGTGTTACAACCTACCCCGGTAGTGGGTGCCACTGTAGGTTGTAACAGTGGCACTCCTTGCATTTGACATCAAATAGTGAATTCTGTGACATAGTTTGAGAAGTTTAAGGCATTGGTATTCGTAGAGAAAGTGTTGCAACCATCCCCGGTCTCCCCTACACCAATTTAAACTGTAACTGTAACGGAATACAGTTAAGTATTTTAAATACGTAACGCTGTTACGTGTTATCCGTTACTCCCCAACCCTGTCCACCTCACAAGTAGGCTATTCACAGGCTGGAGAGGGGGTTGGCCTGTCACTAAACATCAAAAAGACAAAGCTTATCGTTGACTTTAGACGGCAACGGGTGGAGCACCTTCCACTCATAATCAGAGAGGAGAAGGTGGAGAGAGAGGGTCTCTAGGTTGAAATTCAGGTTGAAATGAATCATATAATCGGACATGATGCAGACGTGGATGTTCTGCACTGATGCAGTCACAGACCAGAATTATAATGTAATGATGGATACAGGAAAATCAACATGCATGTTGATTTTCCGGCCTTCGCAGGAAAGTCACCTGTATCCATTTAGCTGCCACAAACCCTTAAGTTTGTTTTGATCTCTGATAAAATGTGTGTGTGTATTAGGCTGGCAATGAACTGCTGAAATTGAAACAGATTCGTTGATTGAAGGAAGCAGTAGGCTACTTGCTCAATAAGAAAATATAAAAATAAATAACATCCTGGAAGTAAATGTATTGGAAGCCTGTCTGTGGTGGGTGTCAATGGTTTTCTCATCTAACATATGTCATCATTTGTCACATACATGACAGCACAAAATGGCAGAGGGAGGCTGTGAGGTAGTGATTAAAAATACTCCAAACATTTTAAAATCTGATATCTGGACACAAAGGATTTTTACAAAGAGACTGAGAAGCATAAAAGTCACACACAAATGTGTAAAGCCTGACACACAAAAATGAAATATGTTGCTGGGAAAACTACCAACTTAAGAAATCACACTAGCCACCCCGTTACCACTCTACTTACAGAACAGGCCAGAGATCAGTCAAACCCAGCACAGCCAAGAGTTGATAGTTCCCACTACAACAGTATATTATCTTTCTCTGCATCCATGTGTCTTACCTGGAGGACTGTCTGACAGGTATGTTGTCGAGGTCGGTGAGAGTCAGGAAGTCTGAGTTGAAGTAATGCAGTTGGAGGATACAAGCCAGTAGAAATGCAGCAGGCAGCAGAATACGTGCAAACAGCTCCACTGTGTCGTACTGCTCCAAACCCAGATCACGGAGTCTAGATGTACAAACAGAAGGAACAAGACAATAGCAGATGTGAGTTTGCTTGAGGCTTTCACTTTTTTTTGTATAATTACAAAAAGACATCATAACATGAGATGTGTGCAGACACACAGACACTCACCCCTCCTCTGACATGCCCATGACCTGTCTGAACAGCCCAGACACACTTCTAAACTGGTACATGTAGATGGCTATCAACACCACCATGGAGTAGCCCACCACCACAGCCCAGAACGTCTTCAGGAGTCGACGCCAAACATCATAACGAATCTGTGGGCCGACAGAATATATAGTTCTTTTTCTCTTGGCCTCAACAGGTTTTAACAACTTGTAATTGAAATTCCTGTTTTACTGTTACTGTCAGGGACACGAACCCAGCTCCCCCTGTAATGACACTAAACTTGGTTGATCCCAGTGATGATCACAAATGGGGCTTTCTAAAGCTTGAATCTTTATAGCCTTTTAATCCATCTCTGTCAAAATGTAGTTGAAATTATAGTTTTCAATAGCACAACTGCAAGATAGAAGCCTTATGAATGATATCCACATTTTGTGGACAGCTTATTTTTTCTTTATCTACGAACTTCTATACTCCCTGTCGAGATAAGACAAGATAGTACAGTGTTTAACATTAAAACTGTAAAAGTAAATGAAACAAATTAGTATGTGAAAGAAGTGGTTAAATGACATGGTTTCTTCCATTCCTCCAATCACACACTGCAGCATGTAACACTGCAGGGTGTTGCAGATGTTGTCCAAATGATGCTGTTGTGTCTCATGTCACCTTCACAACCATTAGGCCTCCTGTAAGTGCCTGCTGTATTTCTATAAGGTCAGCAGAAACATAAGACGGGAAAGAAAAAGCAGGAAAACAACAACAAAAGTGGCTGTGTGTGTGCTTATGAGTCATAATCAATACTTTTAACTGCAGAATAACATATGAGCCCTTAGGTAGTGTAATTGTGTGTGTGGTCCCACCGTTTTTATAAAAGCTCGACACACTGAATATTCTTATCCACAAACAACACATTAATGATTCACAGTGGTAAAACAGGGTTAAGGGGAGGGCTACACATTACAGCATGAGATCAACCTGACACCATAGTGGTTTGGTGAGTTATGCAACATATTAACTATGAGCAGATTTCCTCTCCATTTATTGATCCCTGCAATTTAAAATCAAATTTCCAGCCTTCATTGTTTCTAGTACATGACGGACATGAATCCATACTTAAATGTAAACCTTCAGCCCAAGGAGGAAGATATTTACTGTACAAGATTACGTCTAAGTCCCCCAAGCAAACAGTCTTATTGGTTTCAAATGACAGACAGACTTAATTATGTTTATCCATAAGCAGCACAATCAATCACGGTAGAAGAAATGACTAACCTGATAGAGGACAACACAGAAAAGGAACAGGACAATATAGAGGATCTTGTAGACAACCACCTGGATGATTGAAACAGGGTAAATATTAGCTTCATTTGAAATGTACATCTATCAGATATGATGGGCAGTTGCTGCTGTGCATGTTATTTGCATGTCATGCAGACACTGCATAGAGCACAGCATTACTGGAATAGGTCCTGGGTCTGCATGCAGATATATTCAAATTAAGGATAGCAGAAACCAAAAAATACATAAATCCCATACTGTACTTATATACTATACAGCCATGGACATCTCAATGGATACCTCTCACCTACTCACAACAGATCATCAAAACACACCAGCCCTGAATCCAGCAGAATAATGTGGACATGCAGTTTATAATGCAATTTGTATCATGACATTTGCCATAGTTTCATAACTTGATATAAAGCCCACACAACTGCACAATGAGCATTTCTCCAGAATGGATATAGTTGCCATCATGTAGTCTGTCAATAGATACCTTTCCAGAGAAGCTGACCACAAAGAACATAGAACAGCAGAAGAGGATCCAGTATTTCACCAGTGTCCCTTTCACCCCTGAGATCAGCATGGCTACTAGAGGTGATGGCTGGTTTTTCTCCTCTGATATGAAAGACAGGAAGGAATTGAAAGGAAGAGGACAAATGGGATGGGAACAGAGAACATTCACTTTTGGACTAGTCTGACCACATGTCTGGATGGTTTTCATGAGTACACAGATCTTTTATGACTCCAAACTAAACGTTACTCTTTAAAACAGAAGCCATGCACTTAAGAAAAACAATCAATCACTGTGTGGCACCTTCGACTTCATCAAGAGACTCCTCATTTAAGCTCTGCTCCTCTTTTCTTTCCTTCAGCTGCTGACGAAACATTAACCAAAAGGTGAAGCAGTAGAAAACCTGAAACACACACAGACACACACATCACACACAAAACATATAAAGGACAAAAACAGCATCATTGTTAAAAAAATAAATACAGAAATAAACAATCAAATGTTTAATTAAATGCAAAAAATAATAATTGGGAAAAGAATATTTCTAGTTTTATTTATTTATGATTGTATTCATTTAAAATGTTTCAAATAGAGCTAACAGAGCTTTGTTTTCTTGAGATGACAAGATAATTATCCCAACTGAACTTTATTACCTCATTATCTTGAAATAATTGAGTTCATGTTTCCTTGGAATAACAAAAAATCTTTTTCTACTCATATCACCTTATTTTGGGATATCAAAAAATACAGTATTTTCTGATGAAGCTTTCCTAATTTGTCATTGAACTAGTCTTACTGATATAGCTTGATATTACATTGATATATTTTTCAGTTTTTAGTTGCTTTCAAGGTCATGTGAATGACTTTACCTATGGAAATAATTGACACAGGACACATTATGTAATCTAATTAAGTCAAGGCCCAAAGATTCCCCTAACCTTTGCTCCCAGGTGGATACAAGGCGCAGGGTGGTAGCTGTTCAGGTCAAAGTCAACTATCACAGCTGAGGGCAGACCGGGATACAGCTCGGCCCGGCTGAGGCGCAGCCCACTCAGGAAGCCCAGCACCACCAAAACAGTGCCATAGATAGCCAGAAACGGTGCCGACATCATAGCGTACCTCCGTCGGTTTCGCATCATCCAGATTATACAGGACCACACCAGCATGGCAAAAGTCAGCCAGTTGTTGTAGGTGATACTCCACACCTACATGAATTTTGGATATGGATCAATTAATAGAAGCCAAACAGTTGCAATATTACTTGACCTTATACAAGTAATTATAGACTATATCGTATATACAATTGCATGTACTTTTTTAAATAGGTGCCTTCATTGTAAAAGAGAAAATATATGGGAAAGTGTAGCAAACGGCAACAAGTCAGATGTGAATCTTGGCACTGCAGTTGGGACTAATATGGTAAACACTGTATGGGTGTACCTGTGTTACACCTATACCAGAACAATCTTTCTGTTTCAGTTACATCTCTTTCCTGTATGGTGGCAGTCAGGACTGCTCCAAGGTGTGTCTAACAATGAAACCCTTCAATAATCAATGTTGATACATGTGTACTTACCATCATAGTGATAAGGGCGCTGACATAGCTGTGTTTTTGCACCAGCTGTCCAAAGACGACCAGACCACTTGGACCTGAGGAAGGGGGAATTTCTGTCGGACTCTTTGGGATCTCCTCCATTTCTCCCTTGCCCTCTCTCTCTGCTCCAAGACAGAGACAATTTTGGTAAGTATATATTGAGTCAGGTAAACCGTACAAACATAGTTGGACCAAAGGCAGGATTGTTTTCCAATATGTCATATATTCAGTACAGTGAGAACGACGGGGACGCCATACAGCCCTTGGTTGGACTCAACGCAGAGTCTTTGAGGTCATGCATTTAGAAATTTGAGTGTGATTACCATGTGGCAGTGAGTCTATGCTGTCATACGGTTGAAGGTAAGAGTTTGTGTAGCATGCCTCTCCAAACAGAGACTCCGGATCATCTCTATGGAAGTCTTGCAACGAGTTGCTCGTCATTAAGATCATTGGCTGAAGAAAAGGCACATCGTACTGCAAGTTTAAATCATGTATATCACACCAAAAAAAAATAAAAAATAAACTGAATCAAAACTTTTAAACAATATCTAGGAATAAAATGGTTTACCTCATCAGGAAGATAGGTTTCCTCATCTGTGCTGCTCAATAGCTGAAAAAAGAAAATGTTGGTTTGCTAATGTGTTTTGAAATGCTAACATGTTAACAATTACAAGTCATCAAGGAGGCTGGTAGCCAATTGGAACTGATATACTAACACAAAACAGTAGCCACATCAATGACTTACATCCAGGTGTTTCTATTACTTTGTCCATTCCATTTGTATCAATGAGTATAGTCATCATTACAACCCTAACAAAGGAGGGCCGCTGCATCATACTGCATTCATTAAGTTACATTTCATTTGATAGCTTTGTCAAAATTATTACATTATTATTATTATTGACTATGCACAAGCAACAATAAAGTTCTTTACAGTTCTGTTGCCTGGATTGCTTTGTTTTTATTTAATCACAAGATAGGGCTTCAATTAGTAAAGGACACACAGGTGACACAGATACTGAGCTGACTGATGAATGTTAGTCTATAGGATGAGTTAAAGCAGAAGTGAGTGATCCGGTCGTTTTCGCTAATGCTGCGTTCCAGGCAGGCTTTTGAAATCGTAAATTACAGCTTCAAGTCACAACTTACGACTTTGTAGCGTTCCAGGCAACCCACTCGTGTTTTTCCGACCTGTTTTACCTGCGAAAGTCACTATAACGGCCACTCGTAACTTCCGACCGGTGAACTCGTACCAGATCGAACTGGTACCACTTCACGGTCGGAAAAATACGAGTTTCCTTGAACGCACCATAACAGTCCTCGTCACTACGTCACCACATTCACGGCGTTCCTTGGCTGCACACACAGCCCTGCATGCTGTTCTCTCTCCTCATTGGATAAAAACTGTAGGATACGATAAATGTTTTCTCCTCGGCTCAGAGCAGAGCAGAGTGACTGACAGACCCGTGTTTCAGTCCAAACACTCTATGTAAGTGATTGCTGTCTGAAGATATAACTATTTAAGACTTATATTAACACAAATATATCACTCACTTCTGCTTTAAGAGCAGTTGAGTTTTGCTACCCTGATCTAATTTGTGAAGAGATGAGGACTTGAATCCACTACAAGGCTCTTAGAAAATGTGTACCCTATCCAGAACAATTAATGATTAAAAACAGAAATGTTAAAATAACCAGAGAGTCCCAAGAACTGTGAAAAAATTACTGTTTTTTTATTTATTTTTTCTTGGCATTTATGAGACAGGAAATCATGGGGGAGAGATAGGGAATGTGACATGCAGCAAAGAACCTCCAGCCAGGATTTGAACCGCGGTCGGCTGCCTACATCAAATTAGCTTTGTTATGCCATTGCCACCCCACACTAGCTTTGTGTCCCATCTTGACCACCCCAGTAAAAATATCCTGGATACGCCACTGCATCTGCTGTGAAATGCTGCTGCATATGTTGTATCAGTCAGTACTGCAGTGAACTGTTTATGCTGCAGTCTGACCTAAACAGGACAGAGCTGGTTAAACGGGTTGGGAGTCCTGTGATTGGCAGGAGTGAGTCTGGACTCACTAAGGACAGACACATGCAATGTAAGATTCAGGACATCCTAGACTCTACTATCTATCTACACTTCCACTACTTTACACTTCCAGCACTCAGGGCTCTTTCCTGCTCTTAGACTTCCACCACGTCAGCAGTTATTTACATGCTGTTCAGATCAGCTACTGTAGCTACTTAAGCTCAGCAGTTAGTGCTTGCTTCTCTCTCATACATACACATAGTCTGTTTTGAATTAACAGATTAACATTACAGTGTGCTGTTATTAGAGCATTGTGATTCATTGTGTTTTTTTTTTTTTTTGTTTTTTACAATTGTGTCCTCTATCTTATGCTCAACACACGGCTCATTTGAAAACCCAAGCTGCTTTAACTATGACTGTGTACATGGTAGCCTTCAGCTTTATCCTAGGATGCCCTTTAACAACTGGCAAAGGGACAACCTCTGCCTTGTCAACCTTAGCCTTGCAGCTAACTTGGGCACATTACATTTTGTTTAATGTAAATTAAACCCAACTGAACTAAACTCCAGACCATCGAGCAGGAGTGGGCAATACATCAAAATTTATTTTCTTAATCTTGCATTACAAAATACCATCTGATTGTTTTCCACAGTCTGTACTTGTGCTGCTTTGTCTTGGATAGTTGAGCAACAGCGACATTCCAACCACAGTAATTCCATGTACATGTACTGTGAACAGTGCTATAGTCTGTACATTACCGCACTTGGGATTGTACACAAAAATGCAAACACGGCCTCCCTTAGTCTTACCGCAGGCAGTGATGCATGTCTTTGTAAATATTACTGTAAAGCACAGCTGTCTCTATGTTCGTGTTGGGTTATTATCCTGACTTTCAACTCATTAAGCTTGTTTTCTAGTGAATGCAATGTGGCTAGTAGTAAGCATGGGAGAAATTGCTGGGTAATTCAAGCCTTTAACCTAGCATGAAAGCCTCCTCTCTTGCCCTTCCTGTGTGGGGAGGTTTCCTGCGGTTACCTTCCTCATCTGTGGTGGTGTGTCTTTGTAGGTCTGGTGGTATAAATCCTATAAACGCTGATTCATGTAATGCAGCAATGTTGAAAGGTCCTATAATAGCAATGTTCCACTAAGCAAACCTGTCAGCCACAGAGGGCACCATGGATAGAGCATAGGGTCCCTATTTGCTTTTTTTAATCAGCTACTGCAAATCTTGGCGTTTGTGAGCTTACGTTTTAGCAGTATCTGCTAAATAGTCTACTTGCCAGCCCATAGGACCCCATTGTGAACCCGGAAATGTTGAGTACCCCAAAGTTTTATGTTAGAAATAGATAGTATGGGTCCCCAGTATTCAGAAACTGCCGGATGCTAACTTATATATATTGGGCAAATAGCACAATTGACATAATTGGCATAAATTAGCATAATTGCCTATATGGGCAATATTTCAACAAAATTGACTTGGCTGATCTGGGCAATATTGGAGTGGTTTTATGGGTTATTGATGATGCTGAATCCATTTCTGACATTTTCAAAATTCAAAATGGCTGTCTAAACCGGAAGTGACCAAATTTTAACTGCCAGTGGGCCAATTTTGTTGGATTTCAATCTGGTCACTTCCGGTTTAGACAGCCATTTTGAATTTTGAAAATGTCAGAAATGGATTCAGCATCATCAATAACCCCTAAAACCACACTAATATTGCCCAGATCAGCCAAGTCAATTTTGTTGAAATATTGCCCATATAGGCAATTATGCTAATTTATGCCAATTATGTCAATTATGCTAATTGCCCTATATATGTAAGTTAGCATCCGGCAGTTTCTGAATACTGGGGACCCATACTATCTATTTCTAACATAAAACTTTGGGGTACTCAACATTTCCGGGTACTCATTGTTGGCAAGTAGACTGAAATGCTTTACTGAGTGTCTGTCACTGTGACATTGAATGAGGATGTAAATTCAGATCAGCATTTCTGAATGTTACCTCGTTCCATTATCTACCTTGTAAAAAGTGAGTGTGAAAAGCAGGGGTGGAAAGAGTACTAAAAAAATCTACTTAAGTAAAAGTACTGTTACCTTGATGAAATTTTACTCAAGTAAAAGTAAAAGTACTGGTGTAAAAATCTATCTTTTTTTTGGGGGGGGGGGGGGGGGGGGGGCTATAATGGCCAGAGATTGGCCTAACATTCTCTGTGCATGTCTCTGTGTTCCAAATGTGTCCCTTCTCCATCGATACACTGGTCTCCATCATCTTTTGGTGGCACCAACTTGATTCTGACCTTCTGACACTGCAGTTGTCCAGAGCCAATCAGATGGACAGTTACAGTTACTGGCACTAAGGTTGTCACGATCATGATCATGATACTAACATTTTCAACTCAATATCGATATTAAGGAAAATATTCGATACTCAATATCATTTTCAATATGGATAAAAAAAGAAAAGAAAAATCTCTCTCTCCCTCTTTCACTCACACACACCTGTTTTTTTTTACTGTCTTTCCTGTCTGCTCACAAGGAGGAGGAGGGGGGGGAGGGTTACTGTAGGTTCTCTCTCTCTTGCCTCTTTACTGTAACTGCTCTGAAGCAGTGGGCTGCTTGTCTGTTCCTCTGAGCATGGCCATGGATCTGACTGGGCTCCTACATTTAACTCAACGGACTGCCGGTCCGGCCTTCAGCCCCGGTGTGTCTGGCACGGTCACCGTAAACGTAGCCGAATAGATGGACATGCCTGATAACGTTGTCTTTAATCATTAACGTCAGCTTTTAACCGCTAGCTGTGGCTAATGGCTAATATTAAGACGACAACATAGCGACGAGCCCTGTTGCACTAACTCACGTAGCGGTGAGGGGGGAGAGGGGTGTGTAGCCTACAGTACCTGCTGCTGCTGTGTGCGTCTGTGAAGGGACAGAGAGAGAGAGAGAGAGGCGGCAGCAGCGTCTGACAACCCACACAGAGTTATATATTTTTTACTTTGTAACTTAAGCTATTTAAAATGTAACTAAGTAAATTTCTTCCAACAATATGTACTCAAGTAAAAGTAAAAGTACTGATTTTAAAAATTACTCAAAAAAGTACAAGTACACAAAAAAGCTACTTAATTACAGTAACTTGAGTAAATGTAACTCGTTACTTTCCACCCCTGGTGAAAAGTCAAAAGCCTGAACAGAGCAAAAGTTGTTTGTTCGTTCTGCCCACTGCCCACTGAGTTAAAAATGCATACTGTAACAGATTTTCTCTAAACTATGATGATCTGAGTGATAAATGATAGAAAAAGTTGATTTATGATGAACTTTGACTTCATTGCTTTTTCCACTGGCATGTCAACAGTGCCACTAATCCAACTATTGTAATATATTGTTTGAATGTTTTCAGTTTTTCTTTTTTCTTTTTCTCATGTCGCGCCCCCCCCCTCAAACTCTCTCCATAATAAGGAGTAGATTTGACTCAAAGAAATTGATTGTGGGTTACCTCCTGCTTATCTCCTGATATGTAGATGACCCTGGAGAAGCTTGGAGGAACATCTGGACTTTCTACTGGACTCTCAAATTCCTCATCATCAACAGTGATCTGGAAAGCACAGAAGAACTCATTATGTAAGTTAATAACATTTAAATACTGTGCTATGTTAATGAGCCTGCATGTTTGTAATTAAGGCCCCATCCACACGAAAACGCGGCTTCACTGAATCCGATCTTTTTCTTAATCGTTTTGAAAAAAATCTCCGTAAACACGGCATCGTTTTCAGAAATATCTGCGTCCACACTGATCCAGTGAAAACGACCCAAAACGCTGTAGTACCTACATACTGCAGGCGTGTGTGTGTCGCTGCAGCGCTGCCTGCCACACATAAACACTTAAAACAGCTGAAGAAGACGGGAAGTCCCCGCTGTAATTCAATAGAAGAAGAAGTTCCCCGCTGTATTCAAACTCAAACATGGGATTAAATGTTGACAGGGAGTCATGTCAGAGTAAATATTACGATCAGTGATGATTAAACAGCCGTGATTCAGCCGCAGCGTCTGAGCGACGCGACGTTAGTCGGCCGTTGTTGTTGTTGTTACGTGCATAGACTGTCAGTGTGCAGCAGCTGCTGCAGCGGTGTGTGTGTGTGTCTCAGGTTACAGGTAGAGCGGCGGGGGGCATTACATCATCGTTTCAGAAAAAAGCCGTATTGGCCGTCCAGACGGATACGCTGGGGCGGCGTTTTCAAATTTTCCCACTCTGGGACCCGTTTTCAAAAAATACCGTTTTCACCCCCTGAAAACGCCGGATCCGTGTGGACGCGAGGCCAATCCGACAAAGTATTTATCCGGATTCGAAAAAAACGGGTTCGTCTGGACGGGGCCTAAAATAGCCCACTATACATAAGAATACATTTGTGAGGATCAAGTGGTTATAAGCATGTCCAATATGGGCCTAGTTCTAACAGGGCAGTGATAGTAGGATTATTTGGTGTTGTCAGGATTCCCAGGACTACCATAGACACATTGGAAAGTAGGAAGAACATTTTTTTGTATTTATTTCTATAAACCCTGCCCCTTTGAAGAAGAAAGCCACATACTTATGATAACCCAGAGGTTGAAGTCGGAGGTGAGGTTGTAGTTTTATAGCTGTGGTGTGGCGTACAGTGGTGTAAAAAGTTGTAGCAACGGTGTATCACTGATGTAAAACCATATAACAAATCATGTAAAGCGCCATTGTCACATATTAAATCTAACATCTGCCTTTAAACTCTGACAAGAATGCAAATACAAACTCACAAACCTCATCTAAATTGTGGAGCCACTTGTGCAGCAGAGCCACCAGTGTGTAGTACAGCAGCAGCAGAACCAAAGGGTTGATGAAGTCAGGCCAGATGACATGAGAGTGCAGACCAAGACTGTGGCGGTTAGAAGAGTTAGTTCTGATCACACCCGTCATACCGAACAGTCTGTGTGAACAAGGAACAGTGTGGGAGAAAGGTGAAGGGGTGAGAGAGAAAAAGAAGAAGAAGAAGAAGTATGGGCTTGTATAGGGAGAGTTCAAAGGCTGATCAACTTGAAAACACTTACTTGATTTACTTGTTTTTCCTCTGAATATGTCTATGTCAGATGTACACCGTAGACTCTCTACATAAACATATTTTTAAAAAGCCAAAGTGGATGACGCAAAGAGCTGAAATTTGAAGTAATTTTAGACAAATCCAAATTAAAGCTTTTATCCCGGTCTACTTTTTCATATGTTTTTGTGCGTTTGTGTGGATAGTTTTCAGTGACCTCTCAGTGACCTGTCGGTCAAAAGCAACATTCCAAAATGGCGGCGCAACGGACTTTCTATGGACAAACAACCGAGTAATGACTTAGCTAAATCATCTGTCAGCAGCCGAGAAAGAAAGATATAAAAACAACTTTGAAGTTTTGGGCACTTGTGACCCAGACTCAACACCAGCTGCTGTATACCAGCTGTTTATGACCAGTTCCCTGCCGAAGCTCCAGTTGGGCGATGTTTACATTTACCTGGTGGAGAATCCATCATCCTCCACCGCTTGCAACCAATATTTCCGGTGTTATGGCCCAACTGGTTTCTGATTAAAAGCCCCATTTTGTAGTTTTTTTTATCTTAAAATTAGGGATGCACCTAATATTCGGTAACCAAATATATTGCAAAAAAAAAAAAGCAACATTCGGCCTTGGCCTTCGGTGGAATGAGCGCAAAGCAAGGCCGAATATTAAAAAAAAATTAAAAAAAATTAAAAGTCTGATAAATACGCAATCGCGCGACGATCCAAACGGCAGCTTAAACCCCAGCTTTATTAGTAAGTGACTCCTACTGCTGGAAAAACAACAGCAACAAGAGCAGTGGGGGGAAAGCTGCACAGCGACCGCGCGCACCGCTGCACGTCGCTCCAAGAGCCCGGTGCCGGTGCGTCCTGTCTGCAGCGGAGACACGGCCACTGAGAGGACTGAGTGAGGGGACCGTTCCTGTAGGAACACACCTTTTAATGAATCATTTAAAAACCAAAACACCCTGAACAGCATGCTGAGTACGAGAGGGAGAGACGGCTGCTGCAGTTAAAACGAAAGCTCCTCGTCCCAGCATGTCGCCCACACAGGACGTCTTTTAAAACAGTGTTTCCCAACCTTGGGGTTGGGACCCCATGTGGGGTCACCTGAAATTCAAATGAGGTCGCCTGAAATGTCTAGTAGCCTAATTGATGAATTTAAAAAAATCTGACCAAGAAAGGTTAGAAACCCCTGTTTTAAAAGACACTTGGGTTTTTTTGGAATGTTTGCATAGATCTTTCAGCACTCACAATGGACCGCTCCCGGCGACAACGATGACGGCTGCGGTGCGACAGCAACAGGACCAGCGGCGGCGATGGTAACCCGGGACCGCCCGCCACCGGACACGGCAACAGCACCGCCCGCGGCGGCAGCGACATAGCGGGAGTCAGGACTGACCGCGGCGCGGCGAGGACGATGGTAACGGGTGTTTTCCATTAGTTGGTAACTTTAACATGACAGGCTTTGTCATAGTGTGCAGTATTGTGCAGAGAGTGAGAGTAGTGTGGCGCTGACTGTCCGTATGGAGGAATAAGCCAGGCTCACTCACAGAAGCATATGGCTGCAGTAACATGTGAACTGCGGCTTGATTTGTGAATTTGTGACAAATCTGCGGACAGAAGTGCAGCACAGCTGTTGTTCGGTACGGTAACCAGTTAAATCAGACACCAGTTGGGCCATAACACCGGTATTTTGAAGCAGCAGGGAGCAGTGTGTGTTTTTCTGCCTTGTCCTAAACCAGCGGACAGCGGGGAAGTGGATTGTTTTGACCGCCAGGGGGGCGTTCCATACGGGCCGTGACGTCACATGAAAACTAGACTCAATTAATGTGATAATCTGATTCTTTGTCATTTCATTCAGTAATTTACAGAAATCAGAAGCTAATCATTTTATTTTGTGTTAGAGTTACATAAGACTGAAACAGAAATGGAAAATGTTAATATCTGTTATAAAAAAAACACCACATCAGTTGAAGATTTGAGCCAAATGGCCTCTGTACCTGGCATAGATGTCGTCAGGCGGTACCAGCTGCTGGGACAGGGGCAGCTGGTAGAGGTACAGAACAAACAAGTGTCCCCCACTGAATATAGCCATCATCAAACACAGGGAGGTGAAGACCAGCAGGCTGATGGAGCGGCTCAACACCCACCACCACACTAACCCCAGAAACGCCCCAAAATATACTCCTGAGGTAAGAGAGGGCAGTGTGATGCCTGTACACACACACACACACACACACACACACACACACACACACACACACACACACACACACACACACACACACACACACACACAAGGCAAGAGGAAAAGAATACAGGCTGAGTGTGTGAACATTGTGACTTTGCTGTCTTTACACTGCAGGCCTTGATGCCCAATTCTGATTTGTTGCCTATATCTGATTTTATTGACTGTCTATTTACATGTTGTATCAGAAGTGACCCATATCTGATATCTGCATTTACACCTGCTGTGCATGAAACAACCCGCCGGAAATAAACTAGTGATTTTTTTTTTAATACAGGAGATTATGATTCCATAATATTTTTAAACGAAGGTGAGTCTGGTGCTCAGAGTTTATATCCAACACGTCACTTACGAAGTGAACGTCTGTACTTACAAAATAAAGTTAGTGAAGTGCTTGTGTGGAGCGGAGCAGCTGTGAGATGAGCAGCTGACAGTGACGGTGACAGTTGTGCCACCGTTCGATCCTCCGTCGCTCACGTAGTGAGGACGGGACAAAGCCTAATGGACACAAATGTGTATTGTTTTTCCTCTCTTGATTTCTTATCGGCTCAGTTCAGTTTTCGGTTCGGTAGGAAAACCTGAAATCTGGTGTTTATCGCGCGCTCTCTTTTCACACTCCTGCCCTCGATCTGCATGGAAATTAATATTAGGCCTACTGTATATGAAAACAAGAACTAGTGAGGGGGAAAAAACAGACGCGCAGACACCACGAAAATGAAACAGTGTAACTCCTGTGACAGTGACCACAGCTGGCCATGGTAGTCCCGGTCAGCCCCACGTGTCAATCACAGGCTACAGAGGTTCAGCGAGACGCGTGAGCACGTGAATTAATATTATCA
Organism: Trachurus trachurus; assembly: GCF_905171665.1. Lineage (NCBI taxonomy): Eukaryota > Metazoa > Chordata > Actinopteri > Carangiformes > Carangidae > Trachurus > Trachurus trachurus. The sequence goes on along the minus strand of NC_139901.1, from coordinate 304,670 downwards.
TTGATGACGTATGACACGCATTGCCAGGAAAGATCCGATCTGTCTGTTTAGACTGCAGACGTATTGGCAGATATCCGATTTGTATCTGATTTATTTCCACATATAACGGGGGCCTGAATATGATCTGACAATATCTGATTCCATGCGCATTTGTCCCGTTTACACATTCATGTTACAGATCCGATCTGAGCCACTTGAGAGGAAAAAATCGGAATCGGGCCACTTGAACCGTGCAGTGTAAAGACAGACATCTGCATGCCATCTGTTGTAGCGTACCTGCCAGGCCCAGCAGTAAAGTCACCACCACCTTTCCTGCTGTGTTCATGATTGCTGACAGCAGCAGCTTCAGTCCGACTGCAAACACCAGGAGCTTCTGGATGAACTGGGGCGGACCCGTCTGAACCTGCGCTGTAGTCTCATCTGAGCTGTCAAACGAGGAATCTTCTACATCACTTCCGTCCTCAGACTCAGTTTCAGAGGTCTCTGATTCCTGCCAGGCCCATGAAATGATCAGTTTTTATATCCCTGTATGTTAACAAAGCATAGTCTTCAAACAACTGATGAGTGTGTCTGCAGTTACCTCCGTGCCAGTTGGGGGTATTCCATTGTCATGCAGATTAACTTGCGGCACAGGACGCAGACACTTTTTGAAAAGCCTCAGTATGAAAAGAGAAGCGAACATGACACCAATGTCTGGAGCCAGGAGACGCACAACATTCCCTGGATTTACCGAGCTGAATCTGGAAAAACAGAAGCAACAGGTTTAATCCAATCGGAGCTCCATTCATACTGGACACATTGGCTGATTCATTGCTGCCTTTATTCTTTGTCAACACTATGACAGTGATGGTGCGTTACCATGAAATAACAATGAAGTGGATAGAAAACGTTGTTGTGATTATTGTGTTATTGTATTGTATTTTCCTCGGTGGATGTGAGGGTCTAAGGACAGAGGATGTTGTTATGATGTCATGTAAAGCCCTTTGAGACAAACTGTTTGTAAAAACAGGCTATACAATTAAATTGCCTTGCCTTGCCTATTATTAGTGACTCATCTCAACTTCAAGCCCTCAATAAGTTGATTTCATACTGCAGTGTATATGGCACTTTGGCACTCTAAGAAAATGTTTGGCAGTCATTTAAAATATATGTGATTCAAAGTTATAGAGTTATGAAGATATGTAAAAATGTGCATCCACACCTTACAATGCCCAGATGGTAGAGGACATCTTCCCAGTGGCCACTAACTGTTCAAAATAAAAACATGGTCATCAAGCTGAGGACAAAGCAATTATTTTAAATGTTGCCTTTCAGAGGCCTTTGTTGTCACTGCATTAAAATACAATGAAATTGCAACTGCCCATCACAGTGGTGGCATACATACTTAAAATCACACACATCATAATAGCAGGAAAACAGAAAAGAGAAAACAAACAAAAAACAAAAAAGGAGACGGATACAACATGGCAGGTTACGTGGGTTAAAGTGTGTGCGTATCTCTGAGCAAACACTATCCTGTATAAGTCTGCACACAGGACTGCTAACATTTTAGCAAGTTTGCTTTTACCATGTGGAGGGATGTAGGCAAAGGGAATCTGCATGAAGCACTGCAGGTTGAGAAAGATCACACTAGTGTAGATGGTAGACCGCAAAAACTGTCCCGTTTTACCTAAAGAGTGCCACAAAGAAAGAGTGAAAGAGAACAGGCATTTTAGCATCATATGACTGACACATTCAGGACAAACAGACATCAACAGAACATCAAGTACCAGTGAATATTGTGTTCATCTAAAGTATGTATTTATGCTATCACATTCTTCACAATAATTGTTCTCCTGTGTAAATGATTTAATGGGATTACTGTATAAGCGTCGACATAGCAAATATTCTTCTCCAGCACCATGAGATTTGAAATGAAGCATGATCTTATACATATACACCCAGTAACTGGTGGACCACCACTTCTCTTCAAAACATTTTTCAGGGGAATATTGTTGCAGAGACACTTCACAGGATTTTGAGCTGAAACCATATCTGATGAAAACTAGTCATCCAGAGTGAGATATGTGAGTCTGGGTGTACATTGCTTGCAGTGCTTTCATTTGGCAGGAGTATTTAAGAAAAGGTCTCCTAAAAAGAACCTAAAATCCCTAGGATACACAGCAGCCCAGAGCAGAATGGTCTGAAGTGAATGGGTGAAGTATAGTTCTTCTCGGGGGCACTGTACGAGGCTTTGCATGAAAAATCTGACAGTTCACAAAGGTTTTTACACTTCATGATTTTTCAATCATTGCTCTTGGAGTAATAGATTTGTTTATTGAAGATACTGTGTTTTATTTATCTTAAACATTCCCTGCTCTCAGTTCTTTAAAGATTTTCCACCAACTCTGACGTTGTACCAACATCCTCATCCAACATCAATCACAGACAACAAGTTCTCATATAGGCTCTATTTTATTTATTTATTACATATTCTAAACGTGGTCAGGATAATTTAGGGCTTATTAAACTCACAGAATTTGGAACCCTTGACTTTGCAAAGGAAACCAGTGGAGGACTAGAAGAAGCAGTTTCCTGATGAAGCATGGAAGAAAGCCTTAGACGGAATACGTTCCTCTTCGATTGTTTTACAACATGGAACTGTCCTGTTGAAATTGTTGACATTTCCTTGCTCCTACTTTTTTTGTCACATTTAATTTATCTGTTTGTCATTATCTATCAGTTCATTGGCTATTCTGCTCATCCATGCAGGGCTGGGGGAGGGCTGAAGTCAAACCCATTTGACATGGGTTCCACCTGAATACATCATCAGTCTATCACAGAGCTGACATACAGTATAGGGCCCTAGTTTCGTGGCGCAGGGTGGCGCAGCCGATGCAGTGCAAGTTTGGACCAGCGCAGCCCGGCGCACGGTCAGTCTGGCAGATTGGTAGATTGCGCTGCGCCGAGATGGGTGTGGCAGCGCAGCAGGGGGAGGTGTCACAGATTCAGCTTGGCGCAGTGGAAGTTTCGTGCGAAAATGTCCCGTCGAGGTTGCGCTGAAAGCTCACCACCTCAAACCAGGTCTACTCTCGGCGCAGGGCGAAGCGCAGCAGGTGCAGTGGAAGTTTGACTGACGGGCACGCAGTGCACACTAGGGATGTGGAGATTCACCGATTCATATCGGTGGTCCGATATAAACGTATGCGATGCGACTGCACCGGTAGATTCAGGCTACATCGGACATAATTTATGGTTGAATTTGCGATGCATCTCTTCTAGCCTTCTACATCGGTAAATTCCATGGTTAAATCGATCATTTCATTTTCCGAGGCAACCTGAATGTACCACCGCAAAAGCCGTGCGCTGCAGCCAAGGGGGCAGTTGTCGGTCTGAGGAGTGAAGCTCACTTCCGCGTTCAAAAAACTGCAATCCCCCCGGCTGTCGCTGGGGGCTGGCTCCAGAAGGGAGCAACTCCAATTGAGCCCCATGTTAAAATAGCCGATTTTACAGCTTAAAAAAACATATTTACAGCCTGGTACATTTCATTTTTTTGGTCTCAACCGATAGTTTCTACCCCCGCACACACTCTGAGGGGGGTGAATTTTTTTAAAACTCTACCGTTTTACTAGGTTTAAAGTTCTGGCCAATTAGGGCGCAGAACCGTTGAGTGACAGGTCCGGAGACCGCTGCTACGAGGCCAGTGGGCGGGCCCTCGGCCAGCCAACGGCCGCACCGCTCCAAATATGGCAAGTAGAATCCAACATGGCGCGGCTCAAACCCCCGTAGTAGCGGCACAAAACAGACTCCTCCAAACCAATGGGTGACGTCACGGACGCTACGTCCATTCTTTTTACAGTCTATAGCCATTGTCTTTCTGAATATGAAACAGCTCTCGTGTTGTGTTATGTGTCAGTGTTTGACACTTTTTGTACACTTTGAACACTTAAATAAAGAGAAGGAAAAAAAAAAAAAATACAGCAGCAGCAGCAGCTGTAGTCAGAGCCGCCAAGAAAAGTAAACAGTCCGAGTGAGGCGGTGGGTCAATACTCGGCCGTCACCGGCTGTAACTAGGAGCAGGGCCGTGGTAGTGGCTCTGGTTGTAGTGAGCTGGGAAGCGGTGGTAGCCGCGGATGCTAACCGCTAGTTAGCGGTAGCGGTTAGCATCTGGGACAGCTAGCAGGGCTAGTACAGTTGCTCTCCTACTCTGCTGCACTGAGCTACACCTGAGCTTTGTCACTGGCTGGAGAGAAAACACAGACTCTCCACCCAGAAATGTCCTGTGCACAACAAAACATCTGTGACTTGTCTCTTTTAAATTGTTTTGTGAAGCACTTTGTAAACGTGTGTTTTTAAAGGTGCTATATAAATAAAGTTATTATTATTATAATATAGGAAAAGACCAAACTGCAGAGGTGCCACCACACAAGACTAGCCCATATGATTAAGCTGGATTTCATTTCCACCATTTATTTCCTCTAGACTGTACCTTTCAAATATGATTTGACAGGTTTTCCCTGTAAAAATTAACCAAATATAGGCTACATGCCTCAAATTGATACAGAGAGTAAAGCAGAATGGTATTGAGGTAATTAACTTGATGTGGGAAGAAACTCTAATATCACAACTGTATCAAGAAACTCTCATATCACAACTGTATCAAACATCATATCGAACCGAATCTCTTTGTAATTAGGTCATATCGTTATCAAATCGCATTTGAATCGCATTGCATCGTGAACAGGAGTGAATCGTATCGCATCGTATCGACAGGAGCTTCAGTGTATCGTTAATGTATCATATCGGTGGCAGTGTATCGAGATGCGTATCGAATCGGCCTCAGTGGTGGAGATATACAACAACCCTAGTGCACACACGTCACCAAGACCTCACAGGCAGGTTTCCACAGTTCCAGGCACATTTAGATGCAATAAATAATTACAACAAACACTATTTAATGCAACTAATGGAATCAACACGTGAATTTATATCTATATAGATTGTCCCGTCACATCTGACGTCAGATCAAAGGCTGTCGGCACGCGTAATGGAAACTCCACCCGAATTAACACAGCAGGGACGAACTGGCACTGAAAAGCAGCTGTGGATGTCCCAAGAGCAGGACTGTCAGGGTGGAGGATGACTGCATGCCACTGCCGTGTTGAGATACGCACTGTGCCGTTGTGATGATCTGCTTTATTTATTTACTTAATTTATTAGCGGGCGAGTGACCACGTCGTCACGCAGCCGTAATGAAAAACAAAACACAAATCATCAGAAAAAAAAGAGAGAGATGGACAGACAGAGAGAGAGAGAGCGTCCTTTACGCTGAGATGCTCCTGGTTTCATCCCTGTTACCATGGTGTTTGTTCATGTTGTGATCAGTGTGCACCTCTCATCTGTTTTACACAGGGTTTAAATAGCAGGGCAGCAGTTCTCAGTGTATCAGATCAATCCTGATTAAGGATGTTAGTAAACTCTTTATTCGGTCACTCTGAGCTCGGACCTCCGGACCAAAACAGCTGTTTCCTCCTGGGAGAGGTTCGGCCACTGGCGTCGCTGTCTCCTCCGTCCATGTCAAAGTATAAAATGAAAAACTTGCAGCGCGCATCACCCGCGGCGCAGTTAAAGGTGAGGAGAGGAGCTCATTTGATTGGTGAAGATCTGAATCGGCTGTGTTAATCCCACTTCACGCCTTTCTCTCCTCCTCCTTTCCCACTCCCGCCTTCTCTCCTCCCTCTTTGCCGTTTGCGCCGGTAGGAGGGACGAGGGGAGTGCCTGCGCTGGCCTGCACCGTGCACCAATCTTGCAAAATGCGCCTGGACACACCCCGTTGCCGCCTAGACAGCGCTTGGTCTAGGAAACTAGGGCCCATAGAGTCAAACAATGTTCACACACTCATATTCATACCTAAAGGTAATTTCAAATCACTAATCGACTTAATGTCTTTGGGCTGAGGGATGGAACCAGTGGGAGTAGGGGAGAGTGGGGTAAATTGAGCCACTTTTTGTATTCAGGATCACTACATCAAAATAAAAAACGATCTGGCACCAAAGTATTTAGTAAACTACTTCTCCAAAGTCAGTGACGCACACAATTATTCCACCAGGGGGAGCTCCACTGACTACAGGCTCTGCCGTTTTAAGAGCTGTATGGGAAAGTTTTCCTTTCTTTACTCAGCAGCTGTCTTGTGGAATGGCCTTCCTTTAAATCTTAAAACTGTTACCTCCTCCTACTCTCTTTTTAAGTCCTCAATAAAAAAATGGTTAGCCAATCGATAAATTAAATCAAAAGAGCAGAGAAGCACTAGATTATGTAGGCTATTGTTTGTTGTATGTCTGTCAAATGTTTTGTTGTTTTTGTTTGGGACCTAATCCCCTTGTCTTATCTATTTTCGTCTTGTTCTTCAATGTGGTAGTCTATGTGTCCTAGTGTCATTCCATGTGCTGTGTGTTGTCTTCCTTGTTTTAATTCCATGTTGTCTACCATCTCACAGGACCACAATGGAAACAAGCCTTTTGGCTTTATTGTGTTTTAATCCTTTTGAACACTTGTTTAACGTTGTTCAATAAAGTTTTCAATTCAATTCAATTCAATTCAATCAAGACAATTATAGTTTTGTTGCTAACTAACACATCTGCATATATTTCAGGATGTTTTGCATCCCTACAAATTAACAGAATGAGTGTAAATATAACTGTTTTTAAAATATAGCATGTTCAAAAACAGTGGTCTTGTGACTCAACTTACCCCATGAATGGGGTAAGTTGACCATAGGAGTGGGGTAAATTGATCAACCCCCCCTTCTTTCCTTCCATCCATCTCAACCACCTTGGGGTCCGCCCGCTATTCAGACATCCCGCTATTCCGACATGTCTCTATTTAGACATCCCGCTATTACGACATCCCTCTATCTAGACATGCCACACTTTTTGGTATCGCTATTCCGACACGTCTTTTTTTTCTTCTTCTTTTTTACACAGCTGCGATACCCAGGCACGTCTCTCTCTCTCTTTTCTTTTCAGCATGCCTATCACTGGTTTGATGAGGGAGTGATGTTCTTAAACTCAACAACTAAACTATCAAGTCACAAACAAAACTGACACACATGATAAACAAACAGAACTATGCTGCAGTTTGTTTGTCAAGTTAACCTGCCACCTTCAGCACCACGGACAGCGCGGTGGATGAGCCGCGGAGCTGCAGCTGTGAGCGTCTGGGCTCTGGGCTTAGGGCCTGGGGCCTCATTTATCAAAACTTTAAGTAAGCAGTGTAAAACTGCTGCTACTAAATGTTTTGCTTAGGCCTACGGCGAAAAGACACCCAAAATATTTACACCTTTTTCAGATCTATCTATCTACGTCTCATATTTCTGTCGAAGAAAAGTTATTTCACAATTTATAGCGTTTTATCACCCAGCCCTAGGTGGGCTATTGTCCCCCTCCTACCTGGTAAACAGGAGAGACACAGCTCTGACTACACAACACCGACAAGCACTGAGCCGCATGTTGCAGTGACGTTATAAGATTAAAAAAAAACAAAACAACAACAACCCGCAAATAATAAGCCGACGAAAAGGTGCAAATAACGTGGGGTTATTTTTTGTATTAATAAATAATAGTACCAACTAGTTATAAAAATAGTGAAAGTTACACTTTTTTTTCTTTCCCATTTGTGGCGCTGGCGCCCCCTGGATGGACGGCGCCCTTAGCATTTGCCTATACGGCCTATGCCACGGGCCGGCCATGTGTGTGTGTGTGTGTGTGTTAATCTCTCTCGCGCTCTGTTAAGATGAATAAATAGAAACCGCTGCAGAGCGCGAGCCTGGCACAGAGGTGCGCGCTCTGGCGCATCTGGCACAATCTTTTAACGGCGCAGAAAGGAAACTGGCTCCGCTCCGCAGCTATTTCACGTCCGACGTCGATGGTAAACTCACGTTTTTATTGATATTGTAGCGTCCGATCCGACGTAACTACAACATAACACAAATTTATCTGACAGCTCTCACTTCTTCATCTGCTCCTCCTCACTCACTCACCTACACACAGACACAGACACACACACAGGACTCTGTCTTCCTCACACTCACCCCGGCCCCTCATCCAACCTGCCCGTACCGTACCATACACATTGACAGTCAGTCAGAAATCACAGAACTTAAACATCATAACAAGAACGTTACTGCGGGGTCGCTACAATATTTACAGTTTTTCAGTTGTGCAATAGGCTCTTATTAATAATCCAATCCATTGCTACGTGGCATGATGCGCACCAGTGTTTGTAGAGCCCGGTTCAGGGGTGCACAACCCCCCCACCCCCCGCGCGCACCACGGGCAAAAACATATATAGCTATTGTCCTGTACATGGCAGGTGCCAAACAAAAAAGACCTAAAATGACAGTGATTTTGCTTTGTTGTGTGTTGCCCGGTGTTGTTATGTGCGTAATGGGAAGAGCGCCTTTGCGCGCGCACTGTTTGCTTGTGTAGGCAGGGGCCCGTGGCGAGTTTGTGTCCAGGGCCCGTGGTCATGATAATCCGTCTATGTTTATAGGCCTATCTATTTGTGTATGAGAAACAGTGTCTCAGATGAAAAAAAAAAATCAGAAGGACACGTCTGGTCTGACTATAACGTAATCAATGTCGGAAAAGCGGAATGTTTGAAAAAAAGTAAAGTGCCGCTACTCCGACAATGAAAAAAGAATGTCGGAATAGTGGGACGCTTGAAAAATAATGTTAATGTTGCTATTCCGACAATTAGAAGTCAATGTCGAAATAGCGGCATGTCGGAATAGCAGCATGTAACCACCTACCTCCCCCTTTACTTAATATTTAATCTGTCCAAGTTACAGGTGAACACAAACTGCAGGGACTTCCTGCTGAGCCACCAACTCACTGAGATTTGGGGAGTTTTGCAATTACGTCGCATCTTGGGAAGAATCCCAGATATTTTTCTTTGAAAGTAAAGTTTGGCACACTATAAACAACTTTTCCTGTTTATAGGAACATACTTACTGTAATCACAAACATACAGAATGAATCATTTGGACATATAAGTGTATAGGATAGGTGGCTCAACTTACCCCTGGCCAAATGGATCAACTTACCCCACAGCTACCTTAGCTTGGGTTTGTTGCTCTCACAGCTAAAATGGTGCAGTTTCATGCTAGGTTTACTACCTCATGTTGTAGCTCATAGATACCACAACCCATGTATAAAACAAATTTGCAATCATCTCTTTTGGTCTAAACACAACTCTCATGAAACTTATGATCGACAAAATTCACTCTCGAGAGTGAAAAATTATTTATTTATTTTTGGTCATAAATGTTAAACCACTTGACTCACGTGGTTCTAATCTTCACAGACTCCATGACATGATGCCGGCCTCCCAAATATTTGGTCACATGCTAACTTTTTCCTATAGTTTCCTAGAAACAAGGGGTGGGTCAACTTACCCACTGGCTCATCTTACCCCACTCTCCCCTACCCTGAAAGAACCCAAGCAGGCACTAGGTGAACATGCAAACTCCACACAGAAAGTCCCCAGGCTTACCGTGAAGCAACAGCACCAACCATTGCACTGCCATGCTGCCCTTAAATGTACGTAACTCACTACATCAAAAACCACAAGTTCTGCTACATGAACTAAATTTCATTGAAGATAAGACTTGAAGGCAAATGCTTTGCAAATGTGTGTGTCTGTTTTAAATAAATGTGCAGACTTACAGTAGGGTTCAATAAAAAGAACAGGGATACAAAAACAAGCTGATGTGGCTCAACCTTAGCTGAGCCAGCAAATGTGCTATTGATGATCAGGATTTTTACTAAGAGCTCAGTTTCACTTAAACCTCCCTGCTTCCCAATAAGAGACTTACATAATCAAATACATAGACACTCAGGCACTGTCCACACACAAGCACAGGTGGACACTAAAAAAACAATGAAACCAATGCACATACACAATGTGCACAATGTGCACATAGTGCACACGCTTGACCACTTAGCCCATATTAAGGAGATGAAGACCACTGTGGGATGAAGCTTTCATAGTAGACAGTTTTTAGATGGAGGAATGGGAATGGAAGGACAGGAAAACTGCTGTCAAAATGCTGACACCACGTCTTTTAATTCCTCACTGTAATTACCAGAATATGTATAATTGATTTGATCATTCCAACCACATCTTCTTTACAAAGTACTATGAGGTAGGGTAAGGATACTGTCATTCATCAGAAGGCAGTGACGGGTATAGCTCACATAGACAAAAATCCGTGTGTGATAAAATCAAGTGCACGACATGTCAGATCAGAAGAACTTATTTGATTCACAACTGATTGTTGGTTGTGTTACTGTGGACACAGATCAGTTATGTAGAACAGACAAAACTTGACGCAGTATGCCAAGTAAAGTTTTGCTCTTTTCTTAACTACCATAGTAATCAGGGAAATAACAATTAGCCTTTTTTTTCTCTTCCCAAAAGTTTTTTTTCATGATTGTGTAATGATTTTAATTGGACACAAATGACTAGAACTCGGTTCTAGTTTTCAATTCTGCAAACTGAAACAGCATCAAACAAAAAGACACAAAACCAGTATTACAATGTCTCCTCTCACCTTTCATGGTGACCAGGCTGGGGTTCGGTGTCAGCGGTAAGGCAAGCAGAAACAGGAAATACACCACTGACAGACCATTGTAGCGAAATAAAGAGGCTGAGATGCAGAGAAAACAACATATTTCATTTGTACACTCAGTGTTTTGCAGTGTTGTACTTCAAAAAGAAAAATAACCATACAAAAAAATAAATAAAAGATGTTGAGTAGAATTTAAAATAGATTTGTGAGATTGAAGAATATTTGACTGCAAGGGAGCTCTGTTGGCTCTGTTGAGCTGTTAATTTGATGAATTAAAATTTAAAAAGGATGCAATATGCTTATCCATCCATCACAACAATATCATATTACATATATATTACATATAACAGCAACTTGTAACACATCTGAAAACATTGTCCCACAAGCAAATCATGAACATTTTCCCGGATAAATGTGCACTTAGTGAGGAAATTCACTTTGTGAGACCATATATGGATTTAGCATCAAAATGAGTATCTTGCAGCAAACAGTGACGGAGAAGCAATGATACAACACAAATATCACACAATCTAAACCAACAGAATAATAGAACAACACTTAAGAGCCAACTCACACAGATGAGACTGTCTGCAACAGTAAGCACACTTGTACTAACCTGACTAAAATAACTCCACCTCACCTTTAATTTAACCATCTTCAACTAAGGAGACATTCATTCTCATAACCTGTATAATGATAGAAACCATTGCCAATGCTACATAGTAATAAAAGCCACAGAAAAATGGCAATTCATGGGAAAAAGCTTAATTGGTTAAAAAGTAAGTGTCAGATGTATTAATGGTCTATAATTGTGAGAGTGACATAGATAAGCCAACATCTTTTTTCTGTTTTTCCTGTTTGTTTTTTCATGTTGCTGAGCTATTCAGCACTTTGGAAACACAACTTTATCACAACTGAACACTAGAGTCTTATTCTGACCTCAACTCTAGCATGATAAATATCAGAAACTATTGTACATTTAAACTTAATATTCCTCTGTATTCGGCAACAGACACCAAAATGTCTTCTGTCTTTCTCGTCACTAAAACAAACAAAAAAATATTATGAATAAAACTGAGACATCAACTCACCAGCCAGTAGGAGCAGTGGTAGTAATAAGTTATAGATCATCCCAACCACAAGGTCCCCTGCCATGTTGCCTTCTCTGTGTCAGTGATCACCGCTCAGAGGTCCACAAATATAGGTCAGTGTCTTGTAATGTGATGAGAAACGCCAAAATGCTCACACATGTCTCTTAGAATATAGCTTTCGTCAAAGCATCCTCCAATGCAGCAAGTTAAATATAGGAAATATAGTTTGAGGTCAACACACAAATGATAACAAGACATCCAATATCAGTCCAGTGACAACCAGCACTGGAAAGGAAATTTGAGGAAAGAGACTGACTGAACTCTCTGTGCTATTTACTAGCATCTCTGTCACACCCTCGTCTCCCTCCCTCACCTCTCTGTGTCTCTCTTAGACATAATGGGTTGTAATCCAGCATCTCTGTAACTCTGCCTACACTGAGGCTAATCTCACACAGGAGAATATCAGATATCATTACATGACTGAATAACATCCTTCCACTGATACATAAAATCAGATACAAGTAGAGAAAAAACTGTGGCACACAATATCATAGCAGCTTCGACTGAGAGCTTTGACAAGAAGTCTTGTATATTTCTAAATGTGTTTGTAAGCATATTTGCCCTCTTTCAGGCAGTATATTTGACTGAGGTTTGCCTTTGTTATCTGAAAAGCAGACATACTGTACTTCTTTCCCTACAGCCACGTCAGGGTGGTTCATCACATTTATGCTGTAGGGTGAAGTGTATCTAATATTCATGGCTGTGAAGCCATTAGCTGCCGTGACTACAGACGTATGATCAATGCAAGGACTAAGTCTAGCAACAACACTAAAAACCAAGAACACTAAAAACCAAGAATGAGTAAAATGACATTTATGCAATGTGATCCCAAAACATAACACATTAACAGCTGTGTATGTGTCTGTGTAAAACTGATGAATGAGTTAGGGAAATCTGTTTATTAGTGATTTATCATGTCAAGATTGGCATCAAACTGTTTAACAGCATTAATGCATTGTATGCTGTAGGTCTATTCAAATTTAAAATCAAGAACTAATGTTCTAACAGAAACCGGAACAATAAAACCCAGGAATCACTTGCCAATGGTTTGTGAAACCTGAAACTAACACCAACATCAAATTGAATAAGAAAGCAAATAGTCTCAGTTGGATTGAATTGTTGGTAAATCTGTGTATGATCCACACCCTAACTGATCAAAGTACTTGATGTGAGATGACCTTGGCAAATAAAGCAATAAACTCAAAAGTCTAAAATTTATGAAACAGTTATGTGCCAAATTTCAATTCACTTCAGATTTCCCTATGCATTCTCCTTGGTTATGATTTAAAGCACTTTGTTAAGTGGGGTTTAGAAAATCCATCATGTTTTTTAGACCAGACTTATTCATAAACCTTAATGTTTCAGTGTTGAAAGTATAATCGGATTAGTTTTTAGTATTATCATTTATCATGCAAAATTGCTACATGAATTTAAATAGCATCAAACATAACATCACATAGAGGCAAAGTTGCCTCTATTTGATGCTACTCTTTTCACAAGAGTTCACAACTTGCAAATAAGTGAAACTACCGTAAAACTTCACATAATGGCCCAATTATCCACCGGGTGTGGCAAAATGTTTTTGTATTAAACACCCATCCCAAATAAATGCCGAGTCAAACACTGTTTTTCTGGTTGCCAAAAAACATTCTATGCAAATATAGCCTGCCTAAACACAAACAAATAACCTTAAACAAATTGAAAAGGGTTTTCTCGAGACAGTAAAGATGTTGCTCCTGCCTGGCCTGTCCAGTCCTCTCATCCACACTTCAGCACCTGTCCTGGGCTGCACAGTGTCAGCTCGGCTCAGCTCGCTCCTCGTTTTAAATGACTTATTACTCCTTTTAAAAATAGCGTTCACTGTTCTGATTACTCTTTACACTTTCTAAGTTACCTTATGTTGCATTATTATTAGTTAAAGCAGAAGTAAGCGGAATGTTTGTGTTAATATAAGTCTTAAATTGTTATATCTTCTGACAGCAATCACTTCTATAGAGTGTTTGACACACTATTAACAAAGGCAGGTCCCAAATAAACACAGGTCCCTAATAAACGGCTGTTGATTTAAGCAAATAAACGCCCGGGGCTTTATTTGGTGTTTTACGGTAAGAGGAAATTCCCTAATCATCTAACACAATAAATTCAGAATTTCATACCGATTTAAACAAGGACGAGACAAACTCAGTCAGTTCAGTGTGATCACCAGACATGCTCCCCTGTGGACAGATCTTGATATAAGTCAATGAGAGGGAAACAACGCATCCTCAATTTCTCCTCAGCAGTAGATCTAAATTGATTATATGAGGAGTGCTGAGTAGGCAACCAGCATTTCATGACAGTGCATTTACAAAAAGCTGCAAGTGGACATGCTCTAAAAGGCTCTTGTGTGGTTTTGTAAAAAAAAAAAAAAAAAAAAAAACGTGGATGGATGTGCATGTCTTTGCATATGTAAATTCAATTGTGTTGCACTTGTAGAATGCGATGTACAGGATTAAAGAGGAGTCATGGAGAGGGAGAGGTGAATACAACAGTTGTTTCTGCTCACAGTTACACCACAGTTACACATCTTATAAATCCACAGATGTTCTCTGTGGTGACACTGGCCATCAGCAGCACCAGGACATTTCCCACTGGCCTGGCTCACTTGGCGATCGATCACAGAGAGACAGGACCAACTGGCAAAACTGAAATTAAAAAATATGAGATAAAAGAATATAAAATATGAGATTAAAAAGTCATAATTATGAGATAGAAAGTCAGATTCATTTTATTGAAATGTATTCAATGGCATATACCCAAACGTGGCTTGTTGCTTCAGACGTCACCCGCTGGTGCATTGTGGGATTTATACTTGGCCAAATACCACTCCAATGCGGTTTTATTGTAAGTGTGTGGGTGAAGTGCAAAACAAGTGCGCTGCACTTTTGGTCATTGGAGAAATGGGACTTTCACTTGACCCATGAATGCCAAGACAGGCAGAGACTTCACACTCTTCACTTCTCTGTTATGACAGTTGCTGGCAGCTTTTAGACTCATTACAGCCACCTAGATTGGAGTGAGGACTCAACTTTATATATACTGTATATATTAGTGCTGGGCATAGATTCATATTCTTAATCTAGATTAATCTCACTGCGATCTTGGAGTTAAAGCAGAAGTAAGCGGAATATTTGTGTTAATATAAGTCTTAAATAGTTATATCTTCCGACAGCAATCACTTACATAGAGTGTTTGGACCGAAACACGGGTCTGTCAGTCACTCTGCTCTGCTCTGAGCCGAGGAGAAAACTTTTATCATATCCTACAATTTTTATCCAATGAGGACGGAGAACGGCATGCAGGGCTGTGTGTGCAGCCAAGGGATGCACGTGACGTAGGGACGAGGACTGTTACGGTGCGTTCAAGGCAACTCGTAACTCGTGTTTTTCCGACCTGTGAAGTGGTACCAGTTCGATCTGGTACGAGTTCACGGATCAGAAGTTACGAGTGGCCGTTATAGTGACTTTCGCAGGTAAAACAGGTCGGAAAAACACGAGTGGGTTGCCTGGAACGCTACAAAGTCGTAAGTTGTGACTTGAAGCTGTAATTTACGGTTTCAAAAGCCTGCCTGGAACACAGCATTAGCCAAAACGACCGGATCGCTTACTTCTGCTTTAATCTAGATTAATCTAGATTAAAATGGCTCATTTGAATTTTGATGAAGGCATTCAAAATATGTAGTGATGCACGATATGAAAAATTTCAACCGATACCGATAACCGATAATTTCATATTTTTATATTTAAAGGGATAGTTCACCCAAAATTCAAATTTCACTCATTATCTACTCACCCTCATGTCAACTAGGGGTGTCACGATTCTCCAAATCCTCGATTCGATTTGATTTTCGATTTTAGGGTCACAATTCGATTCGATTCTCAATTTTTTTTCCTTTTTCTTACAGCACAGAGGCCTATGTCATTTTCAGACTAGTCTAGTCTACGATCATTGGTTTTATTCATAAAATTTTGTAGAGTAAATCTTATTTCAAAAGATTGGCTACATATAAGTGATGCAATTTCCATAATGTATCACATTAGGCACTATGGTCACATTTAAATAATTTATTTACAATATACAGTAAAGGTAACAATTTTACCAAGAATGCCCTCAAAAATCATGATCCAGGGGCCAAAATTGCGTCGATCCTCTCTTTGACTTCGATGCTCGAGACTATGACGTAATTTCTATCGATTTCGATAAAAGATTGAAATCGTGACACCCCTAAATGTCAACTAAAAGCTGTGAGAATTTTCAGAGTCCTCCGTTTCTTCTCTGAGTTACGGGGGGGTCCGTGCAGCAGTATTTGTCCATATAATGGTTGTGAATGGATACCAACTTTCTTCGTCCAACAATACACACCAAAAAACATCCAAATACCTTCACACAGCTCGTCTGTAATGTCCCTCTTGTATTGTGCAAATCTCGCGTGATTTGCACTGACACAGGAAGAGCAGTGAACTGAGACACTGGGAGCTTCCGCTACAAACAAGCTCAAAACTTATTTACTTATAGACTTATTTAATTTTTTCCGGAACAATTTCTCATGTCGGGGCTTTAAAGGGATAGTTCACCCTAGAATGATATTTCGCTCATTATCTACTCACCCTCATGTTGACTAAGGGCTGGAAGAATTATCAGAGTCCACCGTCCCTTCTCTGAGTTACAGGGGGTCTCGGCGTAGCAGTGAATTTCAATGCAACGGTTGCAAAGGGACACCGGAGCTCTTCGTAAAAAAACACACACAAAAAAACATCCAAATACCTCCATGATGCTCGTATGTAATGTCCGTCTTGTGCTGAAGCCCCAAATTGCGGAATTGTCCCGAAAAAAAATTAAATAAGTCTATATTTTAAGCTTGTTTGTAGCGGAAGCTTCTCGTCTTCTTCTTCTTCTCCTCTTCCTGGTCCGTCCAAATATCGCGTGATTTGCGCCGGCGTCATTGCGGTTACTGCGAATCACGCGATATTTGGACGGACCAGGAAGAGGAGAAGAAGAAGAAGACGAGAAGCTTCCGCTACAAACAAGCTTAAAATATAGACTTATTTAATTTTTTTCGGGACAATTACGCAATTTGGGGCTTCAGCACAAGACGGACATTACATACGAGCATCATGGAGGTATTTGGATGTTTTTTTGTGTGTGTTTTTTTACGAAGAGCTCCGGTGTCCCTTTGCAACCGTTGCATTGAAATTCACTGCTACGCCAAGACCCCCTGTAACTCAGAGAAGGGACGGTGGACTCTGATAATTCTTCCAGCCCTTAGTCAACATGAGGGTGAGTAGATAATGAGCGAAATATCATTCTAGGGTGAACTATCCCTTTAATACAAGAGGGACATTACAGACGAGCACTATGGAGGTATTTGGATGTTTTTTGTTGTGTCTTTTTGGACAAAGAAAGTTGGTATCCATTCACAACCATTATATGGACAAATACTGCTGCGCGGCGGACCCCCCCGTAACTCAGAGAAGGAACAGAGGACTCTGAAAATTCTCACAGTTCTTAGTCGACATGAGGGTGAGTAGATAATGAGTGAAATTTGAATTTTGGGTAAACTATCCCTTTAACATAATAGGCTCTAGAGACTAAAAAGCGCTATATACTGTAAGTGTAAGTCCATTTCCCATTTACTTATTACTACTTCATATTTTTTTCACTTGCCTCGTGGGGGCAAAACCTCCTTTCCCTCTAAGTGAGATCGGAAGGTAGCCAAATCTGTGTTAAAGGGAATGGTTTCCTATGGAACAGGTGATATGATACAAGAATGAAATCACTTTAAACCTACTTAATGCCACTACATCACAAGTCCTATAAAATGCAGCTCTAACTTGGCTGTAATTAGATCAACCCAGAGCTTGCTGCTCAGACTTAAGAAGCCACTACCACCTAGTGTTTAACAGACCAAACAACAACTGTAAACGTAATAGTGCAGCAGACACTCACTTATTTCTTTTAATTTTCATTTATTTTCTTTTAGCCACAGGTAAGGGATGGACTCAAGTGAGAGAAGGGAGGCTGTTGTACTGAGACAGACAACACTGTCAATCAAGTGAGTGGCATTGCATTGATGAAAGGATCAATGGGCCAACCCATCTTTCCTATAAGCCTCACTGTAGCAACCAATAACGTAATAACGGCCAATAACGTAATAACAGCCAATAACGTAATCATTTTGGCCATTTTAAATGTAATAAAGCCAATAATGTAATAACATGCCAATAATGTAATAAAACTTTTGAGCCAATAACGTAATAACATGTTGCCAATAATGTAATAAGTTATTACATTATTGGCTGTTTATTACGTTATTGGCCTAGTATTAAAAAAACCTTTGACAATGTAATAACTGGTGCCGATAATGTAATAATACATAGATATGACTGCAGTTCTTGGAAATAAAAGGCAGTTTTGTGCAGTTTGCTAATCAAAAATAGGTATAGTGGATGACATTATTCATCCAAGACTATCTTTCACCTCTCTCTCTCTCTCACTTCTACCATGCTTAATGATATGATTGCAAACGGAAGAAGTAAGCATTGTAGGCTATCAACAACCTCCAAAACATAACCAAACTTGTGTATTGAATGGTGTCTGCCAGCCAGTTTATGTTTCAGTCATGTATAACTTCCTGCCTCAGACAAACCATGTGAAATGTGATAATCCCAGCATGGCTCAGAGGAGCAATGGAGCAATCAGATTCCATACAAGATGCAACTGCACTTTTTGCACTTTTTGATGACATGTCCTACTTGTTTTGAATATAGGTAGCCTACACTTGAAAGCTATGCCACTGTTTTGCACTTTATGTATTGAGTATTGAAGTTACTCTCATCAAGTTTTGCAGATTAAGAAGATTAAAATTAGTCTCTTTGACAGTTCACCTGTTTTTGCATATTTGTCACAGGTTGTGTGCAGGTACCGCTGAGCAGGGATCAAAGACTGATCGTCAGTCACACAATTTCAGCGATCCTGCATTATGGCCAACTACAATGACCGACTCTGATAGAGTGAACGTCGTACGTGTGATCAGGCCCGTAGCCAGCCTTGTGGAGGGGGGGGTTCTTTTTTCCCAAAAAGTGGACCCCCCCCCCCCAAAAAAGTAAATAAATAATAATAATAATAATAATAATAATAATAATAATAATAATAATAATAATAATAATAATAATAAAGGCACACACTTCTTTTTTTCCCCATTATAACTTCACTTTGACATGACATGTTTCTCTTCCTCCACTATCCTTTACTGTTGCTCTCATTTACAACAAAATTTTCACCATGTAATTCATTTATAAAAAAAAGGCTTAGCTTTTTCATAACAATAATCATAATAATGTTTAATGTAGTTCTCTCTCTCACACACACACACACACACACACACACACACACACACACACACACACACACACACACACACACACACACACACACACACACACACACACACACACACACACACACACACAGAGGTACCTGCAAACTGGAAATGATGATAAAGTAAACCCCTGTAGGGGGGGTCTGGGGGGATGCTCCCCCCGGAAAGTTTTTATGATTTTAAGAGGTAAATGAAGCATTCTGGTGTACTCTGAGAAGAATATAATGGGAAGACAACATTCACTTCACATAAAAAAAAAAAAATACTACTGACTGAGGTTTCTATCTTTGTAATGGCAAGAATGGCTGGACTGTATGACACTAGTCTAGTGGGGAGCTGTGGCTGGTGAGAAAAAACAAAACTTTTTTTTCAATCTTTTGACCTGGACCAGCCTTTCAAGGCCAGTTTCCTCTGCTTCAGCCTCTTTAAGACCACACCACCACCACTTCTGCCCTGTTCTCATCTGTATGATGGCTGTAGCTACTGTCAGATATTAATAAATGAAAGGAGGCTCCCATTCCCATTTGGAGGTTGCAGGTATAACACACGCACACATGCACACGCATGTGTGTGTGTGAAGGGGGGGGGTTCGAACGAACCCTCCGATCCCCCTTGGCTACTGGCCAGGTGATGGCAAAACAAACGCCTTTTTCAGAGAGGGCAAAGGAATTGCCGGCAGATGCAGAGGGCAGGGAATTTCCTAACTATTTGACGTATTCCGCATCCCACAATAGACGGGAAAAAAATGATAGGGACATATAGCAGCTCAAAAAAGGCCTTATTTTGCCTACCATGTTTGCTGTTCTCTTAGAGAAAGAGAACAGCAAAGTAGAGAAAAAGTCAACCAGTGCACTAAATTCCACAGATGGGATGATAATATCCAACATAAAATACAGAAAACTATATGAGAGATTTCCTGAACATGAAAGAAACATTGTTACTGGAAATGGAAGAACTTACAACATTCTATCCTTCAGACCTCTGGAATTGACAGCCATCAACAAAAAATTATGGAGACAGAAATTGAAAAAAACAAAGCACTACTGAAGTAGCTACTGGATGTAACGCTGTACTTAGCCTTCAGGAATCTGCCTTTCAGGGGCAGTAAAATACACTAGATGAGCCAGACAATGGACATTTTCTTGGCATAATTGAGCTGTTGGCAAAGTATGGTAGTATCCTAAATGAGCATTTACAAAACATTAGAGAGCACCAGCAACAGGGAAAGAGACTTCAAGCTCATTACCTTTCACCTGACAGCCAAAATGAATTTATTGAACTTTGTGCTCAGCGTGTCCTAAACTCTATTGAGAGAAAGGCAAGAAACAACCTTTTTTTTTCCATTATGTGTGATGCAACCCCTGATGTGTCACACTTGGAGCAAAATGTAATGTTGCTGAATGCTGAGGTATATCAGTCAAACCTCCCCTGACAGCAGGTGGGAAATAAATGAACGTTTCCTTGAATTTAAGGACTTTTCAAAAAAAAAAAAAAAAAACAGGAGAGGAAATCGCTTTAATGGTGGAACAATCACTAAGTGAACATGGGATAGATCTAGCTGACTGCAGGGGCCAGTGCTATGATAATGGAGCCAACATGGCAAGCTCACATACTGAGTAACAATCCCTTGGCCACATACTCACCGTGTGCATCTCACACGTTAAACTTAGTTGGTGTCCATGCAGCCCGGGCCTGCCCAGAAATTGACATATTCTTTGGCTTCATCAATCAGCTGTACAAACTCTTCAGTGGCAGCCCTCACAGATGGGAAATCTTACAAAGAGTTTTGGGTTGTTCTCTGCACAGCTTGTCTGACACACGATGGAGTGCACGGATAGAGGCAGTGCGCCCAGTGGCAAAACATTTGCCCAGTGTGATCCAGGCATTAGACACCCTGTAAAGCCGCATTATGTAATAACGCCGCATTATGTAATAATGTAATAAATCTTCAAGTGATCATGTAATAACGCCGCATTTTGTAATAATCTGCCACATTTTGTAATAAAAATCTTGAACGCAATATGTAATAAACTTTGCCGCATTTTGTAATAAGTTGTTACATTTTGCATCACTTATTACAAATTGCGGGTGTTAAACTTTTTAATGAAGGAAATGTAATAATTTGGTGCATTATGTAATAAACCACCAACACCCACCAATGTGTGGCTAGGGTGACATCAGGTAAATTAGGCCACTTTTTGGTAAATCACTTAGGAAACTAAGAAAAAGCACTGTGTGACACTGAATTATATTTTTGTAGTTAATATAGACTGTTTTTAATATTTTTTGTTGAAATGACGTAATAAAATATAATTGTTCAAGTCCTATAGCTTTTGAAACATCGGCTGTCCAACATTTTTGAGATGAGCATTGTTCAGGTAAAATGGGCCACGTGTTCAGGTAAAATGAGCCACTCAAGCAAAACATAGGCATTTCTTCTTCTTTTTCTTCTTTTTTTAAAGTTTAGTTTGGGGCTTTTAGGCCTTTAAGTGATAGGGCAGCTGTAGAGAGACCGAGAGACGGAATGACATGCAGCAAAGGACCACCAGAGGAATCGAACCGGGGCCAAGGACTATAGCCTTTGCACATGGGCACCTGCTCTATCTACTGAGCTAAACAATGCCCTCAAAACACTATCATTTATGATAAAACAATCCACATATATAGCCTAATATTATTATATAACATTTGAATTCATGAACAATAACATTGAAGCATTAAAGCAGAAGTAAGCAGAATATTTGTGTTAATATAAGTCTTAAATAGTTCTATCTTCCGACAGCAATCACTTACATAGAGTGTTTGGACCGAAACACGGGTCTGTCAGTCACTCTGCTCTGCTCTGAGCCGAGGAGAAAATTTTTCTTGTATCCTACAATTTTTATCCAATGAGGAGAGAGAACGGCATGCAGGGCTGTGTGTGCAGCCAAGGGATGCGCGTGACGTAGGGACGAGGACTGTTATGGTGCGTTCAAGGCAGCCCGTAACTCGTGTTTTTCTGACCTGTGAAGTGGTACCAGTGCGATCTGGTACGAGTTCACGGGTCGGAAGTTACGAGTGGCCGTTATAGTGACTTTCACAGGTAAAACAGGTCGGAAAAACACGAGTGGGTTGCCTGGAACGCTACAAAGTCGTAAGTTGTGACTTGAAGCTGTAATTTACGGTTTCAAAAGCCTGCCTGGAACGCAGCATTAGCCAAAACCACCGGATCGCTTACTTCTGCTTTAAGAATGAATAGAATATTAGAATAACATCATGACAATTTTGGAACTTGTGTGTGTGTGTGTGTGTGTGGTGTTAGTGTGCGTGTGTGTGTCTGTATGTGTGCGTGCGTGTGTGTGTGTGTGTGTGTACGTGCATTTGTGTGTGTATGTGTGTGTGTGGTGTTAGTGTGCGTGTGTGTGTGTCTGTATGTGTGCGTGCGTGTGTGTGTGTGTGTGTACGTGCATTTGTGTGTGTATGTGTGTGTGTGGTGTTAGTGTGCGTGCGTGATGTTAGTGTGCGTGCATGTGTGTGCACAGGTCACGATGCCTCCTGCACCAAAGCTAAAACACACACACACACACACCGGGTCTGTATAATAACAAGAGCAATGTGAAGATACGTAATATATGCTGGAGAAACCATCAAAACTCAACTGTGAAGGTGGCAGCATTCACACTATTGTTCTTCTGTTCGGCCATTTTCTTCCGCCTTTTTACGGTCTTCTTCTAGTCCTTCATACTTTGTGCTATTTCAACAATTCATATATCAAAACGTGCAGCTTTTTTTGAACTTTATCGGCATTACTTTTCTCTTTTTAACTATTTATACTTTTTAAAATATTTAACTTTTTCTGCAAATTAAACTCTAGACAAATTATTTTCTCCAGTTTTGTAGCCACACTTGTCTTCTGGCTAAAATTCTGGTTCTCGATTCCTGCCTCAGTCATTTCACATCATTGCTTGACTTTTGATTCCAATTATTCAGCTGTCATTGGACAGTCTTTGATTCCTCATAGTATAAAGCTCATTGTAACTCAGGTTCTCTGTGGCCATATGGTTAGTGTGTTAGGTTACCACTCATGAAGTTGTGGGTTCAATTCCTTCCATGGACATGTTTCTTGTATGCCATTCCGCATGTGTTTGTCAATTTATTCTTCTAATTCAGCATGGTTCAGCATTGGGTTTCAGCATTCACACGCATGTTCCGTTAGGAAATGCTGTTTCTAGTTTTAGCTGAAATGCATGGCTCAATTTACCATGATGCATAAGGTAAATTGAGCCACCCACAAAAAATGCATTTAAATTAAAAATAAGTAAGCTTAGCTAGAATTTTGCATTCTATCCAATGGGGGGAATCATAAATCAATTTTTTTATTGTAGATCTGTTTTTTTACGGAGTTATCAACCTTATCAGTTTCAAGTGAAATTTGTTTGCCAGGCCACTTTTCGCACACTTCTCCTCAGCAGGCTGGATATAAAGCATTGTCCCACCCAGGGCCGGCTCTACGCAGGGGCAAGAGGGGGCAGTGCCCCCTCAAATAAATGTCTTGCCCCCTCAAATCCCAATTTTAGAAGTTGAGAAAGCACATTTTAATATACTCAAAAAATGTGTATATTACAAGTTGACAAAATTATCTACAGTAGCACAAAAATCCGCCGGACACTGTTCTTTTCTAAAATGTTCTGTTCTTTTTTCTTTTTCTTTTTGTATTCATAAGACTACCTTTCAGTTTTGTAAATCTTGACCATAGTAGACCCCCCCTCTTCTCAGAGTACACCAGAATGCTTCACTCACATTTTAAAATCACAAAAATGTTCTGGGGGGGATGCCCCCACTCAGACCACCCTACAGAGGTTTAGCTACTCACCTTTTTCACCCCCTCTGGGTTTGCAATGCATCTTCAGGTATATGCACCCCTAACCCCCTGGTTAAAGACCCTGGTTGGCCCCCGGCCCCGAGTTGGACAGGTCTGAAGGTAGAGGCCTGACAAAGTGCAATCCGCTTCTCCAGGTTGGGGTTGGACCATAGACTGTAAAAAAAAAAAAAAAAGGGTTGGACACATAGCCAACAACCCAATTCAATGAAGTTACTATAAGCACAGAGAAAAAAAAGTGCTGGAGCATGATGTGTTCACATGATGCCCCCTTCACATTTCTGACTGCCCCCTCATATATGCCTGCCTAGAACCGGCCCTGGTCCCACCCAAAACAGCAACCAGAGACCACTCAAATCAATTGTTTTTTGTCAAGTACAGTTGTAGCAACAATTTGAAATAATTTACAGCCATTGCCTGTTAAAACTTAAAAAGCTAGGAGGCTCAAACCTTAAATGGCTCATTTTACCTGATGGCCCAATTTACCTGATGTCACCCTATATGAATATCTACATGGACTGGACCATGGACTCCCAATTAGGGATTCACATTTAGAATTTTCTTTCTGACCGATAACCGACGCCCATTAAACGAATAAACCGATGAGATTACAGTACGGAGCCCGGGATATATCATGTAATAAAAAAATTATAATTTGTGGCCACGAAATAGCAATTCGTTCCCACGAAATAGTAAGTCGTTCCCACGAAATACCTGAAATAGATATAACGTGCGCACAAAATACTAATGTACTCCTGGACACATATGCGCGGATTCCGTGGGCGCTCCGGTGCACGAGCAGCCACCCACTGACCAGGTTGAGCACCCACTGAGGGGGCACGCCACCAGATGTGCATTTCTCCGTGCCGCCTCGGCCCCTCAGCTGTGTGTCTGTGGGTAGCTCGTGTGTGCGTAGCCTGTGTGAATGTGTGTATTAATCCCTCTGTTCAGCATCTCTGTTAAGACGAATAAACACAAATCGCCGCAGAGCGCGAGCCTGGCACAGAGGTGCGCGCTCTGGCGCATCTGGCACAGTCGGTTAACGACACCGAAAGGAAACTGGCTCTGCTCTGCGGCTATTTCGCGTCCGACGTCTATGTTAAGCACATGTTGTTATTGATATTGTAGTGCCAGACCGACGTAACTACAACAACATAACACAAACTTATCTGACAGCTCTCACTTCTTCCTCTGCTCCTCCTCACTCACTCACTCACCCACACACACACACACACACACACACAGACAGGACTCTGTCTTCCTCACACTCACCCCAGCCCCTCAGTTTCTCATCCAACCAGTCAGTCAGAAATCACACAACTTAAACATCATAACAACAACATTACATTACTGCGGGGTCTTTACAATATTTTCAGTTGTGCAGTAGCATTAATAATGAGCGACGGGCCCGGTGTGGACTCCCCCGCGCGTCGCCCCGCGTGCGCGAGAGCGAGCGGGGGTCCTGACGTTGGTGCAGCGACCTGGCTCTCAATAGTCTATAGTCTACAGGATCCTCCCCTCGCTCTGAAAATATTGTAAAGACCCCGCAGTAATGTAATATTGTTGTTATGATGTTTAAGTTGTGTGATTTCTGACAACTGAGGGGCTGGGGTGAGTGTGAGGAAGACAGAGTCCTGTGTGTGTGTGTGTGTGTGTGTGTGTGTGTGTGTGTGTGTGTGTGTGTGTGTGTGTGTGTGTGTGTGTGTGTGTGTGTGTGTGTGTGTGTGTGTGTGTGTGTGTGTGTCTGTGTCTGTGTGTGTGTGGGTGAGTGAGTGAGTGAGGAGGAGCAGAGGAAGAAGTGAGAGCTGTCAGATAAGTTTGTGTTATGTTGTTGTAGTTACGTCGGGTCTGACGCTACAATATCAATAACAACATGTGCTTAACATAGACGTCGGACGCGAAATAGCCGCGAGGGAAGCCAGTTTCCTTTCGGTGTCGTTAACCGACTGTGCCAGATGCGCCAGAGCGCGCACCTCTGTGCCAGGCTCGCGCTCTGCGGCGATTTGTGTTTATTCGTCTTAACAGAGATGCTGAACAGAGGGATTAATACACACATTCACACAAGCTACGCACACACGAGCTACCCACAGACACACAGCTGAAGGGCCGAGGCGGCACGGAGAAATGCACATCTGGTGGCGTGCCCCCTCAGTGGGTGCTCAACCTGGTCAGTGGGTGGCTGCTCGTGCACCGGAGCGCCCACGGAATCCGCGCATATGTGTCCAGGAGTACATTAGTATTTCGTGCGCACGTTATATCTATTTCGTGGGATTGAAATAGTAATTCGTTCGCACAAAATAGTTATTCGTTCCCACGAATTAGGTATTTCGTGGGAACGACTTAATATTTCGTGGCCACAAATTAGTATTTCGTGGGAACGAATTACTATTTCGTGGGAACGACTTACTAATTCGTGGGAACAAATTGCTATTTCGTGGCCACAAATTATAATTTTTTTATTACATGACATATCACGGGCTCCGTAACAACGCTTGCGGGGGCGATTTTTTTTTTTGCCGTTAAACATACACGTGCTCTGCAACAGCTGATTGCCACATCCACTGAGCTCTGTCTCAGCTGATCGCACTCATATGGAGGTTAGATCATCCAATGTTTAACTGTTTATACTAAGTGCAGCCAAACACCAGGCTGAAGAGAGAGGAACAGCCGCAGGTGAACCATGGAATTTTTTTTTTTTTTTGCGCAGCACTTTTATTACAGGTGATGCACATCTAGCTACTGTATGTCTGTGTAGGCTACATTTGTTGTCTGATCTTCCTTCACGGGGACTGCACAGCACATAGGCTACTGTCAGTCCTCCTGTATAACTTTTTGCTGGGAAATATGACTGAAGGCACATGGAAGTCTGCATGGGTTGACACGCCCCCATGAGTTGACGATATAGCTAATTAAAATAATAATAATAATAACCGGTCAAAGTTCTTGTTATCAGTTAAACAGTTAAACATGTGCATCCCTACTCCCAATTGATGTGATTGTTCCTCTTATTTTTATTACAAAATGTGGCAGATTATTACAAAATGCGGCGTTATTACATAATGCGGCTTTACACACCCTCATCACTACAGGTAACCTCACCAGTGAAGCCAGAGCTGAAGCACAGGGCCTAAAGATCTACTTTCAGTCCTTCAATGCATGCGTGCATCATGGGACAGTTTGGTGTTTTTTTTGTTTTTTGTTTTATGTGTTAATGTTTATGATTCTATTAACGTGATCTAGAAATGTCCTTACATTATTGAAAACACCACACTTGCTCATTCACCAACAATGCAGAGTTGTCAGTTCTTGGGCACTTTTGCAATACCCATATTCCTCCATCAGGAGGCGCTTCCATTGGACCAATGTGTGTCGTTACTCTCCTATACCTGTGACACATAGACCAATTAGCACTGGTATGACAAGCACCTTATTTGGTCATGGACCAGAGAGCAGTGAGGTGATCACATGAGGTGGTCCACAACACCACACACACAAAACCATCCACGTCCAGTCCGTCTACAGAACCGCGTACCGTAACCATGTTATATAACGTAATACAATTTTTTTTTTAATGCAGACAATCGGTTCATTGTAAAACATTTATTTATTGATGTAAATGTAGTGAACGTAGGCTACAGAGCCCCCAGGCAGCACTGCTCTTCTGTCCGATACACAAAGCTTCACTTTTCATTCAAACTAATGCGGCTGCCACAATTGTTAGATTTCATCAATGAGACCAACATTTATCTCCTAAAAAGAATTTAACCAGCCGGCGGTAAACCTCTAAAAACCTACTGGTAAGTTAATTAGCGATCGTTTTCTCCCCCAGGATGATGACGGAGGTTGTCCGGCTGAGCACTTCAGCAGACCGGCTGGCTGTCTCTGTGATGTCCCGGTCATTGCTCCACAGGTGGAGCTTCACGTCTACGAAAACATCGGAGCAGCCGTCATTTGGATAAACTGACCTCATATTGGGGGTCTAAACAGTTAGCCTACTTTCTCGCTTGAAAAAATATTAAAAGTTAAAGGAGAATTCCGGTCATTTTTGAGCCCTAAATCGTTGTCCTGATGGTCACCCAGTGTTGGGGGGAGCAAAAAACGCGACTAAAATTGATGCAGGCAAACCGGAGTTACACCATGGCTAGACGCCGCTAGCGATAGCGACAACGCTAAAGTATGAGGGCAATTTTTTCAACCACAACAAACACTCAAAAAACAATCAAATATATGGTACATGACTCAAATCCTTATGACACACCACTGAACTCATAAACTGTACAGTTATGCTGAGTATAAACAGTATAAACTTTGTGTTTTTGCATGTAATCACTCACCTCAGACAGCTGAACTCTGAAACATCCTGGAAAGACATTACTAAGCGATCGCAGAGCGCCTTCTCCCCGCCACAGAAACAAACACTTTTTCCTTGTTGTGATGATTTCTTTACAAAAATAAACGGATCTCCGACCATTTATTTTTGTAAAAAAAAACACTGGGTGACCATCAAGACAACGATTTAGGGGTCAAATATGACCGGAATTCTCCTTTAATAAAGTGCATAATAACAACGTTACAGCAGGAAATAAAACAGCTTTTAGCTTGTTTTACAGCTATTTTGTCTTCAGATGTCATCAGATGGGATCTCTGGTCGTAAATAGTCACAAGTCCGTCACTGACCAATCAGCATTCATTAGCAGAATGCTAGCATGTTATGGCCAACAACAGCCCAACCTGTAGGCAAGGCGATTCAAGTTGGGAGAGATTTAACTTTATGCAAATGAGCAGCGGCGCAACCGCGGCGACAGCCAATTGCGGACTGGGATTCTCACAGCCGGAGAAATTGAGAGAGCCTGAATGGACACATCTGCAGCACAGCTTGAAAGTCCCGCCGCTTTGGTCGCTTGGTGCAAGGGCCTGCTAGAGCTGGCAAGTGACGCGATAGGAGTGACCAGAGCGACTACAGGGGATTTTATCGCTTTTGGTGTGAACGCACAGTAACTGCACAATTATTAAAGGAATAGTTCACCAAAAAATGAAATTCAGTCAGCCGACACAAAAAGGTCCATAAAATTCAAAACAGGACATTAGCACATTTTTACAGTCCTGTATAGAGTGCCGAAGCGGAAGCAGGAAGTAACGGCCCCATGGGTTCTCAATTTGAAAAAGTCTCCGTACAAATGAACGGGACTCCAAGATTTATTTCGTGATCCGTTTGAATTGTACCATGACAAAAAAAATATGTCCTCTACCTGTTTAAAACATCACGTTTCATGCCGAGAAATCAGCAGTTTATCGTAAAACGGCAACCGAAGAATGTATTTTGTGTGACGACGCTCTGCGGACTACAAATCTGGTGTTCCACAAAAAATACGTCACCAACTGACACGGGAAAGGGCGGCATTTGGTGTGTGACGTCACCTACGCGACCTGTAGTCTTTCTGGTTACGGACTCTTCGGAATTTTATTTTACAATAGTTTTACAACAAACTGCTGATTTCTCGGCATGAAACATGATGTTTTAAACAGGTAGAGGACATATTTTTTTGTCATGGCACAGTTCAATCGGATCACGAAATAAATCTTGGAGTCCCGTTCATTTGTATGGAGCCTTTTTTCGAATTGAGGACCCATGGCGCCGTTACTTCCTGCTTCCACTTCGGCACTCTATTGCGCTCTGACGTTCACGCGCGTGAACGAGACAGCGCCCAGGCAAATTCAATACATGACTATTTAGGCTGTAAAAATGTCCTAAACGACGTCGTTTGGAGTAAACTCTGGACTACATCCCTTCAGGACCTTTTACAGTCTATGTTCAGGACACTTGCAGTGGACGAGCAGTAAGGAGGAATATTGCCAGGTTTTTCTAGTTTTATGGACCTTTTTATGTCGGGTGCTGACTCTTATATAAGGATTTCGTTGAACTACGAATCCCCCTCCCGGGTCTCCAGATGCACTTTGAGGAATAAAAAACTACTCTGGAGTATTCATCAGCATGAGGGTGAGTCAATAATAACTGAATTTCATTTTTTTGGTGAACTATTCCTTTAATAGAAGTTTAGGCCCCGCCCCTCCCTTGACGTCGCCCTCCTTCCTTTCCGTCTCAATCTCTGCTGCTAGCAGTGTTAGCATCCATACGTTAGCACCTAGCAGCTGTCGGTGGCAGTCACTCAGTCATTTCGAGTCGAGTCGTAGTGCATTTCTCATCCTCCTTCCTCCTGAAGAACAAACGTTGACGTTTGGGTTGTTGGACCAGTTGCTTAATCTCTCCGGGTACCTGCTAGAGACATTGTCGTCCTCGCCGCCAGTACAAGAAGAAGCTCTGGGACATGGCCAGACAAGAACAAGTCCTGGTGCTTGAACCACAACACGAACTGAAATTCAGAGGTAACACTGGCACAGAGGGCCGGGCCCGGGGTCAGCTAGCTAAACTAGAGACTGGGGATAGCAGGAATGACAGCCAGTGTATCGACTTCTGCATTAACCGCTTAACGTTTGGTGATGTGTCGTCACTTTTGTTAAGTTGTATCGACGTAGTGAGTCTACAGTCTGCGTTGAAACAGGTGAAACGACACTCTGTGCGACGATGCTAACTAGGTAGCATTCAGCTAACCTAGCAAGCAAATCAAACTGCTAGCTGTCATTGCAGCGTCCAGCCAGGCCCGCCGACCCATTGCTCTAATTCACTGCTCACCTGGCAGAAGGTGAAACAACACCACAGTGTGATATAATACTTGACGTATGCCCAAGGCTCGTTGTTGTTATGCTGTCAAAGGGTGATTAACCCTGGCAGTTTTCTACGACCAGGGCGTCATTGCTTTGCCTCATCATCATGCCGATGTCAATATCAGAAGCTAACAAGTCCCGACAAGGAGCTACGGTATATAGTTTACACTCATTGTGCAACCTTAATCCCTTTCCATCTTTGCTAAATCCAGGCAAAAATGCAGTCTACTGTAATGCCAGGAATACTGGTTGTGCTCTCAGATAGCTGCCTCTGGGTGTGATCCTGCTGGAGAAATGGGTCAAGTGATGTCTTAAGGTGAGGGGATCAGTCAGTTGAACTGAACTGTTCACTGCTTGATTAATGCAGTGTCAGAAAATATGACTAAGGAGAGGATGATCAGTGGAGCCGATCAGAGTTTAAAGCACAGTGAGGTTATTGTTGCAACAACTGAAATATTGATGCACAGAGTTAAATAAGAGCAGACTAAATAAGAGCAGACTAAATAAGAGACTTACATGGTGTAGTGTGCAGATGATTTCAATGCTCTAACAAGCAAAAAGACATTTGCATTTGTTGTATGTCACAGAAATGCCCCTTTAGTAAACTGACTGTTGTGTAAAGCAGAGGGTGTGGCATGACTGATTCAGTAAATGCTTGCACACTTTGTAACCCTTGCAACCGCTTTAACGTTTGGTCTTCTTCAGTGTTTATGGTACACAGTTTGGAGCCCCTTAAAGGGATAGTTCAACATTTAGGCTAATTCTCCCATTGCAATAATCCCTATAGTCTAGGGTTGTGCCGATTGGCGATCCAATCGTCTATCGGCGATTGGAAAGACGATCTTTCTTGCCGATTTTACACACACATTCTCGCTACTTTTTTTTATTGATCCAATGCGTGATCTGTTTGTTCTGTTTTAATGAAGCCGCTTCTCCGGCTGCTTCCAACAGCTACTCTGTCAAATGACAGTGTTTCACCAATCAAATGCAGCCACTGGCGACATCCAATCAGACGGAGCCAGGTAGTCATATGACCGCACACAAAATCTCTGTGGTAAACAGGATGGCCACTCCGCCTCAAATTTGAGGAAACACGTTTAGCTGGTGTTGTGGCTGTGACTAGGCTGCCGACGCCAGCCCTGTAACTGTATGTCACAGCCCGACGAGGTGTTCACTGATATGCCACAAATATATTACGTCCGCCACGAAGATTAGATAGATTTTTCGGTTTTCGGCAACGCAATAGCGTTCCGTTCATTGATCATAGTGCTCTTTCTCCGTTATTAGCCCTCACACACAAAGAGAGAGAGAGAGAGAGAAGCGCGCATGCATGACAGCAGTGCACGGTAAAAGCGAAATTCATACGCCGCCGCCGCCCCCCCCCATCGAACAAACACGTGGAACGCTCCGGTCGCCCCCACGCCCCCACCCCGGCGATAGATAGGTCTATCGGCGATCTCCTGGGAGGCCGATTGGGACGATCTGAGAATGTCAGGATCGCCCAACACTATTCTCTGTATTACGAGACAGAGTGTTTTTCAGGCAAACGCAGCCAGAACTCCTACATCCCAGACACAGCTGCTGGGTAGTTCTGAATATTTGCTTCATGTGTCTTAATGTCACATAATTATACATGATTATTTCATAGCATGGTGAATGTTCAGGTCACTACTTGTCCACAAGAGTGTTTTGGAGTTGTTGGGTTGTGTATTTGATTAGTTTGATGAGCGACAGGGGACCTGTACCGTTCGCCTCCATTGTGTTCACTGAGCAGCTCACGTCTCTGCCCTGCAGATCTCAAAACAACATGCACCGATTATTAAAGGTAACAAACCTACTGCAATGACTATAGGGATTATGGCAATAGGAGAATTTGCCAAAATGTTGAACTGTCCCTTTAAAACTCTCTCTCACCATTGTCATATTCATCCTTGTTATTGCACACAATATCTGAATGGTCCTGGTGACACCCTGAAGTGTTCACTTACCTTAACATGCAATGTAGAAGCCAAGCCAGTCTGTAAACTTCAGTATATGATCTTGAGTCATTGTGTTGTTTCTGTGTGCTCCTAAGGCCCATTTACAGATGTCGTCACTGCCACTCTGAAGCTCACCAACCCCACAGATAGAAATGTGTGTTTCAAAGTCAAGACAACCGCACCTCGCAGATACTGTGTGCGCCCAAACAGTGGCATCATTGACGCTGGAACCTCCATCATTGTTTCTGGTTAGTAGACATTTTTGCCTCTGACAACACAGATGATGAGTCTGGGTCAGGTTCATACCTATGGTATGATTTTCATATGCCATTTAGGCAGCTGTGTATAACTGATAGACTGAGATGTGTATACATTGGACTTCTAGACTGTGCGCTTAAATTAGGATCAGATATTTGGCATCTGCAGCAAAACAACTGTCGCTCAACTGGCCCAGCAGAGAAGGGTAGTTATTGATCATTGTACACAGAAGCAAAAATCAAATAAGTTCACAAAATAAATTATCCAATTTGAATATAATGCAGTCTATAAAACAAAGAAAATACAGCATTAAAGCTACATCAAGTTACTATATTAATATCATGTTATCATCAAAATATCATATGATATCTAATCTCTGAACTACCAGCCAGCATGTATGTATTGTGTTTCAGCTTTCAGATTTATTTTGGTGCTGAATCAGCACCAAAATAAATCTTAAGTCATTATATTGATACACAAGTTAGCTACTTGAGCTTAGAAATATTGTTAGGAGAGCATAAAAACATGCAATGATAGTTGGAAGCTATCTTGTTCCAAACATGTTAAGAAAAAAACAAGGTTTGGAAATGATGGATAGAGGTCAAGTTAGTTTGTTGAACTGAATATTGAAATGTGATTGAGAATTGAAAATGTAATTTATATTATTATCGTATAGTAACTGTGTGATGAATATGTTACATGACTTTTGTTGCATTGTTGGCATTTTTGTGTTGAAACTAGATTAAATCTTGTGTTATTGTAATATTTGTCTTAGTAACGTTGACATTTGTTGGCATTTTCCGGAAGGAATCCTTCACAGCTCAGTGAGGATGTATGGGACAATAACATCCAGAACTATTTGTGATTTTATTCTCAACTCTATTACATCTCTGGCTAAAATCAAATGGTCCTACAGTCAGACAGACAAATTGAATTGCTAGCATTGATTCAGTGACAAAGTAAATGAAAGTTTTAAAAACTGCAGTCATAAAAATGTTCAGCTCATCATTTGAGCCCCTGAGTAAACGGGTGACACTGCAGCCCAAATCATACACCTGTCTAACATTTGAAATGTTTTTGTCTGTGGTGTAAAATTTGTGAATGGGTTACACAGGAAGTTCATCCTCTCCCTAATATCCTAGGATTTCCTTCTGTTATTGTTTTTGCCCACAGTTATGCTACAGCCTTTCGACTACGACCCCAATGAAAAGAGTAAACACAAATTCATGGTGCAGTCCATGCTTGCTCCATATGACATGACTGATATGGAAGGAGTTGTGAGTACCAGTGCATAAAATATGATTTGGGATAAAAATCTTGTTATTCATATGTGACCTACTGAATGTGAGAACCTGGATGAAACATTCTGGAGACATCTGTGTATTTCAGAAAGCTAATGTAATGCCAGCTTAATTCCTGAATCTGTGTCATTGTTCAGAGGCTTTTCTGAAAAGCACATAACATAGATCAAATAAATGGATTACATACCTGAGAATTATTGTATAACCCATGTGTATTTTCATCATCCACAGTGGAAAGAGGCGAAACCTGAAGAATTAATGGATTCAAAGTTGAGATGTGCATTTGAGATGCCTCTAGAAAATGACAAAACTGTAAGTGTGGATGTTCTTCTCACCTGTCAGCAAAACATGACTGTGCATCACTCATTACATATTTTTTTTTATTAATTTATGATTTTGTTGGTTTGTACTGTCATCTCATTCCCTGCCATGTCTCTGCATGTCTCTTCATCCACTTCCCACCTGTCCCTCTACTCTCACCCCATCACCCCCCTCACCCTCTCTCTATCTCCACAGCATGAGAGTGAAAGCAACAAAACTGTGTCTTCCTCCTCCTCTGTTAAGACTGAGCACACTGCACTGCCAAAGTCAGCCAGTGCCTCGCTGGATGATGGAGAGGTGAAGAAGATCATGGAGGAGTGCAAGCGGCTGCAGATGGAGGTGCAGAGGCTACGGGAAGAAAACAAACAGATCAGGGTGAGAGACTGCAGAATCCATAAAAGAGATAATCTGTCTATTTTCTCCCAGGCCTCACTTACAGGTAGAGATGTCTATCCACTTGAGGTGCTGGAGTAGATGCAGTAGGCCTGTACCCACTCCAGCACCTCCTCCATTATACATAACATTTTATTTTATTTTATTTATTTATTTAAAAAGGACAATGTACATTAACAAAGCCAAACACTTGAATGTGGTGTCACTGGTTTGGAAAAAAAAGGTGGATAATGAAAAATATATAAATTGTGTTTTATTGAAATTAAAGGTCATCATAAAACTAGACATATTGTTTTTGTTACTGGCCCAATGCCCCTGCATTTTGATAATTGATCTGGGTAGTCCAACTCTATGCTGACTTGACCTAACAGTGGTATCAGACTGTGAATAAAGACGGACATAGCCTCTGCGACGTCGCCTATAGGACGAATCGCCTTGTTGTTTACAACTACTTCCGGGTAGAAAACTAGCATGAGAACAATAGTGACGCTATATATATCTAAATTTTCATGTTACTATATCGCCGTTTAGACTAATCTGATGTTTGTAAAGTTTATAAAACCAATGATTGGACAAACATTACTATTTATGTGTGTACATTTTGGTAATTAGTCATGGTTATCATAGATTAGCCGGGCTAACGGTTAGCTACCTGTTTAACTTTAATAACTCAGTGACTCAATAAACGCTCCATGAAAAAATATTTTCTCCAGCGGATATCTGAGTTACAACATGACTGAGCTAACTGGAGTAGTTTCATGTCGTGTCCCACAACGGGAGGGTTTTAACAGCTGACGTCCTGGTGTTAGCTTAGCTACCGCCGTTAGCTTAGCTACTGCTGTTAGCTTAGCTGCTGCCGTTAGCTTAGCTACCGTTAGCTGTCCCTGTCAGCTGCAGCCACTGATGCTTTCTAGACACTGTGATTCCCCCAAACTGAATAAATACCACACATAGCAACACAAAACACACACACAGAAATAGTAATGTTTCTTCAATCATTTCAGATTTGTCTAAACGGTGATAGGGCGTGAAAAATATGATATATATAACTAAACTCTCGTTCGTTACTATTGATCTCATTCAAATTACGTGCTGGTTTTCTACCCGGAAGTAGAATGTAAACAACAAGGCGATTCGGTCCATAGGTTACTGAAGAGTTCACAGTTGAGTCCTTCCAACATTTCCATTTTGTCAGCAAAACGTGTGGCAAGTACTGATGCACAAAGAGGAGAGGCCCATGTGGAGCCCAGATCTCATGCTGGCTTGTCTCAAACATATACTCACCCACCTGTCAGTCACTCAGTTTTATAAATGCACAATAAAGAACACAAAGGCATTGCATGCTGTTTTAGAAATGACTGCGCTGGTGCAGGATTCACACAACTAAGCTCTCGCACCACATGTTGCATCTGTTGTGTGTCGGTGAACAACATGTCAGGGTTCAATGTGCAGCGTACAGTGCTTCTCTCAGCTGCAGACACCAGAGTATTAAGGGAGTGATTGGTGACAAAAGGCATTCATCATTTCCATTCACATTTGAAATGAAAATCAACTAATATTGATCAGTAGCTAGTTGTTAGGACTTCCTGGTGAATGAGCTATGATAATCAAAAGCAGTTGAAACTGACTTTGATCAAAATCAAATATATCTGTAATAAGCAGGAGTCTGAGCTGGGCTGAATGTATCTGACTCAGTTTTCTTCATCTCAGGAGGATGACGGGCTGCGAAAGAGAAAGGTGATGTCAGGAGGTCCTCCTCACTCTTCCACCATGGCGACCTCAGTGGTGAGAGATGAAGGCCTAAGCACCCGCGTCCTGGCGCTGTGTGTGCTGTTCTTTGTCATTGGAGTCATCATTGGCAAGCTGCTCCTGTAGATACAGACGGACAGAGCACAGTGACAGACGGATGTACAGACAGCGTGCTCGGGGAGGGCGCGTGTCAGCGATGGCAACTGGGATGCTTTCTGGGTTTATGTTGATTTCTCTTTCAATTTGCTTTGTTTTTTGGTTTGTTTGTTTTTTAACATTTCTGGCAATATCATGATGGTTTGTCTGGATGGAAAATAATTTAATGTGTAAAAAGAAAACAAAGGAAGGCGTTAAACTTTGAGTGCAAGCATTTTTGTCACAGGTCTTGCCTTTTTCTTTTTTTGTGAAAAGATCACCACCTCTGATCTCCCGTCCATCCCTTCTTTCTAAATGATCCTCCCCAACTTGCACAGGTCACAGTTAGTGGTGTGTGGAAGTTACTTCACACTGGCAGAGCGTCTAAAGGCTTTCAGTGATTCTTTTTAAGTCTTTGAGTTCAGACTATCTAACACTCCTCTCCTGATAATCTCTCTTCCAATTATTACTATTACTAATAATCTACAAGGAGATGTGAACACAAGTGATTGGTGAAAGACCTTTTTTCCATGACTCAGACCCTGCGTATTCTCCTTTGAACAGTATGTGATAAAAATGTGAGCCAGTAGAAGCCATGCATGTGTGTGTGTCTTGTTGATTCTGGCTCCTGCAGGAGGGCTGATGTGACTGTGTGTGGATGTTTTCATGAGGAGACGGCGAGCAGTAAAATCACTGACTGTTTTAGAACAATGGAAGAGATATCTTCATCTTAACAGATTCTTGTACACAGCATTTGATTATAAACTCTAAATTATTTCAGTTGCTGACCAAACTAGGGAGTCTGTCGAAATTCAGTAAATCCATACTTCCAAAATAAAGCTGTAATCTATTGCATCTTCAGGTTACAGAAGAGAAGGGTAACACTAGTATGAAAACGGACCCAGTTACCCCCTAAAACTTCTGAACAACAAAAGCAACTCAGACATTTTCAGTATGTAACAATAGTTTTGGCCGCATTACTTAATGTTGCCCATGGAGTATTGTATTTGCGTCCTCTAGTGTATTTACAGCACTTGTTTGCTTCCCCCCCTTATATTATCATGTAGCCACAATGCTTCTGTTTATATTTAAATGCACTATATTCAAATGTCCACTCTGCAGTCTGCATGAAATTAACTAGGTTTATTATGATTACTATGATTTTTGTTTGAGTGTTGGAGTTATAATAGCGAAACAAAAAAGATGTCGTCTTGACAAAAGGGACCATCTTGAGTCTGGTTTATCAGTTCCTGTGTGTTTTGTTTCCTTTCAGTCATCTTTTTCTTTTGTTTCCTGTTGGGCTCTGGTGATCGTGAGATAACAGAGACAACGTAGCTTTATTATCTCCATTATCATGTGACCATCTCACCAAACTTGGTTGTTTAAAAAACGGAGAAAGAGTTAATATCTGTATTTTCCAGTGCCTGAGGAAGAGCAGAGACAAGGGGGTGTGGGCAGCTGGAGGGAGAACTGACCTGTGAATACACACTACATTTAAGAAAAAATGGCATCAATGCTTCAGGCCATACATGCAGATATAAAGTCACACACACTGATGTAATCACACAGTAATTGGATACTCTTTTGTATGTACATGAAAATAAAAAGACTTAAAAAGATTACTGGCAAAGTTATTAACAATGTAGTAAAGGAAAAAAACAACCACCATGGATCATGTAGCATCATAATGAATTAAAACACATAAACCCTCCATGGTCTCCTTCTGTGAAAAGTTCACTCTTTTTTTTCTCATTCAGAACGCAGTCTCTGTAAAGCAGTGGAAACCTGTTGTAAATTGGTAATGTGTGCATGTGTCTGACAGAGAATCAGAAAAAACCCTCAACCTCTTGTATTGGAGAACAGTAGCTGTTAAGTTGCTCTTGAAATATAAAAGGGTAACTCTATTTTGTAGATGATCAGGTCACTGCTCCATTGTACAAGTCCTCTGTGGCCAAGAACAGCAACACAAAATAGCTTTGCTTTGACTTTAGAAAACATGACCAAAACTTTGTGCACACACAACTGTCAATAGTCTGAAACTAATCACATAAATAAATCCAGTAGTGACTGTGAGCATAAGCGTTTAAATTAAAATACTTCTTCTTACAAAGTCAACGGTGCGTGCTACAGTTTCAATCTTGTTGAAAAAAACTCACAACATTTTGGAGTCGTGGTTGATGAAGTTTGGTAATT
The DNA here is from genome assembly GCF_905171665.1 of Trachurus trachurus. Taxonomy (NCBI): domain Eukaryota; kingdom Metazoa; phylum Chordata; class Actinopteri; order Carangiformes; family Carangidae; genus Trachurus; species Trachurus trachurus. Next base: position 265,583 of record NC_139901.1, on the reverse strand, counting down.
TTATCTCGAACACTGAATTTTTGAGATTGAATTCTGCTCTCATGGGAACAACTGCAGTCAATGTAAGAGTGGCATTTTTAAACATCAGATTTTCTCTTATGAAGCAAAACACTTATTAAAAACAAATCACCAACATTCTCATGCTGTCGAGATGCAAATTTTGTATTATCAGATTTTTGTTTAGAACGAAATTTGTGAGATTTTGACCATTTCTGAAATGTGCCTTGACACCTGCTGCCTGGCTGATGACTCCAGAAGCAGCTAGATTCTAAAAGCCCCGCCCTCCCGTCGTCAGGCAAAGTACGTCACCAGGCCTCCAGGAAGTAGAAAAACATCAACAATCCTTCCAGGTTGAGGCTGGGGCGAAGTGTCAGTGTAGTGTAGCAGTGAGGTAACGTTAGGTTAGCCTTATCTACACGGCAATTTTTGAGGCTCGTCGATTTTTTTTTTTAGTAAATAGTGTGTTGAAGTATCAACAGATATGTCGTTATTCGGTAAGATATTTGGAGGAGGAGGAAAAGGAGGAAAGGGACCGAGTCCGCAAGAAGCGATCCAGAAACTCCGAGAGACGGAGGAGATGCTAACGAAGAAACAAGAATTTCTGGAGAAGAAGATCGAACAGGAGCTGCAGATCGCCAAGAAGAATGGCATGAAAAACAAACGAGGTGAGATTTCAGGGACCGATTTTCTCGTGGTTTCTATTCTTTTCCATCAAAATTTCCTGTCAACAGTCTGAAGCGAAAAATTAGCACGTTAGCTCAGTTGGCTAAGTTTACCGAGGTGTCGTGAGTGCTGGCAGCCCCACCGAACGTCGCTCTCCCGGCCAGAGGAACGTCCCAGCCCGGGTACATGGCTGCTCCATTCACTGCGTCTTTTCTCTCAGCCACTCAGCAGCGTGTCTTAGCAAGACGTCTCAAACATCTTTTTAGTGTGATCGACTAGAGGCCATTTAAACGGACCAGTCAGTCAAAGGTGGATCTAGCTGTAATCGAGTGCCCCATAACATATGTGACAGTGTATAGATGAGGATCAGTCTGTGCAGCTAGCTGCCTGCAGCGCTGATGGTCAAGTCAGTAATATAAGAAACATTTATCATTGCTAGTAATGATGGGCAACATGGAAATAAATTACTAGCACAATTACCACTGGCCATAATTTATTAACCTATCAAAAATGTAGTTGTATTTCAAGTACAGTGCATTGGTTTCCTTCACTGTAAATGTAAAAAGGCAATTTTTCAACAAATGTCCCATTTGTTTGATTAGCCATTAAAAAGCTGCAGGGGTAAAAGCTGGTGGAAACATGAAGCAGATGAACATGAAAAAAAAAAGCTTCACCTACTATGCATTAATACAACATGTCAACACACCAGCAAGGACACAAGCTAACAGATAAAATGCCAAGGATGATTCCACCAAGTGGTGAGTATGTATAATCGTAGGTGTGGTTGTTTTTTCATTCCATGTGGGGGAATGGCAACAGTCACGAAGGAGTTACAATTCTTTAAATGAAAAAAGTATTGTGTCTTTACTTGGCTGGAGTACTGCAGAGCTTTAACTCTCATGACTTCTCCTCCAGCTCCACAGAGGATGGTGAATGATCAGTCCAGCATGACACTCTCCTGACAGTTACAGTCAGTTACAGTCAGATTACACACATCTGTGGTTGCTCTGGTGATGACTGTAGCTACTCGTTTCTACTTTCCCATCTTCCATCTCATCTGTCAGCTTCCACTGTCGTTCTGTGTAATTCTGCTCCTTATTGTTTGACCTGTGACTAGGGCCGCCCCGGCCCCTGGCCAGATTGGGGCCCTAAGCAGCATTTTATTTGGTGGCCCTCCCCTGGCCGACCTCACCCAATTCCATATGTATAATACAGGGTTTCCACTACATGTAATTGATTGTGGCGCTGCGCACCGCCACGGCAAAATAAAAACCCCCACACCTTCAGAATGATGTTTTTTTTTACTTTGCACTAGTGATGGGACTTTTTGTCAACAAAACAACCAACATTCGACACATGCTCCCCTCGACAAAAAAAATAGAGTGTCGACATGTCGAGGGGCCGGGGCTTGTGGGATTTCAATGTGTAAATTGCATTTTGTCTTTCAATATTTCCTATACAAATAAACAGCAGAAAGTGCCACTTTTCCCCTAATGAAATAAAATATTTTAAATAAAACAAAACCACTTTTTCTAAATGGGATAGCTACTTGACCCTCATTCAAAAAGTTGATAGGCTACATGGGCCTCGACAATCGATTTTCCAAATCCCGTGTCGTTCCCATCCCTACTTTGCACCCTTTTCCACTACACAGTTACAACTCGAGTCGACTCGGTTTAGGTGCTTTTCAATCACAGCTGAGTACTTCATAGTTCCTCCTCAGTAAAAACCAAACTATCGACCAGTGCATCCAGCGTTTCCCATTAATAAACTCTCTTGCGCTGTCGCACACACACGCACCAACACACACACTCACGGGCACATGGACAGGTCGCATTATGACGGTAATAAACATAGGCGCTAAATCGCACTAATGTGTTCAAATTGCTATCCACCCCCCATCAGACCATCGAGGTTATTATAAGAAGGAGGAGACTGATGTGCCATTTAGTTTGACAACATTCATTAGTAAGAACAAATCAAATAAAAAATAAACTTCAAACTAAAATCAACCAATCAATAAATCTGAGTCACAAATAGTCATCAATTAAAAAAAAAAGAAAAAAAGATGTTTCCGTTTTTTGTTGTAAGTCATTTCAACCTGAATGTCCTACAAAAACCTCTAACAATGGAACAATGTGCCTTCATCTCCAGTCCACATCTAGACAGAGTTGATCCTCTCTTCTGTCTCCTGAGCAGCAGTTCAAGTGTTTATGCCACAAAGCCGGTTTACTTTTTTATTTCAACAATATACATAAGTGAAGCAAGAGCCTTCTCTGGTTTAGTTTTTTTTTCCTTTTGCTTGCTCCCGGCGTTTGGAGGCGATCGCTCCACGTAGCTCTCCAACTGCCTGTTGGCGCATCTGACCACTGATTGGTCAGATGCTGCTCTGCTGTCAATCACTGCAGCAACACTGTGGTCTCTTTTTTTCTCTCCTGCCTCAGGATGATTTGTGCTATGTGCGCCCGCAATGTGCATCCACACAAAATGGGGGGCCCCCATGGATGGTGGGGCCCTACACACAGCGTGTGTTGTGTGTATAGGGAGCAGCGGCCCTGCCTGTCCCCAGTCATTCTCTCATCCTCTCTCTGCCTTTCTCTTCTCAGGAGCTCTGCAGGCTTTGAAAAGAAAGAAGCGGTACGAGAAGCAGCTTGCTCAGATCGATGGCACGCTGTCAACCATTGAGTTCCAGAGGGAGGCTCTGGAAAACGCCAACACCAACACTGAAGTGCTCAAGAACATGGGCTTTGCTGCCAAGGCCATGAAGTCTGCCCATGAAAACATGTGAGAGCTAGCACGCAGTCACTGATTTCTTTCCTCACAGTTTGACTGATCATCACTCAATCTTAAAGGGATAGTAGCATTTTTTTAAAGTGGGGTTGTATGATCTACAAATAGCCCCTACGTACTTTAATTGCAGTAGAAGACTCTCTGCACTCCTCCCGTTAGCAACGCCAGCCCATAATAGCCCTGCCCAGAGATTTACAACATACAGTGTTGAACAGACCCAAAGAAACGGCCTATTTTCACGGCCTAAAACAGGTTTTACCTGAAAGAAAAAAAAAAACACAGTTCCATTGTTCGCTATAATATAATTTTTTCCAGCCCTTCAAAGTGCAGGAAAAACACAGTTTTTATTTGGACCTAACCAACTCACGTATCCCTCCGCCCAGGGTTAGCACCCGCCGATCAGCAGTTGGTTAGGTCCAAATAAAAACTGTGTTTTTCCTGCACTTTGAGGGGCTGGAAAAAATTATATTATAGTGAACAATGGAACTGTGTATTTTTTTTCAGGTAAAACCTCTTTTAGGCCACGAAAATAGGCCGTTTCTTTGGGTCTGTTCACAACACTATGTTGTAAATCTCTGGGCAGGGCTATGGGCTGGCGTTGCTAACGGGAGGAGTGCAGAGAGTCTGCTACTGCAATTAAAGTACTTATGGGCTATTTGTAGATCATACAACCCCACTTTAAAAAAAAATGCTACTATTCCTTTAAATTTGTAGCCCAGTGCTTCTTCATTGATTGCCTTCATGGCACTGTGGGCACAGTAGGAGAGATTCAGTGTGTGATAAATCAATAGAAAGATCACAGGGAACATCTAACTTGCAGATTAGTTGCATTTACTGGCTTCATATGTTTTTACTGCATCCCTTATAAATGACTTTGCCAACTCAGCTGTACGTGTTATAATCAGGTGTGTGTCTCCTCCTTGCTGCTGTTTCAGGGACATTGACAAAGTGGATGATCTGATGCAGGACATTACAGAGCAACAGGAGCTGGCCCAGGAAATCTCAGACGCCATCTCTAAACCTGTCGGGTTCGGAGAAGAGTTTGATGAGGTTGGTGAGACCTTCAGAGTGCTCGAGTGCTTCAGGCAGAAAAGAGTTTAGAGCTGGCGCACTCATTGGTTAGGACTTCATTACCTGGACAAAGTGTCACAGCAGTGTATGTTTATGGAGAGGGTGACAGGTGAACTCAGATTTCTATTGGGTGGGACCAACACTAGCTTTACCACCTGTTCTGTCTGCAGTTATGGCAGAGGAAGCTGACATGGCTAGCTATACAGCGTTGCCTTTTTCAAGGTGAGCTTTTGCTGATAAACAATTTATAACCCAAAAGGAAAGAAATATTGTTAATATTTGAGGTATTTCATTTTCTTGAGCGTTTCAAGCCATAATCACTGAAATGAAAGAGAGAGAGAGGGGGTGAGTGAATGAGTCATTCTGCCTTCTCATCATACATCACACACATCACATCACTAATTGCATCAGAGCAGGTGAATGATTCACATTGGCTTGTGCTTCCTAAATGGAATGGCCAGACAAAACCCTGCCATGTTTCTCAAGTGGCCTTAAGACTGAATCAGCCCTCATTCTAAACGCTCTTATGGCTGTGGGGACTGTTGACTACACCACAACAACAATTTTGAAGAAAAAGGTTTCATTTAATATCTGTTGTTTTTGTAAGGATCAATAACCCAGTGTCTTTGGTGTTTCTGCTGCTGTTGTCTGTCTCAGGATGAGCTGCTGGCAGAGCTGGATGAGCTGGAACAGGAAGAGCTGGACAAAAACCTGCTGGAGATCGGGGGACCAGAGAATGTCCCGCTGCCCAACGTGCCTTCTACTTCATTACCCTCAAGACCTGGTAAGAAACTAAAGACAGGCCTGTTCTACAATCCAGAGCTTGACTGTAGCATTGGTTTCCATTAAAGGGCCCATATTATGCAAAATCCACTTTCTACAGGTTTTGTAGTGGTCCTATGTGTTCCCGTGGCCTTTCTATGACGCCTGGAGGTGAAACAAGTCTGTTCACTCCCTTCATTGATTGTTACACTTTTTTGAGATCGTGTCTCCAAACGGGCGAATTGGAAGTGCTGGCAGACTTGACGTCAGGATGCGCTGAACTCAAGTGACTCCACCTCCCGGTACTTCCTTATACTCCCCCTGGGCCAGTCTGGAAAAACGTGAACTCCGGCCGCTGAGGCATTTCCATAACAGCGACCCCCCCCCACCCCCTCTCCCCGTCCGTCATTTGACATGAAGCGGTCGGTACCGCGGCCGCCAGATGATCGTTTTGAATCATTGGCTGAAAAACAGCCGCCTGTCATTAAAAATGAAATCGCGGACCGGACAATATTGGGATGATTCCGCTTCTCATCAGCGCAGCGGTCCGACTCCTCATCACGGAATGAGAGACATCTGAACGAGGAAGTCTCCTCTCCCGGCGCAAAACCACCTCAATATTCTCCAGTAGCTTCTCATCAGTCGCACCGTGCACAGTTTGTGCTGCTCCTCAGTTTCACTTGTTTTTTTATTTGACAGTTTCACACAGAACATTCTGATGGCTGTAGGAGTCCACGTATCTCCTTCTGTCACAGTAAAAGGAATATTTACATTTTTCAGACAAGATTAGAGTCTCAGAAATTTTTTCGGAAATCAATGCCCGACCCCATCCCTATTCCCAATGTCAACATTAGCACATGTACCTGTAGTGAAAACCACACCCTCTCCCTGTGACAGGTGTGGAGTGGACGTGGTTTACACATCTTATTTGCATTTCAAGGTGCACTGCAGACACAGGAGAGGAGAGCTCTGGAGAGACACTTTTAGATTACTGAGATGTAGAGCTGCAGATTGATTTGGGGACAATACACTAGGAATACAATATGGTTGGACAACTTAGACCCATGTGAAATGGTTAAAAAACAGCATAATATGGGACCTTTAATGAAGAGAATAGTTGTATCTGTTAAGATCTAGATTGAACTATTAAATGCATCATTCTCTGGAGCTGTATTTATGGGAATTGTTTGTCTGCTCCAGGAAAGAGCAGCTGCAAACCCACTGCTTTTACTAATCATGTAACTAGTCTGCCCTCTTCTCACCTTCCTCTCTTAGCTTACTCTAAGTTCACAGTCAAACAGCACTCCATTCTTCTAATGTGGTATACAGCCAAGACAGGCCAAGTCTCAGTCATCAGTCACTCTGATTGGTTGTGACTTCACCCACTGCAGCCAATGTGCAAGGAAGTGATGTGACAAGACTTCACTTTCAAAGATGGCAGATGACAATCGATCATAAACATATATGAATGACAGAAAACTATTCTCTAAATCTCATTTCTGAAAATGAAATCAGTGATTTAAGACAGTGACAAATGTATTTGGTCTGAATGAAACGCACCACATTTTCAGTTTGCACAGGAAAAAACAGCACATCTCTTACTCAAGGTATCATGAAGATATTATATCTATATCTATGATATATGGTATCTCTACAGACAGTGACTCATTCTTTCTTTAGAAGTGAACATATATGTGACAAAAAATGAATGAATTGCAATGATGAGATGTAGGGCTACACATTATTTAAATGGAGTGAGACAGAGGCATCTGTTAGTTAGAAGATTAAAATCCCTGAAAACTACTCAAAATATCATTTGATATGAAGTGACCCTCATGATGTTAATGATGAATTTAAAACTTTTTATTCTCCTCTCTGAATTTGAATCTCAGTTTGTTAGTTTTATGATTAGCATTCAACACAAGGTTTTATTCACTGAAAATGTATTCAAATTTAAACAAATTTATTCTTATCAAACAGATACACCAAAAAATTACATAAAGTCTATATCGATGAGTAAACCTACAGTACATGCTCTGCAAAGATGTATCATTTTCTAAATTGTGTATTTTCTACCACTTGTAGCTCTTGACCCTCATATAGTTTATGGTAACATTACCCTGTATGGTGTAGTGCTTATCTCAGTTATCTTGCGAAACTGCAGATTTGACAGAAAATATGATATACATATGTGTTATATTATAAATGCTGCTACATGTATTATCTTTGGCAGTGCCTGTATTGCATATAATGTTGTATTTGACCTAAATGGTACATGACCAAATTATTTAATTTTACCCTTTTTTTCTGCTTTTTTACCCTTCTAGCCAAGAAAGAGGAGGATGAGGACGACATGGAGGATTTGCAGCGCTGGGCGATGGAAGCCATGTAAACATAGCATCAGCCATGTCACGCCTACATCAGAGACAGAAGAAGGAACACGAGTGGATGAATGGACTGATAGGATGTGGTGAATGAGTGTTTTTGTGTGTTTGGGGAGAGCTGACCCTCTACTTTGTGTAACACTACAAAACGAGAAAAGTGCTGTCATCTTTCTATTTCTGTTCCCTTCACTATCTAAATCCAGATACCCATCAGTGTGCAATAAAATGGGCCAGTTGGGGGCTTTTATATTGAAGCTCTCACTGTACCTTGGCTAAGTTATCTAATATTTTTACCCCTGATTTTAATACAATGCTAGCACTTCATGGTCCATGGCTATATGGACACCCACTGAGCTCATATAGAAAAGCAATGTTGTGAGCCCTGTGCTGCGATAATAGAACCGTTGTCAGGTTAGCATGATGGGATGTGGCATTATAAATGTCACTGGGTGACTGGAACTTTCATTGCAGCTTAAACCTCAAATATTACTGACTTACATATTTACCTGTGGCATTGAAGTTGCTGGGATGTTTTTTGGATTTTGAGAAAAGTAATAACCCTTTGCTCCCTTTTTTGTTTTGTTTTTTGTTACTGCCCTTGAAAATAGGAGAACAGCTGAGCATGCGCTGGATGAAGAAGCTTTGAGCTGTGTGCAGAATCTGAACCCTGTTTTTTGTTTCAGACTGCGTGCTTTGTCCTCCCTCCCCACTCTTGTCGCGTTTTTGCGACCCACGTCCCACCCCATCCCCCTCAAATGCATTATCCCTAGTGGTCCTTGATATTTCGTGTAAATATCCCAAATATGTCTCTTTTTATATACTGTATTCCTGCCATCACTGAGAGGTTCTGAGGTTGTGTGAAGCATGCAACAATGGGAACTCACTATAACAGATCACAACACACAGCTAGAAATGTTTTACCAAACCCTTTCATGCTGCTCTGTCTGTCTTGGTTCCTTTCATTTGTTTCAAATTGTGTACTGTTTAAAAATAACCTGATAATAAAGTAATGTCACACCTTATTAACTTAATCCAGAAGGAGATGGTGGTTTAAAAACAGATTAGGGTATAGTCAATCTACAACATCAGCATTTGGGAGTTTGAAGAGTTAATTCCTTTGGTTTTTCAATCATGTCATGATGTACTTTTTTTTTTTTTTTTTTTACAAAAAAATAAAAAAAAAAACATAATGCAAGGTTTGACAGATGAGCATGTTTGCATTTCTGTGTTTTATTTATCCAGGTGAGAACATTATTTGCAAAATCATTAAAGGTTTTCAATTCTTTTATTGTAGTTGAAGTTTTATATTTTCACTTTGCCATTATGTTATAGTTGTATGTCCAGTGTGATGTATTCATTTATCTGGCAACTATTTTGTCAGTTACTTAGTTAAAGCAGAAGTAAGCGATATTTTTGTGTTAATATAAGTCTTAAATAGTTGTATCTTCCGACAGCAATCACTTCTATAGAGTGTTTGGACCGAAACACGGGTCTGTCAGTCACTCTGCTCTGCTCTGAGCTGAGGAGAAAACTTTTCTCGTATCCTACAAGTTTTATCCAATGAGGAGAGAGAACGGCATGAAGGGCTGTGTGTGCAGGGACGAGGACCAATAGATCCATGACGAGGGCGGGGGCTGCTAACTCCATCGGCTGACAAGACGTTACGGTGCGTTCAAGGCAACTCGTAACTCGTGTTTTTTCGACCTGTGAAGTCGTACCAGTTCGATCTGGTACGAGTTCACGGGTCAGAAGTTACGAGTGGCCGTTATAGTGACTTTCACAGGTAAAACAGGTCGGAAAAACACGAGTGGGTTGCCTGGAACGCTACAAAGTCGTAAGTCGTGACGTGAAGCTGTAATTTACGGTTTCAAAAGCCTGCCTGGAACGCAGCATTAGCCAAAACGACCGGATCGCTTACTTCTGCTTTAACTATTTCATCATCATCATTTATTGAAATTAAAGCAGCTGAAAACAATGTAGGAGGAAAAAAATACAATTAACAGTTTTAAAAGAAAATGAATAGCCTGGACACAGGTTACCCAATTCACTTTGGATTTTTCGACTATAGAAGATAAGCCCTGAGAAACTGTATCTGGCATTCCCAGAACACCGGCCAAGAGATTTTGAAGACGTGTTCATTAACAAATAAGAACAAGTGCTGATATGTTCTTGCAGACAAAGCAGGAAAACCAGTTGTTCTTGTTTGTTTTTTGATCAAGTGAAAAAAATGTGTGTTTTGTAGTCATCATCAATGAGAATTCTTGAGGAAAAGTGATAAAATGCATCTAACGGTGTTGGAGTTATACTGTATCATCAGCATAAGGATTGAAATTGTGTTTATGTAACAAAAAGGTTACATCGTGTAAATGAAAAACAAGTCTGGTCTGAGAACAGAGCCTTGTGGAACCCCTTTGTTATGGTGAGAAATGAGGATTGAATATCTTCACATGCTGTAATCTACTGAATAAGTAAGTCTGAAACAATGTAGCCTACAGCTGCTGTTGTCAAAACCAAATGAAGTGTCAGAATATAGTGTAAAAACCAGAGCGCTAACTCAGGCACTTTAGTCTTACACATTTTGTATATGTAGGTGTGTAATGTAAATGCACTGTAAATACAATAGCATTTAAACATGTAAATAGCTAATGAGACCATAATCATTCTTCAGTCCCTATTCAAACATTTGTAATGCTGGCAGTGTAACGTTTCAGGAGGTTCACACTTCTTTCTTGTTGAGAGACATAGACAACATTTCAGGAAAATGTTAAGTGACACTCTTGAGCCACAAAGAAAACTCTAAACTGATGCTTTGATTCCAACCAGTTGTGTAAACATGTCATCAGTGTGTTGACACTCCTGAACATGCTCTGAATGGTATGGATTGAGCTTTAAATTCTGCTTTTTAGAAGGGCATGCTGTAAAATCACAAGAAGACAATAAACAGATATCATTATGACAGTGGGTGTCAGCCTGTCTTGAACACTTCTCAACTGTCAGAAGTGATAGATCTACCTGCACTTTTTTCAGTGTATTTTTTGGTTTTTCATTCCTTTATAAGATGTGTAGTGCAGTTGAGAGGGCAGGAAATGGAGAGGCAGAGAGAGGGAGAATGACACACAGGAAAGGGAAGCCCGATGTGGGATTGGAGCCGGGGTCACCTGCAGAGAGGACTTTACCTCTACACATGGGGCGCCTGCTTAACCTCCTGCGCCACTTGGCACCCCCACTTCATTTTAATGGCCTTGATTTTCTGGCGAAGGGAAATTCAAACAAAGTACAATATACTTTCCCCAATACAATCAAATAGAAATGCCATTATCCAATTATTTTCTAAATCAGACATTAAGAAATTGAGAAGTAGCCTAAACATAGGCTACCTATCACTTATCCTGTAGCACAACAAAAGAAATTCACTTCAAAATTATAATATCTATCCATCCAATGAGCTGCCAAGAATGGCATTTGGTATTGATCTTGTCTTCTGTGAAACCTATGTAAACTATTGATCATCTGTTTTTCCATATGTTGGGAGGATTTGCAGGACTGGCTATCAACCAAAATCCAACCTACTCCCCTCACAAGCAACATTTTTGTGTTTGGTAGTAACATAAAGGACACCAAGTGTGATCTGATTTTGAACAACACGATTCTCCTGACATTTCTTCATCCACACATCCAAATGGAGGAAAACAAATCCCTTTTTTCTGTTTTTAAAAAGACTCATGGATAATCATCCCAGTGCTTTGAGATTGATAGAAAAATGCATGCCAAGTCTCTTCTCACAGCATACAGGGAAATGAAAATATTCGAGGACCCCCTATAAGATGTAGGGTGTGCAGAGGCATTCATTTGTTTTAATTATTTAGCTTTTATTTATTCATTTAGCCTATCATTTTTATTTATTTTTTCACTATTAAGTCATATATTTGTAGTTTTCTTGTTAAGAGGTGTTCATTGTTGTGGTAAATATGCCATAATATTTAGTAGGTTAAATTATTAATTTTCACAAAAAAAAAAAAAAAAAAAACTGTAACGTGCTGTCGCAGGGGTTTTACGTCGTCGGTTTTGCGCAAGCGTATAACGACCCTACCGCTGATGCAAGACATTTTCGGCGCAGAAGTGTGGAACTGACCGAAAGACAAAAAGGCAGATTTCAGACAGTTTTAAGGACGCAAACATGTCAGGAGACGAGGTGAGTTGTTGTGAAATAACTGGTGCCTCGTCCGTGTCGGTGTGTAGACTGGCTGGGTGCGTTTACTAGACTTATTAGATGAGCTTAGTGTTAAGGATGACTTTAGGCCGCGGCGCTGCTGCTCCCCTTCCTGTCCACGGCGGTCCTCACATGGCTATAGCCGAGCTGAGCTAACAACGGCCCGCTCGCAGCAAAAAGACAAGACCGTTCCCAACAGGCCACTGTGTCGCGGTCAGTCGCGTCGTGTAAATAATTATGTCCAGTGCTTCGTCAAAGCTCCGTCACAGTCTCTTGGTGATTCCGTTTGAAGCATTGACGCTAGCGAAGTAACGTTAACGTTAGCTTTAGCTTTAGCTGGCCCTCGACTAACCTGCGGCGCATACGGCTCATTCTCCACCGCTTTATTCTCAAGCAGGGTGAAACCATTGCACGGATAAACAAAGTCGACATTAGATATGGCGACACATTCTTTTCATTCAGCCACGTGTGACCTTAAAATCAGTTTAACGTGTTAAATGCGATGTGTGTAACAAATATACATAACGTTTAATGTTTTAAATGGATACGACGACCAACGAGCGAGTTTCGTGGAGCTACAACAGTAACACAATTTCCACAGATTCCAACAGTTAGCTGAGATATTAGCAGTTGGTCACTTAACTGCAGGAAGGACACTGTTACATCGATTCATGTCGTTCCGCCTATGTTTCCAATCCCAGGTAGACATTTGTCGATTGCTGGCTTTATCTGACGACCAGTCGGAGAACAATAAGACGTGTAACAGGAGAGCACAGTGGCCTGATTGTAACATTGATTTTGACATTTATGGAGAAACTGACAAACCAAGATAAACTCTACTGATTGATTAATGAGCTAATTAATAAAATGACTGCTTAAGCCTTAGACATAATCAGTTTTGGGTGTTTGGGGACAAAATATATCAAATTGCCTGGTATAGGAACAATAGTCCTGATGTTATAAGTTGACTTTTTTGAGAGTAACAATTCCTTACTCTGACAATAACTCCAACTAATAACAGCCGTAATAACACAACTTGATATAACATGATAATAAACTAGGATATCACTGTGATAATGAATTGAGGATACCTGATGTGGAAAAACAACAGAACAAATAGAGGTACCCTTTATCAGGTGACGGGTGGTGTTGTATACTTGATCACAATTTCCTGTTACTCTTAATAAGCACAGCAAGACATGCAGAAAATGACTTTCCTGGAGATATCAATATAAGTCAGAAGCAAAATGGGCAACTGTGCTGCTGTAACTTGGTCAGATATTCATTACGCCAGAAATCATAAAACAAAATTTCTCATGTGTCTCTTGCAGATGATTTTTGATCCTAATATGACCAAGAAGAAGAAGAAGAAGAAGAAGCCCTTCATGCTTGATGAGGAGGGAGGAGAGGGGGTCGGAGAAGAAGCTAAAGAGGTGGAGGCAAAGGAGGCAGAACCAGAAGCTGGAGATGACAAAGAGATGGATCTGGAGGAAGATGAAGGCAGGAAGAAAGGTGTGATTGGGGAGAAAAAGGTTCTCATTGAAGGCGAACATTTCGACATATTTTGGGGACATATGTGTTTTCTATTAGAAAAACAATGTTGAGCTGAACACTATAAAATTGGGCTACAAAAAGGGGAAATGATGTAAGTCGCTCACTGTGTCACACTTCAGAGGCACGATTAGCTTTAAAACTACACTGTTGCCCTGAGAAAAGGGGCTGCATTTGTCAAGCACATTTGATGGAGTCTCTGAAAAGGAACAAAGGATACACTGATATCCTTTGTTGCCTGACCTACACCAAGATTCATTGCATGTTGGTAATGAAAGCCAACAGCAGAGAGTGACTTAATGTAGTTAAGTTAACAGTATAACTAATACCTGAGTTTTGTTAAAGACAGTTATGTTGTCAAGACTGCTAGTTGACAGGAGTTAATGTTAGACACAGTTGATGGTGACCAGTGTAAATCATCCGTAGTCCAGACTGTCTCATTTCAGTTTGGTCTTCATGGTCTACAATGGCTACCGATGGCTACATCCCTGACACCATGTCCTCTGAGACGACATCCCTCCAAAGAGGCACAGCTAATGATTTAATGTTCACACGTATAATTAATATCCATACTTAAATTTGATCATCATATAATCATACACAGTCACTTACACACTGTTTTCTTTCACTCATTTTTAATATTGTGTCACAGAAATAGGCTGTGGCAAATATATATTTTTTAGGGCTATTACTTTACTAGCAGTTTGTGAAAGGTGGAGATAATCTGGGTTTGTTTAACCCTTTCTAGAGCCATCTGATGATTTGAATGACCTGAACTTCTTCAACCAGAAGAAAAAGAAGAAGAAACCCAAGAAAGTATTTGATAATGATGTTGAGGAGGGATTGAAGGTCAGTGATTTTCTTCCTTCTACTCTTGCCACTTGTAGTCAGAGTACATCTTTCTTATTTGGCATTAACACATTGAATCTTCTTCCATTTTTACTACTGCTTTCTCATTGCTCTCCTTTCTTGGTTGTTGCCCATCATCTCACTAAATGTCTTTTTTTAATTGGCTCAAATCAGGAGCTAAAAATTGAAGGAGAGCAGGTGGAGGCACTGGAGGAGGACAACCTGGACTTGATGCTTCCCACCAAAAAGAAAAAATCAAAGAAAGTAGATTTTGATGAGGGAGAGGCATTTGAGAAGGATGATGGTGAGAATAAGTTGCCTCCTCTTTTAATCGACTAAAGAAAGATGTGTGTGAGATTTATAGTTTTGTGATGCATTTCCAGCTCTGGAGGATGATGAGGGGAAGAACAATGATGGGATCTCATTCAGCTCTTCCACAGGACCAGCCTGGGCTGGCTCAGAAAGAGACTACACTTATGATGAGGTAGGGTCCATCTGTTGTTTTAATTCTAAACATAATTTCTGTCCTGTAAAAGAAAGCAGATGTTCATTAATGTGCACTGTCCTCAGCAATTAAACAATAAATTAAAATGAACCATAGTGGGGTTTTAAAGATCCTATAGAATAATGAGAGGTTGGAGCAGGAAAAAGCCTAGAGCCAGGCTAGTTTATTTGTATAGCCAATTTTTACAAACAGTTTGTCTGCAAGGGCTTTACACAGGATCATAACAACATCCTCTGCCCTCGGACCCTCACATCCACTGAGGGAAAACTCCCAGGAAAACCCTAAACAGGGAAAAAAACAGGAGAAACTTCATGGTGAGCAACAGGAGGGATCCCTCAACCAGGACAGACAGGCGTGAAGTAAATATACAGGAAATAATAAGGACGATAAGGAACCATGAGGTCTTTCAGATGGGATGGAACTTTATCATTAAGAGTCTCATAAGTCAGTAGAACTTTGAAATCTACCTACTTGGGGGTATCTACCTTAATTGGCCAGTACCCCACAAACAAATTGACGTTGTAAATGAACAATCTTACATTTTATTTTAACTGATCATCAATCTGCTCTTTAAAGGCAGATTATAAATCCCTTTGTTACTTAGGAAACTTCATTTATTAACTATAAATATGGCAAGGATTTTGGTTCTGTTTGTGTCTATGTATAGTTAAACAATACTGACGCGTGCTCCAAGTCTAAAATGAAAGTACCGGTATCTGACATCTTATTCTTCTCCTGATGCACATGCGGCCTGTATCATAGAGTAGAGTTGATATTTTACCTTTGTGGCATCCATGTCAGCTTCTGAACCGAGTCTTCAACATCATGAGGGAGAAGAACCCAGACATGGTAGCCGGAGAGAAGAGGAAGTTTGTGATGAAGCCTCCTCAGGTCGTCCGAGTGGGAACCAAGAAAACCTCCTTTGTCAACTTCACTGACATCTGCAAACTGTGAGCATCACACCTTCCATCCCAGAGTGTTCCAGTCAATTTCATTAAGGGTTGGGTCAGGCAACTCTCAGCACAGATTTACTGGAACTTGTGGCGATCTGGTACTTAAAGATGTACAGAAAAGAAAATTGAATTTGAGCCCACTGTGGGTCTTAACATAGTGTAATAACTATCAGACGATGGAGCCTAAACTTTGTGCAAAATTCTATTTTTGAGTAAATCCGGGATGAAAGTGGGGTAGTTTTTTTTCACATTGGATAATGCAGGCACACGAATTATGCGTCACGTTGCTCACAATTCATCAGCCACTGGTATTGGATCCGTCAATCAAACGTCTGAGACGACACACACACCGAGCTCGGTCTCGCCCCAAACATTGAATATCCCGCCCGCTCGTTAACGACCAAGTTTTCCTTACTCGGGTAAACTCGTGCAGCAACTCGTAGAAGGAGGCGCGATAAACAGGACAAACTGACATTTCTGAACACCTTTAAACAACATTCCTTTTGGCACATGTCATTGTTTTGTAAAACAGAACAGAGCGGTGAGGTTTTACGACAGTGAAAACATGCACTCCAAAACTGTAGGGGGAGCTGCGTAGAGGAAAAAAGCAACTGACTTGCATAGTTCCCCTTTAATACTTCATTCCCAGTTCTACAGACTGACCTCTCATGTTCTTCATCACAGGTTGCATCGTCAACCCAAACATCTCCTTGCTTTCCTGTTGGCTGAGCTGGGTACAAGGTACTTCTTTTAATTTACTGTGGACAGCTCTTATTGTATACAAATGAAAGATCTGTGTGAAAGTTTGATTTTTCTCTTCTTTCTATTTACAGTGGTTCTATAGATGGAAATAACCAGCTTGTGATCAAAGGCAGATTTCAGCAGAAACAGATAGAAAATGTGTTGAGAAGATATATCAGTAAGTGGAAATGTAACCATTATAAGTTTTGTTTTGCACCATACAAACTGTGTCTGATTTCCATTAAAGCAGAAGTAAGCGGAATGTTAGTGTTAATATAAGTCTTAAATAGTTGTATCTTCCGACAGCAATCACTTCTATAGAGTGTTTGGTCTGAAACACGGGTCTGTCAGTCACTCTGCTCTGCTGTAAGCCGAGCCAACAGAGCTTTTGTTGCTGACAGGAAGGTAGCCAAAACCACCGGATCGCTTACTTCTGCTTTAAGATCCAGGAATTATTTCTTAGCATTTATATCGATACTTAAATGCAATATCAGATATGATTATTTTCATTTGGTGGAATTAATCTTGTCCAAAATAATAAAATCTACAATTAGAACATTAGTGACAATGTTGTTTATTACTTATCAAAATGCATTTAAATGCGAAAGTTCTAAAATGAAACTAATATAAAGTTCAGTAAATGCCTACTTAGAATTTATTCCATTTCTCATCAATGTTGACTGCAGTGTAACACATAAAAGTTTGTTTACAGGTCTTGGTTAGAACTACTGCCTTTGTGTAGCTTTGTACTTTATTTCTAAGAATCTATGTAAGTAATATACCGTGGACTCTTCCATAATGCAGTGCTAATAACTGTCTTCTCGCCTGCAGAGGAGTATGTGACGTGTCACACCTGCCGTTCTCCAGAGACCATTCTGCAGAAAGACACTCGCCTTTATTTCCTGCAGTGTGAGACGTGCCACTCCCGCTGCTCTGTTGCCAGCATCAAGACTGGCTTCCAGGCTGTGACAGGCAAGAGGGCACAGCTCCGTGCTAAAGCTAACTAAAGGCCACCGATACCGGGCTCCCCCTCCTCTCTTGGCCTCCCCTTTCTCCTCAGAGGGGTTGAAGCTGGGGTTGGATGCCCCCCTGATTTGCTAAAAGGACTCTGAATCAAACTGGAGGAGGGTTTGGCTGTTAAGTTGTCACAGCCTGACCAGGCAAAGGAGTAAGAGAGTAATGAAAGCTGACAGATGAGGTTCAGGCACTGTAAGCACATGATGTGCGCCGTGCACACTGTTGGATGCATTTGATTTGTTGTCATGCTGATGATTTCTGCACCTCCTAGGTTTTTTTTTCTCCATTTGCTGTGATTCTTGGTTCCTGCAAAAAAAAAATCTCCCACTTAACATACCTGACATGAATATTTATTTGGATAAGAAATCCATTTCTCCATGCAACCAGATAAATTGTAGTTCAGAGCACAGTTTAATTCTAACTGTGTGGATCAGGGTAGAATTATACACTTTACTATGAATATTCCTGGTCTGGCTCCAAATCACACAACTGCCAGCCAGAATTTTTTTTGCCCAAGCTCATCGAAGATGAAAATCACCCAACTGTAGTACCTACAGAAATATATGTCACTGTTCCGTACATGGCTGTCACATGCTCATTGCACAGACCTCTTTTTGATGGTTTGATAGCATAACATGACCACTAAGTCACACTAATAGGGCTTGATAATGGGGAAAGTGCGGCCTCGCCAACAAATTTAGTTTCTGAGTGTGTGTGCGAGACAGAAACAGAAATTAAGAAGTTGAGCTTTTGTTGAGTGTTATTGGGACACTTGTGAGCAGTTGTGTAGTTTGATTTCTCCAAAAGTTTAAATCTACACAATTGCTTCAGAGCACTATCACTTCGGTCTCCTGTTGCAGCTCATTATTTTCAAATGAGATTCAAGAACTTCAACACAAGCTAGCGAGGATATGAAGAGTTTCAGTCCAATGATGGTGCATACATGATATTGGTTCTGTTGTGGCTTGAAAAGAAAGTGGATAACAACGTCTGGCTGGAATCATTTTAAAACCTGGTTTTTACAAAAATAAACTATTCTTCTCTCTCTCCATCACTGCTGTCTGTACTTGTTTGTTTGGTTTTGCACAAGAATTACTGGGTCTAGTCCAATTTAGAAATGTGAGTCCTGTATATTTTTTTTTCAAAAATGAATTGGTGATGACAATTAACTATATAAATGGCTCTTTCAGGGCCGTTGGTTAGTTACCCAGCAGCATGTTTATTTTGCACCCGATGGCTGTTTGCAGCAGTATGGTGGTCCTGCTACTTTTGGTAGGACAAGGAAATGTTACTTTTAAAAAATGCATTAAGTTACATTTGGCTCATGAAGAACCTTTCAGGTTTAGATATTGTCATCTACCAGAGTGTAATTTATTTTATGTAAAAGGAAAATCACAGTTTTTACTTTATCTCACTGTTGTATTTGTTGGATTCCCAACTGGGCAACTAAACCCCAAGATTTACTCTTGCTATATCATTTAGGCCACATAATTTGATTACGTACTCATAAATTTGTTTGAAATTTGCACTGATGAAACTGAATGTTATTAGACATCCTCCACCTTAAGGTTTTGTTTTAGTTTATATTTGTCACAAATATACACAAATTGTGTTCGTTTTATAAAACTTGACACTGAAAACTGGCTATTAAGGGCATAACCATAATCATTTTCATAACTGATAGGACAGATTTGAGAGTATTGTGGGTAGGCCTACAGTTAATGTGTTTTTTTGTCATCGGTTTATATTATGTTTTTCAGTTAAGTGTTTTGGGCAGTATCAAGTCAACAAGTCAGTTATGAAGGCCCTGACTGAGGCTCTGAACAGAACAGAACTTGCTCAGTAGAGATCAGTTCAGCATTAGACAGAAACAGCTCTTTAAGAACTAGCGGCTGTTCAGGCACGGATCTTAATAGTCTGTATTGGTGCAGTAATGACCTTCCCTGTGTGTGCCCTTCAAGTAGAAACTGGAAAATGTAGTTGTGCATTATGTGCAATAACTAGTTATTGGTTAACTATTGGATAATTGTCAAAGCCACCTCACATAAAAATGGGGGAAAGGCTCAGAGCAACAAATACGAGCTTTGGATGAATGGCAGAAAATGAGGAGTAACAGCGAGAATTTAGCCTAACTGTCCATCCATGCTACACCGATGGCTCGAAGACGTTTCACCTCATCCAAGAGGCTTCATCAGTTCATGACATGCTCGCATCTGACCAGGCTGGGACTGGTCCAACCATAGCATGTTACGAAAGGAAAATGTTAGTTAGTACCGGTATGTAAGCAATTGACAAGGTTTAGTTATTAATATTTTTTTTCTCTCCCTTTTCCTTTCCTGCTAATTGAATGTAGTAGCCTACCCCAGTCCGGAGTGGCGGCAATGCACCTGTAAGCTGGACGCCAGCCGCCAATCAAATCCAATGGAAGAAGAAGAGTCGGCTGGCGCAGGCGCAGGCGCAGGCAGTGCTTTAGAGGCGGAGCTTCATTTGTTACTGCGGCAGCGGAGCGGTCTGCTGAGTGGACGCGTGCAGCCTGGAACATTCCTTTACATTAATTTCTTTACCGACGGTCGAAAATCATGCCGCGGGTTTATATCGGACGGCTGAGCTACCATGTCCGCGAGAAAGACATCCAGCGGTTTTTCAGCAGTTACGGGAAACTCATGGAAATCGATTTAAAAAATGGGTGAGTTGTCGGTTGATGGCTAACGGTTTAGCACTAACGTTAGTGTTCGACTCATGTAAACGACGGCAGTGCCCATACTAGAACGTTTCACGCTCTTAGGCAAATTTACATAACTTTACATCTGCTGTCGCTTCATCTCGTTAAGTTGATGTAAGTCAACTTTGCTAGAAGGTTACAACTGCAAATTAAAGTTGTATTTTGATGTTTCCCGTGTGAAAAATATCGCATGGCCAACATGGCGTCTTTATGTTTGTTAAGCGGGGAGCTAGCGGGCCCAGCTAACCCCCTCTGCAAGCTTCTAAGGGCGTATTAACAGCGTGTTGACGGGATATGTCCTTTTTTCTTTTCTTTTTTTTAAACTTATCTATATTCAAACTTTATTTTCGTTCTTTAGGTATGGATTCGTGGAGTTCGAAGATAATCGGGATGCCGATGACGCTGTATATGAGCTGAACGGGAAAGAACTGTGCGGGGAGCGGGTTATCGTCGAACATGCCCGGGGTCCGCGGCGTGACCGAGATGGCTACGGTGGGGGTTATGGGGGTGGTGGGCGCAGTAAGTGCAGTCTATTACAAGATGCCCTCTCGTCCCCTCCCCCTTGGGGTGAGGTGTCGATGCGGACTGCACAAAC
Source organism: Trachurus trachurus (assembly GCF_905171665.1). NCBI lineage: Eukaryota > Metazoa > Chordata > Actinopteri > Carangiformes > Carangidae > Trachurus > Trachurus trachurus. Next base: position 244,770 of record NC_139901.1, on the reverse strand, counting down.
AGCTGTTTTCTAGCTTCTGTTTTATTTATTATTTGACCTATAAGCTGACTTTTTTGCCAGGCACTCTGTAGCGTTCTATTGCCCAGCATATCTTGAACCCAGTGTTAAGATGTTTTGTAAACATATATTTATTATATCTCAGATTGCATGCAAACATTTTTATAGTTTGTAAGTGTTCCCTCTGAATTTTGTTCATTATTGGGAATGAACAAAAAAACAAAAACAATTTAGTGCCCTCAAGCAGTCTAGGCTTTATCATATTGTGAGCCATAATTTCAAAGGTGTGAATTTCCAAATTTGTTGTTTGCACCACAGAAGATAATTGCAAATAATCATAATCACCTCAAACTTAGCTAGTGTAGTATTGGCTTAATCATTATGATTAGATTATCGTTTTCTTGTGAAATGTGTATTTTTAACTTTGGTATATATATTTTTATATTCAACATTAACAAAAGTCCTTGATGTTTCAATTTGAAAGAGTCCAGTTGCGGGCTGAGGCTGAGAGTCCATTGAGGCTAAAGATGACTGGCTAAGATGACTGCCTGTCCCGTTTGGCCTTGGCTTTCACCTTACAATGTGTGTGTGACCTTTGCCCCCCCCCTTGATCCTTGGCTGACCTAACCGGAAGCCATGATGACAGCAGCCTTTTGCCAATAGACCAGGGGCGATGGTGAGGATTGCCATTGGTTTCTATGTTGACAGCAAACATAAGTGGATCGGCTCTAGTAAAGAACTTACGATCAAAAGAAATCTAAGTGGAGAAACTGGTAAACAACAAACTTTCAGACTGACATTCAATCCAAAAAAAAAATGTGTTTCTCTACACTGTTCTTTCTCAATTTGATTGAACAGTGTCCTTGACCGCAACCTATGAGAATGCCTCCTTTCCATGTGTTACAGGGCTCAGGGGTCTTGAAAGAACATCACTGTCAATTTGTTTATACAGCTAAAGCATCAAACTCTGATGTACGCAAGTAAGACGGGCATTGTATTGCCGAAAACAGATGCAGTGGTGTTCTTTGCAGCAGAGATCAACTTCATAATGCTGAACATTACAGACTGTACAGATCCCATACAGTGGCTTACTTATCTGAAGCTTTGTGTTTGAAAATGGGATCACAGGGAGTCCTTGCATTATTGAGTTGAAATTGTACCTCCTTGGGCTTTTATCTGGCATGTCACTGCCTTGTGTTTATTTAATAACCAAGGTCAGTAGTTTTTTTTTTTTTTTTTTTTGTCTTGGCCACTTTAGAAGTTTCTAATTTCTTTTTTTTCATGTGCTGTTGTTTTAAAGGTAGTGGTTACAGTAGCCGAAGTCGCTCTGGCAGAGATAAGTATGGACCCCCAGTCCGTACTGAGTACCGTCTTACTGTGGAGAACCTGTCCAGCCGCTGTAGTTGGCAGGACCTGAAGGTACATGTTTCAATAAAGCCATTGTTTTTCCTTTGTTTTGTAAACTGTGGTCAATGCCATTAAGATGGTTACATTTATTGTATGTCCCTTCATATTTTCTGTGTTCACTAGGACTTCATGCGTCAGGCAGGTGAAGTGACCTATGCAGATGCCCACAAGGAACGCACCAATGAGGGAGTGATTGAGTTCCGTAGTCACTCGGACATGAAAAGGGCGCTGGACAAGCTGGACGGTACCGACATCAATGGCCGGAAGATTCGTCTGGTGGAGGACCGGCCTCGCAGACGAAGATCCTACTCTGGCAGCCGCTCCAGGTTCGAACACTGCACCACTTTAACCTTTAGACTTGTTAAAGGGATAGTTCACCATTTTGGCAAATTTGTCCATTGCCATATTCCTTATAGTCATAGCAGTTGGTTAATTACCTTTAATTGCTGATGCATCACCACGCTATGAAATAACGTACAACAGGTAACATTACGACACATGAAGCAAATACCGTAAAATTCGGTGTATAAGTCGCACTTTTCCCCCCTTTTTTTTTTCATCTAAAAAGTTGGGTGCGACCTATAGGACGAATCGCCTTGTTGTTTACAACTACTTCCGGGTAGAAAACCAGCATTCGAACAATAGTGACGGACGAGAGTTTCGCTATATATATATCTACTTTTTCATGTCACTATATCGCCGTTTAGACTAATCTGATGTTTGTAAAGTTTATAAAACCAATGATTGGACAAACATTACTATTTACGTGTGCACATTTTTGTAATTAGTCATGGTTATCATAGATTAGCCGGGCTAACGGTTAGCTACCTGTTTAACTTTAATATCTCAGTGACTCAATAAACGCTCCATAAAAAAATATTTTCTCCAGCGGATATCTGAGTTCCAACATGACTGAGCTAACTGGAGTAGTTTCATGTCGTGTCCCACAACGGGAGGGTTTTAACAGCTGACATCCTGGTGTTAGCTTAGCTACTGCCGTTAGCTTAGTTACCGCCGTTAGCTTAGCTACCGTTAGCTGTCCCTGTCAGCTGCAGCCACTGATGCTTTCTAGACACCGTGATTCCCCCAAACTGAATAAATACCACACATAGCAACACAAAACACACACACAGAAATAGTAATGTTTCTTCAATCATTTCAGATTTGTCTAAACAGTGATAGGGCGTGAAAAATATAATATATATAGCTAAACTCTCGTTCGATACTATTGATCTCATTCAAATTACGTGCTGGTTTTCTACCCGGAAGTAGAATGTAAACAAGGAGATTCGGTCTATAGACCAAGATAAATTTCAACCCCGTTCACACTGCGTTTCCAGCGATCAGATTGCAATCAGATGGCGCTTGACCACATGAAAGTACAATGATCCGATCGGCCAAACCACCTCCGGACGTTGTCATGGACGTGTTGTGACCGGTGTAAACTGTGATGTGTCCTGTATCTGCATATGACTACGTGCCACGGGTGTTTGTTTTTTTTCTGGTTAATTCAGGGCTCCAGAGTGCGGCCTATTAGGTTGCATATGCGACCTAATTTCTTAACTCTTTCGCGACCATTGACGAGTTAACTCGTCACAGCCTGCCGAACGTTCACGACCACTGACGAGCAAACTCGTCAAAACCGTTTTTTTTACAGATTAGGATAATAGACACTCTGAGGTACCCTGTGTGTGAATATGGTAGTCCTCTGATATGTAAAACTGTTTTAAACTAAAATCAAAACATAATGTTTTTTATAAACTGTGTGATCTTGGTTTTATTTGAGTAATCGTTCTCCTTGAATGCTGCTGTGGGGACAGCGTGCAGCGCTGTGCGGCTGTCGGCTACAGTGTTGCAACTTTCTCGCTGAATCTGGCGGCTTTCCAAACCCTCTTTTGACAAAAGCGACCAACGACAAATCTGGCGAGTTTTTCCGGTGTTGTTTACAAACGTTTCTGGTTTGAAGACTCGGATCTGAAAGCCCGTTATCACAGCTGTTTTCACGGTGCAGCGGAGCGGGCGCTCTGCAGCGGGGGCTGCGACCGGGTTTTTTTTTCTTTCTAAATGAAATCATGAACATGTCCGGCGGTGTTCATTGTTTTTAATGGGACCGCTGACCGGCACGGCCCGACTTCATTCTCGGTACTGGCCCATTGAGAAGTTAGGCTAAATGTAGGAGCCCATTGATCCATGGTCATCTACTGTAGGAGCTCAGAGGAACAGACAAGACGCGTACTGCTTCAGAGCAGTTACAGTAAAGAGAGAGAGAGAGAACGAGTATTGAATATTTTCCCGAATATCGATATTGAGTTGAAAATGTTAGTATCGTGACAACCTCAGTGCCAGCTACTGTCCATCTGACAGTCTCTGGACAACTGCAGTGTCAGAAGGTCAGAATAGAGAAGTTGGTGCCACAGGAGCTAAAAGATGATGGAGAAGGGACGGATTTGGAACACAGAGACATGCACAGAGAATGTGAAGCCAATCCCTGGCCATTATTTACTGATTTACTGATCCGTTACAGTTCTAAGATTTTCTATTAAAATAAAGTCAATAATGACATTTTTTGTGTTCTCTTTTTATTTGGAAAAGTATTGAAAAACATGTTGGTACCGGTACCAAAATGTTGGTATCGTGACAACACTAGTGGTACCGTTGCCTCCATTGTGTTCGCTGAGCAGCTTGCGTCTCTTCCCCATGGATTTCAATACAACATGCACCGACGATTACATAGGACTGGGTGATAAATCGATTTTATTGATTAATTCGAATTTGTACTTCACATCGATTTGTTTTAATGAAAATTGAATTTCTCTTCAACATCCACCACCAACGCTCCCTGCTGGGCTCTCGTAGTTCAGAGTGCGTGCGCTAGAGATGCGCGGATAGGCAATTATTTAATTCGCAACCGCATCACAAATGTCGTCCTCCATCCGCCCGTTGTTGTATATCTAATATGGACGATGCAAGGCATGTATATATTTTTCCTAATTGGTTCAACCGCCACCCGCCCGAATCTAATTAAAATATATTTTTTTCGTCATGTCATCCGCCCGACCCGCGGTTTATCCGCAGACTCTGCGGACGTGCCCGCAAACCACATCTGTAGCGCGCGCCCCCCGTGAAACCTCTCCCACCTCTCCCGTGTTGTTGCTCCCTATGAAAGGAACAAGATGCAGGCCAAGCACTGCCACCACCTGCACCAGCTACTGGTAATGACCGCTAATGACGGCGGCGCCAGTTTTCTAATTGGTGCATGGTGGCGGCGCGGAGCAAAGCTCCAGAGCTGGAGGCAGGCTGGTTGCGCCGGGCGGCCCAGCACAGAGCGCTGCAGTGGTGGTGCTGATAAGCAGAGTATGTTGAACAGGTAATCTTTGGTTTTATTGTAGAAGTTGTGACTGATTCCGACATTTTACTCCTCATTCAAAGCTGTGTTTGGTTTGTGCTGGCAGGCTTGTTGCTCTGCTGAAGGGGGTGTGTCGTTAGGAGGCTTCCCACATGTCTATGGGGATCATGGCAATGGGCAAATTTGCCAAAATGTTGAACTCTCCCTTTAAAGGTTAAACCACTGAATGTAAACCGACAACACAGGAATTGGGCAAGAATTGGCTATATTTTCAAAGTTTGTGCTGTAATCTTCAGATCTCGCAGTCACCGCCGCTCCCGCAGCAGGAGCCGCAGAAGCCACAGGAGCAGGAGCTCCCGAAGTCGCTCCAGATCCCACTCCAGGTGAGTGTGCATAATTCATTGGATTTCACAATAAAATGCAGATTGGAGATTTAGTTAATATATATAGTAGGAAGGTTAAGCCCAAAAATAGGCCTTTGTCTTCAAGTCATGATGCAATTCCATTTAGAATGTCCACTATAAACTCAGGCAGTTCCCCTAATGCCTTCAGCTCCTGGATGTTATCTACAGCTTCTGAGACAACATGGAGCTGCTTTTGTGACAGGAAATTGGGTTTTATTAATGTAAAAACATTAATTTCAACGATACTGATTTGTTGAACATCAGTCGGAGTTCAACAAATATAGCCTACAAGTAGTTAAATAATAAGATGTAATTCATATCACAGTGGTTGCACAAGACCAATTGGCGGGCCACCAGGTCTTGGAGGCGCTCTACACTAACATTTGTTAACTCTTTCGCGACCACACTAATTGCTCATCACATCTCCCTCCAGACCGCATGTTTTTTGGCTATTTGTATACCTTTTCTCACATGGAAGCTAACTCTGTACATCACCTAGAAACAAACGGTTCACGTGGTTGAAGAGTGACTTTCCAACGTGCTCCTCGAAAAACGGCGAGTTTTTCCGCCGTTTCGTTCGTGAGTACGAAGGAGAAGGAGAAGAAGAGAGCTCGGTTTCTCCGAAAACAGAGCTCCCGCTCTAGTTTCAGAGAAAAATGCATTTTTGTGTCAAGTGGCAACCGGCTCATTTTACCGCTACTCTGCAGTGTGGCATGTCTCCCAAATCATTTCTACGGCGGCGTGGAGTGTAGCGGTGCAGGTCTCTGGCTGCAGCGGAGCAGCTCTGTGACACTCCTGTGTGACTGGCCGCCGGTGAGTGCTTCGGGGCGGGGGCGGCGGCTCACAACACCCGCTGCACAGCCCCACTCCGCTGCACGGTGAAAACAGCTGTGATAACGTGCTTTCAGGTCTGAATCTCCAAACCAGAAACGTTTGTAACAGCACCGGAAAAAGTCACTAGATTTGTCGCTAGTCGCTTTTGACAAAAAAAAAAGTCTCCAAGAGGGTTTGGAAAGTCGCCAGATTTAGCGAGAAAGTCGCCAAGTTGGCAACACACTGTAGCCGACAGCCGTACAGCACGCTACACTTTGTCCCCAGAGCAGCATTCAAGGAGACCGATTACTATTAAACCAAGATCACACAGTTTATAAAAACCATTATGTTTTGATTGTAGTTTAAAACAGTTTTTACATATCAGAGGACTACCATATTCACACACAGGCTACCTGAGAGTGTCTATTATCATAATCTGTAAAAAAAAAAAAAAAAAACGGTTTTGACGAGTTAAAGCAGAAGTAAGCGGAATGTTTGTGTTATAAGTCTTAAATAGTTGTATCTTCCAACAGCAATCACTTCTATAGAGTGTTTGGTCTGAAACACGGGTCTGTCAGTCACTCTGCTCTGCTCTGAGCCGAGGAGAAAACTTTCCTTGTATCCTACAACCTTTATCCAATGAGGAGAGAGAACGGCATAAAGGGGCGGTCCTCTCTGTGTGTGCAGCCAAGGGATGCGCGTGAATGTGGTGACGTAGGGACGAGGGCGGGGACTGCTAACTCCATCTGCTTACAGGAAGTTAGACAAAACCACCGGATCGCTTACTTCTGCTTTAACTCGTCAAAGGTCCTGAATGTTCGGCACGCTGTGACGAGTTTACTCGGCAATGGTCGCGAAAGAGTTAATAAGCAAAGTTCAGCTTTTTATACTGAGGAAAGTTTAGGTTCGCTGCTCCCACATAAAGCATATGATTAGGACTGCCTTCTTTCACCTGCGCAGTATAGCTGGCTAAGATCCTCCTGTCAGAGTAATGCTGAGAAACTGGTAAGCTTCATTATTTTGGTAGAGGTGTCTTGGAACCTATTTTATTGGATTCCTTGACTCCAAAAATATACAGTTTGACACCATATTAGTTATTTTAGCTACTCAAGTATGGTCGGTGGCCATTTTTAAAAAAACTTGTTTATTTTGGATATACAAAGTGTGATCTCACTTGTGTCTTAGGATAGATTTATTTGTAGGACCCTAAGGTACTTCCATGCCAAAGGGGAGCTTTGCATCATGACTTGAAGTCAAAAGGAAAACCAAGAAATCCCATGAGCCTCCGTAGCGTAGCTCTGAGCAGCTCACGGCTGCGTGCCACCGTTCTAAAAACAGTTTGCACCGACAAATAAAGATAAACCTACTGCTATGACTATGGTGTTTATGGCAATGGGCCAATTTGCCAAAATGTTGAACTATCCCTTTAACCTCCCTATATTCTATACTATATACTGGCATTCACTTCTAAGAGTGCTGGAAGCTGTAAATTCTTGTGGCTGTAATTGATTTAACATTTTATTCCCTACAGATCTCGTTCCCATAGCAACAAGCAACGTCATCATTCCCGCTCCAGATCTGGAAGGAAGTCTCGTTCCAAGTCGGGAGAAAGAAAATCTCATTCTCGCAATCACAGGTCACGCTCTCGGTCCCGTAAATCCAAATCTCGTTCAGGCTCCCACAAGTCCAGATCACGTTCTGCAGACCGAAAATCCAAGTCACGTTCAAAGAGCTGCTCTAAGGTAAAGTCGGAGCGGGATTCTCGCAGTCGGTCCAAGGAGATGTCTCGTGACAAGAAGTCCCACAGTCGCTCTGTTTCCCCAGTAGAGAATGGGAAGGAGGAGCGTCCTGCCAAGTCTCCTTCCCACTCTCCATGTGAGGATAACTGCCGATCAAAGTCGAGGGAGAAACATTCAGCTTCTCCTTCAAAGTCCCGCTCAAGATCTGGCTCACGATCTAGATCAGCATCTCAGGAATAGTGGAAAAGCAGAAGGATGTTTCTCTCTTTGTTCAGTTTGAGCCCTATGCTGTACATAATGAGCATAATGAGTGTAATACTGGCTTACGCTGCCTGATTTGTCTACTTTTCTCCTTCATGTGTGCATTTGTCTTTGACATGTTTTAGATGCAGTTGTATTTGAAGATGCACCACAGTGGCAGGGCTATTTTTTTTATTTTTTTTTTATCACAGTCACCAAATCTGCTCAAAGAGCCAACTTGTTATTCTGATCTATTAAAATGAGAAGCTGTAGCTTGGTGTAAACTGTCTTTTTTTTAAGATTTTAAGCACCTCAGTTTGCAGATGTTCGGTTGATTAAATTTACCACCACAGATGTCAGTATCATCCATCAGTCATTGTTTCATACAGCTGTTTCTAGTCATTCAAACTGTATGGTTGTGGGAGAAAAGTAGTGTATGGCTGCAGTATTAGAGCGTTTTTCCTTCTTTTTTTGTTGCCCTGCAGTCTCAATACTTGCTTTTCAAGGAGTCATCAATCTTGGTGTTGTCTAGCAGACCAATGAAATGCACAGGATGCATGAAGTTGCACTGCAGGACTACATATTTACAAGAAAATAAGGGTTTGTATTTCATATTTGAACAACTTGCGTTATAGGTGGACTACCATAATCCCTTTTAACCCCTTGTACATAGACCTTATGATCAGCATTTGAAACTGATTTATTGCTGTTTTTGTACAACATTGAGCAGGTTGTCTGTGTAAGACCCCTTTCCCTCTTGGCTAAATTTAGTTTGGCTATACCTCCAAGGCCTCAAATGTAATGTTTGTTTTGTTTTTTGTTGAAAACCAGCAGCCTTGAGACTTCAGTTTGTTTGACTTAAGGGTTTTGTCAAGCAATTGCTTATTTAAAGTATAAGGCTAGTATTGGCGTTTTTACTCCCACTCTTCATCTAGTGGAACAGATGTGTATGTTAACTCCATGCCAATGGGATCTTACAGAAAATGTATTTTTAATTTTATGTTCAATTAAAGAAATTAATAAAAAAAAATAAGAATGATAATCGGTGTCTCATGTTTTGTGTCGGGATTGCGAAAGCCCTGTCTGCGGTGCCGACATGACCTACATCCTGCTAATTATATAATAAATGGTTTTTCATCAAGGGTTCAGTACTAGACTATGGGGGGAATGAAGCAGCTCTGGGTGACGGCTTTACACACACACCGCTGTTGATGTGTGAAGGGAAGAGGAGAAGAGGAGGGAGCGGCTGTTGATGAGCAGCCGTCAGTGGAAACGGCAGTGTGCTAGTTGTGTCTTCACATCGACCATAACTGGAAGTGGAGGGGTTGCACTGAAGTCTTCGTCGTTGTATTCTGGTCAGCCAGCGGTGACTGTCTACGCATGCGCAGTGTGACCCCCGGAGCCGCAGGAGATCAGAGCTGGTAAGCCAAAATTCAATTCTCAATTGATCTACAACCACGGATTTATTTCACATTTATCATTTTCTTTCAATTGCGACAGATACGTTGCATCATTTAACCACATGTGGTTTAAAGGGACAACTGTCAAGTATGGTTCTTTTCTGCGGTAAAGCGTTTTGGCGTTGATGTAATCAACCATGAAGCTTTTCATCTTGAAATTTGTGATAATGGAACGTGTTCAATCAACCTAGTCGAGTTAAATACTTGGAAATAATAAGAGAAAGCGCGCCGACATGAATTAAATATTCTAACATGACAAATGGTTTGTGGTTAAACGTTTCTCTGACATTAGAGACGTTGTCGGTATGGGTGACAAGGCTCATTTAAAAAAAAAAGAGAGAGACTTTGACTGGATTTGAGATGCAGTTTCTACACATTTTAATGTTTCGTTCAAGGGTTTCAGATCCTCCGCCATTTTAACTGAAATGCTGTAATTTAATGTGTGTGCGTGGACTTGGAGGCTCGTGCGTAAATACTTGTGTCATATTATTGCCTGTTTTATTTTAGGTAATGCATGACTGTTAAGTCACACGGGGTCATAAGTGCTGATGGGTGAAATCATCTCTGCCATTTTTTTTTGTGTCAAATTAAAATTACTTTTGTTATTTCGTGGGGGGGGGGGGCAATAAGTTTTTTTTTTAGTTTTTTTTTCAATAATCAATAGGCTGTATCAGAGGCATTTGGGGGGAATTGGTGGGGGGAATTAAAACGAAATGAAAGTGTATCAGCAGAAGATCTAATGTTATCATAGGTAGGCTAATAAATAGGCTACATTTATTCAGAAACACAGTAGGTACTGCAGAGTATATCTTCATTATATCATCTTGAATGCCTTCCTGTGGTGTATTCCAGACTAATAACATTATTGTTACATGATCACATGATTAATTAGGGTCCAGGGTGCCATTCCAAACGTTTACTTTCATGTTTTGGAATGCCGGCCCTTGACTATTTTTTGAAACGGAGTGCCATTCCGAACCTGAAAAAATGTTCGCCATCGAAAGGATTAGGGCACCTGGCACAGCAAAAGTTCTGGTAGTAGCCTACAGTGGTTAGCAGAGTATCTGCCTCCGGCGCGGGAGATCGGGGTTCGACTCCCGGAGGAGGTGCACTTTAGCAAAGACTTTCTTGGCCTCTACCTGATCTTTTCACTAAACTTGAAGCAGAAGTAAGCGATCCGGTCGTTCTTGTCAGCCGATGGAGTTAGCAGTCCCCGCCCTCGTCCCTACGTCACCACATTCACGCGCATCCCTTGGCTGCACACACAGAGAGGACCGCCCCTTTATGCCGTTCTCTCTCCTCATTGGATAAAGCTTGTAGGATACAAGGAAAGTTTTCTCCTGGGCTCAGAGCAGAGCAGAGTGACTGACAGACCCCGCAGGAAGTCAAACACAGAAACACGAGAGAATCCGGTCAATTTTTAAAATAAAACACATTCGGAATGACGGCCCTTCTGGGATTTTCGGAATGACGGACTGTCGGAATGGCGGTCGCCCCCCAATTAATTCTGAGAAAATGTTCATGTGAATCCAACCAATGTAAACAAAACAGAAAGTCAGTTTCATAGCCCCAAATCACATACATCAACTTGACTTCTTCTGCTTGATCTGGACATATGAAAACATTGTTATAAAATGTTCAAACTTCAATACCAAAAATGTGTCCTGTTAAAACTGTTAACCTTTTGCCTTGGTCCCCTTTCGCCCCAAAGAATACATTTTTATACTGTTCATACTGTTTCAGTGCTCTGGAGTAAAGGACAGAGGGACGGGGATGCAGTTATGAGTGCCAAAGTGAACATGGAGGCTCCACCCAAAGAAGATTGTATATCTTTAGACTTGTCTTCCTCGTCCCCCAGTGAGGCAGTCCTCATCTGTGGGAGTGATGGTGTGACTAAAAAGGTGCGGCCCCATCCCCACACCACCACAGCTCTTCTCCTACCAGGTGAGCAGTTACATACAACACAGACCATGTACCATGTGCATGCATTGCAATTGCATATCTCTACAGATGTACTTTCTGTGCTGATAAACATTTCTCATGGTGTAGGTTTCTTTAGTGTATGTTCATATTTGTGTGTTTGCCATATAGCCCATTTGTTCTTTTATCTATATATTATTTGCCTACTGGCCCAGACACAACATATGCAATTTACAGATTAGCTAACTGTGGTGCAATTACATTTAGCTGTGTGGTGTAAAAAATAAACAATACAAATAGAATAATACACCTTAGCAAAGTGTTCTGAAACAACACCTCTGATCCCAAAAACCCCAGAAAAAGCTGAGGGTGAAATATAACAATCAAAAAAGAATGACCCTTTTAACATTATTTACATCCACGCAATGGGATGCTTTATTTTGTGCCTGTGTCATTTAAACTGTGTGATCAAAATTGAATACATTATTAAATGGTTTAGGTGTTATCTTTGCAACACAGATGTCCGTGGATGAGTGTAAACACAAGGAGTGGTATGCAATTCAGTCCATATTCTCAGTTATAGTAGCATTGTCCTGGGTCGCAGGCTAACTAGACCCCCTGCAATTTGCCTATCAGGCTGGGAAGGGGGTAGAAGATGCCAAACTTTTTATCCTTGATAAGATTTATAAGCACCTAGAGAAACCAAATTCACACGCAAGACTTCTGTTTGCTGACTTCTCATCAGCTTTTAATAAAATGCAACCGCATCTTTTAATCAATCATCTTGATGCTTATTTTAATCTTCCTCACCAGCTTTTGCTTCTTATTTATACTTTTTTAACGGAGAGGAAGCAAAAGGTTTTAGTAAATGGAGCTATATCAGATGTCCTGATATCGAGCACAGGATCACCCCAAGGGTGTGTTCTTTCACCCCTTCTTTTTATTTTATACACGGATAGTTGTAGGTCCATCCAAGAGGACAGCTATTTAGTTAAGTTCTCTGATGATACAGTTCTTTTGTCCCTCCTTCAAGGGCCTGTATCTGGTCACGGGGTGCTCTTACAGCATTTGTCAACTGGTGTGACATGAATTTCCTAGACCTCAACGTGTCTAAAACAAAGGAAATTATCATTAACTTTGGAAAAAGCATTGTACTAAGCCCCCTGCAAATCTTATTCATGGTAAGGAGGTAGAAATGGTGGCTTCATACAAATACTTAGGAACTGTTTTTGACTCACAGCTAAGATTTGATGTCAACACAGATGCCATTGTTAAGAAAGGCCAACAGAGGACTTACCTACTCAGGAAGTTAAATTCATTCAATGTCAGTAAGAGGATTCAGTCCTTGTTTTACAAGTCTTTTATTGAAAGTATCCTGACCTTTTCTTTTATCTGTTGGCACAATAGCTTGGGTGTTAAAGACAAAAATTGTCTGAATAAGATTGTAAAGGTGTGCTCCAAAATAATAGGGGTGCAGCAGGATGACTTGAGTTCCCTTTGAGATAAACGTGTGGCTAAAAAAGCAAAAGCAGTTATTAATCGGCATGACCATATCCTGTCATCTGAATTTGTGCTGATGCCCTCAGGGCGCCGTCTTAAAGCTCCACTACGGAAAACCAACCGTTACTCCAGATCATTCATCCCGTCTGCTGTCAGACTCTTAAATCTAGACCCAAGCTTCTGGAAATAATCATTTTTATCTTTATTTTTGATTATTTATTTATTGATCTATTTATTTTTGATTTTTTTTTTTTTACACGCTGGAAGGCCAAACGAGAGACAAAGGTCATCTTTTGCTTCGCCGCGCTTCCAAAGCGTCCAAAGCTTCCAAAGCGTCACCAGACAAGAAGTTGAGCCCTGGTTAACTTTAGGGTACTTAGCTATGACGCGGTTCGGCTGCCTTTTTTTCTTTCTTTTTCTTTTTGTATTTCGGCTCCCCAATGACCAGCGCGATCGAACTTTGACGTCAGTCACGTGACGAGCGACCAAAGCGGCTGAAAATATTTGCCATTTTGGAAGCTGTCTTGTCTGACGCCCCCCCTCGAGCGTTTTTGACGCTTTGGAAGCTTTTGGTGTGAACGCACAGTTAAAGCAGAAGTAAGCGATCCGGTCGTTTTGGCTAATGCTGCGTTCCAGGCAGGCTTTTGAAACCGTAAATTACAGCTTCAAGTCACAACTTACGACTTTGTAGCGTTCCAGACAACCCACTCGTGTTTTTCCGACCTGTTTTACCTGTGAAAGTCACTATAACGGCCACTCGTAACTTCTGACCCGTGAACTCGTACCAGATCGAACTGGTACGACTTCACAGGTCGGAAAAACACAAGTTACGGGCTGCCTTGAACGCACCATAACAGTCCTCGTCCCTACGTCGCCACATTCACGGTGTCCCTTGGCTGCACACACAGCCCTGCATGCCGTTCTGTCTCCTCATTGGATAAAAACTGTAGGATACGATAAATGTTTTCTCCTCAGCTCAGAGCAGAGCAGAGTGACTGACAGACCCGTGTTTCAGTCCAAACACTCTATGTAAGTGATTGCTGTCGGAAGATATAACTATTTAAGACTTATATTACAGTTTTTCTCAATCGCTTTGGTGCTTTTCTCACATCACTCTTAACATTTGCACAACAGTTAGTGCATTTCTCAGAACAATTATTACAAACTGCAAAACCTAGTGGATGACCTGCAAAAGTGCGTCACTTGCTCAAAATGGATAGTTCATCCCTTTAAAAGCAAGTACTCATGTCAGTGAAACTGTCAGTGTCGTCAACATGAGAAGTCCTGACACCATCGTTTATGAACAAGATGGTCAAATGGCTTTGTCATGTTTTCATTAGGACACTTTATTCTCTAAGTGTGTTCCAATGCAAAAAGTGATGATACCTGAAAATGCTCAAGACACTATACACTACTTGTACAGCCATGTGAAAACTACAGTAAAGTTACACATTACTGTATTTAGTGGAGATACTGAATATGTATGTTTCACATTTCTACTGCATATGCTCTTTGCAATTCTGATTTGTTCACAGCATTGTGCAAAGGAAAAACACACTACAGTCAACTACAACAAACATAAGAAACACTCTTTGGGTACAACTTTACGTAAACAATGCTGCAGTACATATAGTAAGTGAACCTACAGAGTACTGTAAATCATTCCTGCACATCCAGACGTTCCAGTCACATTTTCATCTACATCACTCTGTCAATTGTAGCGATTGAAACAGATTCAATATTCCCAAAGATACAGTAATGTCATCCTTACATTGTATCTCTTTCAACCTTATGCCATTGTTTGTAATCACCATCGCACAAATGTCTTGTTCTTGTAGCAGAGTAAAAAGGGCTCAGTCTCTTCACCTCTGTGAGGTTGTGTTGTAATCCTATGTGATGCAGAGTAAAATTACAGTAATGTACAGTACATGTACTGCATCAACCATTATTACTGAAGTGTACAATACTGTAAAAGTGCTTCCTACTTGTAAAATGCTGTAGTACAGTACCGTACTGTAAAGATGTGGTTGCTGTAATACACTACAATACAGTAAATCTGTTCTCTAGTGAAGCTGTAAGTCTAAATGTAAATGTCCCACTGTATCTTACAGTAATGCCTGACACAATGACAGTAGTGCAGATTGTTTAGTGCTGAATTACTGTCCAATACCATACATACCTGTTGTTCCTTACTCTACAGTAAATGTTTGAATAATTGAATTCACAGCTTCTCCCAACATTTAAAACTAGTTTGACAGATTTTGAAAACGAGTTCAACAATTTTGTATGTAATGACTCAAGCACTGAAATGAGGACTATTAGTTTTATAGGGAAAGACTATTCAGCGTTCAGAAGTATAGTTCATTTTGACTGACAGGACATAAACAAATGATAATGTTGTAAAACAGCAGAGAATTGTATGAAAGCAACTGATACATGTCCAAAAGCATTTGCAATTTGTTCAGAGGAAGGAGAAACTGCTACTATGATGTGGACAGATGACTACTGTACATGTTGTGGAGGTTGAACTAATAGTTATGAGAACTTTCATTCTGATCTGAGAAAAGCACCAAAGTGATTGAGAAAAACTGTAACACAAATATATCGCTTCCTTCTGCTTTAAGTGAGTAAAGCAGTATGTCTGCACATGCAGTATAGAGTATATTTGCTTGTAGATGGTAGGAGTGTTGGTGTGTTTGTATGTGTATGCTTATCTTGCTAAGTGTGACATGCTTTAGATGCACTCTCTGCTTTTTCTGACTGGTGCTTGTTATGGTAATCCTAATAAGTCATATCCTTTGGAGGGGTGTTTATATATATATTTTTAAATCTTTTTATTATTTTGTTATTTTTCTTTCCTTTTCTGTTCTTGTCTTCTAAAGTGATATTTTCATCTGTTTTAGTGTTATTTGTTTAGAGAATTAAAAACTCAGAAATACAATAGTTAATTAAAAAAGACCCTCACACTCTTGCAGATGATTGGATTGCTGGCAGGAGGCCACTCTGCAGTGTTACACAACATTGGTACATTATAGTTTTGAGAAACATTTCCTTTACTTTCATGATCAGATGACGATTGTCTTCTAGTATCTCATCGCTGGTCCTACAGGATACAGAGAAAGTTATACAATTTAGCATTGTAAATGTCCTAAGATTTTACCGACCAGATTTGGAAAATTATCTAATTAAATAAATGAAAACATTTTATGATGTAGGCCAAAAATTTGCTTCCTCCTTTGAAAGACCTGCAGCTGCCGTTCTCTGGGCTGAGTGAAGTAAAAAACAAAAACAAATGCTCTCTTACTTTAGTCTGTGTCTGTCACAGGGAGCTACTTCCTGTCAATCAGTTGATCCCTAACTTGTTCCTCTTTGGAGATTGGAAGTGTTATAATTCACCAATATTAAGCCCCGTCCACAAGAATACGCGGCTTCACTGAATCCGATCTTTTTCTTAATCGTTTTGAAAAAAATCTCCGTAAACACGGCATTGTTTCCAGAAATATCTGCGTCCAAACGGATCCACTGAAAACGACCCAAAACGCTGTAGTACATCCTCCAGGCGTGTGTGGAGCCACACATAAACACTTAACGTTTTTCTCAATCGCTTTGGTGCTTTTCTCAGATCAGAATGAAAGTTCTCATAACTATTAGTTCAACCTCCACAACATGTACAGTAGTCATCTGTTCACATCATCGTAGCAGTTTCTCCTTCCTCTGAACAAATTGCAAATGCTTTTGGACATGTATCAGTTGCTCTCATACAATTCTCTGCTGTTTTACAACATTATCATTTGTTTATGTCCTGTCAGTCAAAATGAACTATACTTCTGAACGCTGAATAGTCTTTCCCTATAAAACTAATAGTCCTCATTTCAGTGCTTGAGTCATTACATACAAAATTGTTGAACTAGTTTTCAAAATCTGTCAAACTAATTTGAAATGTTGGGAGAAGCTGTGAATTCAATGATTCAAACATTCACAGTAAGGAACAACAGGTAGTATGGTATTGGACAGTAATTCAGCACTAAACAATCTGCACTGCTGTCATTGTGTCAGGCATTACTGTAAGATACAGTGGGACAAGAACTTTTTTACATTTACATTTAGACTCACAGCTTCACTAGAGAACAGATTTACTGTATTGTATTGTATTACAGCAACCACATCTTTACAGTACGGTACTACAGCATTTTACAAGTAGGAAGCACTTTGACAGTATTGTACACTACAGTAATAATGGTTGATGCAGTACATGTACTGTACATTACTGTAATTTTACTCTGCATCACATAGGATTACAACACAACCTCACAGAGGTGAAGAGACTGAGCCCTTTTTACTCTGCTACAAGAACAAGACATTTGTGCGATGGTGATTACAAACAATGGCATAAGGTTGAAAGAGATACAATGTAAGGATGACATTACTGTATCTTTGGGAATATTGAATCTGTTTCAATCGCTACAATTGACAGAGTGATGTAGATGAAAATGTGACTGGAACGTCTGGATGTGCAGGAATGATTTACAGTACTCTGTAGGTTCACTTACTATATGTACTGCAACATTGTTTACGTAAAGTTGTACCCAAAGAGTGTTTCTTATGTTTGTTGTAGTTGACTGTAGTGTGTTTTTCCTTTGCACAATGCTGTGAACAAATCAGAATTGCAAAGAGCATATGCAGTAGAAATGTGAAACATACATATTCAGTATCTCCACTAAATACAGTAATGTGTAACTTTACTGTAGTTTTCACATGGCTGTACAAGTAGTGTATAGTGTCTGGAGCATGTTCAGGTATCATCACTTTTTGCATTGGAACACACTTAGAGAATAAAGTGTCCTAATGAAAACATGACAAAGCCATTTGACCATCTTGTTCATAAACGATGGTGTCAGGACTTCTCATTTTGACGACACTGACAGTTTCACTGACATGAGTACTTGCTTTTGAGGGATGAACTATCCATTTTGAGCAAGTGACGCACTTTTGCAGGTCATCCACTAGGTTTTGCAGTTTGTGATAATTGTTCTGAGAAATGCACTAACTGTTGTGCAAATGTTAAGAGTGATGTGAGAAAAGCACCAAAGCGATTGAGAAAAACTGTAAGACAGAGAAGAAGACGGAAAGTCCCCCGCTGTAATTCAATAGAAGAAGTCCCCGCTGTATTCAAACTCAAACATGGATTAAATGTTGACAGGGAGTCGTGTCAGAGTAAATATGACCATCAGTGATGATTAAACAGGCGCAATTCAGCCGCAGCGTCTGAGAGACCCGGCGGTAGTCGGCCGTTGTTGTTGTTAGGCTACGTTACGTCCATAGACTGTGTAGCTGCTGTAGCGGTGTGTCTCAGGTTACAGGTAGAGCGGTGGGGGGTATAGCCCCATTTCCACGATGCGGTACGGTACGGGTCGGTACGCTTATTTCAGCGTTTCCACTATGCGGTACGGTACGGGTCGGTACGCTTATTTCAGCGTTTCCACTACCATGGAACCGTACTGGTCCCATGGTACCCGTTACCATTTTTGTAACCCTTCTGGTTGGGGTACCTAGCACACAGGACCCAGGACCAATCCCAGAGTTGGTGATTGGTCGAGCATATGGCGTCATCGCGCAGCGCGACGGATATCTGAAGCACAACAACACAACCGGACCGCGAGCCAGTGGCTAGTGTCCTAGCCTGCCCTACAGTAAAAATGCATGGCACATAAAATAAGAAGAGGAGTAAAGCAATATAGCGGCAATATATATTTAAGCATCAAAGATGTTCAATCAAACCCACATAGTTTAAAACAACGTTCAAAACACACACAGCCAGTGTCACAACTAAGCATAAAGTCCGCTAGCTTAATGCTAATGTATAATGTAAAACACCATAGACGGGCTAACAGAAATGGGCTCCGTCCTCATCCCAGGGGAGAAAATGAGCCAAGTAACGTATCCACACGGTTTTAGAGGTTTATCGTTGGCTGGTTAAATTCTTTTTAGCAGATTAATGTTAGTCTCAACGGTTTGTTTGAATGAAAAGTGAGCAGGGCTGCCTCTGGGCTACGTACCGATATCACCACATTTACGTAAATAAATAAATGTTTTACAATTAACCGATCAGTCTAATACATTTTATTTTGTTATGTCAACATGATTACTGTACATGGCAAAGATTATTACCACTTTATGACTTAAAATTGGTCGGTATTTCTATGGGAGTCCTATCGCCACTCTCAATCGCTCTGGTCTGGCACTCATGGGCCAGACATTGGGCTGGTTTCAGATACATCAAAACAGGTGGTCATGCTGACAGTCCCTTATAGACCCATACTGTCACCGATAATGTGCCAAAGTGCATGCCCAGTAGATGTTATACAGCCATGTCAATCTGGCCCAGCCAGTGACTTCCATGAAGGGTTAGGGTTAGTTAGCTTATTTTCTATTTAAAAATGTATTTAACCTTTTGTATTGTATTGTAACACCACCTGCTTAGAGGACTCCAGATGGAAATTAGCCCACGGGCTACAATCTGGCACATTTGCACGTACTACGGTACATGTTTTATTAATGTGCACTGTCCTGACTTCTAAATAAATAAATCAAATCAAGGGACTGGATGGCCATCTAATGGCGCATTTCCACTAGCACGGCACGGCTCGGCTCGGTTTGGTTTGGTTGTGTTTCCATTACAACTGAGTATCACTAGTGCCGCCGTGACGTCATTTACAAGGCGCCGAGCAACGCTCTAAACTCTGTAAATATATAACTTTAGCAACATTTGAAACATTTTCAGGCGAGAAAGTAGTCGTTTAGATCCCCAACGTGTTGAAAATCTGACTAAATACCAGCTGTTTACAATTTTGTTTCGACGAAGTCGGCGTCACTAAAGCTAGCCGTAGTGAGCAACGCACTTCCGGTTATTTTCACAAAATAAAATACCCGTTGCCTTTTATCATAGGGAAAGCCATTACGATAGAATTGGTGCTTTTACTTTGTAAACAGGAAGTGAACCTACCCTCGCTGTAGCTAGCTTTAAACCGCCGTTTTGACTCCTATGCTCTCGTCCCGTTAACGGCATTTAACCGTTCAATATGCCTTACCGGAGAGTCTACCAGCTCTGAGATCGGCCTGGTTCATTGTAAAACATTTATTTATGTAAATGTGGTGTTTTCTGTGTGTACAGACCCCAAGGCAGTGCTGCTCTTCTGTCTAACCACAAACAAACTTCTGCTACAGCCACAATTGTTAGATTTCATCAATGAGACCAACATTTATCCCCTAAAAAGAGTTTAACCAGCCGGTGGTAAACCTCTAAAAGCCATCGGGTAAGTTAATTAGCGGTCGTTTTCTCCTCGGGGTGACGATGGTAGGCTGGCCCGGCGGAGCACGTCAGGAGCCGGGCTGCTGTCTCTATGATGTCGCAGTCGCTGCTCGGACCTGGAGCTTCACTTCTCCCAAAAACATCGGGGCAAACTTCTAAACAGCCGTCGTTTGGATAAACTAACCGCACATTGGGGATCTAAACAGTTACTTTCTCGCATGAAAAAATATTAAAACTTAATAAAGTCACGTAATAACAGGCTTCAGCAGGAACATTTCTGTTGTCGGTCGTCGCGCGGTTATGATGCTTCCAGTGACGACACTCATCGGCCAATCAGTGGAAGGCAGTCGGCTGACGTCACCTTTTAGTAACGCTTCGGCTCGCTTGGAACCAGGGCTGAGGTGATACCAAAAGTGTACCTGGTTGCAGGTACTGCGTGCTAGTGGAAACACGCAAATAGTGCGCCGAGCCGAAGCGCGCTAGTGGAAACGCGCCATTAGATGGCATCCCAAGCAAGAAGGGCCAATCACTACAATCAGCCAAGAATGAGTGGCCCTTATATGATAAAGATGAGAACTGCATACTGTCAGTATCTTGGGAGGTATGGATGGAGGACAACAGTGAGAGGGGAGATGAAGAAAAACACAGAGCTGGTAGCCTGACAAGCCAGACTGTAATTAACATGTCTAGTCTGGCAACGAGCGGTAGACCTCGGCTGAATCCAGGGGGCGGGATGAAGGCTGTCTTTCAAACTGCCTCTGCACGCAATAGGGTAGCGCTACGACCAATCAGAGCAAAGAGCAGGATGACGTTAGCCTGACAAGCCAATTAAAATGTATGTCGTCATGGCGTTAAGCCGCCCAACGACTCTCTAAACAGATAGAGCGCTGTGATTGGTGAACACAAACGGTGTTCGAGACTCAAAAAGTTCCTATGGCTCGTTTCTAGACCCACCTACGGAGCAAAGAGATTTGCTGCTGCTAGGGTGCAGCTACATTTCTAGGCTACAGAGCTGGTAGAGGAGCGCTGCAAAAAAGGGTTGGTGGGCATGGTGCTTGCCCATCAAAGTGGGGATGAGTGGCTTTGCAGGAAGCTCTCCTTGCAAAGATTATAGCATCCAGAGACAGAGGAGAACGCTTCAAGATGGCTGTGGATCAGGAGGAACAAACTGGACTAAATGCTTCATGGGCCGGAAACTGATCACTCCAAGTCAGGTCGCCTGGGCAAGATTATCTGAGGGTAAAAGATTCAAATCACCCTATAATACCAGGTAGTATGTAGCCTGGCTCTGTCAGCCTATTTACTTCTGCTCAACTTTCATTTCTCTTCAGTACTCCGCCTGGGATTGAAATGCTTTTGCAGCGTTTCTCCTGCAGAGGGTCTATCGCCCAATAGGCAAACAGAGGGAGTAGCTGAGGACAATGAAGTTGAGGTTATGCACTTCGTTTGAAATTGTAGTTCAGTAATGGCGCCAGAGATGTTTGCAAATCCATTCGTGCCACTGTTGCAACTTAAATATGTTGAGAAAAACCTGCAGCTATCATTGACGGACATCTAATACACACTCACTTTGTTCTGCTCACTGCAGTGGGGGATGGTTGTTGTTTACAGCATGCAGCTTCATTACGTTCCGGCTGGTTCTGGGGCATGACATGTCACCTCCAAGATTGGGTAAATGCAGATCCAATAGTTTGAAACCTCAACAGAGTAACCCCCTACCAGGAAGTAAACATCTCTCAATGGAGAGTGGCTAGTCTCTTTGCACAAATTAAATGAAGTGCAAGAGACTGGTTAGGACCAGGCTGTAGCTACTATTACTATCATTACAGATGATGTGCCCAACCAAACACCCACAATGTTTGATTTCATTCACTGGAATTATGTCTTTATCCAAGAATCTTAAAATGATAATAACACTTAATGTCATGTTACATAAGTCATAGGGCACACGTGTGGGTTAATGAAAAGCCAAAGGGTAGGGGTAGCCAACTAAATATATAGATATTAGACTACAGAAACCATCTGTTATCATGTATCTGGATGGATAGTTAGTAGACCAGAGACTGACTGACTGTCTGTCTGTCTGTCTGACTGTCTGTCTGTCTGTCTGTCTGTCTGTCTGTCTGTTCATCTATGAGAACATCCATGCAAAGACAGTACAAAATATAGCAAAAAGATTTATTCAACATGAATGTGAAATAAGACATACCACTAAAGTAAAACATAAAAAGTACAATTTATTATATTATTTCTGATATTTTCTCTCTTTTCATAAAAAAATACATGATGCATGATCAATTATGCTCTTCAGGTGAGAAAGCTTATATTATCAGATTCCATTTCTCTTCAGCTCGTGCTCCAAGCCATCAGAAGGTGGATATGACTCCAACTGTTGCTGTGGGAGACCCAGGGAAAATAGGGAGGGCAGGTCAGACAACCACACCCACCCTGACAGCACAGATGGGTGGGGCTTGTAGCATTGTCCATGTCCTAGAGTGGAAGGAAGGAATGGCCATCCTGCCCAGCAGCAACCTTAAGGTAAATGCTCTTTCAAACTGAAGTGTTATGATCTGCCACACTACTTAGATGCAGAGGTGGCAAAAGTACTCATATTCTGTACTTAAGTAGAAGTACAGATACATGTGTAAAAAAATACTCTGGTAAAAGTAGAAGTACTGATTCAACTCCTTTACTCAAGTACAAGTAAGAAAGTACAGGCTCTGAAATGTACTTTCAAAGTAAAAGTAAAAAGTAAAAATAAATTTTTGCCGTTAATGAAACCTACATCCTTTGATAATTTTGTTAAACAAAAAAAGTTCAGACAGAATAATCAAGATTGAACTGACCAGAGGCAGTGGTTCCCAACGTTTGGGCCGCCACAGACTCTCACTAAATAATAATAAGAATTTTTAAACAGCGTTTCATCACCTCTCATCTCTGCCAGTCAGTCCACCTGCCGTCTCTCTCGCGTGCGGTCGCACCACACACACGCGCACACACGCGCGCGCGCGCGCGCACGTACACACAGACACAGGCACATGGACAGGCTGCGCTTTGCCGCTCGTAAACGATAAATGTGCTATATTGCGCTGATTGTACAGTGTTCAACCCCCCCCCCCCCCCCCCCCCCCCAGTCGGATGGTCCGACCACCATCGCTTCCTTCCTCCATGCAAGCTGCCTCCATGTTGCTACTACAGTAGGCTACAAGTTGGTAACTCGGTTCTCTCTCTACTGCCCCCCTCCTCCCTCCCTCTTCTTCTCCCTCTTTTCCTCTCTAGTTCACGTATTTTACCGGTGCTTTTACGTCATGTCAAAAAAAAAAAAAGTAATGAGCCTGTTTTTACAATGTAAGGAGTAGAAAGTACATATTTTTGCGTATAAATGTAGGGAGTAAAAGTAAAAAGTCGTCAGAAAAAGAAATACTCAAGTAAAGTACAGATGCCTGAAAAATCTACTTAAGTACAGTAACGAAGTATTTGTACTTCGTTACTTGCCACCTCTGCTTAGATGTCTAATACACATCTGTGTGTGCGTGCGTTGCAGTTCTGTGTGAGTGACGTGGGAACGCTGAGCACACTAATCACTCCAGGGACCACCAGCAGCACCACTGAACCAGCTGCAGGGACTTCTGGGAGATCAGCTGATGCAGAAGGTGCTCCAGCAGGAAAAACAGGTAGACACATGGCTACATGTTGCAGTGACGTCAGCAACTATACAACATACAGTCTAGTGAAACCCTTTCACTAACTTACTCAACCAATAGTTGGTGATTTAAAATATCTTGAAGTACTTCTTAACTCATTGAGTGCCATTGACGTCTATGGACGTCAATCAAAATCCAACGCTTGAGTGCCATTGACGTTCATAGACGTCAAATGCAGTTTTCTGCGGCTGGTAAATGGGGACGCTCTCGCGCACACTCTGAGTAATTTTGGGGCTTCTGGGATGTGTAGAACAAATGAGACTGTAGATCAGAGCAAGAAGTGAAGAAGGAGGAGAAGACGAGCGCGATCGGTACGGAGATAACAAAGTCGGAAAAAGTTTCTATTTCTAGAGAAAACGACGGGCAGAGCCTGGAACAAGTGTAACGTGGAGCTGGAGGAAAGCTTAGCTACGGATGCTATTAGCATAGCTCCAGCATGAAGTGATCGGAGGAGGCAGGAAAGGTAAACTCATCTAGATGATCAGCACCAAAATGCCGAAGCTAAAGCGGAGGCGGATCGCGGAGTCAGTGACCGACGTGACGACGAACCGAGAGATCAGCGCGGTGAGTCGCTGCCGCGGCCGCGTCCAGCACAGAGGCTGAAGACGCCATGACGTCTCCCTCCCTCCTTCAGAGACGAGGGGATGCAGCAGGAGGAGAAGTAGGAGAGGAGAGGAGAGGGGAGGGGGGAGGAGAGGGAGGGGGGCGTAGGAGAGGCTGAGGGGGCAGCAACCGCTCGTACTCGTTGTATTTTAGTTGTTGTTGTTGTTGTTGTTTTTTTTGTTGTTTTTTTGTTTTTGTTTTTGGGGGGGGGGGGGGGGGGGGGATTTTCAGATGTCTTACATGTTTTTGAAGCCAAAATTAAAACGGATAAATCACACTTTTTCTTGAGAGACTCTCTTTCACAAAAATGCATTTTTCTCAGCTTTCTAGAAAAAAAGTGGTCTTTTTGGTGCAACCAGGCTCAATTCAACTTAAGATATATCAAGAATGGAACAAGGTACAAACAAATGGTTTTTTCCCTAGTTAAATAGAGAGTCTCCTCTTTCCTTTGAGCTGTTTGGTGTTTTCAGAGTCATAGTACAAAATATTCTCTGGGTCTTGACATATTACTCAAAATGCCCCAGAACGCTGGCACATGGCACTGACCATTTTATAAAAGGGCTGGCACTCAATGAGTTAATATCAGATAAACCACATCTCCTATGTCACAGTTAATGCTGTGACCAGAAATACTGCAGTGCACCAGGGGTTGATAGTAACAAAGTACACTTATTTATATTTGAAGCTTCTGTTCTATCCCTGCATACTTTTTCCCCCTTTTTAATAAAAAAATCTTACCACACTACTACGTCTTCTAAGAATAATGCCCAAATATACATTACTAGGCTACAGTACTCAAGTAATTACACTTTGTTATTGTTATTGGTGTTATTGTCCTACCCTCGTTTAGAAGAAGAAGATGATTTATTGTCATTGTATATCATAGAACGAAATTTCCATTTGAGGGCATTCCCAGATACCCATAGCAGCATTTAAAAAAAAATAATAATAATAATAAAATAATAATAATAATAATAATACTCATCCTAAAAGCCTAAGCAATAAATACTAATAATAATAATTAAAAAAAACATATATAATATAAAGTGCAGTGTGTCGGTGTGTTGCCACAGTCCACCTCAGGCTTCCAACAGGGGTTTGAATCTATCAGCAATTAAATGATGCTCCATTAAAAAAAGATGAGGTGAAAGACACCAAGATCTGATCTGAAATCTGTGTTTGTTTCTGGGAAGAAGCTGCACTTTAGCCTTGTTGTTCTGGCTTTGAGGCTGCACAACCTTCTGCCTGAGGGGAGGGGGATGAACAGTTCATGTGCCAGGTGATTTGCTGTTCAACTTGAGATATGTAATGTTTATTTAATTCAAAATAAACAGACAGTTTATATTGGTTGATGCTGTGGTTGGTCATGTGAGTAAGGGCCCTTTCTTATATCATATTCTACAAGCTTTTAACTCTATTTTGTCAACATAAAAAAAGTCATTTTAAATTTTTTTTATTTTTTTTATTTTTTATTTTTTACATTCAAATACTCCAGTAGCTACTTAAACTCAAGCAAAAAAAATTAACTGAACAGATTAGGAGGAGCTTTACTTTGACCCCAGTAATGGAGCTGTGGACTATATTCACCTCTGCACTGCAATTTTTAATTGTAAGTAAGTTTGTAAGTTTTCATCTGTAGTCTTTTAACTGACCTAGTGGTTGTGTGTCAGATGTGTCGGTTCCTGTCAGCTCTGGGAGAGGTGCAGCCGTGGAGCCTGGAAGGTTGGTTCCGGTCAAACCTGAAGTCCACATCGGACCAGGACAACATAACTATGATCCCAGACTTCAGAGGCCCTACACAGAGGAGTTGCATGGAGAGGCCATCAGTGACAGGTGTGCACACAACTCAACTGTTGATTTGATATGGAAGTGATAATGGATAACGATATGGACATGGGTGATGTGGGCAGCCACCCAGAGTGGCGTCTTGTCAGGGTGTGACATGGACTTTTGCAAAAAGAAAGAAACAAAAAAACAACACACTAACAGTAACAGGAGTTAGTTTGACCATATGGAGAATCTATCAGAAAGCTATTTCTCCCTCTATACAAATTCAAATTCAAATTCAAATTCATTTATTAGTCTCCCGTGGGAGAAATTTCTCTCGGACAAGAGCAGTGCTGCTTCACAACAAGACAAAAACAGTACAAAAGAACAGCAATATACAGTATAGTATAGTATAGTACAATACTAATGCAATTAGTAAAGCCAGTCACACCCAGAGGACAAAATTGTTGGTACCCTAATGTTAAAGAAAGAAAAACTCACAATTGTCACTGAAATAACTTGAAACTGACAAAAGTAGAGGATCAAATAAAAGGGCATTCTCCCAGAAGCTCTGTGGACAGATGAGACAAAACTAGAGCCTTTTGATCCAAAACTAACGCTTTTTGGCAAGTCACATCAGCTCATCATACACAGATGCAAAATGAAGCATACAAAGAAAACTGTCAGAGGGTGTCTTGAATCTGTGCAGGTATGAAATCTCAAGACTATCAAGGCATTCTGGAGCCATATGTGCTGCCCAGTCCACAGGCAGGGGTCCTCCAACAGGGTAGTGACACAAAACACACAGCAGCTAAAAACACAAGAATGACTCTGGGTTTTCAGTTCCAGGAAGAGAGGTAACTGAAACTCTGGGTCTGTTACTACGGTAACTGACTCTGTGAACATAACCTGCTCGCTGGCAGGTTTACCTGAAGAAAGCCTGAGTCTGACAGAGCTGTCCTTTCCTTCTCAGTCTGATCATGTTGAAGCAGAAATAATTCACATAGTTTTACAACAGGAGCAACATTTAGCTCTCGTTCCCTGAGCCGAACAGTACCGATCCTCCGACCGCACATTGACTATCAGGCTACACGTCGTCACCGCTCTCAGATCCACTTCATTTTTTTTTTTAATCCATCACGTTGCAGGTTAATCACCTTCTATCAGACAGAAAAAAGAGGAATAACTCATTTCACTTGGGTTTCTTTATTTCCCACAGATAAAAGTAACCATAAGTAGGCATAGCCTATTATATTTTTTCATAGCCTATTTTTACCAACAGCACAATTTCGTGTTTCTAATTTGCAGCTGCTTTTAAGATAAGATTAAATTACTTCTAGTTCAATCTGTAGACACTAAGTCTTCTCTCTTCTCAGCAGGATGTTAGGAGACTGATGTGTGTTAATCAGCATGTTGGTGCTAATACACGTTGAAATATCCACTGATTTAACTTTTATTTTGAATATGAATAAAACCAAAGTGAGGAGCCATCACAAGACTGTTTTTATATTTCATTTTCAGCTGACTGCATTTAAATAAAATTAAATACCAGTACCATAAAATAAAACAAAACATCAAGCAACACCCAACCTTATTAAAAGAAAGTGATGTGTAAATTTAAAATGAAAAGACGACCGCATCTAAAACTCAGTCAGTGATTCTTTCTACGGCCACAGCCGTGTTACTTTTTTTTTTCCAGAACATGTCTGCTTCCTGTTTTCTCCCCTGTTGCCATGGTGAATCACAATATCGGAGCTCCATTGATGATGGCTTCTTACTAGTCGTCAGACACAAGCTCAACATACTCAAAGTCGACTTACCGAACTCAGATCAGCTGTTCTGGAACTGAAAACTCAGTTTCACTTCACAGAGTAAGTCAACTCAGAGTTCAGGGATAGACTCAGAGTTTGTTGAACCTCCTTTCTGGAATACCCCTCAGACCAGTTTAATTATTTATTCATTTATTTTTAAATAATTCTGTTAACCACAATTCAAAAGCAGTGTCTGATTTTCGTTAAAGCAGAAGTAAGCGGAATGTTTGTGTTAATATAAGTCTTAGGGCGCTTTCACACCTGACCATTTGTTCCGAAACAGGGAGCGTTTACGTCATATATCGGTTCGTTTGGTCAGATGTGAACACAGCAATCGCGCTCGATGCGGAACAAAACAAGCGGGCCGAGATCGCTTGGGAGAGGCGGTCTCGGCTCGTTTCCATCCGAGCCCTGGAGCGGTTCGTTTGTAGTGAGAACGCAACCGACACATGTATCGGAACAAATTGACTGGTTACCTGGCAACCGGAGGAGGAGGACCACGGGCAACTGCCCCAAAAACATAATGGAGCATCAGCAGCGTGTCGTCTTGGCCTTTTCATAATGTACACAAAACAGGAAAGCCAGTGGCCAAAAGAAAAGAAAGACGCAAACTCAAGCCATGAGTCCACCAGCCTTTCCAAGCTGACCCGCGGCGATCAGCACCGGGCAGAGCTCCGCAAACAACCCCTATAACTAGTCATGCTACGCTGCCCGTTTACTAGAAGAAAAAAAGAGTCAAACTGTAGGGTGTGTTAGAGCAGTGGTTCTCAACCTTTTTGAGTCACGACCCCCAATTTCACATGCACTGCTGTCCGCGACCCCCCGCCCCAACACACAAACACACACACGCCGGTGTGAACGCATGATGAATAAAGCGCAGCGCTGTCCGCGGTGGGTTTTTTTTTTTTGCCTTTTTAGTTCTTGATCCCTGCACTGAAAAAAATAATTGGCTGCTGTAGGTTTGTCTCCATGGCCAATATTCCGACCTGGAGGTTTTCATCAGGGCAAAAGAACAAAACAAAGTGACGAGTTTAAATAGATGCGGGTGGCGAGTTGATGCGGTGTCCACACACCGGGGCTGGTTTATGTGACATGCGAGGACCTGTCGGCGCAGGAGCGAGTGGAGCGAGGATGCAAGCCAATCTCCTTCAACCATGCACGGAAAAGGGGAATGACAAGAAAAGTTTTTCTAATTTATTAAGAAACAATGCCCAGGTCAGCAATGCATGCCAAGAAACATGTCGTTCATTCGTCCCCTCCAGTCACATCGACTGGGGTCGGGAGGGACCCCAAGGTTGAGAATGGCTGTGTTAGAGGACAATTCATCTGACATAACTATGACACCTGAAACTGAAAACACAGCTTGACCAACACAACCTGACCACCCCTCTCCCTGTCTCTGTCTCTGTCTCTCTCTCTCTCTCTCTGTCTCTCTCTCTCTC
Source organism: Trachurus trachurus (assembly GCF_905171665.1). Taxonomy (NCBI): domain Eukaryota; kingdom Metazoa; phylum Chordata; class Actinopteri; order Carangiformes; family Carangidae; genus Trachurus; species Trachurus trachurus. Next base: position 215,308 of record NC_139901.1, on the reverse strand, counting down.
ACGGGCAGTGACACGCTCTGTCATTCATTCACGTGTCAGCACTGAGACAGCGGACAGCACGCTTGGTCACTAGCTAATAATAATAATAATAATAATAATAATAATAAATAATAATGTAGCCTATTAGACTACATTTGTAGCTATAGCACGTTATAGGCATACTTCAAGGTCTCGCCCCAGCCATAAACCAGTCAGCTTGGCCATTTTTTTTAATTGAACTTCAACTAAATAGGCTACTCGTCTGCCCAAATATTAATAAGAAATTGAACCTCCTCACTACTGCAAGTCAGCCCGCGGTTCATTGTTGCCATTGTTGCTGATCAGCTGATGGGGTGTTGTTAGGGCCGTTGCTATGGCGCTGTTCCACAGCGCAAAGCGCTGTACCGCTTTAGAATCATGCAATGTGAACACAAACGGCCCAGAAAAAAGAACGCAACAGTTGTATCGGTTTAGTTGCTGAATCGGAACAACTGCAGGTGTGAAAACGCCCTTAAATAGTTGTATCTTCCGACAGCAATCACTTCTATAGAGTGTTTGGTCTGTCAGTCACTCTGCTCTGCTGTAAGCCGAGGAGAAAACTTTCCTTGTGTCCTACAACCTTTATCCAATGAGGAGAGAGAACGGCATAAAGGGGCAGTCCTCTCTGTGTGTGCAGCCAAGGGATGCGCGTGAATGTGGTGACGTAGGGACGAGGGCGGGGACTGCTAACTCCATCTGCTGACAGAAAGTTAGCCAAAACCACCGGATCACTTACTTCTGCTTTAATTTTCACAAAATGTTTATCTGTTATTACTTTTGTCAGTTTCAAGTTATTTCAGTTATTTCAGTTTTTTTTTCTTTAACGGAAGGGTACCAACAATTTTGTCCATGTCTGTATTTGTGTGTGTGGGTGTATACTCATAATTGTTTTCTCTTTTTAATCAGTCATTATTTATTAACACTTATCCCATCACTAACTTTAAATCGTTAAACTCTTTAAAACTACTGATAATGTCACCCTGCATAGCTGTCCCTTTTTTTTCTTTTTGTTTTGGGTATGGAACACCAAAAACACATCCAACTAATAAGAGCAACTGTGTGTGTTGTAAAACAAAATATTAATACTGACAAGAAAAACTATTTTAATCAGAAGAACATCATTGAGCAGCAAACCTGCACAACAGTGCAACATGTCTTGACAGTGAGGGACCCCTGCAGTGGACGTGTGGGGCTGCAATCATAGGATGTCCCAAACTTTCAGTCACTGTGTATAGCATTTTAAGTCACATATGTAAAGGTACAGTGAAGATACAGCAAAGTCAATTTCACTACTGCATGTTTAAGGTGAAATTAAATATAATGGAAATAGAAAACCAGGAGTCTGGTGATGTCCTCTCTACACCTCAGGAGAAGTGGGGGAGTGGAGAAGGTGCCAGCCGGTGCGAGGGTCTCCTCCCTTAATCTGGATCACTTGAAATCAATGAGGAAGAGGAAGAGGAAAGAGTACCCGAGCCCCTCTGAAGAAGAGTCTGACATTGAGGGCACGGTGGGACAGCATTGTTATTTCCTTTTAATATCCATAGATAGATATAACCAAAAATTCTCATGTCTCAAGAGTTTGATGGTTTTAGCTTGATTAGAGCATTTCCTGTATTGTAAGTGATATGGTGACTTTTGTAACATGTTTTTTTTAGGCTGAGAAAGTGGATGACTCTAAAGCAGACAGCAGACACATCAGAGGAGGTTGGACTGCTGCATTGAATTTTGTTGAGCCATTTCATCATCCAGCCCCTGTGCACCCATAACCCTTTGATCATGTCCTTCTCTGACCTTTAATTACCCCATTTATTTTGTGTCTTTCCCACAAACAAAACATTTTTTCTTTTAATGAAAATGTTTACGTATAACTAGCATGTAAATTTACAGGAGCTGCTGCCCAGGGAGTCTATTTATTTCCCCTCCTAACTAATTTCTCTTATTTGTTTTGCCATAAAGTTCTCCTTAGTTTGAGCTTACATTCCATCAATATCTTGTGGTGAAGCACGTTGTATAAATAGATGTACTAACTGGGATTTTTGCTGTAGCTGGAGACAGTAAGACAGAACAGTGGACTTGGGCTCAGTATCTGGACGAGACCAAAGCTGGTGCTGCTCCCAACAAGCTTTTCCAAGAGGTATGTTAGAGTTTGATATCCAGACTGAAGTATCATCCTAAACTAGTGCTCCGTTATCTCAGTTTACCCATCTCCAATTTTTCCCTGTTAAAAGGGTTTTCCATGGAGTTTTTCCTCAGTGGATGTGAGGGTCTAAGGACAGAGGATGTTGTTATGATGCCATGTAAAGCCCTTTGAGACAAACTGTTGGTAAAAACAGGCTATACAAATAAAATGGCCTTGCCTTGCCATGACTTTTTACTGCTACATTTACAGCTTTGTTTTACAGGATAGGAGTGATTTTGTTGGCCTTAGATGATAAATAAATTGCAATCTTGACAAGTGAGGAAACAAGACAAGTATATCTACCTTTATCTACCTGTATTCATTAATATTTTTATCTTATCACCATAGTGCTGAGGGAGAGTGTCAGCGTGATCTCAATTTAAAGTAATTTATTTCTCTAACAATCCAAGCCAACCCAACTCTGAACTGATGTTCCCTCAAGGAGAAATAGTTTTCACCTACTCGTATATTCATTTATGTCCCATTCTGAAATATTTAGCTGTGTCATCCTGTGTGTTCAGTCCCAGAGGGTGCCAACAGTGAAGAATGGTTTTAAACAGGGGATGAAGCTGGAAGGAATCGACCCCCAGCATCCATCCATGTACTTTGTCCTTACTGTGGCTGAGGTGAGCTAGGTATCCATTAACATGGGTGATGAATCTTAAAGGGATAGTTCACCCGAAATTCAAATTTCACTCATTATCTACTCACCCTCATGTCGACTAAGGGCTGGGAGAATTTTCAGAGTCCTCCGTGCCTCCTCTGAGTTACGGGGGGGGGGGGTCCGCGCAGCAGTATTTGTCCATATAATGGTTGTGAATGGATACCACTTTTCTTCATCCAAAAAGACACACCAAAAAACATCCAAATACCTCCATACTGCTCGTCTGTAATGTCCCTCTTGTATTGAAGCCCCGACATGAGAAATTGTTCCGAAAAAAATTAAATAAGTCTATGTTTTAAGCTTGTTTGTAGTGGAAGCTCCCAGTGTCTCGGTTCACTGCTCTTCCTGTGTCAGTGCAAATCTCGCGTGATTTGCACTGACCGGCGGAACAATTTCTCATGTCGGGGCTTCAATACAAGAGGGACATTACAGACGAGCAGTATGGAGGTATTTGGATGTTTTTTGGTGTGTCTTTTTGGATGAAGAAAAGTGGTATCCATTCACAACCATTATATGGACAAATACTGCTGCGCGGACCCCCCGTAACTCAGAGAAGGCACGGAGGACTCTGAAAATTCTCCCAGCCCTTAGTCGACATGAGGGTGAGTAGATAATGAGTGAAATTTGGGTGAACTATCCCTTTAATGACCAGGAGGATTCTTTAGGAGTAAAATTAAGGCTTCACGAACAGAATGCTCCTGCTTTGCATGGGGAAGAAGAAAGATGTGAGAGAAGTTCATCTTATATGGCATTCTCCAGCCTGCTTTGTTTTTCTCTAATGTGTTCTGTTATCGTTAAGGTGTGTGGTTACCGGCTGCGGCTCCATTTTGATGGCTACTCTGACTGCCATGACTTTTGGGTGAATGCCAACTCCCCTGACATCCATCCTCCAGGCTGGTGTGAAAGCACAGGACACAAACTGCACACTCCCAAAGGTCAGGACACTAGAAGAGCCAGTTAGAACAGCTGACTTAGCACCAACAGTCCAGCAGAGCTGCATCTGTGCACAGGGCCACCACAAAATTCCAATATCTGTTTAATACTTGCTTCATGTAGAACATTTTCAGTTTATCAACACACGAAAACAGGACTTCTGATTTTCAACCGCCAAACTTCCATATTTTTACTCACATGTGCACCTCTGTAGCACCTCTGTTACACTGCCGCTGCAGGTCAGCTAAGTGAATTTGGAAGCAGCTTAAGAGCAGAATTAAGGGAGCTCTTTCCTGTTGTTCTCAGCTGTACTGGTACGTTTACCATACAGATCCTCTCATCTAACCCTGGACATGACAATAAATACATTTGCTGTCTTATATTATTCCTTTACGCGGATGGATGGCTGGATGGATGGATGGACAATATTCCTTTAAGTGTTATGCTCTTTTCCCCAAAATACACACCCTGGTAATGTTTCTGTTTCTGCAGGCTGCAAAGAGGAGGAGTTTACCTGGACCAACTACCTAAGAATGACTAAAGCACAAGTAGCTCCCAAAGAAGTCTTTGCCAGTCCTGGGAGGGTAACTGCCACTATACAGTATAATATATGGTAGATTATCAACAAGCATGAATGGATGAGGGGAAAGATGTATGGTTAGGAAAGGGTTAAGTTAAAATAATTTGCATGTTTTTATCCATCTATCAAAATCTAAATTGTGACATGAATTGAATTGTATTAATAGGCTCTACCTGCATTGCTTTGCTAAATCTGATGCCCTGTCCACCATATGTTTTATTATTGATATTTAATATGAGGACACCATAAAGATGTATGTCTGCCTGGATTGATCTTGGCCTGCACTTTCATGTTTAATCCCAGCAGACATCAAGTTTTAGTGTTCTGCTGTTGTCTTAGATAGTTGACAAATTCATAAAGAAAACATTCAAACAAGCAAAATCACACAATTTATGTTTCATAATTAGTGGTCATTGGTCATTCTAAAAGAAATGTACAAACTTTATTCTGCTTGTTTATGTCCTCCTATATACTTATTCTAATGCATTTTACCATCTGTTCAGAACAATATGAAGTGCGGTTTTGAAATAGGAATGAAGCTGGAGGCTGTCGACCGTATGAACCCTTCCCTCATCTGTGTAGCAACTGTCACCGACATGGTGGATGACCGCTTCCTGGTTCATTTTGACAACTGGGATGACACATATGACTACTGGTGAGCCTCAGAATCTTTCTGGATGCATGGGCTTTTGGAAACGATTGAATGAATATGATGCACAGCAGCAGCCCAAAGAAACTGAGCCGTGCAATGTGCTTAGAAGTTGCTAAATGTAGTTTTGGAATACTGACAACAAAGTCGTTGATCTCATCGTTCCTGGCATCAAGGGAGGTGTAAGCAGTGTTAAAGGGATAGTTTACCCAAAATTCAAATTTCACTCATTATCTACTCACTCTCATGTCGACTAATGGCGCTTTTCCACTACACTTTCACAGCACGGCACGGCACGGCTCGGTAAAGGTGCTTTTCCACTACAGCTGAGTTCTTCTAGTACCTCCTTTTTCGATCCACTCGTCAGCTCCAAACTCACTCGTCTGCACCTCGTTAACAGACCACAGTGGTTTTACAAACAGCAACATTTAACTCAGGTGAAGGAGTAACAACAGTCTCGGTACAGATCAGCTGGCGCGGTTGCCGCTCTGTTTTTGAAATTTCCGGGTTTGATTCTCATGTCGGACGTAACGCTCGCGCCGACGCTCTGCCCAATCAGCGGAAGGCAGTCGGCTGACGTCACGTTATAGTATCGCTTCGGCTCGCTTGGAACCAGGGCCGAGGAGGTACTAAAAATGGTACCTGGTTCCAAGTTACTAGGGCTAGTGGAAAAGCGCCATAGGGCTGGGAGAAGTTTCAGAGTCCTCCGTGCCTTCTCTGAGTTACAGCGGGGCTCCGTGCAGCACTGCATGTCCATATGACGGTAGCGAATAGAGCTCACTTTTCTTCGTCCAAAAAGACACACCAAAAAACATCCAAATACCTCCATAGTGCTCGTCTGTAATGTCATGTATTGAAGCCCCAACATGAGACATTTTTCTGAAAAAAATTCAATTAGACTATATTTTAAGTAGGGCTGACCCGATTATCATATTTTGATAATCGAAGCTTCGCGGACATAAAATCGATTTTAATCTAAGCTTCGGCAGCCGGGGGGGTGCGCGATCGTAACGTCTGACGGGGGGGGGGGGGGGGGGGGGGGGGGGGGGGCGTAGTGGAAATAATGAAAGTAATGGCAAACGAACACTGCATGTCTCCGAAATCAGGCAGGTTTCCAGGATGCCAAGTCGCCTACTCATTGTAATGTAACAATTGCCGATGAGAACCGGTGTCAAAACGAAGCTTCGAAACTTCAATTTTTTTGGGTCAGCCCTAATTTTAAGCTTGTTTGTAGCGGAAGCTCCCAGTGTTGCTCTTCCTGGTCCGTCCAAATCTCGCGCGATTTGCACTGACGCCGGCGCAGACCGCAAAATTTGAATTTTGGGTGAACTATCCCTTTAAGACAAAGAAAACCGGCTGATACATTATCTCCACATTAAGTTGCTGTGGCTAAAGCAGATTGCATACCTGGACATCTAGCAGACACAGAAAACATTAACACTCATTTTGAAGTTATGTTTCTATTCACCTGATGAAATAAAGCTCAATATTACATTTCCTTTTTAGTCCTGATATGCACTCAACTAACTCATTATAAAAATATTAATCTCTTTTCACTCTGAAATGCCCCCCCCCCCCCCCATTGGATATGTCCATAAAACTGTTCCCATGTTTATAATAATATAACAACAATTTCTGCCTAAACTCCTATCAGTGTACTTTAAATGCATTTCTCATAACAGCAAATCACCTGTGCAAAAGCCTCTAAAGCAATGAAAGCCTTGTTCGAATGCATCCGAGTCTGCAAATTGAGTCATTTTACAATCATAAACATACACACAAACTGTCAGAATGCAGCACTGTTTATGTATTAAGTATTGTGGGTTGTCATAATACGCAGGTGTGATGCCAGTAGTCCATACATTCATCCTATTGGTTGGTGCCAGGAGAGGACCCTGCCCCTAACACCACCCCAAGGTGACCGATGTGTTCCCTGTCAATCATGAATTTAATCATGTTCATAGTCATACATTGGGTCATGCATTTCAAAAGCTCTGCCCAGTTCTCTTTATGTTCCTTTCGTGTCTATTCACAGTAAATACTTGATGTAGAAATGTGAGTTTGGCAAATAAATCCTTGAAATATATCCTAAAATAATATTTGAATGGGTTTATAGTAGATACTTTCACATGATTGTGTGGGGGTCTGTATTGTTTGTGTGATGTGAAATCATTTTTTGGCACACCAGATTACCCAGACCCAGGCAGGTTCTCCTGGTCTCACTACCTGGAGGAGACGGGTTCTACGGCGGTGCCTGCTGACGCCTTTAAAGTGGTGAGAACAACAACATTTAGTTTTTTATATCATTGACAGCATTAATACAGTTGAAGTGGTGCATGGTATGTGGTATGGGCTTTCAGTAAATTGGGTTGGGAATGTGAGTAAATGAAAAAAGATATTTAAAAAATATACTAAAACAGAGGATATGCATTAAATAAAATTGAATTGAATACCTTTATTGTCATTTATACCAAGGTATAAATGACATTCAAAAGCAAACCTCCATGTGGTTTAAAATACATCAGTGAAAAAGAAAGACACATAAGCAACACCAATAAAACAATAATAAAATTCAATACTGCACATTCCTCTAAAGTGTGGCAGTACATTTTAAAGTGCAGTCAGTCAGTCAGTGTGGAGGCATGTGGCCGTCTATGTTTGTGAGTTCAGTTGCCTGATGGCGCTGGGGTAGAAGCTGTAGCGCCTCCCAGAGGGCCTGGGTGGGAACTGTCCTGGGTTTTGTTGACAAATACTGCCCCATACCACCCCCCCCCGTAACTCAGAGAAGGAACGGAGGACTCTGAAAATTCTCACAGCTCTTAGTTGACATGAGGGTGAGTAGATAATGAGTGGAATTTGAATTTTGGGTGAACTATCCCTTTAAAGTCACTGACCCTCTCCACTACATGTCCTCTGATGTGGACAGGGGCAGGGTCTGTTCTTCTCCTGCAGTCAGGAGTCAATCAGCATTTCCTTGGTTGTGGAGGAGTTGAGGGCAGGTTGTTAGTGGATGTGGTCTCTATGAGCAGACAGAGCCCCACTACTGTAGTGTCAAAGATGTTGTTGTTGTGTGATGGTGTACAGTCGTAAGTGTACAGTGTATACAGCAGAGGTGGCAAAAGTACTCATATTCTGTACTTAAGTAGAAGTACAGATACATGTGTAAAAAAAATACTCTGGTAAAAGTAGAAGTACTGATTCAACTCCTTTACTCAAGTAAAAGTAAGAAAGTACAGGCTCTGAAATGTACTTTCAAAGTAAAATGAAACGTTAATGAAACCTACATCATTTGATAATTTTGTTCAACAAAAAAAGTTCAGACAGAATTATAATCCAGATTGAACTGACCAGAGGCAGTGGTTCCCAACGTTTGGGATCACAGACTCACAAAATAATAATAATAATAATTTTTAAACAGCGTTTCATCACCTCTCATCTCTGCCAGTCAGTCCACCTGCCGTCTCTCTCGCGTGCGGTCGCATTGCGCTTTGCCGCTCGTAAACAGTAAATGCTCTATATCGCGCTGATTGTACAGCCCCCCCTCCCTCCTCCCTCCCTCTTCTTCTCCCTCCTCCCTCTAGTTCGTCACGTCTTTTTTTGCTTTTACGTCGTGTCAAAAAAAAAACAAGTAACGAGCCTGTTTTTAGAATGTAAGGAGTAGAAAGTACATCTTTTTGCGTATATATATAAAAGTAAAAAGTCGTCAGAAAAATAAATACTCAAGTAAAGTACAGATACCCGAAAAATCTACTTAAGTACAGTAACGACGTATTTGTACTTCGTTACTTGCCACCTCTGGTATACAGTAGCGGACTCAGGACGCAGCCCTTGGGGGGGGGGGGGGGGGGGGCATGCTGAGTGTGAGGACTGATGAGTACTGAGGGCCCATCTGCACTGACTGAGGGCGGTCTGTCAGAAAGTCTCTGCTCCAGCTGCAGATGTTGTGGTTGATGTCCCAGGCTGCAGATGTTGTGGTTGACAGGTCCAGTCCATCACAGGGCTTCATATAGCAACCAACAACACAAACTCACATTCACCCCTATGAGCAATTTCGAGTCACCAGTCAATCTCTATGACAACCTGGAGAGGGCTGTGATGCATATGAACTTCTTTCAAAGCAACTTTCAAGTTGTATTAAAAAAAAACTTTTAGATGCTGACCAAAAACGACAACATCCCTGGCTTGTGTGTTGCAGAACTCTCTTTATTTCCTGTCATCTCTCCAGCATAGTTTCTCTAATGAAATACAGAAAATGTCCAGCACAAAAAACAAAACAGCATTAAAATTGATTATGAATTTAGCTGGTTAAGCCAACACACATTAAAGGTGTACAGAAATGGCCGTTTGTCCTGTTTGTCGCGCCGAGTTGTCACGAGCTGCAACACGAGTTTACCCGAGTAAGGAAAACGAATTTGATTGGTCGTTATCGAGCGGGCGGGATATTCAAAGCTTGGGGCGAGCCCGAGCTCCGTGTGTGTGTGTGTGTCTCAGACGTTTGAATGACGGATTACGGATCCAATAGCAGTGGCTGGTGAATCGTGTACAGGCTGACGTATAATCCGTGCGCCTGCATTATCCAATGCGAAAAAAAAAATACACACTTTCATCCCGGATTTACTCAAAAATAGAATTTTGCACAAAGTTTGACCTACATCGTCTGAAAGATGAGTTATTACATTAATTTTATGATCCAGAGTGGGCTCAAATTCAATTTTCTTTTCTGTACACCTTTAAAGTATGATTGAGCTTGTTTTCCCTGCTCCCCTGCTCCTCTGCTCTGCTGCCAGCGGGCGGCTCACAGCTTCCAGCCTCAGATGAAACTAGAGGCTGTGGACAAGAGAAGTCCTGGTCTGATCAGAGTGGCCACAGTGGAAGAGGTTGAGACTCACCGCATTAAGGTAATACTGGCTGAATGTGTATTCAGGTAAATCCACATACTGATGTGTTGGAATGAATTTTATGATCTTGTATGTGTGTGATATTGTAAAAAAAAAAAAAAAAAAAAAAGAAGTTTCTCCAGCTCCGCCAGGTGCACCACAGCTTTACTTGAGTATACTTGCCTGTTGGTGCCTTGGTGCTAATGGTTTTGATGTCATCATACTGCTGATAACTGCTTAAACAAAGTCTTCCAGTCTTTTGGGAGGACAGACTATGTTTATTGTCATCAATCTTTCTATGGATGCTCCTCAAGAGGCCACATCTTCAACACAACTTGTACTAGCATGGTCATTTGAGCAGTGTTGGGCAAGTTACTATTCAGTTACAGTTACTTCTTTCAAGAAGTAATTGAATTACTTTACAAAATACAGTTTCATAAATGTTATGATTTAATGGGAAAGTAACTATTGGTTTAGTTTTTTTCTTCAATTCTCTGATTAATGTACACATGGTCTAGACCAGGGGTTCTCAACTGGTCTCACTCTGGGCTCCACATTGTCCCATGGTCATTAAGTCGCAACCCACTTTTATAGAATTCAAACCAATAATTAGTTTTTAAAGCCTTTAAAAACTCATTTTGCTCTTTATTGGCACATGAATGAAACTGAGGAGTTACCATGACAACTGCATGTACGGAAGTGAATAAAAAAATATCAAACTGCACAAAATGGAGACCAACAAAACGATATATTTGACTACTAATGCATCTCTGCATTCAGAGCATGTTCACTAAAGTGAATAAATATCAAATTGCACAAAATAAAGACCCACAAAACAAAACAAGATTCACTGCAGGCCACATTAATAAGAAACTGATATCTTTGCATTCAGAGCAAATGGAGCAAATAATAAGAAAGTGAGGAGGACCATTACAACTGCATGTGTTCACGTGTCTCGTGCCTTTCAAAATAAGTTATTTTTCAAAATAAGACATGTCCAACATCAGATGTGCATTAAATATTATTTACTTTTTTGACCAGCTGTCTGCGACCCATCCAGGATGGGCCCGTGACCCACCAGTTGAGAACCACTGGCCTAGACTTCCTTAAGTCTGTGACCAGTTGTTTGGTTTTAGATGTGTTGAGGGGTTACCATGGCACCAGTTAACAAAGCTCCTCACCAGTGTGGCTCTCCTTTTGCTTGATCCTATTTTTTTTCATAGCCATTTCTACAGACTTGGTATCCTATTCTACTTTTTTTTTCTACAGGTTTTACAATAAGTTGGTGCCTCAGTAGGTTGTTTGAGAGTCTTTAGGTTCTCTGTAATAATACTAATAATAATACACTGTGTGTAATACTGTGGTGATGTTAAAAAAATAAAAATAAATGCACTTCTGAAGACTGAGGTATTTTAAAGGCAAGCACTCCAGTATTGGCTATGGTCTATTATGGATCAATTGAACATAACCATAGTCAACCTATTCTGATTTGTGAATGTAAGTTATTCTAACACATTTCAACAAACCAGTCATGTAGCTATTATGCATGTGTTTCAGCTGTGTCCAATTCTGTTGCTTCTTCAGGTCCATTACGATGGCTGGAGTCATGTGTATGATGAGTGGATGGACTCAGATTATCCAGACATCCATCCAGCAGGCTGGTGTGAAGCGACCAGTCACCCACTCAAAGTCCCCCCCCAAGACACCAAAACACAGCAGCCACATGGTAGCAACTTCTAAACCTCTGGCTGTTCATACCTCAATTCTTAAATGAAATGACTTTGAAAAATGTATAATTTTAGAAAGCTAGATTCGGTTAGTACAGAAATGTATTAGAACATGATCCCATAAATATATTGTCTCCAGAATCTGCTCTATTGCTTTTGACCTTTTTTATAATTCATACATTGTAATTTGTAGAACTTCCTATACATACCCCCACCTACATAATGTATGTATGTATGTATGTGTGAATTTAATTATTATAAGTCAATCCGTATTCTTTTCTATTTGTTTTAGCCGTTTTCTGGCATATAAGGCATTTTCTGTATCTTGTTGGTATGTTGAGTTGTTTTATTTTGCTGTATCTACACTTCTCAACATGTCAAAAGAGAAATTTCATATTGCGTGTGTTTGTGTGCGTGTGCGCGTGTCTTTGTCTGTATCTATGTAAACAGGAGTGAGGGAGCCTCTTACTACAGGCGAGTCCTCTTACCCCCCCTCTGTCCCCTGTAAACCCATCAACCACCCCAGAACCAACAAATACAGCTTCCACAACAGGTCAGCACTCAACTCAATTCCAATTTGAAGTTGTATAATCAATGATTTACTCTGATATCAGTTTTGGGTCGCAAAAGATTATTGTAGATCTTATAATGCACTTAAGGCCAATTTCCCCTTTGACTGTGGACATTTTTCTTGGAAACAGGAAATGTCCAACACCTGGTTGTGATGGATCAGGCCATGTGACTGGTCGTTTCACTGCCCATCACTGCATATCTGGTTGCCCACTGGCTGAGCGGAACCAGGGCAGGCTGAAGGCTGACTTGTCTGACTCTGAGTGTAAGAGGAACCTGTTCTTTGGCCAGAGATCGAAGAAGACCCATTACCGTGGCAGGTGAGGGTGTGTGTGTGTCCTTCTAAGTGTGCAGGAATTGTTTCACGCTAATTGTTTCTCCTCATTTCAGGATTGGTCGTCCTCCAAAATACAGGAAGAATCAGCAAAGAGACTACCAGAGTGAGTCTTCTCAGTGCATTCTGCATATCCTGAAGTTTTAGAAGTGTTATTCCCCCACACTGCAGAGGTTGTCTGTCTTTCTCATCCTTGTGGACATGATATTTTGTAACACCTTGAAGAAACTTCTTCCAACTTGGCACAAACTTTCCGTTGAACTCAAGGTCAAAAGGTCAAAAGGTCAAAGTGACAGTGACCTGACAAAAGACCTCATAGTCACAAGTCAAGCTTCATGCAGCAAAGATGTAACTTGAAACCAGTTTGGGTGTCAGGTGTAGACAACCATGAAAAAGTGATTGTAGTTTTGGTATAAACAGTCAAAGTGGACATTTCAGCAGACTTGTCATAGAAAAAACACATGTGGAACTGATGCTGCTAAACATGGATCTGTTCCAGTGAAGTCATGGATTTCATCACTTTTCTGTTATTATGTGTCAAAATGTCTGTGGTGAAAAACATGTTTTTCTGTGTGTGTTTCCCCTGAGACATGTCCTCAGAGGGTGTGTATCCATCCCTGTTCATGTCAGCTCTGAGTAGTCAGTCGGACAGGACTCTGTCTCTGTGCTGGGAGCAGCACTGTAAGCTGTTACCCGGCGTTCAGGGCATACATGTCAGCCAGGTGGCAGCATGGAGTGTTGAAGAGGTCAGCAAATATTATCACTTAGTTTCAGATTTATTCGTTTCCTTCCTCTTATGTGTCTGATCGTTTTGACAATTCAACATTTGAATTTTGCACTGCAGGTCTTCAGGTTTGTCGAGAATCTCACTGGTTGTGAAGAACAGGCTCGTCTCTTCAAAGAAGAGGTGAGACCACTCAGTGTGTGTGATTAGTTATCAGGTTCATTTGGTTAACTGCCAGGCCAAAAACACATGGCTTAATGTTTTTCCTGCTAAAATAAAGATGAGAAAAAACAATTGTAGAACTTTGCAGCCTGATAAGTCTCAGGTAATATCTACTATTGTCACCATTCTTCTTTACTATCGGCACATGTGATCAAAATACATAAATTGTCATATTAATACTAATACATGTCATGACATTATCACAGTAATCTTTCTAGTGAGCAGTGCTTGTAAGAACATAAGCACATTGACCAAATCAAGGGAACATATGACCAATCTGGATACAGACCCATTATTACCAATAAGGTGACATGACAAAATGTTTAGTGCACAGTTGCCCTACACATTGGCATGGATCAATGGGCCTCATTCACCAATATCTTCTTAAGAATCTTCTTAGATTCTTTCTTAAGTTGTTCTTAAGAAGTTCCTTAAGAAAACCCTACGTCAGATTCATCAACGCGTTCGTAAGCCTCAGAATTGTTGGCAGCTGTGTTCTTATGCCAACTCCTCGTAAGTTGAGGGCGTGTGCCAGGTGAGTCTAATTAACATAGGATTAGCATAGGTAACGGCCCCATCAATGCCCATAAAAGGGCATGAGACTGCAGGGCCGTGTGCAAACAGCACCCACAGGCGCTGAGCAGAGAGGTGAAGTGAGAAAGAAAGTTGAATGCTCAAATGAAAATCTGGGAGGGAGCACCAGACTCCAAACGTAAAAAGAACTTAAGTAGTGAAGTGGCGCTACTGCAGCAGGAATGAAACAAAGAAATAAACAAAAGGCTTATATTTAGTTTAAACTTTATATTTTTATATTTATATTTAGTAGCGTCAGCAGTGGATGCAGCTCTTCGGTTGTTATCAGAGAGACCACACTCTCACATGTGCCATCATAAATATTATCACATATGAAAAAAAAAAACAGTTGTGTGTAGTGTGAACACTTACAGTAAGTGCACTGTTGCAGCCCGCAATTAGGGGAAAAAAAATCATATCCGCAGCTGTATGCCCCCCCCCTCCCCCCAAAAAAGATATGATATGAATTTAGTGTCTATAATGTTTTTTAAGAGACTGCAATGATTTGTCAATTATTATTAATGATTATTAAAAACATCATAAAAGATAAGAAAATAATTCTTATTCAAATCATATAATGTCATACAACTGCAGAACAAAAGAAAACGCTATAATCGGTTATTTTTGCAGAAGTCTCAGCACCTAAAAGTGCTTAAGTATACTCCTGACTGTTCTTAGATTTTGATCTTAGTTAAGAACAAATTCTGGATAAGAAAACATTCATGAATGCCACAATCTTCGTAAAAACTTCGTAAGTAGGACTTAAGAACAAATTTGTTCTTAAGAACGGTTCGTGAATGAGGCCCAATGTTAGCATTCATTGGGAATTGTGTTTGTGTCCACCTAGTGAAAGTCTTTTAGTCTTTTGTCTCTGTTTTGATCTCAGAAATGTCTGAGGGAGATATCGGTCTCTTCAGTTGCTAAATGCCGTATTCTTCTTCTAGTTGCAAACCGCCCCTCTGTCATTTGTTGTGGAGTGTTAGTGTACACTGGGAGTAGCTGTCTGCCTGTAGACGTTTAAGAAACACCCCTGAATTTCAACAGATGAATTTCCTTTGGGATTAATAAAGTATCTACCTGTCTGTCTGTCTGTCTGTCTGTCTGTCTGTCTCTCTGTCTCTCTGTCTCTCTGTCTGTAATGATATGGTAAAAGTGGGGTGCACTGGTCTTAGGTCAAGAAATGTCATTGTACTTCATCCACCTGCCATGTTAGTGGAAACTGTGTGTTTGTTGCTCTTGGACAGCCTTTGCCCCAAGCAAGTTGACACAGATGATCTTCTTCAAGAATCACAACAACACATGGCTTTTTGAAAGTGTTCAACCATAACCAAAGTAGCCACAAAAGTTCCAATTAAGTCATATCTTTAATATGTACATCATATCATTGATCAGTGGACATTAAACTTGCTGTGAATGCTTACAAATATGTCCTTGGTATAATGACATAATGTTTCCATGTGAACTCTTGTCATGTGATCAGTATAACATTGTATGGATAGCAGCAGGTAAAGCAGGGGATCCCTGACATCCCTCTCCCCAGCAATGCTATCCTTTTCCCTGTTTCCCAACAATTACTGTTTGCAGATGAAAGGCTGAATTGTATACTACACTGTAGAGTGCATCATTCATTCTGAACATATTCCAAATTATTCTAAATACAGGTAATAATATCTCACTGGAGACAATCTAAAATGTCAGTAAATGACATGACATTTCTGATATCACAGTGACCGAAGTTTAGAAAGAATGAGGAACATGGTTTGGAATCAGACCCCCCTTTCCTCCATGTGTCCGGCTCCACCTTCTGCTTCAGTCAGCAGCTGTCTGCACACTAAGCTGAACAGACAGCTGCTGAGGTAGCAGTGTGACTGTGGACAGACAGGTTCATGGTTCTGCAGGTACAACAGGTGGGAATGAAGTTTGGGCTTTTTACTTGTCAGGGTTAAATTGCACTAACTTTGTCTCCTTTGGACATGAAGGAGCAGTGACTCTACTCTGAGCTCCCTTCAGGCGTCTAAGCTGCTCCCTCTATCTCTAAGGCTGTGCGTGTGCGTGCGCAGCAACAAGTGCAAGGAGGTCAAATGAGGACCATTTCCACCTCATTTTACCTACTTGCATCTACAATGTCGTTCTTTCAGTCACTATAAAGTTCATAACCATGAGTCAGGGTGGAGTGAATCTGGTAATCTGCATTACTGTTACTCTGATTTCTCAGTCAATCCCCCTCCATCTTAGCCACACTCGTGAGCAAGACCCTGGGATAGCTGAACTCTTCACTCAGGGCTCCGTTGCTTTCCAGCCAAGAACCATGGCCTCAGTCTTGGAGGTGTTGATTCACATCCCACTGTAGTCCGTCCCAGTGAGTGCTGGAGGGCACATTCTGATGAAGCCATCAGAGCCATCTGCAAATAAAAAAATGCAATCCCCAGGCTTCCAAAACAGACAAACTCACTTCAGCTGCCTGCCCTGTCCATGTATACCACATACAGGATTGGGGACAAGGGGCGACCTTAGTGGAGTCCAAGATACCTTGAAAACATGTCCCACATCCCACAGTACCCTCCGTAGACATGGAGGGGGGACATGGTCAAAAGCCTTCTCCAGATGTATACATGTAGAACACCCATGGCCCTTCAGTACTCCTGCAATGGTGAAAAAGCTGGTTCACATTCAAGACAGGATCTCCAGTGCTCCCCTGAATCTGAGGTTCAACAATTAATCAGATCATTGCTATCTAAATAATACAGTATATAGCAATTACACAAGACTTAAGTTTAATCCAGAAACTATGGCCTTAGATACACCTGTGATCTCTACGAAAACAGACCATGATCAGCTTTAACAGATGAACTTAGTCTTTTAGGGCTAATATGTTGTTTTATAAAGTATTTCTGCTATTTTGGCATATCATAACTGTTGTATCTATCTCCTCAGATGATTGATGGGGAGGCCTTTCTGCTTCTCACCCAGACCGACATTGTGAAAATCATGAGCATCAAGCTTGGTCCCGCCCTCAAGATCTCCAATGCCATTCTCATGTTCAAGAGCACAGATGAGGGACTCAAGTGATCCTGCCCTCATTCACAGGGGCTGTTGAGCCACTAATCATCATGTGCCAAATGTATTCTCCTGCAGGGAAAGACCCTGACTCCCTTTTCATGTATTTGGTGTCCCGTACCCATCAGAGAGTAGGAGGGGGTTGGGGGGTGGAGGCTATTGATGTCCAGTCATGGTAAAGGGGGTTAATGGGAGAGTCTGGAGACAGGAAAATGAGGACATGCAGGTATTTTTTCAGAGTAATGGAGGAGGGAGGATAGAAGCAGGCTGGGGCAGGTGAGGGGGGACATCCCAAGTTTTCCACCTCATAATCACTTATTTTAAATAGAAAACTATTGACCTGCTTTGTCATTCTGTAGATGTGGTGTCCTGCTATTACTCAGACCCATTCTGGAGACACTCAAAAACGTAACACTATTAGTCAGTTTACCTTCTGAACAAGTAGAGGTCCTGTTAGTGCAAGCTGCAACACACGTTAGCTGGAGTCAGACCACCTTTGGACTCATTAGAACTAACTTTACAAATTACTACAGATTTGAACAAAAACACCATTTAAAAAACAAAACAGAGAGATTGACTAAAAGGAACTGAGAAATAATGAAAGACATTTTGATGAATAAAAAAAGACAATTCTAATTCTGATGTTCAGAAACAAGCTACTTTGTTCAAGATGTTGAGGATTTTGACACATGAGAGAAAGAAATGACCCTTGGCTGGGTTGGTTAATCATTCTTAAGTCTCTTGTGTTCACTGTTTTGAAATTCCCCACATTGTTCATCCTAGCTATACTGTAACTGTGAAAACAGCTAGAGCTGTGATTTAAAATGTTACCCAGGAGAAGTGAAGCAACACAGTGTTTTTACCTTTTATCTCTTTTTGCAAAACACCTGCATTGACAATTTAGCACAACTGTGAAACCTAAATGGATTTCACACAAAGATATTCCCACATTGGGTCATTAGAAAATGTTAACATAAATTTGATTTGAAGGGAATGGCGTTCTTTACATGTACGCAAAACTCTATTCACAATGTGTTTGAAATGTTTACATTGTGTGTTATACTAGATAATGGGATTATATGTGAATTTGATATTGTGAGATCAAAGTTATTTTAGTGGAAAGTTTTAAGGGCTCCTGGAATCTTGAATTTGACTTCTCTGCGTCTCTCTGGTGGGATTTGTGTATGCGCGTTGTGTGTGTGTGTGTGTGTGCGTGTGTGTGTGTGTGCGTGCGTGCGCCAAGATAATCTTGGGCCACAAATGTCATTCAATCCACATGAATTAATAAATGTCTAAAACTGTCCTGTCTAATTCATGTCTCTGTTTCTTGTCTGATAAAAGGGATCACACACACTACATTTCCTGTTCTTGCCGGTGTCTTCTGTTGACTATAAACTTACTTTGCATATATCACGTCCCCCTATTGACCATATTGTCGTCAACAGTTGGTTGTGGTGGTGTCAACTCCTTCACGCCCTTCTTCCTCTCACTGCTTATCTTCATGTTCCACTACAGAGGCCAGAAAAACAAGTGTCACTGATAACCTGCTGCTGCAGGCTGACACAGCAGAGTCTACCCACTTCACTTTCAGCTGCTAAATGTACCATAGCAGCTGGTCGGGGTTCTTATCATTTGAAAGAACAGGCTAAGAAGACTGCAACATAAAACAACAAAGGGGCAGAACAGCATGAAAGATGTATTTTCATAAAAAAGGAAAAGTGCAAAACATTTATAGTCATAGTAGGTGGTCCCAGATGTCCTAAGGATCTGACAATGTGCGTGTGTGTGTGTGTTTTATACAAGGGTCTATAAAAAGAAATATATTGTAAATGAAAAAAGATTATTTGCTACTTGTCTTATTTTGAAAGACCTGTGTCCTGTGACACACACACGTACACACCCACATACAGTCACCTCACTTGCTCCACCTCGCTTTGAAACCCTGAAACTCTTTATAAATGATTCACTCTCCTGAAGTCGACCTTCCTGAAATGACCTTAGATCAGCTGCAGTTTTGACGGCTCTGTTTTAAATCATTTCAGTTTCCTGAACCAAGTTGGTCTGCCTGCACTCTGACCTCTGCATTCTCTGGGAGGTGAGTAAACTTCTGACTTCAAACTGATTACCTGGACTCTTTTAGTGTAGTTGGGTTAATGAGTGGATTCATGGTCATACTTTTCTAGGATGTTGAATCTGTGCAGAGAAATGAAACAACTTATTTATTTAAATTAAATGTTCTAACATTGTTACACACACACACACACACACACACACACACACACATATATATATATATATATATATATATATATATATATATATATATATATATATATATATATATATATATATATATATATATATATATATATATATATATATATATATATATCTGCTCTGGCTCTGGCTTCAAAGACAGGACAGTGTTTTGATTCCGACTGTTTTGAGAGAAATGTGCGGTCTTTTCTGTCAGGGTTTTTAAGGCTCTGAAAGCAAGCTTTTGTTGAGTCAGAGTTTCAGAGTCTCGTGTTAGCTCTGAGGAATAACTGTTTGGTCAGAGAGCAGCTGTTTGCTTTAGGAGCTCTTCCCGGAATGTATCTGGCAAAAATAGACTTTTGTACATGTGTGGAAGATCATTGTAATCGAAAAGATGGTTATCATGATTTATTGCTGTGGATGGGATGAGGTCGCCCCTGATTCTGTAAAATTTACATTTTTGATGAAACACTTTCAGATAATCAAAACAGAGGTATTTCTGACAGGGACTTGTGATCAAAAAATAAAATAATCTTACACTCGGACAATATCACTTTATTACAATATTTCAGCTGATGGACAGTGTGTGGGATAAGCCTTGGTTTTCTTTTCAAGACATTTTAGCATACAATGATGCACATTCTGAGGAGATAACTATTTGGACAATATGCATTTTAGCCTCAATGCAAAAAATGCATTGTCTATCACTGGTGGATTGGTTATTAATTATGTAAAAATGAGTGATCTCCATGCCTCACATTTTTCTTGCATTGAGTGTCAAGATTTTTTAATACTCAGGATAAAAAAATCTTGAATTGCTGCAGCATGTTTTGAGGGTGTACCTGGATTTATTTAATATACTGTAGATCTGAATGAAGTACATAAAATTACAGGCACTGTGCAAAATCAAAGCTCAGTTTTCACCACCATTGTCTTTATTGACTATTCAAAAAAGAGGAGGAATGGAACTTCACAAGAAAGAATATACTCAAATAATGTGTGTGTGTGTGTGTGTGTGTGTGTGTGTGTGTGTGTGTGTGTGTGTGTGTGTGTGTGTGTGTGTGTGTGTGTGTGTGTGTGTGTGTGTGTGTGTGTGTGTGTGTGTGTGTGTGTGTGTGTGAGAGAGGAAGGTCTTTTCTTTTGCAGAGATTAGAGTGTCACTGGAATATTTACTCTGTAAACGTGTATACTGATACAGTCCTCAGACACACACACAAAATATATTAACAGGGCCCTTCTTTATGTTTCTTTTACCAGCACCGTTATCTTTACAAACCTGAACTACCAGCTCCTCCAGATTCTCAGGTTGTCATACTGAGCTCAGCATCTTGTGTCCCACAAACACACACACGCACACACACTTGAAACTAGAAACTCAAATAATGTTAAATTCAAGTTTTCCAGTAAGATATTGTTGCTGAATTGTGCTGAACAATATATATGAGCACAACAATATGAGATAATGAAGCAGTTGCCAATCCTGCCACATGCAATTCTGTGAGTGTTTTGTTGGACACACTGAATGACTTAATACTTTGAGTGAGTGTGTGTGTGTGTGTGTGTGTGTGTGTGTGTGTGTGTGTGTGTGTGTGTGTGTGTGTGTGTGTGTGTGTGTGTGTGTGTGTGTGTGTGTGTGTGTGTGTGTGTGTGTGTGTGTGTGCGTGTGCGTGTGCGTGTGTGTGTCTCTAGGTTCTATTTTCATACTAGAAAGCATAATGAAATAGTTATTCAAACTTTGAGCTGAAATTGATTTGATTATTATAGCATAAATAAGAAATGTAATTAGAATGTCCTGGGCAACCTGAACATTTTTGTAGTTGAATGGTTGAGATAGGTGCCAAAAAAACATACATTTCATACAAAAAATGAGATAACAATAGTGTGAAGGACTCAGCATTCACACTTTAAGTTAAGAATCACAGACTTCAACCAATGCTTCTCTCCTCTCTTCTCTTGTTGACACTTTAGTGGCAGTGGAATGGGTCATGGCCATGGCACACTGTAATGTAAGTATATGTTTTGAGATTGGCCATTTTATGTTTGCGAGTTGCTTTTATTTTACATTATTTTAGTTTTCTAGTTTATGCAATCTCCTTGTGTTCTGCTGACTGATGAAACTTGTTCAGCATTTCAATGCAGAAATTAAAGGATCTGAGCCTCCCGAGGAAAAACAGCATCTGTCCATTCCAAATTTTATTGAATATTTAAATTATTTATCTGGGAAGTGACCAAGGTATAAGCAGGATAATGCCCTTCGAGGTGTCCAACTTTGCGGAAGCAACCAGTTCACACCTCCATGTTCTCCATTAACTCCTGATAAGTGGACACCTCATCGGGCATTGTCCCTTACTTATCACAGCGATGTAGAAGCCCCAACTGCCACAAGCGTCCAGAGCACACAGAAAACACAATGCCATCCAGTATCTTGACAAGCACAGGTCAGCACAAGTACAAGTAACCATGGAGCACACACCCTCCACCCGAGTACCAATGCAGTGTGCACACACAAACCAAGACCATGATATAGAACTACAGGCAACATGGGAAACCCGGCACCCCCTTATAGTGTATGTCAACCGGACCACAGAAAATCACTGACCATCTCCTTGGCTTTGGGGGTGTTCAGAAGGAGACAGTCCTGTTCCATACACTGAAGACCTTTATCAGATCCCTGTTCCACTTCCTGCCCATTCCTGATAGCTGTATCACCCAAATATTCCTGGATGTGGAAAGACTCAGTGTTTTATTTAAAGTCCACCAGACAGAGCCATAACCATCCCCAGTGCTGCTCATCACTATCCATAAGACACCGTTACCCAGCCAATCCATGTCCTGTAGCATACTATGGTCATTTTGAAATCTACAATCCAGGATGCGAGGCATCTGACCTCTGTCCTCATCTCCTCTACTGTAAAGGGACTTGACCGCAGTCAGTACAGAGGCACAGTTGTGGCTTTGGCTAGGGAGCAGGTCATTCCCTAGAAGGTTGGAGGTTTAATTCCAGGCTCCTCCAGTCAACATATCAGAGTGTCCTTGCCAGTTGGTAGTACGATAGGCCCTAGTTTCCTGGCAGAGCGCAGGGTGGCGAACCCTGGGCATTGACACACGGTCAGTTTGGCAGACCGAGGTGTGCCGAGATAGGTGTGGTGACACAGCAGGGGGAGGTGTCGACAAATTCGGCTTGGTGCTGCCACACCCATCTCAGTGCACCTTGGTCTACCAAATTGCCAGATTGGCTGCACGCACTGTTTTGCCGGATGAAATTTGCACTGCGTGGGCTGCACCACGCTGCACCACGCTGCACCACGCTGTGCCACCTTGCGCCGGAAAACAAGTACGAAATTAGAGCCCATAACCTTTCCAAAATTGAATTGAGTGGCAACTCACACTAAATAAAAACATGAGGTTTTCATCAGAGGCACTGTCCATTCACACTTAAAGCCCCTGTACGGAGCTTTTAACCGGATACGCATGTATCTCTGTTACCTACAACAGCAAATAAGCCATGAGCCCATCAGTGTGAAGATACGCTATTTCTAAGTAGTCTAATTCTATACCTGTGGAAGGCATGGTCGGGTCGGACCACTGACCAAACCATACCAATAGATACATTACGCTGCTAAAAAAAAAAAGTCCTGTCTTCTTTCCGACGTTTCCAAAACAAATCTACATGCGCTGGCCAGACAAATGTCTTCACGACGGTGGGAAATGCAGTCTTCATTCCGGCAAAACACCACCGCTTTCGTCCACAGGGGCCGCCAAAATCAACACTAAATGAAAAGTCTGTACAGGGGCTTAAAATCCGTTCATCTTGTTTTATTCCATTTTTTCCAGTTGCGCTCACCATCCTCCTCCTGTCCTCATGGTGATGTCAACCTGGGACCTTCAGCAAACCCACAGTCAGTAGCTTGGGCACCACCACATGACTCTAATATTCTCAGAAGATATACACTTATAATACGTACAATATATGAAGAGTTCATTTGCAAAAGCAGATAACTCCGTTTAAAAAAAATTCTAGAATCATTTTTTATTTATATAAGGTTATATCAGTCAAACCAAAGTTGAGTGACTTTGAGATGTAACAAAACAGACATATCTCAAAAAAAATAAAGTTTCATTGAAAACAACACTATGCAAAGAATAATTACAAAGCCTCAGCTCATTTTTTTTTCAAAATGGCACTTATCTGCTTTTGCAAATACAGTATATATATATTTAATGCTACTCTTGTCTTGTATTCAGTGCCAGGCCCACTGACTTTGACTTCTTGGCTGTCATTGGCAAAGGTACATTTGGAAAGGTATTGAAACAATCACTTATAAGATTTTTCTTCATCGCCTGTTTATCATATCATGTATCTCATCATATCACGCATCTGTGTTGTGTGTGCTGTTCTCAGAAAGATTGGATGCGTGTATGGAGATGGTGGCACTGACTGTTTACCAAACAAACCACTAACAAACAAACCTTCATGCAGGTCCTGCTCGCCAAGCTTAAAGCTGACAACAAATTCTACGCCGTCAAAGTGCTGCAGAAAAAAGTCATCTTGAAGAAGAAGGAGGTTGGCTCTGCTGTTTGTTGTTCCTCTCTAATTCTATAAGTTTTTAGTAATGGCAGCCCCCACATGAACACAAACCAGGACAGTATTTATTTTCTTACTTGTGATAGTTGTAAAGCTGAGGTCAACTCTCACAAAGAAAAGATAAATAACTCTGTTTCCATATACTTTGTGATCAGGCTTGACATTTTTACTTTTCATTTGAATACTGTCTGTGATGTAGCAAAAGTTAGGCTTTTTCACGGACAGCAATGGACAGGGGAGGCAGAGAGGGGGAATGACGTGCAGGAAAGCCACTTGCGGGATTCGAACCGGGCAGCAGTGCGGAATACAGCCTCAACACATGGGCCGGCTGCTCTACCAGCTGAGCTAAACACCGTCCACTACACTCATTTTAAACTACGCAATGCTCTGATGCGCACAGATTATGCAGATGAAGATGGAACATATCCCAGCTTCAGCCCAGACAAATAAAGTGCATAAATAGCGCAGGTATCTTTGAGTGTTATTAATGAACAGTATTGACCCAGCAACATAATCAAACCTTATCTTATCTACAGCTTGTTCTGTACAAAGGACATATTTTATGACTCTTAGAAATTAAATTGGGTCACTGTTGTGTTATGTCATAATGACTTTATCTGTTCAAGCACTTGTTGAGTGTTAAGAATAGAGATGGTCTGTCCATTCCATTCCATTCCATTCCTCTGTTTATCATTTTCTCAACCATAAATTAAAACACCAGATGTCCCCCACACTTATTTGCCCTGATTCCTGACCGAGTTGCATGGCATATTTATTTGTTGTTCACAGCCTGATTTTCACTTCAATTCTTAATTTTAATTAGATTAATTACAAAGATTCAGTATCTGTCTGAGACAGCATTTAGACTTTAAGACTCATGTTAAACCCAGACATTTTGACATCAGGAATGTCAAGGCACTGTTTAAATGGAGCTCATAGATCATTTGGACTAGTTTAGCAATTTAAAGCTATGTAGAAAAAAACAAAGAAATCCAAACAAACTGCTGAAACTACAATGGAGGATGCATCTATTTAATTTGTGGGGCAATCTGCTGCATTTTTAATGCTAAAATGCTATAGTTATTTTTTGCTAGCTAGTGTTCTGCGTACCAGCCTAGACATCCTGCGTTCAGCATCAAACTTCATTCCTTCTCCCTAGTTTTCTAGAGAGGTGGAAATCAACACCAATGTTAACTCTTCTCGTGTTCTATAAGCCAATTTTCCGATCTGTCACTGCATTTTCCAATACGACTCACTGCCACCAATCTGCCCATTATAGCTGCTTGTTTAAAAAAAGACCAGTGACAATCACCTGGTCCGGACAACAATAAAAAAAAAAAGCACATTCAGTGGCAGAGAAAGCAAATACACTTAAATACACAGTATGTTTATTTTGAAATATCTAGGCTTTTTTTCTTGAGAGTATGTGGGGTTATTTCTTTATGGTTATTTGCATCCTCCTATGCAGCCCAGAGGTTAAGAAACATTGAACAGTGTCCTTTTAGTTCTTTTGGTTAAATGCTGCTTTGTGCGCTCCTGTTCCCTCATGCTCAGTTCACTTGTGACCCTGCCTCTCCACTCACATTGCTCTTGTTGTCATGTACCGGGGTGTGGGTTCCTGATGATGACTCCGAGCTATAGTTGATCTTTAGTTTCTCACTTATTTATTTATATCGCACAGAACATCTCGATTAACACCGGTGACTGAATCGTAACCATGGTGACACACAAACGGTCACCCCTTTTCCATATTGACCAATCACCAAACAGGACTCTGATTGATTGATTGATTGATTGATTGATTGATTGATTGATTGATTGATTGATTGATTGATTGATTGATTGATTGATTGATACTTTATTGATCCCATTGCTGGGAAATTCAGTTTGTAAGAAATTCAGAATAACATGAGGAGAGGGGAGGAGAAAAAGCAAACCCCAGACTATGCTCCAATGGGGAATACAGTGTGGGAACAGAAAAAAACACATAACTTAAGTAGGCCTACATATTACAACATGAAAAACTCAGGACTCTAATATCACCTTAGCAACTCCATACAATTTGAAACTTCATGTGAACCACAACATGTATGTAATTCAGTTAGTTAATAATAATATTCTATTTTCATACACCACACGTGTGACTCCTCCATTTGGTTCCTCCACTCATCCTGTTAAAGCTAGCTAATTTTGTTTGTGGTTGGGAAAAATTAGCCCTTTTGTTTCAGATCTACTGAATTGTGGAATTAGACCATCAAATTGTATTTTGTCATCTCTGAGTTAATGGGTATTTGCCGTTTTCAGAGTTGGGAAAGTTCACTTTCTACATGAACTAGTTCAAAGTTCAGTTCACAAATTTTAAAATGAACTAGTTCAGTTCATGTTCATAATTCAAAATGTTGAACTAAGTTCACGGTTCCAAAACTGAACTAGTTCATAGTTCTTTTTTCTTTTTTCCAATATGTTGCTACAAGTGCTACAATTATTTTTTCAAAATGATTGCCCTCAGCCCATATCTGAGTTAGAACATGACAAATACCAGAGTCCAATGTGTGTACGTTTGTACAGTAGCCTATTTGTGAACACACACACACACACACACGCACATACACGTAGGCCACACACGGCCACACACACAGCTGAGGGGCAGAATCGCGGAAAAAATGTGTCTGATGTGAACAGGAGGGCCGCGGCTGTCCGGTGTGGCCCCAGCGTAACCCCCGTTTATCTTTTACCAAAGACGGTTTATAAAATAAATAGAGTGTCTTTGCTTTTACTAACTTACTGGATCATTTTTCCTCCACACAGACAGGCTCCGCGACGCGCTGTATCACTCCGCCTCTTCCATGCGCCGCTGATCCAAACAGCTGATAGGTGTTGCAAGATCGGGTGGTTTTTCCGCTGCATATTAAGGCCTGTTTACAGTTTTTTAGCTGTTTTTTGTCTGGAAGGCTCTATGGAAATCTGGCACACTCCTGAACGAAGTCATACTTTGAGAGAGCGCCGTTCACAAACACCAGAATGAACGCGTTCACAATAACGTTCATCAAGCGGAAATACAGTGCGTTCAGTTCACGTTCGCCCAAAATATGAACGAGTTCATGAACGATCGTTCATTGAACGCGTTCAGGCACAACACTGGCCGTTATTTACAATCTGGACCTTATTTCTAGCATAAAATACGATCATTTACTCACCCAGATAACTTTGGTGTCATTACAAGTTGTTCCAACGAAATGAGCTCCAGCCGAGAGGCGCGTACATCCGTATAATGGAGTCTACAGGGCAGCAGAATGCAGCCTCTAAATAACACATTACCTGCAGAGAAACTCCTTCATTTCACCAATATTTAGTTCTGATAGGCTAGTGCTATTCCCCTCTGAGTCCGGGGTTAGCTGTTATCAACATCCGGGGTCTGTAGGTTGACCTACTGACCTCTGACGGTGGATGATGTCATCTCAAGCGGCGCGGCTTGTTGCTACGGCTAATGCTACGGTTTGTGATATTCAATGTTTGGGGCGAGACCATAGACTGTATAAAAAAGAGGGCGAGACCGAGCTCGGTGTGTGTGTGTGTGTGTCTCAGACATTTGATTGACGGATGACGGATCCAATATCAGTGGCTGATGAATCATGAGCAACGTGACGCATAATTCATGTGCCTGCATTATCCAATAATATAATACATCCATGTATCCAATGCGGGAAAAAACAATGCCTAGATGTGATACCATTGTCCATTGTCCGGAGTCCATTTCCTTTTAAATTTTTCAGTCTCCAATCAGTAACTGAAAGATGCTCTTTTAGTGGTGCCTGATGGGCAGAAAAGATAGAAAAAATGTGTATTTTACTCCTTTTTCTTCTTGTCTGTCTTTAGCAAAAGAACATAATGGCTGAGCGAAATGTGTTGCTGAAGAGTTTGAAGCATCCATTTCTGGTTCGGCTCCACTATTCCTTCCAAACCCCAGAGAAACTCTACTTTGTCCTTGACTATGTTAATGGAGGAGAGGTAAAAGAAACTGCTGTTGTATAGATTACACTGGTTGCAATAAAACAACAAAGATGAAATGATTCAATTATTTACAGCTTGAGGATGTGATTATTCAGACATACAGTAAGTTTTAACATCACATTTATTTATATTTACAGAATATATTGGATTTAATCAACAAAAGAGGAACAAATGAGCGATGCTATTACCTTGAATAATCCTCAATTAAGCTTTGAATATATTAATAATAATAGTTTACATTTATATAGTGCTTTTCCCAACACCCAAAGCGCTTTACAGAAACCATTATTCATTCATACCACATTCACACCGGTGGTGTTAAGCTACGTCTGTAGCCAGAGCTACCCTGAGGCAGACTGACCGAAGCGTGGCTGCTAATGTGCGCCAAACGGCCCCTCCCACCACCATGATTATTCATACACATTCACTCGAGGGAAGGTGGATAAAGTGTCTTGCCCAAGGACGCTACAACAGAGCGGGATTTGAACCGCCAACCCTCTGATTATTGGATGACCTGCTCTACCACCTGAGCCACTGCCATCCCCAATATTGATAAATTAAGCAATTGATCAATTAATTAACTGAAATTGTTAACTTGTTTAACTTCATATTGTGCATCTGACTAACATTTTGTAAAGCTGCGGCACAGCAGGATGCACAGTCAATACCTAAGAGTAATCCTTTAGTCATAGAATATTTGATGTTTAATTTTTTTATTTATTTAATGAATTTCCCCTTAGGGATAAATGAAGTAATTCTTATCTTGTCTTATCTTGTTTTGAAAACAAAGAAAACCATACACCAACATTCAGACACTTAAACATTCAGACGTTGTCTTGCTTTTGTGTTGCTCTGCAAATGGTCAGGTGCTTAACCCAAGATGTGTGTAATTACCACTAAAATATTTCCTTGTCTGTTTATCATGTATCATCATTGTTATTCCTCCCTCCCTCCTGCCACTCCATCTATCTTGCTCTCTCTGTCTCGACAGTTATTTTTCCACCTGCAAAGAGAGAGATGTTTCTCTGAGCCCAGAGCGAGGTTCTATGCCGCTGAGGTAGCCAGTGCTATCGGTTACCTTCACTCTCTCAACATTGTATACAGGTCAGGCCAATGGACTCACTCATACATACACACTTGTCATTCCTTAAAATCTGAGAAAAAATCACGGGATTCATTGTGCTTTCAACACTGATAGTCTGCTTATTAATTTTCACTGTAGAGATCTGAAACCAGAGAACATTCTTTTAGACTCTCAGGTAAGTGTTTTGTAGTTGTGAACTCTAAACCCCTCTATCTTTGTCACTATTGTGAGAAGAATTCTTTCTTGTGTTCTCTGCTTGCAGGGCCATGTGGTGCTAACAGATTTTGGGCTGTGCAAAGAGGGTGTAGAGCCAGAGGGAACCACTTCAACCTTCTGTGGGACTCCAGAAGTGAGTAAATACAGTCACAAGTCCACAACTCGAGAAGAGTCAGCATATGTACTATATCCCTCTGGTCACAAACTTTATGACTGTCACTTAAAGGGACAACGAGGAGTTTCTATTCGGTTATAAAAAAGTCTCACGTTAATGTGGATGAATCTCCGCTACCCACACTTGTTAATGAGCCCATTTTCGATAAATATATCGTTTTGTCTCTATCGTTATTTTGTTATTATTAGTGGTGGCGGAGATGCTGGTCGAGCCGACCAGCGTTTTTTACTTTCGGTTTCGCAACGAGTCATGAGAATAACGCAGCTGAATCGCCGTTTATGGTCGGAACTACGACGGTATGTGATCGTCTTCCAACCTCTGACTTTAATTCTTGATGAATGAAAACATGAGTCCGACTTGCGCCGGTCAAAATAATTTTACGGTGCGCGCGGAGGCTCATAAATGTAGTGTGAAAATGCTTCGCTTTTCCAAACCTCCTCGTTGTCCCTTTAAGTTGACAGACATAACTTGTTCTGTCTCATTTTACACTTTAACAAGTATTCAAAAAAGATTTCCACATAAATAGATGTTGTATTGTTTCATATTTACAGAACCCAAAAGGTAAACTGAAGCAACCTGACTGAATAACTGTAGAATGTGTACAATAAAAAAAAGCTTGTAGAATATGATTGTGTCATATTCTGACAGTCTTTTTTATCTTATATTCTAGTTAGAAAACACAACTCAATCAATAAACAGACCACCATTAAAGTTTTTGTACTTTTCATGTTTTAGTCAGTAATGTCTGATCAACACATCTTACAGTTATAGGAATCTTATCTTTCTCTGTTATCTCTAAAACTTCAAATACAGACTTAAGCTTAGATCAGATCTTCTGCCTCATCTTTTTCAAACGTAGAATCGTTAGGAGACTGGCAGGTTCAACCATGAGGGTTTTACCTATCATCAATACAGTGATTTATGTAATATTGGAATGAAGATACAATATTGTCTTCAAGTTCTGAGAAGAAAAATAATACCCAGGTAAACTACTGTACTGAAGGAAATGTGGCCTACTTTGTTACTGTCCACCCCTGCATATAAACAAACATCAGAAGTCAAGTCATATACAGTAACCTACATAATCCATATTGAATTTGACTGACATCAGACAGGCCAGAACACAAAGTAAGGTCCCTGAGAGACAGTGTTGGGAAAGTTCACTTTCTACATGAACTAGTTCAAAGTTCAGTTCACAAATTTTAAAGTGAACTAGTTCAGTTCATGTTCATAATTCAAAATGTTGAACTAAGTTCACGGTTCCAAAGCTGAACTAGTTCATAGTTCTTTTTTCTTTTCTTTTTTTTCCCCCAATATGTTTCTACAAGCTATTATTTTTCAAAATGATTGCCTCAGCCCATATCGAACCAGACAGCTATTATTTTAGCAGTTTTAACCAGTAGTATTAGTTATAGTTACTACTTTACTTTACCCAAAAAGTATGAGTTAGATGTGTCGTTTGTAGCCTATTTGTGTTTATTAATCCAAACAGAGCGTGAGAGAGAAACACAGACACACACACCTACACATACACGTACAGTAGGCTACACACACACACACACACACACACACACACACACACACACACACACACACACACACACACACACACACACACACACACACACACACAGCTGAGGGGCAGAAGCGCTTCTCGACCGCGCGGAGAGTGAACAGGAGGGCCGCGGCTCGCGCGTCCGGTGTGGCCCCAGCGTAACCCCCGTTTATCTTTTTACCAAAGACGGTTTATAAAATAAATAGAGTATCTTTGCTTTTACTAACCAACTGGGTCAGTATTCCTCCACACAGACAGGCTCCGCGACGCGCTGTATCACTCCGCCTCTTCCATGCACCGCTGATCCAAACAGCGGATACTGTAGGTGTTGCCAGATTGGGTGTTTTTTCCGCTACATATTAACGCCTGTTTACAGTGTGTTTTAGCTGGGTTTTCTATGGAAATCTGGCACAATCCTGAACGAAGTCGAGAGCGGCGTTCACAATCGCCAGAATGAACGCGTTCACAATAACGTTCATCAAGCAGAAATACCTACGTTCAGTTCACGTTCGCCCAAAATATGAACGCGTTCAGGCACAACACTGCTGATAGACACTAAGACTGAAATGAATGAACTTGACTTGAGGCAGCTAAGAACGCATTAATATGAGTCTTTCTATCTATAAATGGGGAAACGCAAACCATGACAAGAACAAGTCAGGAGTGGTATTAGGTCCAGCGTTTTCATCAAACTGTTACAAGCCAACTCAAATGTACTGACTGACAGATTATAAAGGTCAGGTCTATTATTGATTGATTGATTGATTGATTGATTGATTGATTGATTGATTGATTGATTGATTGATTGATTGATTCAATTTATTGTCATTACACATGTTAAAAAACAAGGCAATGAAATGCAATTTGCATCGACCAGAGTGCATATCCAGTATAATAAAAACAAAAACATACATATGAAGTGCATGGGGATTATAGCCTAAATAAATAAATTCCTATACAGATGTGCTATATGAATGTAGCCTACAGTAAGAGACGTTGAGCCTCACGTTGTTCATGTGCCGCCATCCATATTAAGTATTACCAAGTCATATGTATATCCTCCTCAGACATGTTATCTCAGTTTTTTTTTTCTCTGCGGTCTGTCTCTCTGTCTGCAGTACTTGGCTCCAGAGGTTCTTCGTAAAGAACCATATGACAGGACAGTGGATTGGTGGTGTCTGGGAGCAGTGCTCTATGAGATGATCTACAGCCTGGTATGTGTGTGTTTGTGTCTGTGTTTTTGTTTTTGTGTGGTTGGGGAAATGTGCTTATTGGCTAAATATTTAGCTACAATGAGGAGCTACCTAATTTTAGAATATGTCAAAAAAATAAAATTATGAGAATACTTTAACATGTAACAGACTACAGCAGTAGTAGACAGCTGGGCTGCAAAGGTAGGAAATGTTGGCATAGAATCTAGATAATTGCATCACCCTGTAGCGATCCTTTCCTCTGTGCCTGCCTAACGTCCAGAACAAGATATAGGACATGGCATTAGTTAACATGAATAGTTTGTGTCTTTACAAGTGTGTATCTTTGGAAACTTAAGGTGTGCTAATCTACATACATGACATTATTTTACAGTACTGACTCATTACTTTACTTTTCAGCCTCCTTTCTATAGTCGTGATGTTGGAGAAATGTATGATGGGATCCTCCACAGGCCCCTGCTGCTGCCTCCAGGGAAGTCTGAGGCCGTTTCCTCCCTGTTAATGGCTCTACTGCAGAAGGACCAGCACAGGCGCATGGGGGCCATTGCTGATTTTGTGAGTGTGTTATTTTTCCAATGTAGTTACTGATTGGAACAAATGGTTTCCCAAGTAGGGATGAGTCTGGAATTCAATACTTTTATTGGTACCAACCAAATTCATACAGTAATACTGAGTAGCTATTGATTCACGTAATATTAAACGGATATTATAGCCTACTTAGTGGCCATTTGTACCTCATTACAACCCCACTTCAAAAAAATGGAACTATCCCTTTAACTGGGGTTGAGTTGTGGTGGTAGAATTTCAAGCAAAGTGTTCTAGATACTTCTCTTTGGGCTTCTCCAAAGGCATTCTCCAAGCCCACAACAGCCATTGAGCCTGATTTACCACAGGTTTGTGTAGAAATGTGTGCAAATCTGATATCACCCATAAATAACTGTTCATTTTGATTAACTAACTAGCTGTAGCTGCAGCTCAACAATATTTGCCCCTTTCTATTAATACATCAGATAAAATTTTAATTTTGTATTTGAAGCCATCCAGCTCTCTGTCCAAACTTTCCATGGTGGAAACAATAACAACGTGTAGACCGGGCAGCAGACCAGTAGCCTGGCTAATGCATGTCAATCTCATTTGAGTTTGAGTATGGGTCTGGGTAAGGTGTATTTACCTCAGACTTACAAGAGGTGTGCCCAATAGATTCTCTCCTCTGTTGCTCACCCTGAGGTTTCTCCAATTTTTCCCTGTTAAAAGGGTTTTCAATGGAGTTTTTCCTCAGTGGATGTGAGGGTCTAAGGGCAGAGGATGTTGTTATGATGCTCAATTAACATTGATCCCCCATAGTCCTCCAACTCTGTCTCTTCTTCAGAGGGTGGAGCAGTTGGGTTGAGGAGTTCCTCAAAGTGCTCCTTCCACTTCCCACTGACCTCCTCAGTTGTGTTCAACAGGGTTCCATCTTTGTTGTACACAGCTTCCACCTTTTCCTCCAGTTTCCCAGAAGCACGTTGGTGCCATCTGAAAATTCCTCTCCATGGCTTCTCAGAATTCCTACCACACCCAATGCTCTGGCTGAGGCTGCCACCCCATGGGCCCATCATTACCCTGCAACTGCCTCCAGAGTCTCTCGGCCGGGATACCATTCCGACTGAAGATGTCCGCCTTTTTCAGTCTGACGGAGACGGCTTCCCTGACCATTGGTGTCACAATGTCCGAGGCCCCTTGAGTTACTTATGACCCTATAAGACTACAGCTCACAGCCACAGCTTTGGCAACAGAGGCTTTGAACATCCAACCATTCTGGTTCAATGCCCCCTGCCTCCTTCCTTCCCTGCCTCCCATCCTTATGTTTGCACATTGTGTTTATTATGGCAAGGCAAGGCAAGGCAATTTTATTTGTATAGCCCGTTTTTACAAACAGTTTGTCTCAAAGGGCTTTACATGGCATCGTAGCAACATCCTCTGTCCTTAGACCCTCACATCGACTGAGGAAAAACTCCATGGAAACCCTTTTAACAGGGAAAAACAGGAGAAACCTCAGGGTGAGCAACAGAGGAGGGATCCCTCACCCAGGACGGACAGACGTGCAATAGATGTTGTTACAGACAAGAAAACAGTTTACAGTTTGTCACAGAATGTGCGGAATATGGAAATGTTAGCAGGGGTTGATGAAGGCAGTCTCTGGTGAGGGGAGGGGGGGGCAGGGAGAGCCGGTCAGCTCGATGGGAGGACTGGGTGGCAGACTGGTCCATGGGAAGGGAGGGGAGGCCGGTCTAACGGCAGGGGAAGGGGTGGGAGGGGGGCGATGTAGGCGGTGGCTGGTGCAGAGAGATGGAGCTCCGGTGGATCTGCGGAAACACAGAGAGAGTGCGAGACACCAAGGCCAAACTACAAAGTACAACAGAAAATGACAAATGGACAAATCATAACAAGCACAGCACACCCATGGCAACTCTGGAGAACAATAAATTCCAGCCCCTATTCAGGAGATAAGATCCAGAGCGTTGAGGCGAGCAGCCATCAGATCTAACCAGTAGCGCACCACCTCCAGCACCAGAGAGGGGACATTCCACATGCCCAGAGCCAACCTCTGCCACCCATCAGTACAACCCACCCCACTGGTTCTTCCTATGGATGGTGGGATGTGGAGGTCACCACATAGCCTTTTTGGGCTATGTCTGACCAGACACCATTCTATTCCCGACAGCCAGATGCTGACAATGATCCAGATAATGTATGCCGTGTGAGAGTGATGGAAAATGTGTCAACAAATGTGGTTGTTGTAGTTTTGCAGGAGTGATGGCCATCCAGTAATGACATCTTAGGACTTTTGCCGGTTTTGCAAAAAATAGAAAGTGGCTGCTGCTGTCTACAGCCACTCAATCAACAGTAGGCTACAGTAGCTGCTCTTTGGTGGCCACCATGTTGCATGTTCACAGACAGCTCTGTCATCATCACGCTCTGCAAAGTGAAATAAAAAATCTTGCAGGTTTGTCTGGGATCACCCAGGCCAGCAGACCAGGATAAGAGCCTGAGCATGCTGGGTTTGTAGGCCTTTTCATAATTTATTTATCATGCCTCTTCTGTGGAAGTGTGGTTATTTCCTGAATTCCTAGGAAGAACACAAGTATATTTACGCAATACACATGTAACTTTCTTTTATTTTCTTTACTTCTTTTATTTTCAGTTAGAAATCAAGAACCACACATTCTTTTCTCCAATTAACTGGGATGACCTTTACCACAAGAGAATCACTCCTCCTTACAACCCTAATGTGGTGAGTTTTGTTTGGCTGCTTCTCAGTTGATTGTAATTAAGACAGGTAAGTAAACACATGGACCAGGACCAGCTTTTATAGTCTGCTAGGCTCAGGTAACGCTGCATCAGCTGATGAGCCTCCCATGTCAAATGCCCAAGGACAACAAGAGACAACAGGAGGGCATTATATTGCCTTTTGTCTTCATCCGTGTGTCTGGCATCCTGATGCCCTCTCAAATACCTCCTCCACACTCATTTATGGTGCATCCAAGGTTTTCTCACCCACATCACATTTTTGCTGTGATCAACTAACTCCTGTATTCTTCTCCTTTTTTTAAATTTAAAATCCTGTCATCCTATCCTACTTTCCTCACATCACATACTTTAATGAGATGTAATCCAAGGAAAGGTTTTATCATAATTATTTTAATCTCAACTCACTTTCACCTCTTATCATGTTTATCTTAAAGGCCCAATAGTAGCAATTTCACAGTTCTGATTAAGTCTGTGACAGGTCAGGTTTTAGCTGAAACATAGTAGTGGTTAGCAGGTTAACCACTGTCCTAAATTAGTGTGGGCAATATGTGTACAAACAATGACAATGATTTTACACATTCCATGTAGAGAAAGCCATCTGCTAAAAGAAAGTTCACTTCATTACTTTGTTATCTCCCCATTCAGAAAGGCCCAGCTGACACTCAGCATATTGATCCAGAGTTCACCAGAGAATTGGTTCCCAACTCTGTGAGCCGCACCCCGGAGCTCAACGCCAGCACCAGCTCCAACAATGCCTTCAATGGGTTCTCATTTGTTGCCAGTGAGGACAGCTTTCTGTGAGACACCAGAGTGAACAAGCCTCTTTTTGAGTTGAGGTATCATGAAAGTAAAGGATGCCCATGTTCTATGAATTTCTTTCACTGCAATAATATTTACTAAACATGCAGTTAATTTGCCTTACACTGAACAAACAAACAAACAAACAAACAAACAAAAAAGCAGAACAGAAGACAAAGTGCAAATAAATAGATACTGTATCTGTTATGTTGACAATGTGAGATGGAGGCAAATAGTCATCGTAACAGTGGTCCTGTTAGTTAATGTACCAAATATCTCAATTCATTTGTTGATGATGCATGGCCATTAAAAAAATGTTCCATGTTGCAGACCTTTAAAATGTCAGTCGTGATGTGGATTAGGTGGTTTGTTGTGTTGTAACTACATTAGCTTGTAGAAATCACCA
This sequence comes from Trachurus trachurus, assembly GCF_905171665.1. Classification (NCBI taxonomy): domain Eukaryota; kingdom Metazoa; phylum Chordata; class Actinopteri; order Carangiformes; family Carangidae; genus Trachurus; species Trachurus trachurus. The sequence continues at coordinate 178,613 of NC_139901.1, read as the reverse complement.
AGCAATAGTAATACTTTGTCTAACATTTGTAAATAAACATTGGTAGCTTTGCAATAGGATTATGTACTGTAGTGTAGTCACAAAGTTAGACACTGACGCTGATGAGTAATATAGTTATGTTCAACTATATTACTCATCAGCGTCAATGTCTTCACAAAAGTGAAATGCAGGGACAGCAGATAGCCTACATATGCTACATCTGCTGTCCCTGCATTTCACTTTTGTTAATATAGTCAAATAGTCACAACAAGTCTTTATGTATATTAAAAGGGGCATCAATGTATACTATTTACTAACAGCTAACAGCTGCTTTACTTGATTCTTTTGAATGGTTTAAATGATTAATGGAAACACTCAGGGACAAATCCTGCTCAGATTTTCCCAGTTCACCATCTTCTAAAACCTTCTATGTCAGGCTGCTATTCCCTGACTGATTGTGTAAACAGAGAGGTGTTTTACTGCGAGCAGGAGCACCATTGAGGACTGATTAAAATGGTGAAGAAATCCATGTGTACATAGAAAACTTGGTAATAAATCAAACCACTGTCCAACATTTATGTGTTCCTTTGAGTGATTCATAATGTTTTTGATTAGTAATCCATGTTCATCTTGTACGTTTTGCATATTATGAGGTGCTTGCACTTCCATTCTGTCCTGTTTTATACTTAGGAGATGAAAAATGGATGTAATGGACCAGGGTATGTTTTTTTTTTTTTTTGGTATTAATCACATATCTAGAAACCACGACTTTTTTTTTTTTTTTAGGCGAAAAAACAAAACAAAAACAAAACAAAAATCAAGAATTCACTCACCATGATTTCTTGTTAAGCTTTTACTGACAAAACAAATTTACCACTCAATATTCGGTTCAATTGGTGTGCGAGACTGTGACGCCCCCTTACCTCTGATTGGCTACTTACTAGTTATTACTTTGGTCAGTGTATCTTTTGGTCATTGGATTTTCTTTTGATGAATGGGTATTAAAGTAGAAGTAAGCGGAATATTTGTGTTAATATAAGTCTTAAATAGTTATATCTTTTCCGACAGCAATCACTTACATAGAGTGTTGGACCGAAACACGGGTCTGTCAGTCACTCTGCTCTGCTGTAAGCCCAGGAGAAAACGTCTTGTATCCTACAACCTTTATCCAATGAGGAGAGAGAACAGCATGAAGGGCTGTGTGTGCAGCCAAGGGACGCGCGTGAATGTGGTGACATAGGGACAAGGACCAATAGATCCATGACGAGGGCGGGGACTGCTAACTCCATCGGCTGACAAGAAGTTAGCCAAAACGACCGGATCGCTTACTTCTGCTTTAAGAAACAAAAAACGATTGGTTAATGGGCTTTATGCACAGCTCCACTACTTCCTGAAATAAGCCAGCCCCTTTATTTCCAGGTGTGTCTGACCTCACAACAATGGTCAGACACAGTAGTGGAGCTGTGCATAAAGCCCATTGAAATTTCATATTAAAATACAAAAAATAAAATTGAAACACAAAGTGTTCTTGTTTTTGAGTGTCAAAGAACAATTAACTAAATTTTAAAAACAGTTTGATTTTTGTGTTCTATGTCACATAACAAAAAAATAAAATCAGCAGTGAACAGAAACAAATAAACAGACCAAAAACACTTTCTTTTTTTCATATTTTGACACTGCCAATTAGCACTATGGTACCTGTGTATCTGTGGTTCTGTAGGCCAAAATCTACTCAGATAGGATTTCAGACAGCAAAACGAGGCCTGACATCTACAGAAATCTGTACACATATCAGATGAAAGTGGGGGCAGAAAGGAGATTTTAAGTTGACAATGGCAGAAGCTTGAGTCCCCAACGTGGCAAAAGTTATAACCAAAGTATGAACCTGCAATATCTCCCCATTTCCCCTCTTACTCTGTATGTTGTGAGTGTGCATGTGTGCATGTGAAGACTTTGTCCCCCACTGTCCCAGCCCAGGGCATTAAATTATGGAATACTGTTTTAACAAACTATGTAATCTTTCATTTTGGGGCGGGGGGCTAAGTTTATCTCGTCCCATCCCGGGCCCAGGCCCTATCAACTGGCCTGATAGACCAGTTCGGCCCGCAGCCTTGCCTTGTAAATGACAACTTCCAGTGTCAGATTATGAAAAAACCCTTTGTTTTTTTGTTTCTGTCGTCTAGTGATTTTATTTTTGTTACATGAAACAGAACATGAAAATCAAACTGTTTTTAAATTTTAGTTAATTGTTCTTTGATACTCAAAAAGAAGAATGTGGACTCAAGCTTCTGCCATTTTCAGCTCAAAATCTCATCAAACTTGTTGCAAAAAAAATCTTCTGCCCCCACTTTGGTGTGATATGCACACAGATTTCTGTAGATGTGAGGCCTTGTTTTGCCATGTCTGAAATCATATCTGAGTAGAGCTCCATGGGTACACAGGTACAGTAGTGCTCAATGACGCTCTTGCAGTCAGTGTATCTTTTGGTCATTGGAGTTTATTTTGATGAATGGGAATTAAAAACAAAAAGTCATTGGTTTATTCTATTTTCATTTTGAAATACAAAATACCCCCCACACACACACACACATACACACTTGCACTTTTCATTTTATAAATTTGTTTATAAAATTGTTCAGTAAGAACAAAATAACAATCAAGCTGAATTCATGATTTTTGTTGCTTGCCCAAAATTTAAAAAAAAACGATGAAGATCCTACACCGAACATATGTAACCCCATATAAATTGAATAAAATGAACCCCCAGATGTCCGATTTATGTTGGCACGGATGCAGGAAGAAAGGATTCTTAATGCACATGTTGTGGGACTGCCCTGAAGTGAGGAGGTTTTGGGAGGGAGTCCGAGATTGTCTACGTTTAATTGTGGAGGATGGTGTAATAATTTGCCCTGAGGTGTGTTTGTTGGGCGCTTTTAATTTTCATGTTCTCATTTAAAGGGGACATGTTTGTATAATGATGATGATGACTTCTGTCCTTGGGATATTTCATGGCAACAGGAATAAATGATTTTGTGTTATCCCATGACCTGCCAGGCAGCGTCCGAACCAAAACTAGGAAACGCTGGGCGAGTCAACCACTAAATAATAATATATCGAGACAAAACAAAATATTTATCGAAAATGGACCCATTAACAAGTGTGGGTAATGTAGATTCAAAAAGAAAAAAGCTCACGCATCCAAAAAGTAGCCAGGTGCTGAGTCCAGGGGGGTAAAGCTACAAAAAAGAGGAAACTCGCCACACTGTAGTTCTCCCAAAATGTACAATAATTTATTAGAAAGACAAGGACAACATTTCGAGCGTTTAGCTCTTTGTCGCTTTTGTCTGTCTCGTGCTGGTCCAAGAATGGCTCATGGTACATTTCCTATGAGCCTGTGTGAAACCAGTGTGGAAACACTTCGCTTTCAGAAAGTCCTTGTAGTCCCTTTAACAACTTTCCTCCTCTAAAACAACACGTTGTGACCTTATTTTTGCAATATTATGACGTTATTCTTGTAATATTATGACTTTTTCGCTTAAAAAATATGACTTTATTCTGTGTCTGTGAAAAAAAAGATACTCCATGTGGCCCTAATGACATTTTTAACATTACAGGCAGACAAGATAAGCCTTCATGCTACTCTTGCTCTGAACTGAACCCTAATTTCTGGACCAACAACCTATTTTTGAAAGACCCTCATTGATGTCCAGGCTCTGACACAGACAGGTGAAAGTTGTGACAGAGGTTTACTGAACTCATCAGTCCCACATTGTCTCTGCTGGAAATATTGCTTAACCTAACTTTTGAATCTGGTTTTTGTTTTTGTGTGTGTGTGTGTTTTTCTCAGATACTAACATGGAGAACTGGGGCGTCGCGTGGCGTAGTGGTTAGAGTGGGCGCCCCATGTATAGAGGCACAGTCCTTGCTGCAGTCAGCCCTGGTTCGAGTCCCGCGTCGGGCGCCATTTGCTGCATGTCATCCCCCCTCTCTCTGCCTCCCCGTTTCCTGTCTGTCTCAACTGTACTATCCATAAAGGCATAAATGCCCAAAAAATATATTTAAAAAGAAAAAAATGGAGAACTTCAGGAGAGCAACAGAATGCTGGTGGAGCAGAAACAGCCTAAATGGACAGCCTTGAAGCAGTCAACTTGCTGTTTGTTGCTTTGATAATAAAAGAAAGGTTGGAACAACTTGTTTGTTGTTTCATGTTGTATTTTTTCTTTTTTTAAATCCCATTTCTTGGTAGTTTTTAACCCACAACAATTTTTTTTTTTTTTTTTTTACCCATTTGTGAGTTTAAAAAAAACCCACTTCACCCTACTGGGTCAAATCTTTAACCCATAATGCTATGAGTTTTTTTTTTTTTATATATATAGGCTATAAAAAAGGGACTGACGGGCAGAATGTTTTAGCCCCAGACAGTAGATGGCGACAGTCCAACATCAGCTCAGCTGCCGTCTTCAACAGCCACAGAAGAAGAAGCTGACCCGGGTAAAGTCTTCCTGTGGCCACGTGACGCCACCAGGTCCTCAGCTGTTTGTGCTGTAGCAGAGCAGAGAGTCTGTTCTCTGACTGTAGCAGAGCAGAGTTCTATTCTCTGACTGGAGCAGAGCAGAGAGTCTGTTCTCTGACTGGAGGGACCGTGACGTTGTTGGATTGAAGCTGTTGAGCGGGATATGTCTGACTTGTGTTCCTGTGTGTTCCACTGGTCCAGTTAGCAGCAGTCTGCAGTTGTGAGATAGGTAACTTACAGAGGAGGATGTCGCGCGGGTAAGTGAGGGAAAGGTATGAGGATGCTTCCCCATTAACAACTCTTTGAATTGTAGTAGAATTGTGTTCATGTTATTCCGAGCTGTAATGATTTATATTCAACAATCTCCGTAGTTGTAGATGAAGCGGTTGCTTTTCTTCGTTGTGTACATTGTGGGAGAATTTGCTCGTTTACAAGTCGTTGCTCTGTTGTGTTATGGTAGTGAGTTGGAGAAGTTGGACCCGGCTGTTTTCCAGAAGCAGTTGCACAATCTGAACTTTAGGTAGGCATTTATGTATTCTCCATACTTACACGTCAGATATTTTATTTGTTCTTAAATGACGAAAGTATCCCAGTGTATTTGCTGATTCCGAGCAGGTTTGTTATGCGTATTTGCGCCACGAGAGGCGCTCTATTCTGAAGTGGAGAGCTGCTAGCCGAGTTTAGAGCACTGGAATAAGAGAGTAACGACACACATTGGTCCAATGGAAGCGCCTCCTGGTGGAGGAATATGGGTTTTGCAAAAGCGCCCAAGAACTGACAACTCTGCATTGTTGGTGAATGAGCAAGTGCAGTATTTTCAATAATATAAGGACATTTCTAGATCACCCACGTTAATAGCATCATTGAGGATCCTTTACAGATAAACTAACACATAGGCTAGTAAAACAAAAAACAACAGTTTTCTACATGAATATTTAAATCTAGGCTACATTTTATAATAAACACATTGTAAAGTGTAATTTGATATGACCAAGATACCTAAAAACAAAAACACGGCCGTTTTCATTTACAAGCAAGTGGGCAACACACATACATTGGAGTGAATGAGTTTTCTGGGGCGTAAAACCCTTAAACCCTTACCACGGGAGTCGATGGTGGTGTCGTTACTCTCTTTTCCAGTGCTCTAGCTCGCTTGTAGTTAAAGCCACATTTGAATTAAAGATATATAGTTCGTCAATTGGCTGTTCGCTTTGTATAGTAAACGCCTACAAGGTTTCACAGTTATGTTTAATTTATGGCTTAGTTTTCGCATCCCAGGTTTTCTGTGGAGCACAACCTTCACTACTCACAAAAAGTTAGGATATTCGACATTGGAATGAAATTCATGATGAAAAGAAGAAAAAAATCATGCTACTGTGATATTACATCATGAAAGTAGGGCTTTTCATTATGCATATGGAATGGTAATTTCTTCATTTCAAACAATGTATTGAAACAAAAGCTAACAACAGTGGTGGGTGGGTCAATGTGTCAATAAGTTGTCATGTGACCATAGGACATCCACTTCCAGTCTCTCTGGTCAACCTGCTGATGACACTCTGAGAATATCCTGTTTGAAGCCTTGCAGTGGCCAGGTACTGTTGATGGACTGTAGGTGTAGTCTTGGTTTCATTATGTCCAACTGTTCAACGTTTCAGTACTTAGAAGTGTCTAATCCATGAATCCATCACTAAATGTTCTGCTTCAATGACAGTTTGTATTGAAACAGTCCTCCTTAACAGGCTGTTCACATTCTGAGGTTTAGTGCATTTTAGGTGCAATATGAAATTTCACCTGAAAGCCCAGTATCCCTAAGTTTTTGTGAGTAGTGTAAATGAGTTTGGCGAATGAGAAAGTGAAATAAACAGGCTTTAAAGAGTTTGATAAGTGACAAAGTAAGCATGATCATGTACTGTAAGTGTCAACAAAACAGCTGTGGCAACTTTGACCTTACTGGCCCTAAGAGGCCAACACATCTACCTTTTGTTATCTTGTAATGCTGAAGTTTAGGTGGATTGTGCTTGCAGCATGGACGATGAGGAGGATAGTAATCTGTGCATTGACACTGACTCGGACACAGCAGAGAACGATGGTACTAAGTGTAAAGTCAAATGGACTCAGGAAGAGGTGAGTGGGGAAAAAGACACACAGGTTTCTATTAGGGGTGCACCGAAATGAAAATTCTTGGCCGAAACCAAAAATGAGGAAACCAAAACCGAAACACCGAAAGAAATGATGGTCAATTATTAGTACCATAGCATTTATGGCTACTAGAGATGGTGCCGATCGATCGGCAACTGATCGGATCTGGCCGATATGATAAAAAAAACAATCGATCGGGAAATCCAATCAAAGGTTAAAATCACCGATCCGATCGCATTATCCACATTTTTCCGAACGTTAAAAACGTAAGCCGGTTTTGTTGACCATAGATGACGTTCAGAAACTTGTGGATACATACAGCAGGGTTTCCCTGCCGCATCCACGCAGTCAAACAGTAAACTAAGGCTGCCTGTATCACAACTGCATGTGTAGTATAACAGCCTGTTGATCATGTAAAGCATGCACGAGAGGGAGCGAGCGTCTCTCTCCCTCTCTCTCTGCGTGTGTGTGACTGGCAGCATAGACAGCTGCATCACCATGACGCCCAGTAGCCGCATTTGGTGGGGTTTAAGGTCTCCGTCGCAACAACGGATTTCAACCAGTATGTGTGTATGTGTGTGTGTGTGTGTGAGACACCGCAACGCGAAGCGCCGCGATCCTCCGCGGCCGGCTCGCACCGTGCAGCAATCGTTTCGGCGTCTGGTCTATTTTGTGCGTGAGTGAGAGAGAACCGGCGGACCACGGACCGAATCCCGCGGCTGGATTCCAAAATGAAACAAAATACTCCGTAGCTACGTTGTCAAAACAGGCTCGTTACTTGTTTCAACCTTATTGACATATAGATGCTCAAATAAGCGATAGAAAACAATCTTTTTTCCCTTAGGTGTGTGACTCAGTGTCACTCCCAGTAAGATGCTGTACTTGGTGTCTGCTCATCAAAATCCTCTACTGAAGGAAAGTCCAACAATGTGCAGACAGAGCAGGAATATGAAGACTCCTGAAAAAACGTTCTGGGTAGCAGGGCCGGTCCTAGAGTCTGGGGGGCCCAGAGCGAAGAAGCCCCCTTTTACATTTAAGTTCATTTCAGAGCCTGTACTTTCTCACTACTTGAGTAAAGGAGTTGAATCAGTACTTCTACTTTTACCAGAGTATTTTTGCATGAGTGGATGAATTAATGGGGGTAAAAAATTAATAATATCGTCCCATGTGATCGATCGGTTTTGATCGGTAATCGGATCGGTGAGGCTTTAGGTGATCGGTATCGGTCCCAAAAAACCTGATCGGACCATCTCTAATGGCTACGATGTGTATGGCTGTCAAACGATTAAAATTTTTAATTGTGATTAATCTAAAAATTTCCTGAGTTAATTGTAATTAATTGCAATTAATGGCATCTTTTTCTTTTTTGCTTGAAATAATGGAAAGCATAAGAAACATCCAGATCTGGACGTTCCTTATGCGGGAGCGGGAGCGTCACGGTAACTGTAGTAACTCACACAGACACACACATACACCTGTCTGTGTGGTCACGTCTGGAGAGAGGCAGCTTCTCTGTTTTCCCAAACTACCCAGTGACAGCGTTAATCGTGTGTTTAAAGAAAATAGTGCCGTTCACTGAGAGCTATGATGATCCTCTGCACTTCATCGCGACTGTACTTGATCCGCGTTATAAAGATCATTACTTGGATGGATGGATCTTATCCTGTTTCCTGAGCGAGCTATTTGCTCACATCATCATAATTCTGTTTCGGCCGTGTTGTTTCGGTGATTTAGGTCTTTCGGCCAAAAACCGAAAATGCACTTTTGGGTCATTTTCGGACGAAAATTTTCGGTGGCTGAATTTTCGGTGTATCCCTAGTTTCTATAGGTTTCTGTTATTGTTTTGTAACAACAATTGTTTTGTTAAAAGTAACAAACCGTTAAGATAATGAAAACAAAACGGATAACTTTCTGTTATCCTTCTGGGATGTCACTTCTCTTTGTCCTTGCTGTTGTGATGCTTTCATTATAACCAGTGCCCTTAAACTGACCTAAAAGTTTACGTTAAATGATTCTGTCTGAACTGATGACTCATTGTTTTCAGGATGAAAATCTCAAAATCCTGGTCAGCAACTTTGGGAAAAAAGATTGGAAAACCATTGCCAGTTTTTTACCAGTAAGTATTTAGCAGAAACAGAATGAATGAACCAGCAACATGAACATGGAAAGGTTGGTATTGTAGAGTATTCCAGAGGGATTGCAGCCATGTATCATGTACCTGGTCTTCAAAATGCAGAGGTCTAAATTCTTGCCACCCTCTCTGTATTTAATCCTTTTAATCTTGAATAATGAAACAACTTGTTTTAGCATTTTAAAAAGAGATCCTGTTGCTGTGACAGGGCCGGACAGAGCTCCAGTGTATGCTGCGCTGGAAAAAATACCTGGATCCTGATTTAATCAAAGGCTTCTGGTCCAAAGAGGAAGACGAAAAGGTGGAAGAAAATCTGATACTGTCTTGTCACTGTTTTTAATTAATATTATCCTATCTCACTTTGTACTTCTGTGTTTTTGTAATTTTGTGGACAGATAATAGAGCTTGTGGCTAAGTATGGCACTAAGCACTGGGCGTTGATTGCCAGGCATTTGAAAGGACGGCTGGGGAAACAGTGTCGGGAGCGCTGGCACAACCACCTTGACCCATTGGTCAAAAAGAGCTGCTGGACCCAAGAAGAAGACCTCATTGTCTACAAAGCCCACTCCGTTCTGGGAAACAGGTGGGCTGAGATCGCCAAGCTGCTCCCTGGAAGGTAGGTTGGTTAGCAATGATTGATTTATTGAAATTTAACAATGTGGATTTTTTTTTAGGGCCACATGCATCATTTTGTTGTTACCCTATATGTTTTTGAACCAGGGACAACACAGAGGCTTAAATGTACGTATTTCATTACTCTTAAAGGACGGACAACTCTGTGAAGAATCACTGGAACGCCACAATCAAACGTAAAGCTGAGTTGGGCATGTACAAAGATGACGCCAACAGCATTTCACTTGATATTCAGCACTTCATGGAAGGAGAGGTACGGTGACTCTAAAGTTGACTCTAATATTCGTTGTTCTGAGATTAAACTTCATATGAGTAATCAAACTGCTTTTTCATGAGGGCATCTTTGTACCGCTCATCTGCAAGTCCCCTTTATCATGAGGCCAGACTCATGGGCAAAGTTTTGTGAGTTTTTAAGAATGGGAAAGCCCTTAAAATGCTATTCATTAGTCAAAATAATATGAATAACCAACACGGGGGGGCGATGACGGCGGACATGCCATGCTGTGGGGACACAAGCCTCAATTTCAAATAATAGGCTATCCTTGTTATGACGATAACTTTGAATTATTTTAGGCTATAGCCTACTCTGCACAGCACAGGCATCACCGCCTGTGGTGATGTGGGCATTTGCAGTCATTTTCTCAACAGGTCAACTTGTAAAAACAAACAAACAAAAAAAAGAGCTTATAATAAATCACACAAATCTTCCTATAATTCAAAGATTGGCACGGCGGCCTATTGATAGACAGTATGCTCAGCTCAGTTGTGCAGCAAAACCTGAATTTTCCATAAGAAGCCAGGGGTAATAAGTCTGCTTCAGCTTGAGCTGAGCTGCTGTCCAAACACTTGTGCATCCTATCCCTGACCTGTCACTCTCCGCTCACTGCCTCTCCTCTTCTTCTGAATCTCCCTGCTGTCAGCGGGCTGATGCAGGGTCCCAGCCTGTTGCTCCGGCCACTGTTTCCCACAGTTTCAAATAAATTACGTCCGCCACGAATAGATTTTCGGCAATATCATTCCGTTCATTCATCTCCGCATTTCGTCACACGCACGCACGCACGCACACACACACACACACACACACACAGAGACAGACAGAGAGGGGGGAGAGAGAGAGAGAGAAGGGCGAGTGCACAGCGCGGTAACTATACGGCCCGATCAGTGCGTCAACTTCAACAGATCTCCGACTCTTTCAAATGACGTTAAATCTTAATAAACAACATGGAATTATGGGGATTTGTTCTGTAAATTAATATATACATATTATTATTTTATTTTAAACATTTTTAAAACGTTTTTTTTTTTTATGAGGTACCGGATCTGCCCAAATAAGTACCGGAACACAGGGAGGCCAAAATTAAGAGGTGCCGGATCTTGTTCCGGCTCAAATGAACCCCTGGTTAACTGTCTACCCTAGTCTTCCCCAGTCTGCCGTTCAGTCCTCCCATTAAGCTGGCCTGCTCTCCCTGCCTTTCCTCCCACCAGAAGCTGCCTTCATGATCTCTTGTTAACATTTCCATGTCTCTCCACATTCTGTGTTATAAACAGTTTTCTTGTCTGTAACATCTATGTCACGTCTGTCCGTCCTGGGTGAGGGATCCCTCCTCTGTTGCTCACCCTGAGCTTTCTCCAATTTTTCCCTGTTAAAAGGGTTTTCTATGGAGTTTTTCCTCAGTGGATGTGAGGGTCTAAGGACAGAGGATGTTGTTATGATGCCATGTAACAAATTGTTTGTAAAAACGGGCCTTGCCTTTCCTCTCTTTATTGTTTTGAAAAAACAGTTTGATGTCAGACTTATTTTACTGCACTGGATAACCCTAGAAAAATGACATTCCAAGTCTCTATGAGATCTATATTGTTGCAGAAAATTCAAGTAGCAGCAGAATTTTACTGGCATGGGACACATGTATTGGTTCATATGGCATCCTTACACTATTGTTTTACATTATACTGTATGTTTTGTTATAGGTCGACTTCAAGTGTGATGTTGTATTAGACACTGAACCGGTAACTCCTGAAGTGGTAAGCTTTTTGTAGTTTAAAAAAAAAACTTTTTGTTGTGAAATTTAAAGCAGAAGTAAGCGATCCGGTGGGTTTTCGGTGTGATGATTTATGCTTTGGTATTGTTTATTGATGATTCATTCTGTGTTTTGGTGTTTGATGATTTTAACTGCTGTAAAGTGTCCTTGAGTGGCGTGAAAGGCGCTTTCTAAATAAAATGTATTATTATTGTGTTTGGCTAACTTCCTGTCAGCCGATGGAGTTAGCAGTCCCCGCCCTCGTCCCTACATCACCACATTCACGCGCATCCCTTGGCTGCACACACAGAGAGGACCGCCCCTTTATGCCGTTCTCTCTCCTCATTGGATAAAGGTTGTAGGATACAAGGAAAGTTTTCTCCTCGGCTTACAGCAGAGCAGAGTGACTGACAGACCCGTGTTTCGGACCAAGCACTAGTGATTCCCGTCGGAAGATCTAACTACTGTATTTAAGACTTATATTAACACAAATATTCCGCTTACTTCTGCTTTAATTTAATTCTTTTCTTAAAATGTTTTAAAATGTTTTCATTTTAATCCTGAGATCTTCCCAGCTGATGACCCTGGTTTCATACTTTTGCAGATCAGGACAGAGAAAGAGAAGAAACAGAAGGACTGTCAGAAAACCAAGCAGCAGCCAGCTGTTCTTCCCCCACAGACTTTGAAATCAAGGAGAGTGTTCTCCTCTCCAAGTCCTACCCTGCCTCCCAGTTCGACTTCCAGTCCCAGTTCCAGCACAGGTGCTCCACTAACTGCTGTAGACCAAAAGAAGTTTGCAGATGCATCATTGAGGATGATTGCTGAGGACATGCTGCCACTCAGGTGAGTTGAGTTGTTGTCAAAGGTTTGTGATTTACCATGCTAAATATGTAAGCCTCTACTTGATGCACAAAGACTACTAAGAGCTAGACAGACAAAAAAGCGCTAGGCTTGCTTCAGGCACTGACTCGCTAGAGCCAAGGATAGTTGCATAAAAGCCTTTAATTCATCAGGACATGATGATAAAACAATAGAAAAACGCAGACTGGTTTCGACCAACATGGCCTTCTTCAAGGCGTGGCGGCAGAGAACCAGAGCTCCAGGTAGGAGATGCTTATATAGGCACAGTGGGTGGCACAGAGGCTTGACTACGCCTGCCGCTACATACAGTGGGTACTAGTTTCATTTGGACGGTTTCACGCGAGATTCTCACGTGAGTCACAGGAGAGTCACACGGATTTTTAGTGGAGGAGTAATTGTGTTTTCACCAGAAGCTGCAATGTGCCCAAACAACCGCCATGTGGCATCTGTGAGCAGGAGCGCCTCCATAAGAGAGCAGCACGGAGCAGTGAACACGAATGGGGAATGCAATATAATAATAATACAGTATAGTTTTTCAATGAGAATGGCAGCTATACGTCTCACTCTCTTTTTTCGATCCTCTCGTCAGCTCCAAACACACCCATCTGCACCGCGATTACGGACCACAGCGTGGTTTTCTACACAGCAGTGAATTAACTCAGTGGGCGATGCTGCCGGTGTGTTTTTAAAATGAGCCAACTACTGTGCAGTAGTGTTCATTCCCCACCTTGTTTGATTGAGAGTGTTGCTGGATGATTTCTCATGAATGAACGGGCAATAGCCTATGTCACTTTCGGGCTGGGCGATAAAACGCTCCTAATGCGCTTGTGTAGAAAAAAAATAGAATATAAAATAAAACAAGACAGATTTTAGTTTTTGTATGAGGCAAGAACAGGTTCTTATTTCTTTAGTTTATATTGATCTAATAGTCATTGATGTCTGAGTTTAATTGAATATGGCTATTTGTTCATCTTTACTGTCTAGAACAGGCTATTTCCTTTAAATGTAATGCTGGTGGTACTGTAGCTTTAAGAGTCAGGAAGTGAGGTCATTGACCTGAGTAGTGAACTCCAGGCTAGCAGTGGAGACACACGTTTTTTTAGTGTCCTGTCCTGTTTTGTTCAGAAAGGCAAGTTTATGGATACTTGAGTGACACTTTTTTCCAACATCACCTGGACTTCGAGTGGATTTTTAAGGACAACAGTGTTTTGGACACGTGTAAGCCAGGAATACCTGCTAGCCAACATTAGCCACTACAGTTTTACATTCAATTAGTGTCTGTTGTGCCGAAACTGTACCGTACCGTGACCCCTGAACCGAGGTACGTACCGAACCGTGACTTGTGTGTACCGTTGCACCCCTAGTACCCACTGTAGAAACAATTAGACAAGTATTTCAATTATAAAGCATGTCAAACAAATGAGAGGATATATCAAGAACTGTTAGAGAATACTGTATATCAAAATATGTCACATATATAATAATCATATATCACAGATCACAATACAGCTTGACAGTTATAAAAAGGGTCTAAAATCAATGTCCTCATTTAGGCCTGGGTATATTAAGGCATCAAACGAAAGGATCCAAAAGGGAGACTTTTTGGATCTTTTCGGTTCTGGTTCTCTACCACTACGCCCACGTTTTCTATTGTTTTATGATCATGCCCTGATGAATTAAAGGCTTTTATGCAACTATCGTTGGCTCTAGCGCCTGAATGCCTGAAGCAAGCCTAGTGCCTTTTTGTCCATCTATCATATTTTTTAGCCTCAAGAGCACCCCGCATCACCTGGAGTTTACTTCTGTTTTTTCTACTTTGAGCTACTAAGAGTATGTGTACAACATTTCAAAATAGAAAGTTTGGCTCATACATAATGGTTTTGATTATTATTGATTGATTTTAATTGTGGCACTTTGTTCCTCCATACTTACACACGCCACATGAGACAATATACAATACCATTATGTCTTTGTTCTCCACAGTTTCGTTGAAGGCCCAGGCTTCAGGTCTTTTGTGAGCACCCTTAGCCCTCAATACAATAAGCTGTCCCAGCGGGCCCTCGGTCTGCAGCTCTATGATGATGTGGAGAGAACCATTAAGCCGCAGCTCATCCGTGACCTTAAAGTGTGCCTTGCAAGAACCAAAGATGGTGAGAATGCCATTCATGTCTCATTTGACCTCTGGGCTGGGGATCAATCCCATCCAGTGGAGGAGCCCATCATCGTAGTGCAACTCCATTTTGTCACTGAGTCCTGGCGCATCCGCCGTCCCACTGTGGCTTTCCGACACCTCGCCGACAAAAACCTCAGCATAGCTGTAGCCAGAGAACTTGAAGGTGTGCTGCTGAGCTATGGCATATTTCCACACAACATTGGTTATGTACTTGCCAACCAGGCCAAAGAAACCGTGTTGGGGAACAACTTGTTCTGCGACTACAAGAACATGTGCTCAACCAACAGGGGTGATCCAGATGTAGATGAGATGGTGGCATTTTTGTCTGACCAGATGTCAGAAACTGAGTCCCCCTTTTCAGAACTTCAGATTGAGACCGGGATCATTTGTGTGGCCAAAACATTGCAGCTGGTGATCAAGGAGGCACTGAAGACTTCCAGGGTCGTGGAGAACTTGCTCTCACAGGTGCACAATGTTGTGGCTTTCTTTAGGAGCAGCGCCTACTGGAGTGAGGTATGAGAAACACAGACTATAAGGTGATGTTACAGACTTATAGTGTGTGTGTGTGTGTGTATAAATATTCAGTATTTATGAATAGGTTAACAAAGAGTATCCAGTCAAACCTGCACTTGACCTGAGCACAAGTAAGTGATGATTGACATGACATCACAAATGAAACTTTGACTTCATACTGTGAGAACAAAGGTCATTAACTCTGCCTTTGGCTGATGGCAATGGGGACAAAGGATTACCTTCTTTATATTATTACCAAGTACCAACTATCAACTTTAAACTTCTAAAACTCTGGCGTCTGTGTGAGAGAGTACACGGCAGAGGAAGAGTGAGTCAGAGCTGCTGGGTCTCTGTTTCAGACGATTCAGTTGGTGATTCTGTGATTCCTATGTTAGGGCTTCAGCAGAGGTGGGTGGAGTAGACAAAAATTGTACTCAAGTAAGAGTAGAGTTACTTTAGAATAATGTTGCCCAAGTAAAAGTAAAAAGTAGCCATTCAAATATTTACTGGAGTAAGAGTAGAAAGTATTTGTTGAAAAAGCTACTCAAGTACTGAGTAACTGCTGAGTAACCTCTGATTTGTTTGTTTAATGATCAGCGCGTAAATGTAGGCCTAATCAAATACACAGAAATATAATAGCAATGAAAAAATTCAGATATTGCCAAAGAACAACATTTAACAACTAAGGCAATAGCCTAAATTACATTTTTTACAAAGTAACATAAATGAAGACAAATTCAGCCACAATAACTTGCATAGGCCTATCTATGACAGATCTATGAACTGTCCATAAGCTCTTTGTGTGGGTGTGTGTGTTTGTCTGTGTGTCTGTGTGTTACAGTTCGCGTCTCCACGTCGCCCATTAATCCCTGATCAGTGTTCACCTTGTTGGGCATTATCCACTATTATACCAGGGCTGACGTCATCCTAATCATTTACTAGCCGCAGTTTCTCAAATGTGAGGCGGAGTGACCGTCCTGTTTACCGCGGAGATTTAGTGTGCGGTCATGTGACTGCCTGGCTCTGTCTGATTGGTTACACGGAGGCAAACGTCGCGAGTGGCTACATCTGATTGGTGAAACGCAGTCATGTGACAGAGGCTCCTTAAAACATAAACAAACAGATCGCACATTGGATCAATAAGAAAAAGTAGCGAGTAGCGACTGGAATGAAGCTCAATGTAACGGAGTAAAATACCGCTTCTTCTGAGGAAATATACTCAAGTAAAAGTAACAAGTATGCTGCATCGAAACTACTCTCAGAAGTACAATATATCCAAAAAAGTTACTCAAGTAAATGTAACGGAGTAAATGTAGCGCGTTACTACCCACCTCTGGTGCTGATTGGTCAGACTCAAAGCGGGACGTGACGGCAAAAGAAAGCCCCGAAATAAGCAACATTTTTAAAACTCAGTGTTATTTCAAAAAGCATTTTCACGGCTGGAAAAAGAGAAAATAAGTCAGTAAAAGATGTGTAGGAGCGATGATCGAAACGGCAATTGAAGACACAGCCTTTTTGATCTTTTTGCTCAGCAGTGGTTTTCACCTTTGAACAGTTTTTGCCCCGTCTCTTTCTTACTGTTGAAATGACCTTAACTGAGCCAAGTGAGGCCTGCAGGTCTTTAGAAGTTGTTCCGAGGTCTTTTGTGACCTCCTGGAATAGTCGTTGCTGCACTTTTGGAGTATTTTGGTCGGGCAGCATCTTGGGAAGGTTTTCACCACTGTTCCAAGCTTTCTGCTTTGTCATGACTCTCACTGCAGTTCACTGGAGTCCCAAAGCTATAGAAATGGCTTTGTAACACTTTCCTGACTGATAGGTGTCATGATTTTTGTTTTTTCACCTTTTAAAAAAAGGATAGCGGCATGATGTGTTGCTTTTTTAGACCTCTCAGCCTCCTTCACTTCAATCAAACAGTTGGTTTATGATTTAACAAGGGGGGCAGTTACTTTTTCACACAGGGCCAAGTAGGTTTGGATAGCTTTTTTCCCTTAAGGAACCTAAAATATATTTACTTGGGATCTTTGTCAAACTTAAATGTTGAAACAAATTTGGATATTAGACAATTATGTAAAAAACTCAGAAATCAGGAAAGGAGCAAATACTTTTTCACAGCACTGTAGGCAGACTCTGCAACGCGCTGTATCACGCGCCTCTTCTACACACTGCTGATCCAAACAGCTGACAGGTGGAGTGAGGCGGAGGCAGAGACCTTTTTACTGCAGATATTATACTTTTAAAAAAAGTCTCCAAGAGGGTTTGGAAAGTCGCCAGATTTAGCGAGAAAGTCGCCATGTTGGCAACACGGTGTAGCCGACAGCCGTACAGCGCTGCACGCTGTCCCCAGAGCAGCATTCAAGGAGACCGATTACTATTAAACCAAGATCACACAGTTTATAAAAACCATTATGTTTTGATTGTAGTTTAAAACAATAAAGTTGCTGAACGATACCTTTAAGCTACATGATAGGCTATAATGAAAAAGGAAGGGAAACTGTTTTTCTATCGAACTTTTTATCGACCCCTTTTTTTCCTATTGCACCACGCGTCTATCGCTCAATATATATTTTTATCAAATGATCATCCAGGCCTAGTTGAGTGTTTTACATTTTTAATACAAACATTCACTTGGTGAAATGACTTCAGTTTTTTTTTTTGGTTGGTTTACTTTATTAATCCCTCTGAAGGGAAATTGATTGTCACTCTGTACGCACAACATCCAACACACAATACTACAACATGACAAGCATTGACAACTCAGGCAGTACAATAAGTGCAATGCAATGCATTACTCAGCATAAAACGAATAAAAACAGCAGCCGTACACACGAGACAAGCGCACAGGTGACTAGTCGCCGAGCAGGGCTGGCGCCATGTTGGCTTTGTCAGATTATTATTATATAGATTATTATATTTTGTTACTCTTTGATTGTTTGAACAGTACGTGATAACCCACATAACTGGGATTATTCTTGTCACTATAATCATGATACAAAATGTTTACACTGTGATGAGATGATCACGTGACATCGCGTGATCATCTTCCAGGCTATAGTTTCTGGTAATTAGGACCAAATATCTGAATAAGTCTTGTTCTCAAGAAAGGGCTGGGCTCTACATCACCACTGTTTTTTCTTTCCGCACTAATTTCCTGTGATAACCGTGTTATGATTTGTCATCTTGAATTACAACTGAGCCTCAAAGAGATGAGAGATTACTTTACTGACTTGTTTTCACACAACTATTGTCTGTCTTTTTTTTAGGTTTTGTTGAGGGAGTGCAATGTGTCTCTGTGCCCCTCTTCCAGTAATTGCCGCTGGAATTCCATGATGCTGTCTTTACGACGTATGGTGCAGGAGTCGGTCTGGAGCGCAGTCATGACACTTCTTGCCCAGGCTCGCATAGAGGCTAATGACACAGCTAGTGCCCCACCTCTGGTCATGGCCAGGAGGGAACAAGTGATTGACATCCTGAGTCTCATTGAGCCATTTGAGGAGGCTTTGCAGGTAAAAAAGAAAGTTAAGGAGAACTTTTATTGTTGTATTGTGGATGTACTGGTAAGTGGATATGATTTGGGCCAGTTCCAAGTCATCTGGTAAAGGTCCAGTGTGTTATATGTCCATTGGTGTACGAATGTGTGTGAATGGTTAGATTCCTGCGCTGAATGTGACCTACAGTGTAAAGCGCTTTGAGTGGTCCAAGAGACTAGAAAAACACTATATAAGTGCAAGTCCATTTACGTTGCTGTGTCAGGCAGGTGTTTCCACGGAGCTCTGCCCCGTTTCAGAGGTGAAGGAAGCCCTAAGTGGAAAGACGTCGCCTCCGCGATGTAGAATGTGTTCAATTAAAGTGAAACTAACACATTATATAGGCCTATATGTCCATTACACACTGAATGACACATCCCATGTCTTTATTTATTCAGTTTATTTTAATAGCAATAATTATGACTAACATTCAGTGAAGACCTAAAAATCAGTATCTCCAAAATGGAAATATTGCAAAGGTTTTTTTTTTTTTTAAGCATTTTTAATATAGAAATGTTGGCCTTCTGAAAACTATGTCCATCTATATGCACTCAATACTTGGTTGGGGTTGAACTACTGGAAATTGCCTTTCCGTGATATTGTAATGTACTTATTTGTTAATGGTGAGCACCCCCCCGCCGGGAAATTCCTCTCTTTTTTGGTCCTGACCCGTTTGCATCCCGGAATGGTTGAAAAACAGCATAATATGGGATATAATATGTTTGTATTTTTCATTTTATTTTGGTGAACCTTGTGAAAAAGTCGCAGGCAGAAATACAGTACACCATATGCATTCTTGCCATTACACAAAATTATGCAATAGTACATTTCCTTTTTGTCTCTTCAAACCCAGGTCCTACAAGGAAATGGTGTGACCATCTCCTTCATCATACCCTCCCTCATTGGCCTTGATAAGACTCTGGAGAACTGCGTGACTAACTACGCCCACTTCAAGAGGGCCCTGCGCACAGGCCTCCACACACACTTCCAATCCTTGATTCACCAGAAAGACATGATATTAGCTGCTGTGCTGGACCCTAGAATCAAAATACAGGTACTTAAAGTCCCCCTCCTGTGACCCTTTTTGGTTATTTTAAAACATTCTCTGTGGTCTTTAAATTGTGATTATGAAGTTTTTAGCCAAAATCACAAAACCTGTGCCATTTCCCAGGGCTCTCCTCCTGCACAGCACCAGCAGCTCATTAGCAATGCACCTCTGGCTTGTAGCACTGCACTAGTGCCCTCCCCTGGGGTTGTGACGCGTCAACCCCAGTCTCCCTGAAACTGCCAGTTTGCGTCTGCCATTGGTTCACAGCAATTTGAAGGCAGAAAAACTCAGAAATGCAATTTTGCACTTCCTTTTCTGCTGATATGTCCTCTAACACAAGAAAAATGCCACAGGAACATGTGAAAAGCACGAAAAACACGGGGGGGTCTTTAATTTGGACAAACACCTGGATGGTCATTATTAATATGGATTTTGCATCAACAGACCTGACAAAATGTACATGGTGGGCTGAAGTCTTATATTAATTTCAGTAGACCTCTGTACATAACAAGCTGTATATCAACATGAGTGCATCAGACAAAAAAAACGCAAGAACTCTCACTCTGTCACCTTTTTTTATTTTCAGCCATTTAGTGATGCCAAACGGGAGGATCAGACGGATATCCTAACTCCTCTGTCGAAACATCAGGCTCGTGCCGTTGTGGAAGCCACGTTAGAAAGCATAGAGGCCTCAGCGTCTTCGTCTGAGGAAGTAGATGAAGACGAGACAAACAAGGAATTCAAAAAGGGGCAGGACGGTGAAGAGGAAAACCAAGTCACCACACCAGTAGAGGCTAATCTCAGTAGAGTCAATGGAAATGACCTCAAGCGCAAGTCCATCTTCACCTTCCTCCAATCGCCTTCAAAGACCATGAAGTGGTCAGAGCTTGATGTGTACCTGTCTGAACCACTGTGGGGGAACAGCTCCACTGTGCTGTACTGGAAGTCTGCTACTCGCTTCCCCAAGCTCCAGGGCATTGCCAAGAAGCTGCTAGCAATACCAGCCACCTCAGGAGGCTTCGACCGGCTCTGTCAAATGGCAGCATGTATTGTAAGAGCTAAGAGAAACCGCTTGCCACCTCACACCACAGAGAGACTCCTTTTGTACAAAAACTCTTTAAAGTCAAAACATGGTAAAAATCCCAGCAGGGTCTCTAAACGCTGATGGCTCAACTCATAATTTGATCTAGTTCATCTGTCTTCCACACTTACCTCATTTTTATCATATTTAAATGGATATTCATCCTTACTTTCAGTTGTTTTTCTGCCCAGCATTCCACTAATTTGTGGAACATTGTTCTAACATTAGATTAAACAAACTTCATTTCACCCTTGCAGTAAGTAGTAGGGAGCAGTCATGGGCAATTAGCAAACTATGAAATGAGTATTGAAAACGAAGACAGTGACTATATCTTAAAAAAGAAGAAAAAAAAAAAAAAGATGCAACATGCCAGTGACCTACCATCAGACTACAAACATTTTCTTTGCTGAAGCTAAAACCCCTGTGCTGTCAGGAAGAAATGAAAACTGATGAAAGTCCTTCAGTGTAAGGTTAATTCCACTGGTTACATTTTAAGAGGATACTGACTACTTTACTGATACTGGCTCAAACCAGATTGACAGTAAAAGTGTTCAAAATATTAACGCCAGCCTGTGTCTCTCTTAATGCAGAAGTTAAAATGTAATTGCTTTTCTCTTTGGCCTGTAAATTCCACAGTGGTTGCATGGTTAGTGTATTTTTTAAGGTCATTGTATATTGTTTTGGGTGCTGTACCCAAGTGCAGATGTTGGTAAATCGATCTGAATGACACTTTTTCAGCTTCTTTGTCAAAGTTTTTTGTTTTACCAGTCCCCAATAATTACATTTGCATTGTATATGCAGCAATCAGCTGTTGATGGGAAATATCATGACACACTTTGACTGTAGTAGACTGAGTATAGTGTACATTGAATATCATCTGACTGATTTTATTGCAATGTTAATTGTTAATACAATGCTAATAAATATGGAACTGTATGAACTGGATTCTTTTCACTTAGCTGGATGTGTTTAACTTATGCAACCATTGTGCATGACGAGTGCATTACAGTGCACAATGTGTTTTGAGTGAAAATCTTTTACAGTCTATGGTGAAAATGAGTGAGAGCTTTGCAAAAAGGTGATATTTTGTGTGGACGGTGAAAATTGTTTATGATTTTGTCAAACGCGTGAGTGATCAATGAATGGGTTCATGTTGATGCTGATTTCAGTGGAGCGTGAAGTGGTGTTTTAACTTTTCAGAGAAGTGTCATCTCCTGTGAGCCTCACTCCGGTCCAGTCGGTGGCGCTGATGCACCAGCCGAGGAAGAAGGATGACAACATCCGCTGGGAGGTTTGAGCTCTGAAGTGACCATGTGCGTGATCGTATTGGGCATGCAGCAGCAGCAGCAATGCAGCAGCAGATGAGAAAGTGATGAGAAAAACAACCTGCTGCGTTACTTTTCTTAATAGCGAAAGAGAGACTGTGAGATTTGGACAGGACAGGACTCGTCAGAAACGGGCTGAAGAAGTAGCGAGCTGATCTCTTTATGAACTAGCAAGAGAAGAGGTTGGTTTCCTCCATGGCTCTGTACACTAAAGCTGCAGACATCCTGGAAAAAGCCGAAAAGAAGCATGGTGCTCTGAAAACTCTGGTTTACGACAGTCAGTTTGGAAACATCAAGCAGCTGTTCGCTTTGGTTTGTGAGACCCAGAAGTTTTCCCCCGTCCTGCAGGAGCTCATCCAGACCACCAAGCTGCTCAAACACACCAAGCTGAAGATCCACCTGGCCAAGGTGTTGGTGTACGACCTGGTCCTGGGCCGGGGCCTGAAGTGCGGTGGGTCCTGGAAGACCACGATGATGAAACATCGTCCCAGACTGCAGGCGGAGCTGGCGCGGATGAAGATCAAGCAGAAGGTCAGCAGAAATGAAGACCTGCTTCCGGCCGCGGTCCGACAGTCCGGGGGAGACCACCTACCCAGGTATGTGCGTGTGAACACACTGAAGACCACCGTGCAGGATGTTGTAGATTACCTTAAAAGGGACGGCTTCTGCTACCAGGGACAGGCCTTCAAGCTGGAGGACTTGACTCTAAAGCAGAAGGACTTCGTGAGGGACCTGCACCTTCCACAGCTGCTGGTCTTTCCCCCTAAAACCGACTTCCACGACCACTTCCTGTACAAGGCAGGTCATATCATTCTGCAGGACAAAGCCAGCTGTCTCCCTGCTCATCTCCTCAACCCCACACCTGGCAGCCACGTCATCGATGCCTGTGCTGCTCCTGGCAACAAAACCAGTCACCTGGCAGCCATCATGAAGAACAAGGGCAAGCTGTTTGCATTTGATCTGGATGCCAAACGCCTGGCCACCATGTCTACTCTCCTGCTCCGAGCCGGAGTGACCTGTCAGCAGCTGGCCAACCAGGACTTTCTGAAGGTGGACCCTGACGACCTGCAGTATAAAGATGTTGAATATGTACTGCTGGATCCCTCATGCAGTGGATCAGGTACTGCAACCAGTTTGCTGTGTGCATGATCCAGGTTTCAGCATGTGCCTGTAGGTACACATGTGCTTTTAAATTGCCAGGCCTATGCAGCGTGTGGTTGTGAATTTAGAATCACGATTCATACAGTTATTTGTGCTCACAGCCCATCTTGGACACACAGGCAGTTAGGATTAATAACCTGCATCATATCTGCTCAGGTGCATTGACATCAGTGGTAGTGTCTTCCCAGGCTGTTTGCTAGTCAGATGCTATAACAGTAACTCCTTTACACGTTGTTCTAAACTATTACACATGGATGCAAACAGCGCGCCGAAAAGCGAAACTCGCTTTTTTCATGACCAATTAGGTGACTTGTGTGAATCGTTCAGATCCGAAGAGTTTTTGTTTTTGAGAGGGGGGGGGGGGGGGGGGAGCGTCTCAGCTCGGGTCAGTAAAATGTTTTTCTAACAGGCTGACAGTGACAATCACGTGAAACTGAGGCGAACTCATCCATGGCTGTCTCTGATTACACTGATAACAGCCTACCTCCAATGTAGACGCGCGACGTGCACGCTCATTAAAGCGGCGCGTATCCGCGTGCAGTCGGTGCGACGGTATGGCGAGTGGATTGTGCCACGGTTACCCAGCCAAAGGAGACTGTCGTGTGGAATTGACGTCTGAACTACGTCGCCTCACCTATGTGTTGATAAGTACGTCGCCTAACCTACGTGTTGATAAGTACGTCGCCTCACCTACGCCGCCGCCCCCACCCCTCCTCCCCTCCTCCCCAGCACACACACACACACACACACCTGCAGTTTGTAAAAAGTAGCTACTACTGCCTAAGCTGCACAAAGCACCGTCAGTGCATATAAAACACAGCTTAGGCCTAAGAAAAACAAAAAGTGAATCCAATATTGAAAGACTGGAATTCACTCAATTGGGGAAAGTGACGGTGAGGGGATCGACGTAGCCTACTTTTTTTTCTTCCAACTTTATTGAACAACAGACAATTCAGACATTCCAGCTCACGTGTCAGTGCAATAGCTAGATTTACACATGACAGCATAAGAGTTAACTAAAGAGAGAACAATAGAATTAACAATAATAATAAAAAAAAAACATTTCTTGGTGACAGAGCTTGTAATCAATAATGTTCTTGTTATGATGTTTAAGTTCTATGATTTCCGACTGACTGGGCAGGTTGGATGAGAAACTGAGGGGCCGGGGTGAGTGTGAGGAAGACACAGTCCTGTGTGTGGGGGGGTAAGTGAGGGGGAGCAGAGAAAGAAGTGAGCTGTCAGATAAGTTTGTGTTCCCATGAGAATTGTAATTATAATAAGTGTGCGATTTGTGGGGAAAAAAAACAGAGGGGGGACTCGTTGGGGCATCTCCAGGTTGTGGACCTGTAGTTTATATCTACAGTCACATCACAGTATGTAGCCTATAGACAGGCATCTATATGGGACGTTTTTAGCTATTTACTTTAAAACAAATGAGCTCAGCAAAGATGGGAAATAATATCTAATCATAATTAATTCGAGAATGGACGAGAATTAATGCACGTGAGTCTGGCCGCAATAGCGGATCAGATAGGACCAGGTCAGGTCTTTAAGAACTGTAGCAGGAATTAAGCACTTGAGAGGTTTTGTTCATTCACTAGAACTTGTAGAAAACAGACCCGGCTTCTAGCAGAGACCGGCTTTTATTTGCTCAAACCTGGAGACAGACCTGACCCAGTGCAACCGGCATCTCAGGCTCGCCTTTTTTTTTTCTTCTTTTTGAGAATTTACAGTAAGCTACGGTGGTCTGGGAGACGCTGTGCGCTACTGTAGGGGGATGAAAAGGCTCGTGGTTCAAATGATGTAGACTTGATCTAAAGAAGCTCTGTCTGACCAGAGGGGGGGGGCAACGAAAAAAGAGGGGGGGGGGGGTTACAATAGCCTATCCTCCAGTCTTTTAGCAGAGCTTCATTAAAAAAAAGGAAAAAAAAGAAAGAAGCGCTGGTCACGGTGGAGCTGAGAAGAGCGAGTTGCACTGCTGCAGATGATCAGCTGACATGTGGTCAAGACACAGACTTGTCCAGGACTTCAAACTCAGAGCTTTCTGTCTTCAGACTGTCCTGACCTGTCCCTGGACATCACACAGGGACCAATCACTTTATGCTGTGATTTAAGTAGGCTATTAAATACAGTAATCATCGTAATAGTGTAGGCTACTGGCCTAAATATGCTCAAATATGCTTAATTTCGATTAATTAGCCTAATTACAAAGCCTCTAATTAATTAGATTAAATCGAGTCCAGGCCCTATAATATTGTTATAATTATAATTCCTACTGAAGACGGCGTAGTAGCGACGACGTGTGTTTCACACGTCAATGGTGGCGACGTGAGTTTCACACGTCGTTTCACACGTCTGTGGTGACGACGTACTTAGTTCAGACGTCCAGAGCAGGCGTAAATTTGTTGGTAATTCTAACATACGCCGTCGTCACGTCGCCGCCGTCACACGTTCCTTCAGTGCACTCGCCGTGACGTCGCCGCCGGTCTCTCATCTGCTCTCCCATCCACTCCCATTCAAAAATCCACACGTTCTGACGGCGACGGGAGGGGAGGTTGCTCCTTCTCCTTCTCCTGGTAATCCTTGATTTGGCACAATACACTCGCCATACGACGGCGACGCCGTTTCCCCCCCCCGGTGCATGTCCGTGGAGCTGTGCGCCGCGGACATGCACGGTTCCCTACGTTGCTGTGTCAGGCAGGTGTTCCCCACGGAGCTCTGCCCCGTTTCAGAGGTGAAGGAAGCCCTGAGTGGAAAGACGTCGCCTCCGCGATGTAGAATGTGTTCAGTTCAAAAAGTGAAACTAACACATTATATAGGCCTATATGTCCATTACACACTGAATGAAACATCCCATGTCTTTATTTATTCAGTTTATTTAAATAGTAATAATTATGACTAACATTCAGTGAAGACCTAAAAATCAGTAGGCTCTATCCAAAATGGAAATATTGCAAAGGTTTTTTTTTTTTTTTTTTAAGCATTTTTAATATAGAAATGTTGACCTTCTGAAAACTATGTCTATCTATATGCACTCAATACTTGGTTGGGGTTGAACTACTGGAAATTGCCATAATATTGTAATGTACTTATTTGTTAATGGTGAGCACCCCCCCCCCCGGGAAATTCCTCTCTTTTTTGGTCCTGACCCGTTTGCATCCCTGATTACAGCTATTGTAGAAAATTGTTAAAGTCTGACCTAACCACTTTGTCAGGCTTTTGATCAAACCAAAATAAACAATATTATAATACTAATTATCAACAGTAACATGTTATTGGTCAAACCAGGTCTAAAGCCAAATAATCAGATAAGCAGACACCGGACTGTGATACCAAATACCTGTTTAAATGTCTGTTTGTGCAGTATACAGCATTACTGTATTTGTTTGGCAGATTTAAGATTGCACCAGAATTCATAAGATACAATTTGTCTATCTGTGGTTCCAGGTATGGTGTGCCTCTGGGACAATAGCTCTGATGACCAACAGAAAGATTTGGGTCGCCTGACTTCCTTGGCCTCTTTCCAGTTGCGGTGTTTGAACCATGCCCTCAGGTTCCCCCGCCTGAAGCAGCTGGTCTACTCCACCTGCTCCATCCACAGCCTGGAAAACGAGGACGTTATAAAGACCTGCCTGCAGCAGAACCCTGGCTTCAGGTAACAGCAGTGCACTGGCACTCAACATTTAAATATTATGGGCTTATCCCTGCAAATATTTATGAGTTTTTTTGGCTTGGTAAATTATTCAGGTTCAGTTTAGTCCTACTTCAGTGACAGCCATAGGGTTAAATGTACAGATGCAGGATTCTTAACTTCTGGGTCATGGCTCTGCATATTAGTAGTACGATTTGAAAATGCTCTTGTATTCTTATTTTTTATGTATCAGAATGATGCTCTCACCTGACCTTGGCCTTACTGTACTTTTCTGATACAATGCCAGTCAGAGTCACTCACTGCCAGTATTAATTTCCTCTGTACAGACTTACTAAGTCAAGAGTTGGAAGTGTAAATCATTTTTTATTTGTTCATTTTCACTGAGGAGTTGCAAATACATGCAATATGGAATCATCCATCACTCCTTAAAGAGGACATGAAACAGCCAGCCAAATTAACAGAATTCATTAAATGGATTTCCAGTGTGCTTAAAAATTGTCAAACTAACACATGAAACGTAAACATTTAGGAGAAAATTAAGGTTAGTTTCACTTTTTTTTAACCCATATTATTCCCGTTTACGTCTTGTTGGGCGGCTGTGGCTCAGGAGGTAGAGCGGGTCGTCCACTAACCGGAAGGTCGGTGGTTCGACATGTCGACAGTAGAGGAGCCTGGAATCGAATTAAAATGTCAGTCGTGATGTGGATTAGGTGGTTTGTTGTGTTGTAACTACATTAGCTTGTAGAAATCACCAAGCAATAGTAATACTTTGTCTAACATTTGTAAATAAACATTGGTAGCTTTGCAATAGGATTATGTACTGTAGTGTAGTCACAAAGTTAGACACTGACGCTGATGTATTTCAGTATTTCAGGGTTAAATAATGTGCTAATTAAACATGTTTCATTGTGCTCCTAAAATAAACTAGCAAATGTTTGTGTAGAGCCCTGTCTAAGCAATGTTCAGCTTGTTATACCGAGGGAAATTTAGGTTCTCAGTAAAATTGCTGCTCATCAATTGACGAAAAAACTAATGAAAAATGTGAAACTAAACTTATTTAATTAATTTTAATTTTCTCCTTACTGGTTACGTTTCATGCGTTAGTTTGACAATTTTTAAGTACACTGGGAATCAGTTTAGTGAACTGTATTCATTTGGCTGACTGTTTCATGTCCTCTTTAAAGTGCAGGTATTCGAGCTGTTGGATTTAAAATATCAGTGAAACTAGAATTAATACCCATATTATTATGAATTTTCTCCTCCAGACTGGTTCCTCTACTGGCTCAGTGGCCTGAACGAGGCCTGGAACCACTCACCCAGTGCCTGCGTGCCAGCACCACAAAGACCCGCACACACGGCTTCTTTGTGGCTGTGCTGGAGAAATACAGTGAGGTGGGAAATATGAACCAGAGACACAGTGTCCAGCCAAGGTAAATAGTGGGTTGTCATTGAAGGTTATTGGTACTAATTTAAATAATCTTATAAATAATACATATTTTTTACGGAAGCCCTAAAGGGTCATACATACATACATTTTATTCCATCCGTTTTCCCGTGATAACAAGATATTTTTCCCCCATTTTCCCGTGATAATGAGATAATTAATTCGAGATCTCGAGAAAACAAGCTTTATGAGAGGTGCAATCTAACTAAGCCTGATGTCGTCATTAAAGCAGATGGAGTTAGCAGTCCCCGCCCTCGTCCCTACGTCACCACATTCACGCGCATCCCTTGGCTGCACACACAGAGAGGACCGGCCCTTTATGCCGTTCTCTCTCTCCTCATTGGATAAAGGTTGTAGGATACAAGGAAAGTTTTCTCCTCGGCTTACAGCAGAGCAGAGTGACTGACAGACCAAACACTCTATGTAAGTGATTGCTGTCGGAAGATACAACTATTTAAGACTTATATTAACACAAACATTCCGCTTACTTCTGCTTTAACTACATAGTTGACCAGCTACGGAGGAAAATTATCTCGTTAACACGAGAAAATGGAGGAATTATCTCGTTATCACGGGAAAACGGATGGAATAAAATGTATGTATGTATGACCCTTCAGGGCTTCTGTAATTTTTCAAGTCCTCATGGCACATAATTTTTGTTAAGTTTTAGCATCTAATGCTTACTTGCCATCATCCTAAGATTGGTCTGTGTTGCTTTTCTTCTGTCATAAAACAGTCTATACATAACACACTTAATACAAATATTCCCCCCAGAAAACTCACAAATTTAATCCAACATAACAAAGTTTGTCTCCTCTGGCCTTAGACCCTCACATCAACTGAGGAAAAACTCCCAAGAAAACACTTGAAGTTGAAGTTGAAAGTCTTTATTGTCCACTGCCGTGGAAATTCATCTTTGGCCTCATACAAGATAAAAGAGACATAGTAGTCACAGATATTCACAATAAAATACACAAGACACACAAGAGCTTCACGCACCTTTCCCGTCTGTTAAAAAGCATAAAAAAGATCCAGGTAAGTAAATAAATAAAAATAAAATGAGTAATGAGTAAAATAAATAAACAGCTCTCAGTATCAAAGTCACCTGATCCTGGTTGATTCACTAATTTGGTTTAGCAAGACAATTGATGAAGTTACAAAGGATTTCTTGAAAATATTTCTTGTCGATGCAGGGACCCTGAATGTCCTTCCTGATGGGAGTCTTTCAAGATGTGAAGGATCCTGAGCTATCTGTGAGGCTTTCCTCCTAGTCTGGGTCGTATAAATTTCCCCTAGCTGCCTCTGGGGGTTCAGTATAATTTCGCTAGCTGTGTTTATAATTTTTTGCTTTTGGCCCCCAGATTCCCATTCCTACATGTAATGTTGTATGAGATTACGCTTTCCAGCAGACTGGTGTAGACCGTCCTCAGCACTCTCCTACTGACCTCAAAGCTGTTAAGTCTCCTTAAGAGAAACAGTCTCTGGGCTGCTTTCTTAAACATGTGGTCAGTGTGTTCAATAAAATTCAAATTTGTGTCTAGGATGATACCAAGATATTTAAAACTACTGACTATCTCAACATCTTGGCCTCCAATTTTAACCGACTGACATGTAGGTTGTCCAGCCCTGGCCCTCAACAAGTTCTTTGGTCTTAGTAGAATTTAGGAGGAGGGCGCTCTCCTCACACCAGGCCACAAGGCGGTGTATATGATCCCCATTTCCATTGACCATTAGACCCACCTATCATTCAAACACATACACACAGGGCAAGTGTGGGTTCAGTGTCTTGCCCAAGGACACGTAGAAATGCAGACTGGGGGAGCCCGGAATCGAACCACCGACCTTCCGGTTAGTGGACGACCCGCTCTACCTCCTAAGTCCCTCCGAGTCCCTTTTTGTTACACAGACAATTAATCCCACACATCTCCCAAATCATTCTGCCATACATTTACGTACATTTACTATTATGTTGTTCCATAGACATGATTATTTGCATGAATGCGTACAGTTTATTTCTCTAACTTAAAGGGATAGTTCAACATTTTGGCAAATTGGCCCTTTGCCATAATCGCTATAGTCATAGCAGTAGGTTCGTTACCTTTAATTGTCAGTGCAAGCGAAGCAGCAGGCTGCTCAGGGCTACGCTACAGAGGCTAAAGGAATTTCTTGGTTTCCCTCATCAAACTCATCAAATACAAAATCCCAAAACTCCAAAACGCTTTTGTGGACAAGTTGTGAGTTGCACATTCACCACGCTATGAGATAATATGTGCAGCTCACAACTTGTCCACCAGAGCGTTGTGGAGTTGTTGGGTTGTGTATTTGATGAGTTTGATGAGGGAAACCAAGAAATTCCCTTAGCCTCCGTAGCGTAGCTCTGAGCAGCCTGCTGCTTCGCTCCACCGTTCTAAAAATAGCTTACACAGACAATTAAAGGTAACGAACCTACTGCTATGACTATAGCGATTATGGCAATGGGCCAATTTGCCAAAATGTTGAACTATCCCTTTAATGGTATGCATGTATGAGACTATACAAGCGCATGCAAGTATGAATTACCCCTGATGTTAACTTGCAGCTGACCACTTGAGCGAACCACACGTGATTAGATCACCTGAGATGAACTTTAATGTTGTTACTAGGTAAATACAGAAAATCTGTTATATCAAGCTGCAATGAGACTTTTGCTGTTTCCTTTGTCACAGTGAACCTGAGGAAACGGCACAGAATTTACCTGCGTTTGAGAAGAGACCTGAAGCCTCAGAGACAGAGAATAAACACACACCTGTTGCAGTGACCAGCAATAAACCAGGGAAGAAGAAGAAGAAGAAGAAGAAGAGGGTGCAGGAACAGTCCGTGTGTACCAAAAATTAAAAAAAATGGCTTAGTGTGTTTACAAAGATTGCATGTGCTGTGTAACTAAAACATTCATTAAGATGTTTTTTGTTTTTTTTACTTCATCAAATCTGTACCGCATTATTGCTCAATACTCTTTGAATCTCTTGGTGTCTTTCCTTTATATTTGTTTTTCAGGATGCTGTTCAGCTGTTTGTTTCAAATCCAGCTCAAACAATGCAATGATCTTTGTTGGTTTTAGAGATGGTTCATCTTTAAAGTCCTTATGTTTATGAATGTTTATGGTTGAGTTGTTTGACTGTTGCATTCTTAATAGATTTCATTTGAACATGTCTGAAGTTTATCTTTCCCTTTTCTTAATCACTGTGTTAGGTAAAAGTTATAGAAATATTGTAAAAGATTATTCTGCAGTGAGGTTTTCGAACGTGGACAAACCTAAGCAGAAATTCACCAAGTATTTTTTGATAAAATTAGATTATTGTTTAGTAGATTACTTATTTAGATGTGTACTTTCTGAGTTTAACTTGCACTGTTGATTACAGCTGCTGAGAAATGTCTTGGGCATTAGTTCCTCAGGCTGTTTTACATGACAGTAGGGAACTATGAGCTCTCTAAAATATGATGATGCTTGACCATTCATGGCTTTGTAGGTGTGGAGGATTTTAAAATTAACCAGGAGCCAGTGCTAAGAAGCCAACAAGGGAGATCTGCAATCTCCTAGAGAGCCTGTCACTATTTCAGAGTTTTCTTGAACATTTCCCTGTTGGAAGTCCAAACTTACAATTCTTCTCCTCTGAAGAACTGGAAATGTCGCTTGTAGGTTGCTCTTTCAGATGGCTTTTGATGAAGTCAAGGTCTTTGGAATACAAAGGTGATCTTTGTAATACCTGGATAAAAAAAAAAGATAGGTAACACTTTCTATGAAGACCACATCTATAGTGCATTCATAGTAAATTATAATGCTCATCATAATCATAATGCATTACAACTACACTCATAAACACACATAAAGACCAATAGATCCATGACGAGAGCAGGGGCTGCTAACTCCATCTGCTGACAAGAAGTTAGCCAAAACGACCGGATCGCTTACTTCTGCTTTAAGTAAAGTGTAACACATTTTGCATGCATTTAAAAGAAGCTATGCTGCATCATAAGTCATTTTGTCAGATACCAAATATAGAGAATTACACTAAGATTAGGAATATAACTGTAAAGCTTGGTTTCAACCTGTAGGGGGCAATCCACATGCATATTTTGACCACAAAATGTATATTTTTAAGATTTACAGATTTGGACCTGAATCAATCACCAACACTACTAAATACAGACAATAGTTTACAGCTGAAAACATTGGTTTTGGGGTTTAGTTACTGTTTAAATCAGGGTTTGAACTTCTTTCTTAAGGTTGAAGACCCCAATGAAGATGGAGGTGGTGAAGGGGTGAAGGTGGGTTGCTGGATGACAGCAGAGAAAGAGAACGCGTTTAAATTTGGTAGAGACTAGACAGGCTGGAAGCATAATGAGCGTTATATGTTATTAATATGAAGTGCTTGCAGCTAGCTACAATTCAATGATTTTTCAATCATCTTTCCCGGTCAACTATAAATCAATGCTTTTTCAACAACATGTAGTTTCCCGGTCAACTGTAGATCAATGACTTTTCAACATGCAGTTATCATCACCCGGTCAACCATAAATTGATGCTCGCTCAATCATAAGCAGAACTATAAATCAATGTTGTTTCAATGTAACTGTTATCAACATTATCTTTTGTCGGTTTCCATCGCTATTGTAATGTTGATTCAACATTGATTTTGCATTGATATTTCAATTTCAACCATTCCAGTGTTAATTTTGTCGGCTATTTTTCAATTTAGTTTTAGTCTTAGTCTTGTGTCAAATGCCCTTATAAGTTTTAGTCATATTTAGTCAGCTTGTATTCTTTTTTGTTTAGTCACATTTAGTCGACGAAAAGTCTTGGCATTTTAGTCTAGTTTTAGTCAAAGAAAATCCAAAGTATTTTAGTCTAGTTTAGTCAATAGTCTTTTTTTAGTCTTTGAAAGCAGATTGACAGTATGTTAATCACAACTAATCTACTCAAACCAATATTGACAGGCAGCTGTCAGATGAGCCAACTTTCCAGCTTGTGTGTGCGTTTATGTAGGCTATTTGTCAGTATCTAAACAGAGATACACACACACACACACACACACACACACACACACACACACACACACACAGCGCAGAAGCGACCGACCAGCGCGGAGAGGCGTCCACGCCAGGGACACATCAGCCGCAGAAGCGAGGCGCCGATAAGGGGAGCCCTTTGATGTTAACGATTGTGTCGTTCACGGCGCTGGTGTCAAGCTGACTGTCAAGCTGACTGTCAAGCCGGGCAGGAAGTCGCACAAAGAAACAGCGAGAGAAACCGGTTAATTTTCAAAATAAAACACGGCGATTGACAAATGTAATGATGTGAACGGGAGGGCTCCGGTTCGCACATGATCTCCGTTGCTCGGAGCTTCGCAGCGATTCCGCTGCCGGTTTACAGCGCCCGCACCCCCCTGCAATGGCCATGCGCCCCCCGCCCCCCATAACCAGTTTGTAGCCTACTCGCCGCACATAGCACAGACAGCACCGGTGTGCGTGTGTTCCTCACTCAGGTGCACACACACACACACACCCCTGGCAGCAGCGCAGGAGGAGAAAAACATGACATGCATCCAGTGATGTGGCACTTTTTGGATTGTAATTTAAAAGTCTGTGACGAAAAAAGAAAGAGACATTTTATTCAGTTTTTATTTGATTAAGTAGATTTCGTCTCGTCTTTTTTCGTCAACAAAAATGCGTGTAAATTTCGTCACAGTCAGTGTTTAAGGGCATTGATTTCGTCTCGTCTTCGTCTCGTTTTCGTCATGAAAAAAACCATCGTTGACGAATATTTTTCGTCTCGTCTCGTCTGACGAAATTAACACTGAACCATTCTGATGATTTAGATGGAAAATCAACATTGTTTCAATGCAGGCTTGCTATCTGGGGAGCTTCCCGAGGCACTCGTGGCTTAGCAGAGATATTTTAATGAATTAAAAAGGACCCAAGGCGGGGGCACTGGGTGGTCCTGTCAGATGAAGGCGAGACTAAGCTATCCTGGACATCTACCGCCTGTGCTCTGGGTCTTACAGGTGGGAAGACAGGGACTGAACACCTGTCATCACTCTCCTGGTGTTGCAGGGAAGAGGATGGACAGTTCTGAGATGTTCTAGTCCCCCCTCTGGAGGGATGAGCACAGGTGAAAGCTTGATTAACTGGCTGAGGAGAACAAGATGCACTATACACGCTAGATACTACACTACATGTCTCCTCACTATCTACATCAGGAAGATGGGAAGTCAGGTGGCTGTTACCTCGACACCTTAGTGGAGGTTGGGGAGCTGACTTAGTTCCCAAGGACTTAAGGTCAGGTGGGGAATGTTCCCATCTGCATGGAGAAGGAGTTAACCTTTCTCCAAGGGAGGAGGGTGAATCAGAGTAACCTGAGTCACTTTGTCTGAAAGACTGTGGAGAGTCAGACCGTTCTGACCTAAGTTTAAACAACTCCTCCTTCTGTGAACAGAGATCTAACTCTGCTGAGTGCAAATTTTCTAGGTAACGTAAAGCTTTCTGGTTTGCTGTCTTCACTTCTTGAAGTAGACTAGCATTTTGCACTCTTAGGGACTCTACCTCTTGTTCCAGAGTTGCTTTGGTCTGAGCTGAAAGACTGGCCTGTCTGTGGCAGATCAGAAGCATGCATCGTAACAACGGGCCCTTTGATGCTCTCTGAGCATCCCATTTGTCATTAAGTAGCAAGTCCAATTCTTTCCTACACTCACTGAGATTCAACTTGTTGATGACTTCAGAGTAGCCGGGGTTTAGGCTCTCAGCCAGGGCAAACATGAACTGCTCTACAGAGGGGTTCTCCATTGTTACTCTGGGAGGTGAGATTAAGCAAATATGAGAAACCTATAAAGCAAAGCAAATTGTTTGCAGTGGTGTTGCTTGGCAGACACCTTGTAGTGTAGCTTTGGCTCTGCGCTACTCAAGTGGTTTCTTACAGTAACTCAAGCTGGGAGTGACAGCAAGGTACAAAACTTCACAGGGCTGGCAGCACACTGTGGCTCTATCTTCAAGCTCTATTCTTAATCAGGTTGAAATGCATGGCAGTAACAACCGGTACAAGCTCTCTAGGTTACACAGGGCCGGCGGCACGCTGCGTCTTTAAGTCAAGGGTGAGGGGAGCACTTAGCTAAACAACCAATTTTGACAGAACAAAGTAGCATTGAATACGTGGTATTCAAATGCGGGACAGGAATTCTTAAGGTTCCTACAGAGAAGACTCAACTGGAAAGACTAGCAACAGTCGCAAATTCTTGATGCAGCACAATGGGCTTAATTCTCAAAAGAGTTTTAGCAAAACTCAGGAATAAATCAAAATTCAGCACAATTCACTTTCTGCATGCAAAGTCAGATGTCTACTCGTGTAGCAGACTCGGTCTGTTTTAGGCAACCTTTAGGTTAGTTCAGTTTTGGATTACACTTTCAGTAATGTCCGAAATTTTGCTCACAATTAATATTGTACAAATGTGAATAAATGCCAACAGTACACAGCCTCACACGGGGCACCATTTATGTAGGGGTTATCCCAACTATAAGAAAATGTATTTAAGATTTATTATGATGCCTCACAAAGGGGGGCACCATTTATGTTGTGGTTATACCAACTATAAGTAAAGTTATTATTAAGAGGGTTATTGGCTATCAAATTAGTAAAATATCAATACCAAAATATGAATAATTACTATAAAAAATACTAATGGGATTTAATATCATTAAATCCACCTCGGGGCACCAGACAGCCAATGTACCAAAGTCAGTCTCATAAGGGTGTGCTAACTATTAATATAGGACCTTGTTTAATGATTAAGTTAATAATTATTAACAAAATAACATTATCAATAGCTGCAAAGTTGAAGGATTTAGAAGTTCTACTGCGTAGAGGTTGGCATACTCACTATTGTACAACATTAACAGACAAGTAAAGTTTCAAGGAAGTTTATTGGACACATCTAGAAAATGGAATAACAAAACATGAAACTAAGACAAGCTACATACCCTATGTACACGTGTGTGTGTGTGTGTGTTGATGAGAGTGTATGGCTATGTGTCGGTGACCATGTGTCTGTGAGGTGTGAAGTGTGACCTCAGACAATGGAAAAGATGGAGGATGGTTGCTTTGTCCTGAGACAAAGGGAGTTACAACCAAATGGCCTCCAAGATGTGGGGGAGGTGAACAAAGGTGTGTCCTTTGTTCAATGCTCAAGTTGCATGTTAAACATAGGTTAACTAAATATGAGACTATAGCTGACAACAACAAAGCAACAACAACAAAGCTCAAGTATTTAAACTGATTTAAATCACTACATACAGTGGCATGGTTGAAGTACTCTATGCTTAGTCAAGGTGCAAGGTAAGCTAACTAGGCCCAGTTACGTTACCAAGTCACGTGAAGGTGAGAAGTCCCGGTGCTGGCGGGGATTCCTGCGGTTGCAGGGTTTTGCCGGTC
Organism: Trachurus trachurus; assembly: GCF_905171665.1. Lineage (NCBI taxonomy): Eukaryota > Metazoa > Chordata > Actinopteri > Carangiformes > Carangidae > Trachurus > Trachurus trachurus. The sequence goes on along the minus strand of NC_139901.1, from coordinate 141,957 downwards.
CTGTTGTGGAAGTTAAGTCCAGTGATTGTGTCTTTGTCCAGTGAACTACAGCCGTCCTGGCTGTGTAGTTGAGTTCCGTTGAGGAGAGTCCTTCTCCTTGCAGAGTTGTTGGTTGTTCTGCTTGGCGTTGTGGCTCCGTTGACTCAACTAGCAGACCTTTGTGTCGTATTAGTTGGTTCTGTTCTTTAATCCGTTGGTAGGCACTCGCGTCGCTGCCAAGGGTTGCTCCAGTGTAGGCGCCTGCCTTGTGCAGACCTCACGGAGGTGGGAGAGTTGTAGCAGTAGCTCCAGGTGAGGAGCTTAGAGGAGCGGAAGCTCCTTCTGAAGAGTGGGCAAGAGAAGAGACGAAGAGAGAGAAAGGAGAAGGGAACTTCTCCTTTTATATGGCCTGTGACCTCACATGTCCTGGGGCCATACCTGACCAATGGGGGGTCAGTAGTGGAGGTTTCACACCTAGGTGCGAAGAGGTGAAGGATGCTGGGAGGCTGAGTTCAATGGTTTTCCTTTGTCTGGGAGACAAAGGAGCCATGCAGTCTTATCCTCCATTTTGACTGGGCTGAGTCCCAACAGTTGATAACCAGCTTCGTAGTGCCGTGTTAACTCAGACCGGGGCTTGAGGTTTTGTTAAGCTGGAACATGAACACAAAGCCTGGCTATGTTGAGCCTCCTTCGCAGTACAGGCCGGAGGAGTCGGTGTTGTTGTTGTTTTTTTTCCCCCTCTGCCTTTATTCTGAAGGGACAGCTGGAAAGAGACCGGTAAGCTACGCGGAGATAAAGTGAGGGGGGATTGACACGCAGTTCCATTATTATCTGAAGCTTTCAGGCAACATTATCACCCCTAAAAATATATATTGGTCAGAAATGATCGAGGAGGAGGGGAAAAAAAGACGTGTAAACGACTATTGATTTTTCTAAACGGTTATGATTTGTTATCCGTGTACCCGTTTACACGTGTAGATGTTGACACTCCTAGATCAGAGCTTCTATTAGTCCAGCACAACCTCGGGTCTCTGTCTGTGTGCACCTGCACGCGAGAGAGCGAGCGGGAGGAGCCGCTGACGACGCTGTAACACAATAATATATTACTATTTGGTCATACAAGGGATGTGAACTAGAGGCTGACACGGGAGTGTTTTTTCAATCCCGTCCCGTCCCGCTCCCGCAAAAAAATTCCTGTCCCGTCCCGGTCCCGTGACAAAGTCAAAAAAAAATCCTGTCCCGTTCAAATCCCGAATAAATCACTCCCGAACCCGTCCTGTTCCCGATTTTTTCTATGAACACAGTCATCATGTAAACGATTGTGTTGACAGACACAGATCCCCCCCCCTCTCTCTCTCAGCGCACTGCAGGCTGAATGACAGACAAAACAAGACGGTAGATTGACGCCACATCTACCGTCTTGGTTTTGTTATTTCAATTAGCGATAATGAACGCCCTCCTCGTCCTTTCTCTCCCTCTCTCTCTTTTTCTTTCTTTCTTTTTTGCTTGTGTGCATCACCTGTTTAATGCGAGGTGGAGATTACGCCGCCGCCGCATCAGCTGACTCCTCTGACTGGCGGAAAACGTTTAATTGCCTATCGGTATGTTGATTTACACAGGTTATACACCGCTACGATCACTGAGGGTGTGCAGTGTGCATCAGCTGTTTAATGCGAGGTGGAGATTACGCCGCCGCCGCATCAGCAGTCTGACTGGCCGAAAACGTTTCCCTACCGGTATGTTGATTTAGGTACACCGCTACATAGCCACGACAGATCACTGAGGGTGTGCAGTGTGCATCAGTCCACACACTTAAAACTTTTGGACCGTTTTGAGTACACCATCCGTAGCACTGCCTGGCTTGTGCTTCTTTGAATGTCGCGCTTTGACTCCCGGTCCCGTTCACTCCCGTATACATTTTTTCCCGTCACGTCCCGATCACGTGATTCAAAATAAATTGACTCCCGAATCACGGGAATCCCGCGGGAATCCCGTGTCCCGCGGGAATCCCGATAAAATGTCAGCCTCTAATGTGAACATGTACTAAAATATGTACACGGGTTCGTCATATTACAGCGGCTATTTTAGTACATGTTCACATCCCTTGTATGACCAAATAGTAATATATTATTGTGTTACAGCGTCCTCACCTGTCAGTCAGCGGCTCCTCCAGCTCGCTCTCTCGCATGCAGGTGCACACAGACACACAAACACGGGAGCGTGACAGGTTGTGCTGGACTAATAGAAGCTCTGATCAGCTCCTTGTGTCGTGGTAACACAGACAAGCTGTCGTATTTATTGTCTGATGTCAATAAAGATAGGAAAAGTAGTTTTGTTCCAGTGTTCCTGCAGTGACCTCCTTGTTCTGTGTATAATGGGTATTGCTTCCACAACCAGTCTGTCCAGTCTGGAAAATAATTTCTGCGACGTGCGTGTGTTAAGTAGCCAGACTGGACACACAAGCAAGCAGCAAGCACAATAATGTCGGCGCAAATCAAAGCAAATGAGAAAACATGATCGATATTTTTTGTGTGAATAATATTTATTGTATTTAACAAAAGGGGGTGCTGCCCAACATCATTTTAGGTAAAGTCACAGACAGGTGGACTTAATTGTTTTTTGTTTTTTTTATATAGCTATGCACAAATGAAAATCAAAGTCGTCCAGTGAACTGGAAGTTGGCGGTTAAGTGCTAGTGGAAAGGGGTGCAAAGTAATAGTAACTGGCAGTGGAAACCCTGCTTTAAATTATTATGACATAATATTAAATAAAGGGGCAGATTTAAAGGTCCCATATTATGCTGTTTTTCAACTATTTCACATGGTTCTAAGTTGTCCAACCATATAGTATTCCTAGTGTATTGTCCCCAAATCAATCTGCAGCTCTACATCTCAGTAATCTAAAAGTGGCTCTCCAGAGCTCTCCTCTCCTGTGTCTGCACCTTGAAATGCAAATAAGATGTGTAAACCACGTACACACTCTGAGGGGGGTGAATTTTTTTTTTAACTCTACCGTTTTACTGTTATTAGGTTAAAACTCTGGCCAATTAGGGCGCGAAAACGTTGAGTGACAGGTCCGAGCAGCTCCGTGGACAGCTGCTTCGAGGCCAGTGGGCGGGTTCTCGGCCGGCCAATCCAACATGGCGCTGTTCAGGCCGCCATATTTGAGTCACAAAAACGACTCCCCAAAACCAATGGGTGACGTCACGGACGCTACGTCCATTCTTTTTACAGTCTATGGTTGGAAGTCCAAACTTACAATTCTTCTCCTCTGAAGAACTGGAAATGTCGCTTGTAGGTTGCTCTTTCAGATGGCTTTTGATGAAGTCAAGGTCTTTGGAATACAAAGGTGATCTTTGTAATACCTGGATAAAAAAAAAAAGATAGGTAACACTTTCTATGAAGACCACATCTATAGTGCATTCATAGTAAATTATAATGCTCATCATATTCATAATGCATCACAACTACACTCATAAACACACATAAAGACCAATAGATCCATGACGAGAGCAGGGGCTGCTAACTCCATCTGCTGACAAGAAGTTAGCCAAAACGATCGCTTACTTCTGCTTTTTGTCAGATACCAAATATAGAGAATTACACTAAGATTAGGAATATAACTGTAAAGCTTGGTTTCAACCTGTAGAAATGAACATGTGTTTGAAGTTTTTTACTGCTAATGGGCGATGAAGCGTTCAAAACCAAAAAGAATGAGCCCACTCGCGTATCTCTCTGTTGCCTTGAACAGGCTGTGTGCTGCATAATGCGCTGCAATTCTGGGTCCGAATTTCCCGCGCTGTCCGCGGATGTGACGTCAAATGACGCTGCATGCGCGTCCTCGACAGCTTCGGCTTTCCACCGCTTGCGACCAGCGGTCGGCGGATGTCTTGCAGCCTGAACAGTCATGTGAGCAGCGAGTAGAGAAATAAAGTCACTTTCTTAAATTTTAATATTTTTTCATGCGAGAAAGTGACAGTTTAGATTCCCAATCTGTTGTCAGTTTATCCAAATAACGTCTGTAAGTAGATTTGCTCCGACATTTTTCGGAGGAGTGCAGAGCCACACACACGCAGCAGCAGCAGCGGCTCGTCACAGAGGCTGCAGCCGGGGAGCTGAGCTCATCGGCCGGGCAGCCTCTGTTCTCCTCCCAGGGAAGAAAACCAGCCGAGTAACTTACCCACAGGTTTTTAGAGGTTTTCTGCCGGCTGGTTGAATTGTTTTTAGGAGATAAATGCTGGTCTCATTGATGAAATCTAACAATTGTGGCAGTCGCATTAGTTCATTTGAATGAAAAGTGAAGCTTCAGGTGTGTCTTAAGTCGCACCCACAGAGACAGACGTGCCCAAAAGACTTCAGACTCGACTCGGACTCGTGTTTTGAGACTCGTGAACAATCATTATTTCTTTGGCTCGTGCCTCCCTCTTGACAGGACGACCGACAATCTTTTTTTTTTTCTTTTTTTTTGCCGTTAAACATTAGAAGTTTGCCTCAGAAACTGGATTATATTAATGTATTACTTCTTCAAACTGATCCTGATATATTGGTGTTAAGTGAATCATGGCTTACAAAACATATTAGCGACACAGATATTGCCATAAAGGGCTACAACTTATATAGAGTGGATAGGGTTGGAAGAGGAGGTGGAGTGATAATGTATATTAAATCAGATTTTTCTGCTTCTATCTAAGATGCTATGTCTGGTCCAAAATGTTATGAATTTCTTGCTGTGAAAGTTCAGATAGGGCCTTCCTCATTGACAGTAATAGTGATCTACAGACCACCATCTGCAGATCAAAATTCCATTGATGCCCTTGCAAGCCTGATCTCAAAATACTCTGATGGGGAATTTATTGTCATGGGCGATTTCAATTTCAACTGGCTCAGTGATTCATCTGAGTACCTCAAAGAGGTCAGCAATAATCTTAAACTATCTCAATTGATAACAGATCCCACCAGGCCAAACTTGAAAGATTATTCTAAGTCTACTTTGATAGACCTTTTATTTTCCAACAAGCCTGACAAAATTACAGCCTGTGGTGTTTTTGAACTCGGTATTAGTGATCACTGTCCAGTTGCTTGTGTGAGAAGCACACGTCTAACTAAAACAAAATCCCACTCGATTACTAAAAGAAATTTTAAACACTTTGATTCTCAGTCTTTTCTTAATGATCTTCAACATAGTGATCTATACCTTATAATGGAAATCTCAGACTCTATAATGGCACTTGACTTTTTCATAAAAACTTTCAACTCAATTGTTGATAAGCATGCGCCGCTTAAGAAATTCAGAATTAAAGATAGAATAACACCATGGTTTTCCCATGATTTATCAACCCTATTTAAGGAAAGAAGTCGTGCCTGGTCTCAGGCTAGAATCTCAGGTGACCCCTCTCACTGGCTGCTATTCAGACGACTTAGAAATAAATGCACTGCTGCAGTGAGGAAAGCCAAATCAGATTACTTCTTAGGTCTCATTACTAATTCATACTCAAATCAGGTACATTTTTGGAAAGTAGTTAATCTGACCAAAAACAAAATCACAAACTCTTTCCCTACGCACATCAAACACAATCACTGTGTGGTCTCGGACCAAGAAGAGATCTGCAAATTATTTAACGAGCATTTTGTTGAAGCAGGTCATATGTTTGATTCAGCCTACACTGGGCCTCCTCTAGGTGTTGATGATAGTGCAGGTCCAACAAACCTGGCCCCTAAATTCTCCTTTAAACCCTTCACCCTGAATGCTGTGCTGGAAGCACTGCAAAAAATTAATATTAGATGTTCAATTGGTGAGGATAATTTAGACTCCTTCTTTATAAAACTCTCTTCTCCTATAATTGCAAAATATGTATGTCACATTTTCAATCTTTCAATCCTTGGAGGTAGTTTCCCCAGTGTTTGGAAAACAGCTCATGTGACACCTTTACATAAAGACAGCGATAAAGAGGAGTTAAACAACTATCGGCCAATCTCCAAGTTGTCTCCTTTGGCTAAGATCATGGAATCCTTAGTGAACACCCAACTCCTGCCTTTTCTGTCAACCCACTCAGTTCTCAGCCCACATCAGTCTGGTTTTAGAGCAAATCACAGCACTGTTTCAGCTGTCACCTTAGTTAATAACAATATAATAACTGCACTAGACAAGAGAAAGCACTGCGCTGCCCTTTTTATTGACTTAGCAAAAGCTTTTGACACGGTTGACCATCAACTGCTTCTACAAAAATTAGGTAGTAGCCTATTGGTCTTGATAGTGTGGCACAAAACTGGTTCTGTGACTATCTGTCTGGAAGATGGCAGTGCGTAAAAATGGGTGCTGCCCGGTCAGAATATTTACAGCTAACAAAAGGGGTGCCACAGGGCTCAATTCTGGGCCCTGTCCTTTTCACTATCTATATTAATGATATTGTCCCCTCTCTGAGTAATTGTCAAGCCCATCTGTATGCAGATGATACAATAATTTACTGTATTGCTGACACTGTACAGCTTGCTATGGACAACCTTCAACACTCCTTCAATCATTTGCAGAAAGCTCTCATCAAACTTAAACTTGTATTAAATTCAAATAAAACAAAATACATGCTATTCACTAGATCCAAAAACACAGAATATAACCGCCTGCACCTATCTACGCTAAATGGCTCTACTATTCAGAGAGTCACTGAGTTTAAATATCTAGGTATCTGGCTTGATGAAAAATTCACTTTTAAATTCCACATAGACAACCTCACTAGCAAACTTAGACAAAAAATTGGCTTCTTTTTCAGAAATAAATCTATTTTTCCTATGATCTGCAGAAAGAGGATTGTTGAAGCTGTCTTTATGCCAGTGTTGGACTATGGTGATATTATTTATAGGAATGCTGCCCCTTCAATTCTTTCACCTCTAGATGTGGTCTATCACTCTGCTCTTAGATTCATTACCGGCGATAGTTATAGCACTCATCATTGTAATCTGTACACAAAAGTAGGTTGGTCTTCCCTGTCAGAAAGACGCAACAATCACTGGCATCTCTTCATCTTTAAAGCCATTACTGAAAAACTCCCACCATACATTACAACACATAACATAAATTTTAAAGTTTGGCAATTAGGTCTGCTATGACAGTTTAAATTGTCTTTATGTCAAGTTGTCAGAACAAAAACATCTCAAATAATGTCAACTTTACATCAAAAGTGACATAACTTACCGAATGACACTTAACGACAGCTGTCATAAGTATTCATTGATGTTTATGACAGCTGTTACGTCAATTTTATGAATACCTATTCAAGTAAAGTATATATATATATAGAGAGAGAGTGTAGGAGCCATTTTGCCTGTACTCTGTTTGACCACCAGGGGGGGTATTGTGTTGGGTGAAGGTGATATAGGTGAGGGTGTAATTGGCCTCCGGTGTGTGTGTGAGGAGGAGAGCAAAAAGTTTTCTGACCGTGTCAAGACCGTGTCAAGACCGTGTTAAGCTGAGAAAGACGTGTAAACCCGTGTATAGGACACGCAGAGTGAGTTACCGTGATTGAGTGTTTAACAGTGTGAATTACACTTACCTGAGAGCAGCAATCCTGTGCTTACCTGGACTTAATTGTGTAAATAAATTATTATTATTATGCAAACGACCTCACGTGAATGGACATTGGTTTGTGGACACGCGTCCGGAAGAGTTCCACACCCACACACACAGGAACTTAAACGTACACGGCTTTATTGGTAAAAAGACTGTACAGAGAGAAAGAGATTCTATTTTAAAAAAAACAAAAAAAAACATTTTATATAAAAAAAAACTAAAAATGTGCCTCTCCGGGGAAGGGGCCAGACAAAGAATGGTTCAAGAAGACCCCAAGCGAGTTCAGCCAAACAAACACAATACACAATATGTCCTGTGTGTCTGTGTATATTGTGTATTGTGTTTGTTAAGATGTATTTTACTTTCTTGACCTCTGGGCACACTTAGTGGCCTATAATTGGCTCACCTGAAGCCCATCCAACTAATGACAGAGGTGTGGTGTCATCAGGCCTTCAGCCTATATATGTATATGCCTGCCACTTGTCAGGCCATTTGCCTGAGGAAGACCACATCGGTCCAAACGTTGTAAGCAAGTAGGCTATCCACTAAATGGGAGCTTAAATCAGTGTGCAGATATTCCCTTTTTTCTTTGCAATTATCCTGACTGTCCGGCACCTGGCCTAAAATAGGCATTGGATGTGCGCACAACCACCCTGCTTTTCACATACAATACAACGCACATACTACACTGTGTTAGAGCAAAGCTCTCAATTTAGCATTATCCAGAACCTCAATGCTTAATGTTAATTTGTATAATTTTTTTGTTATTATTTAATATATTTATTATTTTTAAAACTCTAACCAAACAAATATAGCAATAAAATAATACTGATAAATAAAACTAAACCTACAATGATCACAGAAACTACATTAAGTTAAGTTAAGATTCCTTTATTTGTCCCACAGTGGGGAAATTTACATTTGTGCAGCAGCAGTAACAAGTAGCTAACCCAAAAAAAACAGAATAAAACAAGAGGAATATAAACAAACATATACATCCATTTGACAAAATAATTCAGTTCAAACCAATCACCACAAGATGGCACTAAAGAGCTTCAAATGTCTGCCTCAGCTTTCTGATGATGATGACGGTGTTTCAACCACTGATGGATGATAAAGGCTACCTCAGGATTTCTGTCAGTATGTCACTTGTTATAGCTACAGCAGGCTATATTGTATTCTATTGCAATTTGTGTACAAGTTAATTTTTCATTACAAAACTTCTATTATGTAGCCTAATATGTCATAAACACAGTCTACCTGAATGTTGCAGGGCAGCAGATGAGAGTTTTCAGTCTTTATCTTGGAGCTCTCTAAAGTCACTTAGTTACAGATAGTGTATTATCACCGCTCTAACCCGGGTTAGTTGTAACCCAGACTTGTAAAACTGTTGGAACATTCAATTATGACAACATTTTGATATTGCAGTTTTGAGGTTTTTGATTTTTACATACATGTTTGGCTCCTTTTTGAAAAAAAACTTTACAAAATCGAACATGTTAATAAACATAATAAACACGTTGACCACCTTCAACAACTGACGTGCTGTTGTTGTTGTTGTTGTAGCTTACCTTCCACCTTCCAGCTCAAACAGTAACTCTGACAAATGAATGTGGGCAAAAATTCAAAACCCAGCAGCGCGTTGTCCCCCCTCCCCTACCCACCAGACTCCAGGTTGCCGGAAAGCGACGCGCTAACCTCCGCTCTGCTCACTCAGTCAGTCTCAAAGCTATAGTGAAAAGCTAAATATTCATCAACAACTTCACTGTTTATTGCTCTGACGCACAGTAACTACGACACTCAGGTGATCTGCAAGTTATTGTTACATTCACCGCTCCGATGCTGTGTCTGTGTGTGCAGCGCTGACACACACACACAATGAAAAGAAAGGGAAGTCCGCACACCAGAGATGGCTCCCATCAATTTATTGTGTAACGTTTCGGGGCAAGCCCTTCGTCAGACATCAAGGATTGAGTGAGGACGCACTGTCCTAAATCCTCCCCCAGGGATCACATGACACAATCAGGCCTAGTAAGCCACAGGTGTGAATGATTATGATCTTGATGTATACAAAGAAATAAAACACTATCAACTATCACAATACTGACAGTAGAAAATCAAATACACAAAGAATAATTCACAACAAGAATCTAACACCTAGAATAGCACATGACAGCATCAGGTATACACCGTCATAAACTCATGTGATATTGAAGGGAAAAAGAGCGTCTCAGGAAAGAAAACAATCCACAGCACCACAAAAAGAAAAAAGTTGCAGCAAAGCCTGCAAACATGGCTAGCACAGTAGTAGCAGAAGAAAGACAATAGCAACACACCAACTACTGTCTAAGCAATGTCTGTACAGGAGGCATCTAATGAAGTCAAACAGGGGAGGCACACAGGATACAACAGGAACAGAAGCAGAAATAGCAGAAAGGGCTTCACAGAAAAGGCCTCAAATCTAAATCTATATTGAGCTCTTTCGGAGAGAGCGTGTCTAGTGTATATATCCAAAAAGCTTCTCTTTTCAATACCAAGGTGTTGATGTCACCGCCTCGTGGGGGCTGTCTCACATGCTCTATGCCTATATACCTGAGTGCAGAAACATTGTGAGACGCTTGTGTGAAATGCAGTGCCACTGGGCTTCTGGTGTCATGGTTTGGAATGTTAGATCTGTGTTCAGAGATTCTTGTCTTGAGTGGCCTGATGGTCTTACCCACGTATGCCAAGCCACATGGGCACTTTAGCAGGTATATAACATTTTTAGTGTTACATGTGATGACCCCATTGATGTTGAAAGTGTGGTGGCAAAAAATGTTGTTCCTTCTATAAAGTATTTAAAAAAGGATGACTGAACACGTCAGCTGTCTTTCTTGAGTTTTAATAAAAGGCATTCATGAATGGAGACACACACAACCGAACAGGAGTACAGTCAGTGAGTGAGTGAGCTGAAGACGTTCTCAGGGCGCTATCTTTATAGTTCCCAAAACACATTGAACAGCAGACAAAATATATGGCACTGGTAGCTGTGCCTGGCTTCACCTTTTTAGCATTTTGATGCTAAACCATAATAATAGGAAATTTTGTAATTATTTTATTATTTGTAATATGTTCTCTGTTTCCCTGCCCCGCACCAGCCAAACACTAGCGCACCGAGTCTCCAACTTGGGAGTTTAAAAAAACCAGAGAAACACAGTCCACAGGAACAGAGGAGCCAAAATCCCCCCCCTCACTTGACAAGAGGGGGGCAAAAGACTCATCCGTCTAGCTGCACTCAACCTGAGAAAGGGGAAAAAACCTCTGATATAATGAGGAAAAAATCATTATTAAAAAAATATTATTATTAATTATTAATCTAACTTAAACATTTCAGAGATCAGCTTTATTGCTTAAAGGTGTACAGAAATGGCCGTTTGTCCTGTTTGTCGCGCCGAGTTGTCACGAGCTGCAACACGAGTTTACCCGAGTGAGGAAAACGAATTTGATTGGTCGTTATCGAGCGGGCGGGATATTCAAAGCTTGGGGCGAGCCCGAGCTCCGTGTGTGTGCGTGTCTCAGACGTTTGAATGACGGATGACGGATCCAATATCAGTGGCTGGTGAATCGTGTACAGGCTGACGTATAATCCGTGCGCCTGCATTATCCAATGCGAAAAAAAAAATACACACTTTCATCCCGGATTTACTCAAAAATAGAATTTTGCACAAAGTTTGGCCTACATCGTCTGAAAGATGAGTTATCACATTCATTTTATGACCCAAAGTGGGCTCAAATTCAATTTTCTTTTCTGTACACCTTTAACATCACTCAATGCAGAGAAAAGATATAAATGAATAAACTGAAAATACGAAAAACTTAAAGGAGCTCATCCTGATCATTGACGTCACCAATGATCTGACTAGTGGCACAGCACAACACAGGACAACACTCAGACCTACAAGGACAGCCAGGACCGGGGCAAACAGATGCAACAGTGTAGTTTGCCACCCATTAGGTGGAGCCCAAGACCACCAACCATTACCTGCGTTCTCTTCCGTGTCTCGGCTCTTCTGCAAATGCAACAAGTCATTTAGGTGTGCAACAACATGGGTCATATTATCAGATATGTCAGGAATATAAGTACAGCAATCAGTACCCACAGCATGACAGACCCCCCCTTGGTTTGCTAACACCATGTCCATGGCCAGCCTGTTCTGCAGAGCCACATTGCTGAGGCCCTGCACGGCCGGTGTGAGTGTCCCAAAACCTGTGTCCACTGTGCCAGTGAGATCTTCCAAGTCCAGAGCAATGTCATTGATCTTAAATGCATTGTCAGTTGCACCATAGCCAGGCAGGAGAGCACCAAAAATCTTCTCCACAGTGCTGACTTGGTCATGCACTGTGTCAGTGTCTCTCCTGGCCCGGTGTGGTGGGTAGTAGTGGTCGTAGTTAGTGTGGAAGTGATTCAGGTCAGGCATAATCCTGACAGCTGGTAACAGTTTAGCTAAATAGCATGTTCCACACCAACCAGGTCGCAAAGCCTGATAGACCCCCTCCTGCACTCCCCTGGAAACATTCCAGGAGCGAACGCTTGACCCCTCGTAATTCACAACACTCACGTAGATCTTCAGCAGCTCCTCTGTGAGGTTGTGAAACACGCGTTCTGGGCCGTGGTCTCCCTGGGTGAAAGCAATCATCACCCCTAAAGTTTCAGAAACATTTAGAGGATAGGATTGCAGTGGCAATGAATTACCCATTTCATGTGGCAGGGCAGCGCAGACATAGCAGCTCTCGTTGGTCAGCTTCCTCGCCGCAGCTGTCATCACTGGCGTGTATCCAACGTTGTCCTCCCGTCTCGATGTTGTGTTACCTGTGGTAACAGCAGATCTCCTCACCAGCCGGTGAGGTGCGTGGTGTAGGTGTAGATTCGTGATCTGTGTGAGGTGAATCCGTCATGCTGTTGTTGCTCGTCCCGCGGTTGTAGATCACTTTCAGTAACAGCACCGACAGCCCCGTTGTGATGGAGATGACCAGCAGGAAGCTGGTCGCCACCCTTAGGCCGCACCCGAGCTGCTTACAGGGATGTCATGGACGTTGACCAGAATGTAGTCGCCTGACCTGAGGTCGCACAGCTTTGTCTCTGCTGGCTCCTGCAGGGCAACCTTCACCTGTTGGTAAAATGTTCTTACAAAAAACAAACAAACAACAAGGAAAAGCAAACAACAACTAGAATGCACCATACCATATCATTCATCCTCACACTGGCCAGTGATTTCATACATACTTCAATCATTCAATCATTCCCCCTTTTGACACGTGGTTCAACCCATGTGTCAACTTCACACACTGTGGAGAAAACATAAACAAGGGAAACAGCAGAGACTGCTGTTCCCTGGTTTCCCACACGGCCCTCTCTTCCCAGAGAGGCTCGTATCAACAAGTTGGCTATCTCAGCGGTAGCCACAACTGTGGGGATGGAACGGGGGGTGTTAGAGAAAAAACAACGGACATATAATTCGTGAGACAAAAGTAGCCTTGACGCTGCGACTGCAGCTACATCTGTCCTGGGAACACCTAGAGAGAAAATGTCAATGGTGTTAATGTGAACTTTCACACAGCAATTTGTTATGTCGGTACCAGCAGTTCAACCAAAGCATCATACACAGGCCTAATGCCTTCAACTGCTTCATGTCTGAGAGGATACTGGTTACAACAGGGACAAAACAGTGTGATTTAATTGTTATAACAACAGGCTCATCATTTTTTTTTTTTTTTTTATCAGAAACGTCATGCTTACTTTTGCAGGGGGAGAGTTACTTTCCCCCGTAGCATGATTTGTGTGTCGGGGTGGTGGAAAAACATTGATAGTTTTCTACCCTTATGTCACTTATACCCGGCCAAGTGTACAAATCAAAGATAAACCTAACAAACAAATAAAATCATTTTTCATCAATTTAAAACTGGACTTCTGTCAAAGTTAAACAATGAGTGTTTGAAATTTTTCCCAAATTAGGATCAAATGCATTTTAGTGGAGCTGTGTATCTTTAAAAAAATCAAAGAAAAATGTCCCTCCCACACCAACTGTCTACTGATACATGGCGCTGAGTTTAAGCTATTTATTATCAAGTTCACAGCTGCTTAACTAGAATCAGTGGCAGTATCAGTGTTACGGCGTGCAGCATGTGTCTGTGTATCAGTGTGTGTTAGTGTAGGTGCTCTCACGTGTTTCCAGCATGCTCCCAGCCGGCTCAGTGTCTCCACTAGATCCGTCCTGACTCTCGCTCTCACCATCTAGTCAATTTTCCTCCTTCTTGGGCTTTCGGCAATCCCGCACCAAGTGTCCTTTCTTCCCACACCGCCAACAACGGTCCTCGTCTTCTTCGTCACGGCTCGCTGCTCCGCGTCCGCGGCCTCTGTTTTGCCATTTACTTTTGTGGGGGCCGCGGTCACGTTCATTCTCTCTCTTCTGTTGCTGGACTTGAACTGCTTGAATTGCAGCCAGCGATGCCATGATGTTATTCATTTTTTTATCCCCTGCCCTTTTCTGAGCCCTCAACTTTTTCTCCTTGGCCTTATTGAAGTTCTGCTCTGCCCCCTGTGCATAGCTGGCGATCACCTCCAGACTTGAGTATCGCCATGGCAAGAAAACTTGTTGCACATGGTTGGAGATTTCAGGTCTCAGTCCTAACACAAAGGCAGAGGTGATTTGTGATGTGTATTTTCCACCTACTTTCCCTTCCGCCTGTTCTGATGTCATGCCGCCGTGAGCGACCATAGCCGCTTTCATCCTGTGGAGGAATGCCGCGACAGTTTCGTCTACCCCTTGGGTGATACTGGCTTTCTGCCAGTCTACAAGGATGGGTAAAAGTTCTTTTACCTTTGCGCATAGTTCTCTGACAATTGCCATGTATCCTTCGTTGTCGGCATGTTCCATGTCGCAGTTCACCAGTCTTAGATTCTCTGCCCCACGAACTGTGGGGGCAATCTTGTGCCAGTCCTCTTTCATGTGCATTGTCAGCAGCCGTCTCAGTTCATCAATCGTTGGTCTGTGTGAGGCCACCAATGACATGATTTGTTGGGCAAACTTTTCGCCTCCCTCTGATATCTGTGGCAGCTGCGAGCTTAATCGAGCTAGGCTCAAAATTCGATTTTGGCGTCAAGTCGGACTTCTGTCCTTGTCTCAATATACATGCAACTGAGAAAACTGAATTACTGACGGGGTCCGCCCCCTCATGCGCCGTCACCTGTTGCTTCAGCGAGTTAATACGCCGCCTGTCCTGTTGACTTTTCTGTCACCTCGTAAAAAACTGAATATAAACAACTTATAAGCTTAATAATAAATTCTCAACTGCAGTTCCCGACCAGACGCGCCAGTCTGGGCTGGATGCGCGCTGAGAATAGGATACGGGCTTCCTTTTCTCTCTCTCTCTCTCTCTCTCTCTCTCTCTCTCTCTCTTTCTTTTAAAAAAAACACTCTTGCTGGTTGCGCTGTGTGAAATGCATTGAATCGGCGCTGATGTTGGGTTTTTTTCTTTACTTTGCCGGGTTCGGGCGGCTTCTCTGCTCCACTTGGTGCCGTCTCTACTGTTGTGGAGCATGCGCACATGCATTGTCCAGTTATACTCTGATTAAGGTGTTTACATGATGGAGAAAATCGAATTCCAATCGCATTATCTGGGTGTCTTAATCGGAGTTCTCAACTCCGATTTCAGTCGGACTAAGGTGTTTACATGCACTTCAGTTGTCCAGTTATAGTCGGATTAAGGCAATAATTCGGTTTTTTCATCATGTCATGTAAACGTACTGACAGAGAAAGAAACTTGTCTTTTTCTCTTCAAGGTGTCATGGGTTAAAGATTTCTTCTTACCATGCTTTTTCTTCTCTTTCCTCTTTCCAGAGGTGGACGGCGTGGAGGAGGAGGAGGAGGAGGAGGAGGAGGAGGAGGAGGAGGAGGAGGAGGTGGTGGTCGACGGTGTGGAAACCGTGGTGGAGAGGCTCTGAGGTGCCTCAGCTGCAGGAGACAGAAATGACAGTGTTGGAGCACAAGTAGTCACAGAGAAAGAAACGTGTCTTTTACTTGTCAAGGTGTTGTAGGTTAAAGATTTCTTCTTACCATGCTTTTTCTTCTGTTTCCTCTTTCCAGAGGTGGACGGCGTGGAGGAGGAGGTCGGCGGTGTTGAAACCGTGGAGGTTACAGTGGAGGAGAGGCTCTGAGGTGCCTCTGCTGCAGGAGACAGAAATGGCAGTGTTGGAGCACAAGTAGTAACTGAGAAAGAAACATTTATTTGTTGTGCTGTAAATGTGTGAAATAAATAATGGAAAAATCCTACCAGGCTTCTCCTTCTCTGCCAACTTCTCACTCCTTGTTGTGCTCTCCATCCTGCAATCAAACAGAGGAAAATGATATGAGTAAAAAAAAAAAAAAAAAGGCCACAAAGTGTTGAGTCCTCCAAAGCAGAGAAGAGTCATGAAAGAATAGTTACCTGTTGGCTGCTGCAGAATCTGGTTGTGAGAAACTTCTGGGCTACACAGGTACTTTAGAGGTGACTAGGTGTCATCGCCCCAAGAGCCTTTGGCCAATCAGCTCTCCCGAGAACAGGAGTAGGGTCGTTAGCTCCAAAGGGGCTCTGATGTTCTGTGAAGCCCCTCTGTGTCTCTGAAGTCCTTGTACCCAGTTTACACAGGAAGGGGGTGGGGGGTAGGGGGTGGATCAGGAGCAGGTCGCCCCTCCCATGACCTGGCCTGATCAGATCTGTCAGCTGTCACTTGGATGAGGGGGGAGATAGGATTTGTAAAATTTAAAGTTTGGGGAGGCAAAACATGTCCTTTTCCTTCTACCTAACCCTCTTCAACAACTAATACATGTACTACATAACACAAAAAATAAAATAAACAGCCAGCAGATGTCAGTGTCAAGCTGATTTCTTGTAAAGTGGTCTGAAACGTCAACATTTTCTTACTCACCGTCCTCATTCTTTTTCTCCGTCTTTGCTTTTTGCCAACATCCTGCAAAGAAAGAGAGGAAAGAAGGCATGAGTGGAAGTGAAAAGGAGGAAGAAGAAAAGCAATCAGAGTTGAGAGTCCCATCAGATGTTTGTACAAACACTCTCCAGCAGCAGCACATGTGTTTAGCTCTCAGACAGACAGACAGTCTTCCCAGGTGAGTGGGTCACATGTCCTAAGAGCTGTCCAGCAGTGGCTGCAAGAAAAGAGCAGCAGTCAGTGACTTCTGACATTTTGGACACTGCAGTTTTACTGTGTCTTTTAATTATTTTTATATTAAAGTATTGTTTAACTGAAAGACACTGTCATGTGCTTATTATTACTTAAACAGCGTACCTGCATTGAATCCTGGGTGGGTGGGGTTGGTTGTTGTCAGGGTTAGCAGCCCACCCCCTGGGTCGTTGAGTGGTGGCTCCTCCTCAGGCAGGATGCTCTTGGTCTATTCATATTCTAAAAGGGGTGATCAACAGTAATGAGTGTGTCGTCAACAGTGAGTACACCCCTCCCTCCCAAATGAAGTTTTCTCAGCACTCACCTGGCAGTGACATGTGATCTGTCAGAGGGTCTTGGTGGCTGCGTCACATGACATGTGAAGTGTCAGTGTCAGGTTGTGGGAACTGTCACTCATCTCTTGGCCAGGGTGTGGTGGTTCAACACACACACACACACACAGATTGTGATGATCAGTAATCAGTCCAGTCACGTGCGATGGAGGGATCACCTCTGATGATATTAGAAGGAGAAGGCCCAGGCCCAACACAAACAAGCAGGGCTGTACGTTAACTTTTTCAGCACATAGCACTAGTGCTACAGAGGCTGACAGTTTTTTAGCACAGGACCAGAGAGTTGTAGCACACCCTAAAAATGCCCGTCACCTCTACAGAGGACAATTAATGCAGCTCATCACTTACACAGTAACATCAGCAAGTGTAATTCATATACTGTACATAATGTAATAGAATAAGAACTTTTCAGATACAGAAGAAGCATCTTTAAACATCACTTTAAACATCGTTGTTTAAAGTGACTTAAGCATCACTTTAAACAACTCATTTTTACATAACAGGCGTGACATATTTACTAGGGGTGGAACGGTTCACAAAATCCACGGTTCAGTTCGGTTCACGGTTTTGTGGTCACGGTTTTTGGTTCGGTTCGGTATACGTTGATCATTGGGAAAATCAATCATGTCTTCAGTTAAAACTGAAAGAATGAGGCAGTCTGACATCTGATACATCATTGTGACAGTCTGAGGTTAAAAGTAGGTGAGAATCTGGCTGCAAGAGAGGAAACATTAATAGTTCCAACATGATTTTAATTTACTGGGCAAAGAAAGTTATCTAACAAATGTTAAGAACAATTAGTTATTCACTGAAATATCTATAGGCTATTAATTGTGGTTCTTACAAAAAATATATCTTATAAAATATAAAAAGCAAAAATGTCTCTTATGCTCTGCCCCTTGAATTAGTGCATACAAAATAATTTAACTTTAGCCTACAACTTTTACAACCACATTAGTTACCAGCAAACAGAGGCAGAGGTGTCCTGCCACAGTCTGGTTTGGGCTCTCACCGAACCCCCCCCCTCCCCCTCCTCCTCCTCCTCCTGCTGCTGCTGCTGCACAGGTCGCGCTGGAGCTAATAAATGCTAAACGCGCTAAATCGCTAATTGGTCGCGATCATAACACACGCGGACACACACACGCGGTCCCATACAGCACCTACACAACGCTGCTGGCGCATCTTCTAGCTCCGACTCTTTCATTCGCCATGCTCACAAACGTTTCCACAAGTGACCAGCTGATAGACTACTCTGCTTCTTCGTCTTGTTTACCCATAGCAGCCATGCTACAGGGCAGAATATGTCTTAGCACAGGCATGTTTTGATGTAGCACGTGCGACATATATGTCGCACTGTACAGCCCTGACAAGGAGGCTTCGGTCAGCAGCAACGTCAGCTTGTGATGAATGACATCACCTCTGATGCTGGATGAGATCACCTCTGATGCTGGATGACATCACCTCTGATGCTGGATGACATCACCTCTGATGCTGGATGACATCACCTCTGATGCTGGATGACATCACCTCTGATGCTGGATGAGATCTGGTGGTGGTGGGATGTGGGATGGAGATGATCTCTGAAGAGATTGTTGTGGTGGTGATCAGAGGAGGTGGTGATGGAGGTGGTGATGGTGTGAGGCAGTGCACCTGCCCCTGTGCTGGTGATCGGCGTGGCGGAGGTGGAGTGAGTGGTGGAGTGTTTCCACTTGTGGTGGTGGAAAAGGGAGGGACTCACTTACCAGAGCGTTTGGGTTGATTTGGTCTGATGCTCCGGTAAGGAGGGGGGGGGGAGCTGCCACGGTGCTGCTGGGTCACAGCCTGGGTCGGGGCCAGCAGGGTGGTGTGCTGCTGGGTGGCTGGCAGCAGAGGGGGGGCCAGCAGGGTGGTGTGCTGCTGGGTGGCTGGCAGCAGAGGGGGGGCCAGCAGAGTGGCTCGCTGCTGGGTGGGGGCCAGGAGAGGGGGGGCCGGCAGAGTGGCTCGCTGCTGGGTCCGCTGTGGAATAAAAGGAGGAAAAATGCCATCATAAAGAAGAGCTCAACCCTGGAAGGAGACCACATCACAGCACTGTGGACAAAGAGAAGAAGACGTACCTTTGACGCAGCTGCTGCCTGCTTCTCCTGCAGCCACTCCTCCGCTGACTTGCCTCCAACCTTGGCGCAGTACTGCTCATTTCCGTGCCGGGTGTGACCATACTGTTTGGTCTTCGGCTGGCCACAGAGCTGGCAGTTGAAGGAGGAGAATGTTCGTTTCTCCTTTGGCTTCTGGAAAAGAGCAGCAAGTCCTGTGTTCCTCCGCTGCCGCTCCTCTTCCAGCCTCGTCTCCCAGCTGCTCTGGCCTGCAGGGCGTGCGCCTGCCGTGGTGGCGGTGGGAGGCGCACCTGCGGCGGCGGCGGCAGCGGGGGCTGGGGCGCTGGTGGTGGAGGTGGAGGCAAGGGAGGGTTCAGCGGAGGCAGCGGCTGCACCCGTTGGAGCCGAGGAGGATGTGGAGGAGGAAGCTGCAGTGGCACCGGGGGACGAGAGGAGCCGATGAAGGGCGGGGGCCAGGGGGCCGCGGCGGGTCACGGCCATGCCAGAGGCGTCCGGCGGCAGGTGGTGGTGCAGGGGGTTGGCGGGCTACGCCGGTCCCTGCTGCAGAGCCCGGGCTGGCTGGAGGGGCTCCACCGCCGTGACCTCGGCCGTGACCGGTGGCAGAGCTGCGGCCACCTCGGAGGTCATCAGTGCCTTGCTCCTCTTCGTGTGCCTGATGGAAACACATGACAGATATCAGACTGTGGACACGCTGCTCGTCTGTGGGACCGTCAGAGTGTTGGTGTCAAACACACGGCTCTTACCACTGCAGGAGGGTCCGCTGGTTGATCTCAAACAACTGGATGGGTGCGGCTGCCAGGAGGTGTCTGCAGTTGTATATGTTGTCTCTGATGAGACTGTAGTCCCTCCTGACAGCCGACCAGCGACTCAGGTGGACCCCCGCGATGCTGCGGCCCTCGCTGTGGATCCGGCACAGCCCCAGGAAGATGGCTTCCACCAGCCTGGTGGCGTCTGGGGACTGTGCCGCCCCCGCGCCTTTACCCAGAAACAAACTGCACACAGAGAGAGAGGGAGGGGGAGAGAGTGAGGCTCTGTCCATTAGCTGTCAATTAGTGAGAGAGAGACATGGCCAGGCAGCAACGCTCCACTCACCGGGACGCGCTCTCTTCCCCCATGGCTGCCATGTGGGGCCGCCTGTTCTTAAAGCGGCCCTGCAGCAGGCGTCCCTGGTGGCGCGGGGGGAAGGAGACAGCTGCCTTGTCCCTGTCAGACAGCTTTGTCCACAGGGCGGCTATCTCCCTCACTTGAAGCTGCGTCACGTAGGCCTGGTGACGCAGCTTCACGAGGGCCTGGGCCAGACGGACGGCGTGTTGGTACCCTCCGTACCCATCTGGTCCTATGACATCCTGGGAGAGAGACAAAAGTGTTAACTAACACACACACACACACACACACACACACACACACACACACACACACACACACACAGTGTGTTAACGCACCCACAGACACTACACTTGCACTGAAAAAATACTTACGGCTTCCTCCTCCTCCTCCATCGGCTCCTCCCTGGGGTCCGACTGGGACGACGAGGCCTGGCTGGGCTGAGGCTGAGGCTGCCCGGGCTGGGGCTGAAGCTGCGCCGGGAACAGCAGCTCTTGCAGCACCTGCAAGAGCCCAGGTCCCCCTCCCCAAATCCCTCGTCCACTGCCTCCAGCTGGTCCTCCTCCCACACATCTTCGCCCTCGTCCATCCCATCCGGAGCGTCGGGATCCCCAGGAACTTCCTGCAGCGCGAGGCCCGTCTGCGAGTAGAGATACTCCACCCCGATGAGTTCTCCTGAACAAAAGAGACAGAGACGGATGTGAAGAGTTGGGCCTGCCCGCCTGCAGGTGCACCTGCCCCCCAGCTCCTCCCCCTCAGCTCACCTGTGTACTCGCTGGGCTTGGTGTATGTCTCAACCAGCGTCAGACCCATGAGCTCTTGGGTAAGCTGGTTGAAACCGTGCTGCAGGCGGGCACTGTGGCAGAGCAGCGTCGATCTGTCTGCACCCTCCACCGCAGACCAGGCCCTCCAGCAGGTACACCTGGAAGTGGAGCGCATTCGCAGATGTACCTGTGATGCACACACGAGAGAGAGAGAGAGAGAGAGAGAGAGAAGTTCAGGCACTGTGAGCTGCTAAATGACCACAGAAAAACACAACATCAGTAAAAAGTGTGACGATTCTCACCTGGGATGAAGCGGCACAGGTGTAGGTGGAATGACTCCAGCGAGGTGGAGCCCCTTGCACAGCGGAAGACGGGGAGAATGACCCCTCCCCTGGTCACCTCCCCCGTCTTGGTGAACAGCTCCACCCCCGCTGGGTCCTGGATGCAGGGCAGGTGATGACGCTGCGTCTGCCAGATAACCTCCATTCTGTCGCGGTCGGTGAGCGGGACGCCCGTCACGTCTCGGAAGTGGTCCAGGACTTCCTGGAGGAGCCGCTCCGTCTCCTGGGCCCCTCTGGTGCGACGGCGGCAGTGATGAGCCATCTCCCTGCCCGTCAGCTTGACATGACTGTGTTTTAACGGTATTTCCTATATTTATCTCTTATATGATCACAATTAGTGCATATTTTATTTATATTGTTATTTATAATGATGCGCTTCTATGTCACTGTATGTCTTTGTGTTGTATGTTTTTTACCTTTATGTGATTCTATGAGCTGCAATCCAAATTGCCCTTTGGGGACATGAAATAAACTGAACTGAACTGAACTGAACTGGGCGTCCCTCCCGTCCTCGGACTGCTTGGCCTCCATCAGGCGCGCCACGTCATCTTTGTCCCACTCAAAGATGGCGAGAGACAGGCGCGCCATGAAGAGGCCGTAGAGCTGGTGGGCATCGGTGGTGACACCCCGAGCGAAGCGTCGCATCAGGTGCCACACATCCAGCCGCACCACCAGCTCCTGCCACTCCACGAACATGGCAGAGACCTGGAAACAACACAGTTTAGTTTAGTTTATTGGTTTAATAAGAGACAGTGTGCAATTGCATTAATCGTCTCATTGACACTGATATTTAAACATCTACACTTGAGCAACCAGAGCTCGTCATAAGAGTTACCTTGCTCTGCCCGCGGGCGGCGCAGCAGTCCCGGTCCACGTACAAGACCTGAGGAGGGGCCTTTCCGTCTTCTCGGTAACGCCGCATTAACCCGGCCGCCATGGGCAACAGTCCGTCTCCCTCCGAGTCGGTGAGCACGGACATTAATACCTGTCCGTGCTCATTCCCAACGTTGGTCACCCAGGCGGCCGTAGGCAGCGCTACCTGCAAGCTTCTTCGTCATCTGCACAGGAGGACAGAGAGAGAGAGAGAGAGAGAGAGAGAGAGGACAAGAGAAGACTGTTATAACTGGCTCAGAGCGTCACAAAAAAAGGGAGAAAACACCAGACATCTGTCCAAAATAAGTTATTCAATCACATCAAACCAAATTAGTAGCCTCAGCTCACAGGGCCTGGATGTGATGAGTCACTCACAGCACCTGCAGCGAGGAGGGAAAACACACACCCACACACACAAACATGCTGCAAAAACACAGACCACAGCTCACCTTCTTTGTTGAGTCCATCTTCAAAATGGACCCGAAGATGGACGTGACTCTGGCCTTTGTCTCCTGCAGGCGCGTGCAGGCGTCCCTGACGTAGACGGACAAAAGCCAGGACACACAGGGAACCGGGTGCATCAGCGGGAGTTCCACCGCCCGCTGAGGCGCCGCCACACCCGGAACCCGAAGCTTGCGAAGCACGGAGAGGTATCTCATCGACCGCAACATCCACTCTCTGGTGTGATCCTCCACCAGAGTAGTGTGGAGGCGGGAGGCACTGTTCCCCAGAGTGCGCTCCCTCATCTGCCCGATCACAGTTTTATCGCACGACAACCTGAGGAAGAGGACGACAGAGAAGAGCAGGAGAGCAGGAGAGCAGGCGGATGAGAAGAAGTGTGAGTCAGAACAGATTAAAGCTCATGTGTGTGTTTAAGTCTGTGTGTGCATGCGCACGCAGTAAAACCGGTGCTGCTTACCTGTACGTGAGAACAGCTGGAAATTGCTCCTGGTGCGACAGGTCCAGCTGTTCCAGGATGTGGTGCGACCACGCCGACAACTTCCTCTGACACGAGGTGCATTCGAGGTACTCCGTGCCCATGAAGTACCATCCCCTCGTGTCCAAGACCCTCCGGATGGTCTTGTAGAGGCCAGAGCCGGTCAGCCGGTGCCTACAAGAGGGACACACAAGCCTGTATGCCCACATCTACAAGAGTCGCTCTCCAGGGGGGAACCACCAGAGGCGGAGCTCACTGGTGAGAACAGACTTCCCACCAGCGCCTCTGGTGAAGAGAGCCTTGCCTACCCAGCCTTGCTGCTCCTCCGGGAGCGTCTGCCTCCATCCGCGAGGCAGAAGCTGCAACCATCAAAACGTCTCAATAAGTACAAAGATTCAGTTGCAATTCCACACAGACAAACATTTCCTCACACAGGTTGTATGTATGGTTCTTACCTCAGCGCCAGAGGTCAGAGGAGGGCCGACGGCGGCTCCAGGGGCTGGACGGGCTCCAGGGGCTGCGGCGGCCGGACGGGCTCCAGGGGCTGCGGCGGCGGCCGGACGGGCTCCAGGGGCTGCGGCGACGGCTCCAGGGGCTGCAGCGGCGGCCGGACGGGCTCCAGGGGCTGCGGCGGGGGCTCCAGGGGCTGGACGGGCTCCAGGGGCTGCGGCGGGGGCTCCAGGGGCTGGGGCTGCAGCGGCGGCCGGACGGGGGCTCCAGGGGCTGGACGGGCTCCAGGGGTGACGGATGGACGGGGTCCAGGGGCGGCGGCTGGGCTGGATCCCATCTGGGGGGAGACAGGCTGGGGAGGAGGGCGGGCTGCTGGTGGGGCGTCCCTGCTACTGCTGCTCACTGTCAAACACAATCACATTTGTTGCTTTGACTGACACATCTCTCCTTTTCTGACAACAGTTGTGTGTGTGTGTGTGTGTGTGTGTGTGTGTGTGTGTGTGTGTGTGTGTGTGTGTGTGTGTGTGTGTGTGTGTGTGTGTGTGTGTGTGTGTGTGCGTGCACGCTCACGCTGAGAGTCGACCTCCATGGCTGCAGTGAGGAGAAAAAGAGTGAGAGCATAAAAACAACATGAGATGAGGTGACCAATATATGATGCAGATATACAGACAGTACATGATGCATGGGTTTATTAGTTCATAGGTTTTCAGTGTTTCCCCTACCATTGTACAGGCCTGGCGGGCCGCCAGGCCAACGAGAGCCCCCGCCAGGCCAAAAAAAAAAAATTAATATGGCAAAAATTAGCGACATTCATTCAGAAATCAATAATCATTTCTGTTTAGGGGGCTCTGTGCAGCGCTGTTCTGCAACGCGAGTCAACCTGCTTCGCTGCCTAGTAATGATGCGAGTGTGCGAGCATATTATGGGATGTTGAGGTTTGTAGCAAGTAAACTACGGTGCCTTGGAAAAAAGAAAAAATATCGCCGGTGACAGACGCCGCACGCGCGTCATGCGAGAGAGACAGGGGAGGGGGGAGAGAGAGTGAGAGGAGGGATTGACGCGGAGCAAAGGGACTGTCAGGTGAAATCGAACTGAGTTGCTGCAGCGGGTGCTCTACCAGGTGAGACCATGGATGTATTATGGGTGAGACAGGCTGTACGTCGCTCGCGGCTCGTCGTATTTAATCGGCGATTTCACGGAGCGTTTCAGTGACGGTGAGCGGCCTGACGCTGCTTCATTAACGCCGCCGCTGACTCGGGGCAGACGCACACAGTAACGATCACCTGTTACCGTTACCATACCGACGAGCTAACGTGTCCTTTTTATACAGGGCTGTACAGTGCGAGCATTTCACTCGCATATGCGCCTAAAAATAGTTTGTGCGAGTAGAAAAAATAAAAAGGGAGCACCGGTGCGACTACGGATTTCAACCCTTTCATTCGCATTTTGCTCCTAAACTAAATCCATACTATGTGTATCAAAGTAGAGTAGCCCACAATTCTCGCGCATCTCTGTATAAAAAATGGACAAGCACTGTCCTACAACTTCTTTTTCACACCTGCAAAACACAGAACTCATGTGATGAGATGCGGTGACGTCGCCCTGCGGCGAGTTTATGAATGAAAACATCCGCGCCGCCCGGCCAGCACGGGCGATTCACCGCCCGCGGAAGTTAAAATTAGGACAGATTGATCTCTGTGTGTGTGTGTGTGTGTGTGTGTGTGTGTGTGTGTACGTGTGTACGTGTGTACGTGTGTACGAGAGGAGGACTAGTTTCTCCTCGCCACTGCGGAGTCCGACGATGCGGCGCGAGTTGAGCGGAGCGATATCGGTGTGAAAGTCGTAGCCGGACACTCGAACGTTGAAGGAAAATTAACTGACCGTGTACAATGAAGAAAATTGACTCGTATTTCCTAAAAAAGCAAAGCGAAACCGCTGACAGAGCGGACATCGGTGAGAGAAATGTGGGAGAAGTGGAATCTGGGACTGAC
This sequence comes from Trachurus trachurus, assembly GCF_905171665.1. Lineage (NCBI taxonomy): Eukaryota > Metazoa > Chordata > Actinopteri > Carangiformes > Carangidae > Trachurus > Trachurus trachurus. Next base: position 116,319 of record NC_139901.1, on the reverse strand, counting down.
GATGTTGACTCCGTCGAGCCGGAGGAGATGCCAACAGTTAGCCTAGCTAGCACCGGTAGTGCTAGCAAGGTTTACAAATTTAAAGCCGACTGGATCAAGCTCTTCTCCTGGTTGGAATTTGAGGACAACCTCATGTTTTGTAAATACTGTAAAGGCCAAAAGCAGGCAGGAAATTCGGCATTTGTTTCTGGAAACCCCCATTTTAAAAAAGATAGTGTAACCAAACATAACTACTCCAAGCGGCACATCGCCTGCAGAGACAGTTACATGCTGAGACAAAACAAACCAGCCTTGACAGTGACCGCAGCTCTGGACAGGCAGGTGATGTTGTCCGAGGTGGAGATGAGGAGGCAGCTTAAAATCAAAATGAACATCGCCTACTTCATCGCCAAGGAGGAAGAGCCGTTTGTCAAGTTTGGGCCACTTATCACGCTGCACAAGAAGAACGGCGTTGATATCAACCCAACCTATGACAACCACGTCAGGTAATATTTTCCAATAATATTAATATAGTAGTAATAATAATAATATTTAAAATCATAGCTTTTTACTAAAACAAAGCAATGTTGTCATTCTGGCATGTGTATAGTACCATTATGATAAGTAATGTAACTGCATGTGATGTCAGTCATGTTATGTAACAGTATGTAGCTTAGTATGTGTATACTACATACTACATATGCCAGGCTATGTATTTATTTCTTGGCCTCAGTTGCAGGGAGATAAGCAGTTGTTCTGCAACACTGTTTGTATCCAATAAAACTTAAAATTACAAACCATAAGTGTTTTACAACAGTGTTCTCATTCATACAGGTGTGCGGAAATGATTGGACAAGTTGCCGATCTCTTGAAAGAGAACCTAGCTGCTAAGCTGAGAACAGCAAAGCACCTTGCAGTTCTCATTGATGGTGACACTGACATATCAAACACCGAGTGTGAGATTGTCTATGTGCGTCTGGTAGAGGGTGGGAAGCCAGTCACTCTCCTTGTTGGACAACAGACCCTTGAACACTCCCATGCCAATGGTAGGTGGTCACGGTCTAGCAGCAAGAGTAACCTTTATTTTTGTATAGTTTCATAAATGCATAATTGAGTCACTATCTTGTTTGTTTTAAGGCCACAAAAGTTCTTAGTGTTTTTATGCTATCCTTCAAGGTGTTCTGGATGCAACCAAGGCTGCATTCAATGCAGTTTGCCCAGACGACAATGGAGGGTCATGGATGAAGAAGATCATCAGCTTTGGGGCAGATGGTGCCTCAGTGAATATGGGCCACCGTGGAGGAGTGATTGCTCTCCTGCAAAGACAGGCAGGGGAGTATATTATCCCTATCCACTGCATGCCACACAGGTTTGTAACTGGAAAAAATGGTTATGTGGTAGCAGACATACATGCACATTTGTCACATGCGTGTGTGCACACACAACCTAAATTATTTGTCAGTCACACACAAATAGGCACACAGACACACCACTGTAACAGAGTAGGGAAAAAAAGAAGAGGTGGATAGTTTTTTTTTAAAACTATATTTTGGCTTTCACAGACTAGAGCTGGCGATCCTAACCCTCCAGAAGAAAGAACCAATGGTGTCCCAGGTCTACGATCTTCTGCATCTTGTGTGGAAGACCTACCACTTCAGTGGAAAGTCCAAGAGAGAGCTCCATCAACTAGGGAAAGAGCTGGGTGTGGATGTCTGCACACCTTCTACTGTCAAAGGGACACGCTGGATCCCCCATGTCCACAGGGCCCTCAAAGTGTTCCTGCGACATGGAGCAGACAAGAACCTTGCCACAGACAATGGCCAGTACTCCACTGTCCTGCAGCACATGGAGCACCTGGCTGTTGCAGGTACAGTGGAGGTTCAAGGACGGGCAAAGAAGGTCAGTTTTACAACATTAAGTTAAACAAAATAGGTTTTAAGTTAAATGACATTTCAGACTTGAATGGTTGGCAGATGATGAGGTGGCTAGGAATACAACACTTATTTTGTATTGATCTACTGCTACACAGGTAAAGAGAGAAATGGAGAGTGCACCTTTTTGTGTATTCTGCCATTTTCTCTCTGACATGTTCGAGGAGCTGTCTTCACTTAGCCTCACCCTGCAGAGAAATGACCTGATCCTCCCCCAAGCTACGTCAGAGCTGAGGAAGACAGTGACAAGACTAGAAGGACTTAAGTCTAGGGCAAAGTCAGGAGGCATGCTGGAGAAGATCCAGACCATGCTTGCTCAGCGTGGAGATGATGAGTGCAGATTCCAGGTGTGTTAGGATGAGTTTGTTAGGATCTAATGGAAACAAATGTTTAGAGCAGAAGTGTGAGAATCTGTCACTATATGAGAATTAGTGTAGGTCTATTCAATGTAAAGATTTGGAGAAATGCAGTCTTTAAAACAATTTTGTGTGATTGTCTCTGTCTCTGTCTCTGTCTCTGTCTCTGTCTCTCTCTCTCTCTCTCTCTCTCTCTCTCTCTCTCTCTCTCTCTCTCAAAGGGAATAACACTGAAGGGGAATCTGACAGGTCTCACAGACCTCACCCATCCACAGCTGAAGAAACACATGGAGGCAGCTATCACTATTGGTGTGACTGAGCTAAAAGCCAGGTTTGGTGGGCTCCTGAATGATGACGCTGAAATCAAGACCCCGGTGCAGGCCTTCAGAGTCTTCAATCATGACACATGGCCAGATGATCAGGGCAGCCTTCTGACCTTCGGTGATGGTGATGTGGCAGACCTGGTGAGGCATTTCAGAGAGCCTCTTGAGAGGTAAGAATGTATTTTGCACTGCTGTGATGTAGGCACTGCCTGATGTGATGTGAACAATGATGCCTGGGTATTTGCTAACTTCCTCTGTTAAATCTCTACAGATCAGGGTGTGACCTGGCAGCTGTTGAGGATGAGTGGCAGGGACTGAAGATCTTGGTCAGTCAAACTTTCAAGGACAAGTCCTACAGTGGCCTGTGGGAGACCATGCTGACCAAGGAGCCATACAGGGAGGATTACAAGGTAAGCAAACACTGCTGAGTGTTTGCAGCTGCAGTGCCCTTCTCCTATTATTGGTGGTTAAAGATGAGATAAGTAAGGCCTATCTTAATCCCCCTAGAACATACTGGAGTTGGTGCAGCTGATGCTAGTGTTGCCCATTTCGGCTGCCCAGTGCGAAAGGGGCTTCTCTGCACAGAACCGCATAAAGAGCTCCAAAAGAAGCAGCCTTGCAGTCTCCACCACCGAAGACCTCATGAGGATCACCCTGGAGGGGCCCAGTCTTGAGGACTATGATCCAAGTCCTGCAGTGGACCGCTGGATGAACTCAGCCAAGCGTGCCAGGCGACTTGACTACAAAAAGATGTGGGACAGGGATGTTCTCTGTGTTTAATTGAGGGTTACAGTAGGCCTTATGATGGCCCTGTGTTTATATGTATTAGTGCACATGTGTTACTGTGTACGTGATTTGAGTGTAAAATAATAAAATTGTGTTATTTATGAAATTTAGTAGTGCTCCTAAATTTTTTTCTGTGCTCCTAAATTTTTTCATTTAGGAGCACTTGTGCTCCTAGTGAAAAAGCTAAGCGTACAGCCCTGTTATAACCCTGTTGTCAATAAACACGTGGAGACGGTGCTTCAACCGAACTACACAGCTGTTAGATGATTGGCTGTTTCCCTGTTATTTCAATGTCAATGGGAGCTATCCAGTAGTTCAAGTCAAATGGCCACAACCAAGTATTGAGACAGAGACGTTATAATATGAGAAGGACTTTGATTGAGAGCATATAGATGGACATACTTTTCAAAAGGCCAACATTTTCATCTTAAAAATCTTTTTTTTTTCTTCAAATTGCTCCTTTCTAATATTATTATTTTTAGATACTGAATTAATACTGAAGCTAAATTGTCCACTGTCCACTGCAACATGTGAATGCAAAATCTGATTGGAGGAGCCAGCTATCTGTTAAAATGTTGTCCAGGTTAATGTTTTTAGCCATTAAAAGGCCCTTCAGTTCAAAATTTCAACTGTGATCGGGCATTAAACAGGTGGCTCACCTGTTCAGATAGGGGACGGAGGGTGTAACTGCTACTGGTCAAATAATTTGAAATAGCATTTAATTTTACATGTCTGCAATGGTTGCCATTTAAATGTAATTATAAATAATGATAAATACTGCTTTCCGAAGAAAGAAGTGTTGTGTAGTGTTGTATATAGTCAACAGGAAGGATTTTAGTAAGATATAAGTCATGAGCGAAAGTATGCACCACACAGCCAGGAAAAAAAAAACCTCTTAGGCAGGGCAAGTAAGATATTAGATGGGGCAAGTAGATTTGAGAAGTACTCGTAGAAGTAGGAAAAAAAACTTAACGTTGCACCCTGATGTGGGGCTCCTTTTATATTTAATAGAGGGGGGTGCGTGCTGTCCCACGCGCGTCAGGATTCAGGATTTTTCCTTGGGTACCACCGGGCCTAAAAAATATTCTAGGGGAAACACTGGTTTTAGTGTACTGTATTGTTGTTGTACCTGTTGCTGCTGACTTATTTAACCCCACTGATTACAGCCTGTCTTTCATCAGCCTCTCATGAACACATAGCTACTGCTGGGACACTAGCTAACTCATTCACATGTGAGTGTCAACCAGCTATATTTTACTGTACAGAAATATGAATATGAAACATGAACGCATCACTACAGAAGCAACGTTAAAATGATCAAATCCAGCCAGATGCAAATATATCATGGGCATAAGGTTAACGTTATATCTCCACACTGACCTTAGTTGAGATTTGAAAACCAGAAGAAACCAGACGAGTGAGCAACACAGTGACCTAACGTTACGTTACCTAATACGCAGTAACGTCGACATTACTGGAATAAGGCAAATAATAAAATAAAATACCGATAAAAACGTATAATTCAAAGCTCACGATATACTGTGCAATGCGCTGGGTTGAAACGGAGGGCAAAAAGAAAAAGTAATGGAGGGAATAAATGAATGGAGGGGGGAAAATATTAACTAGCTAACACATAACTTAACTTTGTCAAAACTGTCGCCGAAGTGTTGGCCGTGTTGAACATGATAAATAGCACAATCTGCATATTTTTCCGACACACATGATTCAGACATTTTTTGACTATGACCGTGAATTTAGACCTGACCGACCGACCGACCGGCCGGCGGGCAGCCAGCCGTCGGGCAGCCGCATACGGAGCTGTATCGCCCGGCTAACAAGCGGCCACACGACCGCTGTTACGGTGGCTCGTTAACCGGAGAAAAACACTTAAAATACATATATATATAAATATATTTTTTAAAGTACTTACTTCGTTCGTTCGTTTGCTTCTCGGTATCTCGTCAGATTCTCCGTTGGCGGTGTAGCTGTCGAGTGATGACGGCTATCGCTCTTCGTTTGCCTGGGTCTGTCAGTGCAGGGGGGCGGAGCCGCGGTACATGTGTTTGGGCCAATGAGTGAGCTTATCACTTGTCCCCCCCCCCCATGGTCCCCCCCCATGCATGAGCTGCGCATGTGTGGTAGCCAATGGAGGCGTGAGGTGTCGACCAATGGGAGCACACCCCATCTGTCTGGAGCAATATAATACATTCTGGAGGGGGACAAGATGGCTGTCCGCGAGGCGCAATTCACCCTCCGAAGCTGAAGGTGGCGCTAATGCGCATAATACACTGATTGCTTACCGCTCTTTGGAAAACGACATAAGAAGGTTTGAACCAAGGCGAGCAGTCAGCAGCAACAGCAAACACAGCACGGAGGAAGCGGAGGACTGCAGCCAGCATCACCGGACTTGTGCTGTAAGTTTTGAATGTTAATATTAGTATATTGTTAACATACTAACATTTATTTTGGGTGCGTGTCTGTGTTTTTTTATGTGCTCTGCCACTCTCCGGAAGGAAACGTTGTGCTAGCATAGCAGGGCTGCAGCAGAGGTAACGTTAGCTACGGTCTGTCAGCAGTGAGAGATAATGAGAGTGCAACCTTTTTTTTTTTGTTAGGAGCTTTTCTGGTTGTCGACGCAACAGTCTTGACATGCTTTTGTTTATTTCGGTCATATTATGCTGTAGAAAAGTGGTTCAACTACCGGGAGACTTTCCTCTTTCAAATACACCCTACACTACGTTATTCACAGTTAGTAGAGCACGGCGCAGGCACACTGCAAGTCGCTCCAGGGTGAAACTGCCTTCAGCCGTCGACTTCCAGGCTGCGCAGCCTGGGACGCTGGCGCTTGTGCAGCCCATAGTGCATAGTGAAGTCGACGGCTGAAGGCAGTTTCACCCTGGAGCCTGCAATTCTGACTGTGTGCGTCTCCTGTGTCTTCTAGGGGCGCTTGTTTTATATTCTGTGTGAGCACTGACACACGGAGATTGCTGTTAACACATAGACACAGAAAGAGTAGACGCCGCATCGAACGCTGGGGCGCGGGAAATGCGGCCGCCATCTTGGACCGGTGTCGTGCCAAGGTGCTTATCCCCGATAGGAAGTGTTTCCCCTGCCACGGGAGCGCGCATGCATGCAGCGAAGGTGAAACTAAGATACTGCGCTTGATTTCATCTAAATAAAAGGAAACTACGTACATTTGAGTTGTTTGATTCATCGTTTTAGTGTTCTAGTTTTATCAGCGAGGTTTTGCAAAGTGGCTCGGCTATCAAAATAAATGATTTAATCGCTAGGATACGTGTTAATCAACGCACTATTCACTACGCTGAATTGAGAACGTAGCCTATAAAACCGAGGCAATATACTATAACGTGACAATGCGCTATGATGCACAATTTGTTAAACAAAATAAACTCCCCTTTTCAAAATCAAGATCGCTGTAATTATTTGCTGGCCTCAATTGGATTTGTTTCCTCTTTTCCATTCAAAGATACAGGGTTCTGACCATTAAATCATTTATTCTGTGTAGGCTATTACTCAGACCATTTTAATGAGCAAGTTTCCTCAATTCAGTGTAGTGAATAGGCCTAATGTGTTGAATAACAGATAGGCTACAGATTTACTTAAAATGGTCTGAGTAATACACAGAATAAATGATTTGGTGGTCAGACTTCACCAGTCCAACACAGGGGGGGGGGGATACGTTTCATAGCAGGCAGAAAAGACAGTCTGATATAATTTGTTTCCCCCTGTAACTTTGGCTGTGAAAGAGGAAACTGGTTCATATTCACCAAGGTTACTTATTATGGTCTGACTAATACACAGAATAAATGATTTGGTGGTCAGACTTCAGCAGTCCAACACAGGGGGGGGATACTTTTCATGGCAGGTAGAAAAGACAGTCTGATATAATTTGTTTCCCCCTGTTACTCTGGCTGTGAAAGAGGAAAAATCCTCATATTCACCAAGGTTACTTATTATGGTCTGACTAATACACAGAATAAATGATTTGGTAGTCAGACTACAGCAGTCCAACACAGGGGGGGGATACGTTTCATAGCAGGCAGAAAAGACAGTCTGATATAATTTGTTTCCCCCTGTAACTTTGGCTGTGAAAGAGGAAACTGGTTCATATTCACCAAGGTTACTTATTATGGTCTGACTAATACACAGAATAAATGATTTGGTAGTCAGACTTCAGCAGTCCAACACAGGGGGGGGATACTTTTCATGGCAGGCAGAAAAGACAGTCTGATATAATATAAATATAACTGCCGTGAAACGTATCCCCCCCCTGTCTTGGACTGCTGTAGTCTGACCACCAAATCATTTATTCTCTGTATTACTCAGACCATAATAAGTAACCTTGGTGAATATGAGGTGTTGCGGCTTCCAAACACAAACCTTTTAGCCGCTGAGAGTATATAAGGTTGGGTCCTCAGGTACGTAGATTTGTGACGCGCTATAGTAGATTATGATAAAGATACGCTGAGATCCAAATATGCTTTTGGTGCATTTATTGTAACAAAACAGCACAGAGCTATCACAGCGCAGCAAGGATGGATAAACGTAAAAATGAGACTGGCGGATTAAACAGGAAAAAAGGGTGATAAATGAATGAATGAGTAGCGGTCAACAAAAATTACGGCTACTCCCAACCCTGACTCTCTCTCTCTCTCTCATCTGTGTCACCGGTGAGTGCCCACCTTTACGCACACACACTTCCGCACGCACACACGCCCACTCCCAGGTGAACCACCCACTCTGCAACACACACACACTCAAACACACCGTGCTGCTCATCTTCAGCCTGTATGTCTCTTACACACCAGCCCCTAATTATTAGGTCTCACATAATAATTCACATTTCAAAACACCATAGGAGACATAATAAATCATCATAACAATTTCAACGATAATGCAAAAATGTCTAATAAATTGCTCAAGTCCATGAAAAAGTCATTACAACGAATATTCCTTCTTCTGGTCGTCATGACCGATTAGTGCAAAGTCCATCTGACGTCCGAAAACGCAAAGTCCATATAGAGGTCAGCAACGTCCTCATGCTGCCTCCTCCTTCTCCAGCAACAAACACACCTTAGATATGGGTCTGTCCAAGCAACTGGTTCTTGTCTTAATCCGAATTTGACGCACAAATCCTTTGCGATCCGGAAAAGTTTGCAAGACACGTCCCATAATCCAAGAATTACGAGGTGCAGTACTGTCCATAAGCAAAACTAGATCTCCTGCGACAAGGTTTCTCTGGACTCCAGTCCATCTCTGTCGTTCCTGTAACAGAGGCAGGTACTCCTTTGTCCAGCGCTTCCAGAACAAATCAGATATGTACTGGACTTGTCTCCATCTTCTTTGTGCGTACAGGTCTGCTGCTTGGAACTCTCCAGGTGGTAATGAAGGCTGGTTTTTAAGCAGTAACAGATGGTTCGGCGTCAGTGCTTCCAGGTCGTTAGGATCTGTGGAGGCCTTGGTGATGGGCCTGCTGTTAATAATGGCTTCCACTTCGCAAAGAACTGTGTGGAGTCCCTCCTCATCCAAACGTTGTACCTTAAGAGTGGAGTTCAGGACTTTCCTCACCGATCTAATAAGCCTTTCCCACACTCCTCCATGATGCGATCCAGCAGGGGGGTTGAACGTCCACTTAATGCCCTTTTGGAGTAACACATCATGCACCTGTGCCTGGTTCCACTGCGCAATCGTTGTTTTTAGCTCACGTTCTGCACCCACAAAATTTGTCCCATTATCAGAGCGCAGCTCGCGGACCTGTCCTCTTCTGGCTATAAAACGCCTTAGTGCATTTATGAAGGAGTCAGTGTCCAGAGAAGGTGCCACCTCGATGTGAATAGCTCTCAATACAAGACAGGTAAATAGGACACCATACCTCTTCACTATACTCCTCCTGCTCCTCACTTCGATGGGTCCAAAATAATCAACCCCTACACAAGTGAATGGAGGTTCATCAGGCTTGAGTCGGTCTGTGGGCAAGTCTGCCATCTGCTGGCAAACTGGAGTGGCATTAAGTCTTCTGCAGATGGTGCACTTGGACAGAACTCTCCTAATGGCAGTACTTGCTCCTGTCATCCAGTATTTCTCCCTGAGCTTGGACAACATGTGGTTGCGGCCGCTGTGTCCTACCTCTTGATGTATATTTCTCAGCAGCAGGGTAGAAATATGAAGGTCTTTTGCCAGAATGATAGGATGCTTAGACTCCAAAGGCAGTGCTGCTTTGCTAAGCCGTCCTCCCACACGCAAGACTCCATCCTCCAGCCTTGGACACAACTTGTGCAGGTGACTATTTTTCTTGACATTTTGTCCCTTTTCCAGACATGAGAGCTCCTCAAAAAACTTTCTCTTCTGGCAAAACTGAATTATGGCCAGTTCAGCCTTGTCAATGTCCTCCACTGTAGGAGCACCAAGGACAGCTGCACCTTTAAATGTGCACCTTTCCTGCTCCAACATTCTCTGTTGCTGCATGCTCTCTTCACTCTGATTGGCTATTAGCCTTTTTCTCTTCCTGATACAGGACCACAACCATTCCTTGTATTTCAGCCACCACGCCACAGCTTTCTTTAATTTGATCCACGAGGAATAATGATGGATCAGGTGAGTAGTGGGATCCTCTTCAGCTTGTACAGCATTGACAACAGCAGTTTTCTTCACCTCTGGATCGTCCTGGGGGAGATGACTCACAGGCTCAGGGTTCACAGGCCATGCTGTTTCAGGTTGGCAAAGAAACGGCGGTCCTGTTAACCAGAGTCTGTCCTTCAGAAATGCCTCCACTTTGAGCCCTCTGGATGCTGCATCTGCTGGATTTGAAGCTGTATCCACGTACCTCCACTGAGCGGGGTGAGATGATTTCAGGATCTCCGAAACACGATTGGCAACAAACACCTTAAATCTGGAGCTTTCGTTGTTAATGTATTTCAGCACAGAAGCACTATCAGTCCAAAACACAGATTCCTGAAGACTCATGTGTAGTTCTTTCTTCCACAGGACATCCATGCGACTGGCCATTGTTGCAGCAATCAGTTCCATTCTTGGAATTGTAACTGTCTTCAGTGGGGCAACACGAGCCTTTCCCATAATGAAAGCACTGTGCATTTGGAGGTGCTCATTCTGTAACAGCAGGTAAGTGACTGTACCATAGCCTTCCTCAGAAGCATCGCAGAAATGGTGTAGTTGCGCAGTAATAACATCTCCAAACTCCAGAGGTTTTAGACATCTGGGCAGCTCAAAGTTGTCCACTAGGTGGAGCCCTTGCACCCACTTAAGCCACTCTTTGGAGACAGTCTCTGGTATGGGATCATCCCAACCAACTCCTCTTCTGCACAAATCCCTCAAGATCCTTTTTGCTGTCAGAACAAGGGGACTTAACATGCCCAGAGGGTCATAAATGGAGCTTACAGTAGAAAGGATGCCTCTGCGGTTGAGTGGTCTGTCCTTCCATACAATTTTGAATTTAAAAGTGTCTGACTTGATACACCACTCTACACCCAGCACTCTTTCAATGGGCACAAACTCCCGGTCTAGGTCCAACTGCTCCATGCCTTTAGCTCTGCGGGGCTCTGGGATGGTCTTGAGCACTTCAGATCTGTTACTGTGCCACTTGGTCAAACAGAATCCCCCTTTAGCGCACAGAGACATGAGCTCATGACAGAGGGTCCGTGCTTCCTCCTCTGTTGCAACTGCCACCAAACAATCATCCACATAAAAGCAGTGCTGCAGCTTGTCCACTGTCTCTTCCTTATGCTCATGTCCAAAATCCTCTGCACATTTCCTGAGGGCAAAGTTGGCGCAGCTAGGGGAGGATGTAGCTCCGAAAAGATGTACCTTCATCCTGTATTCACATGGTGCTTGGTTCAAGTCTCCTTGTGACCACCAGAGGAATCGCAGCAGATCAGCATCATCTGGGGGCACTTGCACCTGGTGAAACATAGCTTCTATGTCAGCCATGATGACCACAGGTTCCCTCCTGAACCTGGTCACAACTCCAATCAGTGAGCTGGTTAGATCGGGCCCTTGCAACAGCTCTTCATTCAGAGATTGTCCTTTGTAACTGGCACCACAATCAAAAACAACTCTGAGTTTTCCCTTTGTCGGGTGGTAGACACCATGGTGCGGTATGTACCAGACCCTGCCATCACTTCTTTCCAGCTCTGCATCAGGAACTCTTTCAGCATAGCCTTTACCAAGCAGATCATTAATAAAGGTGTTATACTCCCTGTAAAACACTGGATCCCTCTGGAGCCTCCTCTTCAGATGGTTTTGACGCTGTTCCACCACTTTCCTGTTATTTGGCATGCTGACATTTGGATTTTTCAAAGGCAGGGCGACCTGGTAGTGACCATTGACATGTTTGGCTGACTTTGTGACCATGTCCATGAACCTCAGGTCTTCCCTGGACAGACCCACTTGTTCCTCCACAGCAGATTCTGGAAAGTCCATCTTAAATTGCTGTTGCCACAGTTCATCCAAATTTACAATGGACACACGGTTCACAGTTACTGGCTGCTCACAGTAATTGGCCTCTCCACCGTTTCCTGTCAGTGGTCCATTTACTGTCCAGCCCAGCGCCGTCCTTATAGCGTAGGGTCCATTGTGCTCACTGCGGATAACTTCCAGCGGTTCCATGGCTCGTGGAACATTCGTTCCAATCAGCAACTCAATTCCAGCCTCAATCTGTGGTAAGGAGATGTGTTTTAAATATGGCCACCTTGTCAGATCCTTATTTGTGGGTATGTTTGCTTTGTGGACTGGCATTGACAACTGAGTGTACGCTTTTGGCAACTCAATGAAGCTGTCATCTTCAAGTGCTGCCACCTCCAGCTCTGGCACAATGTAGCTACTGACCACCTTCTCCTGCCCCATGGTCCTGAGAAGAATGTTGGCTCTCTTCCCAGACAAATTGAGCTTCTGCTTCAGACTCTCAGTACAGAACACCGCAGTACTTCCCTGGTCCAAAAAGGCATATGTGAGAATTATTTTATTGCCCTTCTTCGCCTTCACTTGGATCGGCACGATAGGAAGCTTGCAATCCATCTCACCAGCCCCTGTAAGCCCACTGGAAACCAAGGTGTCGTCCACTGTAACCTGGATGCTTCTCTCAGCCGGTTCTGCCGTTGCCACACTATCCTTATGGAGCACAGTTGGATGTCTTAGGCCACACTTCGAGCAGGAAATCTTCCTTTGGCAATTTTTGCTTATGTGTCCTATACACAGGCAGCGAAAACAAGCACCATTTTCCTTCAGGAAGTCAATTTTCTCTTTGTGTGCCATTTTTTCCAACCGCGCACACACATCCAATGTGTGTCCTCCGGTGCAGCAGGGACAGATCTTCTTGGCTGGTGGTTTTATGTATGTAGCTTTATTCACAGGTTGAGCTGTTCTCTCCACACGATTCACTGTGGTAGCGAAGCTGGTTCCTCTGATGCTGGAGCGAGGGGGAGGTTTGTGTCTCATTTGTTTAGTTGTTATAACAGTGTCCTGAATGTTTCCAAACACAGGGTCTGTCAAGATTTTTACCTGCTTTTCAACAAAGTTGGCAATGTCCACAAACCTTGCTCTCCTGTTGTACCTTTCCTGCAGGTCACATGCGTCGCACCTCCAGCGGTCTCGGAGTTTGTACGGCAGTTTTTTTAATGATTTCCACCATGTTTGTGGGTGTGTCCAGATCACTTAAATACTGCACATCCTCCAAAGCGTTGCAGCATCCACGCAGAAAGAGGCCGTACTCCTGGAGGGCTTTCACATCTTCTGTTTTAATAGTGGGCCATGACAAAGCTCTCTCCATGTATGCTGCTGCCACCTTTTGCTCATTGCCATAGTGCTCTTTCAATAGAGCCTTCGCCTTCACATATCCTCTGCTCGACTCAATGTGCTGACAGCTCCTCACTAGTCCCTTTGCATGCCCTTTGGTGTATTGTTCAAGGAAGTAGAGTCTGTCACAGTTGTTACTGGTGTTTCGCTCAACTCCATTTTCAAATGCTTTAATAAACGAATGGTATTTGAGTGGGTTCCCTGGTGAAAAATTAATGTACTAAGTGTACTAAAATTTAGCATACTTTTGTGTACTTCAAGCCGCACTAATCATCATTATATTTCAAGTGTGTTTAAGATTAGTTAACTTGAAGAGTGCTAAATTGGAACAACTAATTTTGTGTTAAGTATATTTAAATTGTAATTAAGTTGTAGAAAAGCTCAACTTAAAGTGTATTTAGTGTACTAAAGTGGAACAACTTAAAGTATATTTAGTGCACTTTAAGTACATGACATTTCATGTACTAATATATGCCTAATTAGTTAAATTAAAGTGTACTTTGTTTGTATTATAAGTACATTAAAAATTAGATGTTAGTGTATTAAAATATATACTTAATTATACTTTTGGTATATTACTTTCTACCTTCATGCAAATGTGTTACAAGTATACTAAAGGCTGAAAGACTTGTGGGACTACTTCCAGGTAAAAAAACATACTTTAATGTATTTAAACCACATCCAAATTATAATAATACATTGCAAATAATACAGAAACTTGTACTATCTCTAAATGTATAAACATTTACATATGGCTTTTAAACATTTTCAAAGGAAAACTTTAATAACACATTTTCAAATATTGCTTCTTTCGTACATAGGAAATAGAAAATAGAAATAGGTTTATTTCAGGCAGCAGACCTAAACATTACAAATAAACCTTTAAGGACAATTCCAGGTGAATTCAACTTGGGGGTGTATGTTCCTATCATTTTGGGTCTAAAAGAAGGAATGTGAAGATTTTCAGTTTAATCGCTCCTGTTTTGCGGTGGTTGTGTCTGTCCCCGCATCGCTACGGCAGCAATGAATGGGAGTGGATGCAAGTTCCGCTGGTTAGCCTGTTTACAGCCCTCAAAGCCGCATTTTTTTCCACAGACAGCGTCAGATGGCGACTCAAACATGTACCGAGAAGTTTATTTACTTCAAGCAAGCCGACATGCTTGTAAAACTAGATCTAATTCAAAGTCTTGTGCGAGACCCTGCTGCCGTGCTCGGTGCATTCAGGTGCAGTATGAGCTACCTTTTGTGTCATAAACACAGGAATATCGACTCTTTACTTGCTTGAAGTGTAAATTTTTTTCAACAGACAGCGTCAGGTGGCGACTCAAACATGCGCCGATACGTGTTTTTTACTTGAAGCAAGTCAAGAGTCGATATTCCTGTGTTTATGACACAAACGGTAGCTTTCTGACTACCCCTGAATGCACCGAGCACAGCAACAGGGTCTCGCGTGAGACTTTGAATTTAGATCTAGTTTTACAAGCATGTCGGCTTGCTTGAAGTAAAGAAACTTCTCAGTGCATGTTTGAGTAACCATCTGACGCTGTCTGTGGAAAAAAATTGCGGCTTTGAGGGATGTAAACAGCCTAACCAGCGGAACTTGCATCCACTCCCATTCATTGCTGCCGTAGCGATGCGGGGACAGACGCAGCTACCGCAAAACAGGAGACGTTAAACTGAAAATCTTCACATTCCTTCTTTTAGACTTAAAATGATAAGAACATACACCCTCAAGTTGAATTTGCCTGGAATTGTCCTTTAAAGAAGGATAAGCAAAACACATGTACATACACAGTGTAACACAATTCTTACCCAGGTAAGTAGGAACATAAAAAAAAAAAAAAATTGCAGCTATGTTTGAAAGTTCAAGTCACCTCTTTTTTCAGTCACTCCCAGTATGAAATGTTCAGTCCACTGAGGAAGTGAAGAGGATCTATCCTACCGCATGGTTGAATGTGTTGGATATGTGTATGTGTGTGTGTGTGTAATGAAGTGATGAAAGGATCCAGGTTCTTGATTCTTTGCGGGCACCATATCTCTAGTTGTCCTCCAGGCTGTGGTTCGCCATCAAACGTCTCGATCCAGGCTCCAACATCCGGGTAGGTCCAAGGTTCAAAGGATCCAACAGGAAAACCTGACCTATGATGAGTAATGTCAGAACATTCTCTTAATTCTCTCAACTCTCAATCATGAAATACAATATATAAATCATGTTAAATCCACTCAATTCACAGAGAATATTTCTAACTGAATAAACATTGTAATATGACACCACACCCAATAATATCATAGCAACATTCTCAAAATATCAGAGATTAAGTTATTAAAATAACTTCTCCACATCAATAATATAAAAATAACGTCTTCACATAGTAATAAGCATGCAAATATAACATTAATACCAGTAAGAAGACGTACAGTGTGCACCTTCTGCCATGTCTTAGCATAAAATCAGGGCTCTCAAGTCTCACGCATTTGGCGTGTGACACACGCATTCCCACCCGTTCACACGCTCACACGCCACACATTGTATTTCTCACGCATTTAAATTACCACGACCAACAACACTGTTACCAGTTAGCCCACTGGCCTCAGCCTACACTGGTCACTGCCTGAAGAGTTTGAAAGCAGCCTCTTAACTTCATGAACGCAGCTCAAACCGACCCGGTGCCTGAGCACGGCGGCCAAGCTTTGATAAACACACCAGATCCGCGCCGATTTACAGTAGGCTATAGGCCTACTCCCGTATTTGAGCCGGTCGCTACCGGAGCTTAATTAAAAAAAAAAAAAAAAGCGCTCGTCGGAGATGAGAACAGCGGAGTTTCCTCTGATGCAGCTGATCAGCTGACATGTGGTCAATAGCTACAGACCTGTCACTGTCACAGGTGCATCTCATCTCATTATTAGGACTTCAACCTCAGAGCTGTCTGTCCCCAGTCCTGACCTGTCCCTGAACATCACATAGGGACAACATGGAGCTGCCTGTGTGATTGGTTACTGAGTTTTATTAATGTTTACATCAGGCTGAGTTCAACAAATCAGTTTAGCTACTGTGATTTAAGTAGTATACAGTAATCATCATAGTGTTGTGGCAGGAAAGACCATTTAAATTAATCTGTATGTATCAAATATTGTGTTGGTCAAGAACAAGTTCAACTTAAAGTCAGAGGAAAATAAGGGTGTTTTTACTGTTCCTAAATGTAAAAATGGGTCACATTGGACCCTCAACATTATTTAAAGGTTAAATAACGTGCTACTTAAACATTTTTCATTGTGCTGTGCTCTAAAAATAAACTAACAAATACTGGTGTAGAGTCCTGTAAAGTGCCCAAAATAAGTGATTTGAGGGCATCCTCCAAAAATTTTTGTGCGCGCTGCGCACGCAATAGCACATCCACATTCACTGTGCCCCCTCCAATTTTTGGGTTGCATGACGCCCTGGTTAACTTATTCCAGTCATAAATCATAAATCATAAATGTTTTTGTTTGAATTAATTTATGAGTAATTTGTCAGACATCCATCCTCACTTCAACCAAATCCCCGCTGCCGCTGGTAAAATCTCACTCTGAACTCACTTCAAAACTTGAGAGCCCTGTAAAATAGTGACTCGGCGTGCTAAAAACGCAGATACTGTGCTAAATCATCAGATTTTACAGTTCAGTGTGCAACAAATTCTCAAAACGTCTCATATTGCACCTTCAAAATGAAGCTAGTGCTAGCTTTAACGCTAGTGATTCACACGAGTGGGTAAGGTCTCTGGTATTAGCACTGATTAGCACTGGCGGTTAGCATTTAGCATGGAAAAAACGATTTCTCACCGATGCGTTTTCTTCTTGGTGGAGATGTCGGGTCCCTCTAGCTTCACTCTCACAGGTCCAGGGCGTCACCGGAGTTATCCCGTAGTTTTTAATCACTTTTATCAACTTTTACTAGTGTCTCCTCTTCACAAGCTAAGTGTCGTGCTCGATGCGGGGCTGCTCGCTCTCCTGACAACGGCTCCGGAGGAAGTGAAACTTGTTCTGAGCAGGTCAAGGGGCGGGAGCTTCTTCCCGATTGGCTGACAGCTCATCTCCAGCCAATCTCTTTCAAAATAAACGTATAAAAAAATATTTTATCACTGTTCAATTAAATTATTAACATAACTTAGTATTTATTAATTCACTTTTTAAATATGAATTCAGCTGTTTTAAAATGCAATCAACTAATTTTTAATACAGACTTTTAACCTTGGTTATAACAGACATTATAACATTAAAACAATGTGCTTAAAGGGATATTTCAACATTTTGGCAGATTTGCCCGTTAATCCCTAGTCTTAGGGATAGGGTTCGTTACTTTTACTGTAATTGACGGTAACCTACAAGCTGTTTTTAGATCGGCGGGGCAGAGACATGAGCTGCTCAGCTACCGCTACGGAGACTATCAAACACACAATCCAACAACTCTACAACGCTCTTGTGGATGATTGTTAAGTGTTAATTAAGTGTATTGTTTCATGTGATTTCATGCGTGTAAGGTTGTAGCCTATCTTTTTTTTTTTTTTGCCAAACACACAGCACAAAATTTAATAAACGGGTTTAGGTGCATAGGCTAATACCACTTTCCAAAATGTCCTGAAGTAGGCTACAAGCATAAATAACTTCACTTTATAATTAAACTCAAATGTAACTTAAAATACACTCAAACTTAATATTACAGTGTTGATATTAAAATGTATACTTTCAAAATATGTTATCATTGTATTTTACAATGACAATTTTAGCATACATTTTAAAATATATCAAAAGTATGTGTGAAAACAAATTTCAAATAAGTACACTTTAGAAATTACACATAAATTTCACTTTAAGTATATTTTAGTTTAATATATTTCTATAAAGTGTAATATAGTATAATTATTTTCAAGTGTGTTAAAAGTGTTAGCGTGAAAGTGTGATGTTAGTGTAATTTTTATATATTTATATAAAGTACAATTTGTATAATTACATTTTCAATATACTATTCAAAATACGAATATACTTGAAATACAATAAAGTACACTTTTTTTTCACCAGGGTTACCATCGAAAATGGGAATTTCCCTTTTTGGGAGTGCTGAGAGGCATTGTTGTTGCATCAAGAGTGTTGAAATTTCATTTTGTTTTCTCATTATGTCCAGCACACTGTCATTTTGTGATGCATCAGTTTGTGTAACATTGGTCACAGGATCTTCAGGAGTGGTTAGATAACGTTGGAGCATGTAAGAAGGACCTGGGAGATGTTTTATGTCAGGTAAGTGAGTGACTTTAGGCTTCACAACTGTCTGTGTGGTTTCAATTGCGTTGGATTTTGGTTTAACTGGCAGTGATGGGACAAATTCCATAGCATTGATGTTAAGTTGTTGTTTTGAGCATGTCTTTTCATAGTATGAGTTCATCCCATCTGAAACCTTTGACTTTGATTTACTGCCAACACTGCTTTGTGATCTTATAACACTTAGTTTTGCCATTTCCTCAGCGATTTCATTCTCCAGTAAAAGCTGTTCTCTTCTTTTGCGTAGCTTTAACTCCTCTTCATCCAATGCATGTTTTTCCTTTAATGCCTTTTGTTTTGTTGCCAAAATTGCAAGATTTGTTTCCGTTTTTAAGCGAGCAGATGAGCGTGAAGCCAAGGATGAGGAATGATGTGAGCGTGATTTCTTGGTTGCATTTGAGATGCTGTCACAGGGCTGTAGTTCATCCTGAGGATCTTGTCCAGTGGAAACAGGTACTGGAGGGTCAGCAACAGACAAATCCTTACCTTTTTCGACAGGAATTTGTTCTGCATAATTTATTTCCTTTGTTGGTTGCTCAGAAGTATTTGTCTGTAGTGGTAATTCATTTGAGTTTTCATGCGGATTTTCCTTTATCCATTTTTCCACTTGTTCCTTGAATGCATCACTGTAATCCATAATGCTAGAAAACCACTCTTTTTGTTTTTTATGTTCATCATCAGGAAGAAGTTGCAATACTTCGTTGTGCAGGTCAGTGGCCTTTTTACACAGTGCATTCAAGTTATTCAGTTGTGAGGGGATTTCAGTTACATTTTCTTTTGATTTCATGTGCGCTTTCATTTGCGGAATAAACTCTTTGATTTTATTAACGGCACTTTTGCGCTCATGCTGCAACCGTTCGATTTTATTTTCCATAGCTTTGGCCGTCAGTTTGATTTCCCTCTTTTCACGTTCCATGTTTGAACATTCAGCATCAGCGTTTATTTGACTCATTTTCGTTAGATTGTATTTTTGTATGAAGCAACACAATCACATTTCATTCAAGAGCGTATTCAAATCCATCCATAGACATTGCATTTCAATTCATTGACAGAGCAGATTCGATCCAAGCATTTCAACAAGCAGTAGGTCTTTAGACAACATCAGCCGCCACATGCCACAAAGTCCCGACATCACAATCCAATAAAGCACGGAGAATATGCGCCACCATCAATGCGCCAATGCAACCAGCGTAACATCCATTTAATACATTGTCCTCATTTGACACAATGCATTCCAATCGAAGCGGATTCCTTAATCCACAAACATTAACAGGTTCAGGCCTACCTGTTCCCAGGTGAATGGATGGCGTGGTGTGGCACTTAGCTGTGGCTCCTTTGTTCTCGGGCTAGTCGGTGCGGGACGACTTGGTTCTTTGATGCGGCTTGATGATTTTCATTAAACGCCTTTTTTGTTGACAAATGTTGCGGCTTCCAAACACAAACCTTTTAGCCGCTGAGAGTATATAAGGTTGGGTCCTCAGGTACGTAGATTTGTGACGCGCTATAGTAGATTATGATAAAGATACGCTGAGATCCAAATATGCTTTTGGTGCATTTATTGTAACAAAACAGCACAGAGCTATCACAGCGCAGCAAGGATGGATAAACGTAAAAATGAGACTGGCGGATTAAACAGGAAAAAAGGGTGATAAATGAATGAATGAGTAGCGGTCAACAAAAATTACGGCTACTCCCAACCCTGACTCTCTCTCTCTCTCTCATCTGTGTCACCGGTGAGTGCCCACCTTTACGCACACACACTTCCGCACGCACACACGCCCACTCCCAGGTGAACCACCCACTCTGCAACACACACACACTCAAACACACCGTGCTGCTCATCTTCAGCCTGTATGTCTCTTACATGAGGATTTTTCCTCTTTCACAGCCAGAGTAACAGGGGGAAACAAATTATATCAGACTGTCTTTTCTGCCTGCCATGAAAAGTATCCCCCCCCTGTGTTGGACTGCTGAAGTCTGACCACCAAATCATTTATTCTGTGTATTAGTCAGACCATAATAAGTAACCTTGGTGAATATGAACCAGTTTCCTCTTTCACAGCCAAAGTTACAGGGGGAAACAAATTATATCAGACTGTCTTTTCTGCCTGCTATGAAACGTATCCCCCCCCTGTGTTGGACTGCTGTAGTCTGACTACCAAATCATTTATTCTGTGTATTAGTCAGACCATAATAAGTAACCTTGGTGAATATGAGGATTTTTCCTCTTTCACAGCCAGAGTAACAGGGGGAAACAAATTATATCAGACTGTCTTTTCTGCCTGCTATGAAACGTATCCCCCCCCCTGTGTTGGACTGGTGAAGTCTGACCACCAAATCATTTATTCTGTGTATTACTCAGACCATTTTAAGTAAATCTGTAGCCTATCTGTTATTCAACACATTAGGCCTATTCACTACACTGAATTGAGGAAACTTGCTCATTAAAATGGTCTGAGTAATAGCCTACACAGAATAAATGATTTAATGGTCAGAACCCTGTATCTTTGAATGGAAAAGAGGAAACAAATCCAATTGAGGCCAGCAAATAATTACAGCGATCTTGATTTTGAAAAGGGGAGTTTATTTTATTTAACAAATTGTGCATCATAGCGCATTGTCACGTTATAGTATATTGCCTCGGTTTTATAGGCTACGTTCTCAATTCAGCGTAGTGAATAGTGCGTTGATTAACACGTATCCTAGCGATTAAATCATTTATTTTGATAGCCGAGCCACTTTGCAAAACCTCGCTGATAAAACTAGAACACTAAAACGATGAATCAAACAACTCAAATGTACGTAGTTTCCTTTTATTTAGATGAAATCAAGCGCAGTATCTTAGTTTCACCTTCGCTGCATGCATGCGCGCTCCCGCGGCAGGGGAAACACTTCCTATCGGGGATAAGCACCTTGGCACGACACCGGTCATTCAGTTGAGCAGCAGAAGTAACAGGGTGCCAGAGCACTGTGCAGCATATTATTTCTGTTCTAATCAGCAGACCATCGAAAACAGCTGGCTCTGTCCGAGATAGTAAAACGGGCAACATCAGTGACCAAAAATAAGTTTAAAACTACGACGCTGAAGTTCGAGCCTCCGATTCGAGGAAATTAACGTATCCTGCAGTGCGACTGTTTATACACTGTCTGTTTTTTGTGACACTTCTTGATGTAAAAAATGTTTAGACATTTTAGGTATGACATCAGGGGTGTCACTAGGTTTTAAGGACAGGAGGGGCTTAGCCCCCAGTAGATGCACAGGATGTGAGCGAATGTAGTGCGCAAGCACGAACTTTCACAATGGCCCAGAAAAAACACAATATGTGACCCGATCCATCGAAATGAGTCACAGTGACCCAAATTTCAAAGTTGAGATTTTGGTATCAATGGAAAGATTAGAAAATAAGCTTTAAAATGATACCCTAGTCAGAGTCATACATTTGATGGTTTTCGAGATGTGGCCATTTGAATTACGATCTCCTACTCTCTTATTCTGTTCTAAAACCTGAGAAAATAGCAGTTAAAGTTTTTGCCAGTGACTGTGGCATCTGTTCCTGTATCACGTGATTACACGCACCCTATACGGTCCCTTGTTGTCATAGATGCAGCATCCAATGACCCTCGGAAAGCAGAGAGTCTCACAATTCAGATGCTTTTTACAGCTCGTTTCTATCATAAACGGTTCAGAAGTTGTCATGTTTTGTTGACATTTTGTAAAACATGTGCAAGCGTGTACGTTCGGGTTAGCATCGATGCTACGTTCGAATTAGCATCGATGCTACGCTCTGTTAGTGTCGATGCTACGCTCTGTTAGCGTCGATGCTACTCGGTTTAGCATCTGTTTCTGTACCCGTCCCTGCTCGTCATAGATGCAACATTCAATGACCCTCGGAAAGCGGAGAATCCCGCGATTCAGATGCAGTTTACAGCTCGTCTCTATCACGAACGGTTCAGAAGATATTTCATGTTTTGCACCGAAGCAACACTCATTTTCAGAGGGTTCAGAAATTTATTTAATAGGATAAACCCCTTGAGAGGAATCCTCTCGTTTTCGAGGGGGTCCTAATATACATTACAAACCAAAAAGAGACAAGACACAATCAACAATCTACAAACATACAGCAACAAAGACAACAGACATCAACACAGACATAAAAGAAATGAGTACAAAAAAAAAAATGGACACAACCTCTCGATGGCCGCAAATGGCCATAGCAATAGCCTAAATAAACTAAGAGAAATGTAAAATAATATCATAATGTTCAAATTAAAAATTACAGTGGGAAAAAAAAAAAAAAAGAAAAAAAGATATAAATCATCTGAAGCATGTGCAATTTAACTCAAAATAAGAAGACACAGAATATTTAAACCTATGAAAAGAGGTCAATGAGCGTAAATTTAATTAATAATAATAATTTAATTTAATTTTAAGATTATTCCAGTCTGAAGGCGCTTTGTACATAAATGCTCTTTTACCAATTGTTTTGTTCACTGTGGGGGTAAGGAAGAAGTACTGAGATGAGTGCCGTAAATGGTATGTTGTAGAATATGGAATCAAAAATTGTTGTAAATAAGCAGGATAATTGCAGTGTATACATTTAAAAATAAACTGTAACCAGTGATTATGTCTTCTTATGCTGAGGGTGGGCCAGTTGAGTGCATTATACATGATACAATGATGAGTGTAGAAAGAACAACCAAGAGCAAATCTACAAAGACGATTATATGCTGTGTTGAGGGGTAGAAGATTGGTTTTAGATGCGTTTAGATATACTACATCAGCATAATCAAAAAAAGGTAGAATAAGTTGTAGGGCAAGTTTCCTTCGAACATTAAGTGTAAAACAATTCTTGGATCGAAATAAAACACTGATACCAAAGTTGATTTTACGAAGAATGAAGTCAATATGAGGTTTGAAAGTAAGTTCTGAGTCAAGCCATAATCCTAAATATTTGAATTGCTCAACTCTATGCAGATTCATACCATCATTACATGTTATTATTAAGTTATTAGATTTCAATTTTAAGTTATGTTTTGTACCATAGACCATGGAGTAAGATTTAGTTTTATTGAGCAGCAGTCTGTTAGATGACAGCCAGGTTTGTACGGCATCAAAGTCTGATTGAAGGGCATTTTGTATCTGTAAAATATTAGATTTAGAAGTATAAATGACAGTATCATCTGCGTATAGCTGAGCTGAAGTATTAGAACAAACTGAGGGAAGATCATTTATGAAAACGGAAAAAAGAAGAGGACCAAGTGTCGAACCTTGGGGTACACCTCTCTGTTGAACAAATAAATCAGACTTACATCCTTTAAAAACAACACATTGCTTTCTATTGTGCAAATAGGAATTAAACCAAAGAAGTACATTTTGCGAAAAACCAATTGCATGAAGCTTGTCTAAAAGTAAATAGTGGTCAACCAAATCAAAGGCCTTCTTCAAATCAATAAAAATAGCTCCTGTGAGATGACCAGAGTCCGATGCTGAAAATATATCATTAGTCAATTTTACAAGTGCAGTGGTTGTTGAGTGGTTAGGTCTAAATCCAGACTGAAAAGGTGACAGAATATAATTTACTTTGAGATAATCTGATATTTGATTAAAAATTAATTTTTCAAATACTTTTGCAATGGTACAAATTATTGATATTGGTCTATAATTATTTGGATCAAGGATGTCGCCACCTTTATGTATTGGCGTAATTCGTGAATATTTCCACATTGCTGGTATCTCACAGGTAGCAAAAGACAAATTGAACAAATCAGCAAGAGGAAACATAAGGATATGGGAGGCCAATTTAATATATCTTGATTCCATCCCGTCAAGGCCAGCGCCGCTACTCAGACTAAGTTGTTTAATAACATTCTGAACTTCTTGAGGTGTGATTTTAGTAAATGAAAAGGTACTATGACAGGCAGGGATATTATAAGAACAATAATTGTAAGAAAAATCAGAAATTAAATCAGAACAGACTGTGGAAAAATGCTGACTGAACACTTGCGCAATTAAAGAGGGGTCATGAATGATCGTATTACCATCACGTATTTTATTAATAGGGCTTTTATCAGAGGTATTTATTATGGTTTTTATACTGTTCCAGAATTGTTTAGGATTTTTAAACTTATTGGATAGACATTCCTTATAATAATCAGATTTTGCATTGCGGGTCATTGTTTTGGAGATATTTCTTAGTTTCCTGTATGTTTCCCAGTCAGCATTTTCCCTTGTCTGCCGAAATTTAGCCCAGGCCTTATCCCTCTGTCTGAAGAGACTTAAAAGATCGGCATTTATCCAGGGAAGATGTCGTCCCTTGACCTTAGAGATTTTCCAAGGTGCATGTTTGTCTACTACTTGTGTGAACTCAGAGTATAGAAAGTCCCAGGCATCCTGAGCAGTTGGTATTAACTGGTACCTGTCCCAATTGATAGAAATTAAATCATTAATAAACAAGTCAATATTCATTTTCTTATGTTGTCTGATTTTTATTAATTTTGGTGGTGTTTTTGGAATTTTAATTTTCCAAACACAATAGATAACTGAATGATCACTGAAGCAGTCTGACAAAATACCACTTTCAACAAATCTTTCAGGGTGAGTGACAAGTATCCAATCAAGCAGGGACTGAGACTTAGGAGTAATTCGAGTGGGTTCCTTTATGAGTTGTGTTAAATTAAGATTTTCAAAGTTATTTTTGTCTTTAACAGATGACTTGTCTAACCAGTTTTTGTTAAAATCACCTAGAATAATCATTTCATTTTTAGAAGAGATAGAATCAAAGGTAGACATCAAACACTTGGAAGACTCTACAGGGGCAGAGGGTGGTCTGTACACATTACCAACAGTAATATATTTATTGTGATGAAATATGATTTTGACAAAAAGGCATTCAAAATGTATTGGTTTAACTGTAGGTATAATTAGCTCAGCAGCTAAATTAGTGGAAACATAAGTAGCCACACCACCTCCCCTGGAGCC
Source organism: Trachurus trachurus (assembly GCF_905171665.1). Classification (NCBI taxonomy): domain Eukaryota; kingdom Metazoa; phylum Chordata; class Actinopteri; order Carangiformes; family Carangidae; genus Trachurus; species Trachurus trachurus. The sequence continues at coordinate 90,845 of NC_139901.1, read as the reverse complement.
TCTATCAGCTCTGTATAGTACATAGTTTTCAAGTTTTATTTCATTGTCAGAGATGTTGCTATTGAGCCATGTTTCAGACAAGGTAATAATATTGGGATTGTGTTGGACTACCCATGCACGAAGTAAATCAATTTTTGGCACAAGACTTCGGATATTCAGGTGAATGATTCTTAAACCTTTAATATTATTCAGTAAGAACGTTGAGGTTTATATGAATAATAGCACTGTTCAGGGCTAGGCAGATAAAGTGATCAAAAAAAGTTATAGAGGGTTGTGATAATATGACACAAAAACTGGTACACAAAACACAAAAACACAAAACAAACACAAACACAAAAAACATAGACGATGACCCAGCGGCCCCAGCCATCCTAGGCCAAGGCATCTCCGTGAGAGGGACAAAGACCAAGAATGGTCTGCAACACAGGTTAGTCTGCATCAAAAAGAAGGGGTGGAGAAAAAAAAAAAGTGGTGACATAGCTCCGCGCCGTTCAGCTGTCAGTAGAACTGAAAACAACTGGCATTTTAGTACTACTGTTCATTTTTACCACACTCCCGTCCAGTAGGTGGCGACAACGCACAGCCAAGCTGGCTGCCTGCCGTCATTCAAATCCACAGAAGAAGAAAAAGTTCAGTTTTACACCGGGTGACAGCCAGATGTAAACAACAGCCGTTCACGGCAGGCAACGAGGAAAAAAAGAAAAAAGAAAAAGATATGCCAGCGGAGAAAGTCCATGGATACAGGCGCATAGTTCAAAAAAGCGCAGTCACAGCAGGATTCTGTTCATATAGGCCTAATGGCTGCAGAGACTGCTACCGCATTAGCACTTGTGGTTCAGTGTGAACTTTTCTTATTAGGAAGAGTTCATGGGAGTCACAGGAGAGCTTGAAGGAGTCATGAAAGCAGCTTCAGCGGCTCTGTGACAGGTAAACTGCTGTGCTTTCCCATTGACAATGACACTCAAAGTGGACGGATACCGGAGAGAGTATTTTAAGTTTAACTCACGGAGTCTCCGTTTAACAGGATCAAAGGAGCGGCGTTTCTTCACTAGTTCAGCACTGAAGTCAGGATATATATGTATTTGATTACCTTGAAACACCAGCTCTTTCTTCTCTCTGGCAAGGCGAAGGATTTTCACCTTATCCTGGAAGTCGAGGAGTTTGATCAGGATGGGTCTTGGACCTGCTCTGTCATTGTTGCGGAACATAGGTGTGCGATGCGCCCGCTCAATGACCGGAGGAGTGGAAAAGTTTTCCTGGCCGAGCAGGTGTGGGATTAGCTTGGACATGAAGCCCAGAGTATCACGGCCCTCCGCGGATTCTGGAATCCTTACAAAGCGAAGGTTAGAGGCTCTGCTTCGGTTCTCCAGGTCCTGAATCTTGTCCATCAGGTAGGCATTGTCCTTAGTTAGCTCCTTGGTAAGCGTGCTGAGATTTGTGATGTCGTCCTCGTTTGCTCCGACCCGATGCTCTAGTGAGGAAACATGTTCTCCAAGAGTGTCCAGAGACACCTGGATGTTGCACAATTTTGTTTGTATTGGATCCACTTTTGCATCAAGGTGAGCGAGCATTTCAGTCTTGATCTGTTGTATGCCGTCCCACAAAGTTTGTAGGGAGATCAGGCTTTGTTGGTCAGCCATTGTTTGCGGTTTAAGTGTTGTCCAAACGTTGTGCCAAACAACAACAGGCAGGAGAAAAAGCAGGACTTTAAACACTCCGATATGACAGAGGTGTATATAGCACAAAAAGGATAATTTGTCGAGCTATTTTAAGAGAGCAGACACGCCTGTGTTGCGCTCCCTCACGCTGCGGCCATCTTCCACATCGAGTATGAGGGTTTAAGTTGCAGGTCAACTTTAATCATCATTTACGTGCCTTTTCTCAATTATCTGGACTGTGAAACTTTGGGAGATTGTTTTTGAATGTCATTGCTTTGAAATTAGGGTTAAAAAATTTTTTTTTTTTCTATGGGTTTTCCACGTTATCAGCTGATTATCTAAAAATAGAACGTTGCGACTTCCGACTCATTTTGATAGAACGGGTCACATATTTAGAATTTAGAGTATTGAATCATGGGCTAGTTGAATCTAAGAATTCAACTACTTTTGAATTTTACTGTGTAAAAGTAGATGCTAAAAAAAGTGAACCTGAGTAATTTTTCAGGTGTTTGACTATCATGGATATGTCCAGGTGGACTGGAAAACTAATTATATTTCACTAGTAGCCTGTGTCATAATGGTTATACACTCCATCCAAATACAGATGTTTTTGGCTCTTTTTGATTTCACCCAGACCTCCTCACATTTTCCAATTCAAATAAGACCAGACAACAGAAATGAAGTGCGACTCCAACTGGAGCAGATATTTATGGTAAAGAGTGCACATTTCACCCTAGAAACCCCTTCATCTTCTACACAACCAGGACCTTCACAAGAAATTTCAGATTTTTTTTTTTCCGAGCTGAAATAGACATTGGAGGGTGGTTGAAATGACTGACCCTGAGAATCATTTTAATTTGAATATTCTGCTTTTATTAGTAGTTTTATTTGGACTAGGTTTAAAAAAAAAAAAAAAAAAAAATATATATATATATATATATATATATATATATATATATATATATATATATATATATATATATATATATATATATATATATATATATATATATATTTATACCTAGCCTATATTGTTATGATGCTGTTTTTATATATTCCTGTGTCTTACCTGATCTTCTGCATATTCAGGGCATGTCTCAGTCTGGCCTCTCCCTACAGCATTTCTCTCCCTGTCTGTCTGTGCTGCCTGCAGTGTCACCAGATATCATTAGTATATCAAATTAATCCATTAAATAATCTGTTTTACTGCTAAATGTTATTTTCTTTAACACAGCCAAGCTATTAAGTACCAGATGAATGTTACAGTAACACATTACACACACAACACACACACACGCACACACACACACACACACACACACACACACACGGCACATGAGACAGACAGAGAGAGAGAGGAACACACACATGATGACAGGAGTGTTCAGGATCCCCGTTTAAAAGTTTTCCCCACCAGAATCTAGCCGAACTTTGGAACGTTATTTAGCCCGTTTTCTGACAAGCTATCATGCCATGGTTGGTACCAACAGAAGCCTAATGTCTCCTGGTTTCATATAATATCTGTATCTTCGCTCTAGCTTTAAAATTGACCGCAATTAATATTTCACATGAATTCAAATTTTATCGCGGCCATTTTGACAACACTGCTATTTAGAGATGTAGTAGCTTACTGTCTGATGCCTGCTAGTCCTCTTTTAGCTACAGGTGGACTGACTCTCCCTCTGTTGACATCAGAGCTCCTGCAGCCCGTCACTGCAGGCTCGGAGCAGAGCTTCAAACAAGCCGCCGCTACATGGGCGCAACCAACTCACAGCTGGGAAGGGGGGTGGTCACACACTCAACAAACTAATTCAATTAAACAAATCAGAAATAACAAGAGACAAATGCGGTGACAGCTGGGGTTCTTAAAAGGAGAATATATGTCACATATATAAAAAAAAAAAGTCACATAATAAAAGAACACCAAATTATTTGGGGGGGCTTAAGAATATTTTAGGGGGGCTTCAGCCCCCCTAAAATATGCCTAATGACGCCACTGTATGACATTAACTTGACACTTCAAATGAGACATTAGACTATCATTTAAACTAAAATGTTTTCACTTAAATTGGGGTGGTATATTAAAATTGGCTGAAAAGCAGACTTGGTGGGCTTAAGAGGTACACTTACCCCTGTCTGTAAATGTTGATATTGACCAACTCCTTCATGTCACACATGCATGCAGAGAAACATTTATTTGTTAATTTTGAGGGCATCTGTGTGTCTTTCTGCAAAGGTTTCACAGTTAGTGTGTAATGAGTAGCGGCGAGTTCCTGGGGTGACGTCACAGCGCCCATTCCCTATTGAATTACTTTTCACAAATAAGATTGAACATTACTATTGGTTGTATTTTGTGAATCAAATATTTATTTATTCTCTCTCTTGCTCTGGTTTAAATATATTTTCATTTTGGTCACCTTGGTGTCTCGCACTCTGTGTTTCCACAGATCCACTGGAGCTCCATCTCTCTGCACCAGCCGCCCCCCCCTGCTGTTAGACGGCCTGGCCTCCCTTCCCATGGACCAGTGTGCCACCTAGTCCTCCCCATTGAGCTGGCCAGCTCTCCCTGCCTGGGATTCAGGTTTAAAAGGTGCGTTTGGTTGTGTTTTGCGTCCCCCTATACTGCCGATCCCGTGGGGCGTTGATCACGTGCAGTGATGTGGTGCATGTCACTCTCTGTTCGGACCCGGGGCTACAACAGAGGCGACTGCGCTTACAGCTGGACTGGTCTTCCTACTGCAGGTTCGGGCACTACGAGATCTCTGTCAAAGTGGCGAAAGGGTTTGTGTGGGTCTCTCACTGTTCCTTATTCACTTCCAAACGCCTTCCACATTCCCTTCCGGGGCCAAGTACGTATACTCTGTGTTTGCGTCCGTGGTACTTGTGCTTTCGCCTGGGATTCAGGTTTAAAAGGTGCGTTTGGTTGTGTTTTTGGACTGTGGAAGTTTCCACACGGAGATGTTGCTGGTCACTGTTCCTGGTCACTGTTCAGAGTACTCAACCCTGCACTAAGCAAACTCTACTCTGTCTACAACTCGCTAAGATCGCTTAGGATACAGAGCTAGCTGTTAGCATTTCACTGCATTACATGTATGTGACACAGTCTCAGCTCAACTCATAACCAGCACTCAGTGGCCCTGTGAGCTCATAGCTCTCTCTTCTCGGTACATTTTTGAACTGTCAATTTCTGTTGTACTTTGTAGTTTGGCCTTGGTGTCTCGCACTCTCTCTCTGTTTCCGCAGATCCACCGGAGCTCCATCTCTCTGCACCAGCCGCTGCCTACATCCCCCCCCCACCAGTGTGCCACCCAGTCCTCCCCATTGAGCTGGCCAGCTCTCCCTGCCCCCCCCCCCCCCCCCCCCCCCCCCCCCCTCACCAGAGGCTGCCTTCCTCAACTCTTGCTACATTTCCATGCTTCCCACATTCTGTGTTATAAACTCTAAACTTTTTTGTCTTGTCTGTAACAACATCTATTGCACGTCTGCCCGTCCTGGGTGAGGGATCCCTCCTCTGTTGCTCACCCTGAGGTTTCTCCGCTTTTTCCCTGTTAAAGGGGTTTTCTATGGAGTTTTTCCTCAGTCGATGTGAGGGTCTAAGGGCAGAGGATGTTGTTATGATGCCATGTAAAGCCCTTTGAGGCAAACTGCTTGTAATAAACGGGCTATACTGTAAAATTGCCTTGCCAATTGCCTTACTCTGTCTAGAACTCACTAGACTGTCTAGAACTTAGGATACAGAGCCGGCTGTTAACATTTCATTGCATTACATGTAGGCTATGTGACACAGTCTCAGCTCAACTCACAGCCAGCACTCAGTGGCCCAGTGAGAACAGACTTTGCAAAGCGGCGCCTAGCCGCATGCATTCGGTGCGACGGCGACGCAGCTCTGACCCGTTTCAGAGGTGAAGGAAGCCCTAATAAGTGGAAAGACGTTGTCTCCGATGTAGAATGTGTTCAATTTTAAAAAGTGAAACTAACACATTATATAGGCCTATATGTCCATTACACACTGAATGAAACATCCCATGTCTTTATTTATTCAGTTTATTTTAATAGTAATAATTATGACTAAATTCAGTATCTCCAAAATGGAAATATTGCAAAGGAATTTTTTTTTTTTAAGCATTTTTAACTCATTGAGTGCCGCGCTCCTTTCCAAAGTTTTAGTCAAGTGTACCGGCAATTTAGACCATTTTTGACTTTTTATGTAGAGCCATAGTGTATTCTATATTATTGCCACCAACACATACTGTAGCTCAATTGAAAGGTTTAACTTTATGCTTCAAATGACCACAAACCGTTTGTTTCTACGTGCCTCCGTTCCTGGGAAAGGTCAAGCTAAACATGGCTGGGTTTCACCAAAATCCCTCCTTTTTTTTCTAGAAAAGGAGATAGAGCGTCTTTTATGAAAGGTGCGCTGTTTGTGCCTGTCGCTCTTCTGACACTCGCATTTCTGGATCAAAGGGCTCGTATAAGATAAATATATACAACAATTGTTGTTCTATTCACAAAACCACCAGCGGGGGCGGGGGGCGCCACTAAACAACAATAACACAGTTGCACCGTGCCGTGTCACAGCTTCTCGCCGCGGAACGTGAGGGTCTGTCGGCCACCGCGGCTCGGGAAGACCGGTCCCGCCGGTGGTCGCGGCCCGTCTGTGGTACGGGTCGGTGATGCCGGTCTGCTTTGGCCCAGAGACCATCAGATTTTACCGCGGGAGGACTTTGGGGAGGACACGGTGTTGCTTGAGGCGAAGACCGGGCGGGACAGTCAGCTGAGAGCTTCCTGGTTCAGCTCCGAGCAGCTGCAGCCTCGCGGGTGAGAGCAGAGCAGCAGCGCAGGTGAGAGCAGAGCAGCTGCGCTGCATCTGCGCTGCATCTGCATGCAGAACTCCGTTTGCAGAAGCCGAGTTATGATAAAAACTTCCAGATCATGAGCTGTCATGTGACTTTGATCGTCATCTATTTCAGTTCTCCTCGTCGTAGAGTCCCCAAATTTACAATGTGTATTAAAGTGTCTATTTTCATAATTAAAAAAAAAAGCTAAAAACGAAAAAACTCGTTTTTGGCACTCAACGCATGGGAACGAAAAACGAGAAATTACGTGGTTGGCACTCAATGAGTTAATATAGAAATGTTGGCCTTCTGAAAACTATGCCCCCCCCCCCCCCCCCCCCCCCGGGAAATTGCCCCGCCCCCTTGGTTACTGTTGCTACGCCGGGCAAGCTTTCACTCCCAGCCATGCTCCTGGCAATATTTGGTATCGATTTCAAAGGAAATATCAGAAAATTTCTGGATAAACTGTTCTGAGATAATAGAGAGAAGAAGTCACAAAGATCATTCATAGTTTTCAGTGACGTGACTTGCGCAGGAGGATAAAACATCTGTTCAACGACACGACTGGACAATGTACAGAGCAGCAGTAAGGGCTGGTCATTTTACCGTCTATCAACCCACGAAGACTTAGGTCATCTCACTGGTCATGAAACGTTGTCAAACTGCAAGTTTTTGGGCGATTGTGAACCACATACAGCTTTCGCTGCTGTTTTTTTCTCTCCCACCGCTGTATCAGTCAGTGAAGGCAGTCCCTGCCTGGAGGATCCCTCGCCTAAAAGCCCAGGTAAACGCGGTAAAAGTACAGCTGTCATTTCGGAGGTGAACATATGGTTATCCCCATATTTACACTTGCTCAAGTCGAAAAAAAAGTCAGCTCGTATCTGAACATCTCTATATTGCTGCTGCCGCCGCCGCCACCGCCGTAGTAGCAGCAGCAGCAACAACATCCTTCTCTACAAACAAATGTTTTTCGTCCTAGTCTCAAAATGTGTCCCAAAAGCAAACGTAATGACTCACTGCGGAAAGCTTGCCAGGCCTATAGTTACGGTTGCTAATGTAGGATTGGACAATAGCCGTTTGTGGGAGGAGTTGGCGAAGGGTCAATTCCTCTCTTTTTTGGTCCTGACCCGTTTGCATCCCTGTAATTTACGTGATGACGCTGAGCGTTACGTGCCGCCACATCATCACGCTGGTCGTGTCTCATATCACATACCAAAACAAAGCTCTGCTCACATTCAAGACTGGGATCAGAAGATCAAAGAACACTGACCAAAAACAATTGAAAAATAGACACTAACTGGAGCTCAAGACAATGAACTAAAAACTCAAAACAATGACCTGAAAGACATTTTGGTGATAGAGACCCCTGTCACATAACTGTCAAGCTTTTTCTACAAACACAGAAGTGTTTTTTTGTTGTTAGCACACCGGTGCACTAATCATTGTGTGATCAGCATCTTGATTTGCCACACCTGTCATAGGGATGATCTTAAGGTAAGGTTTAAACATGGGCGCTAACCCTGGGCCGGAGGGATACGTGAGTTGGTTAGGTCCAAATAAAAACTGTGTTTTTCCTGCACTTTGAAGGGCTGGAAAAAAATTATATTATAGCGAACAATGGAACTGTGTTTTTTTCACGTAAAACCTCTTTTAGGCCGCGAAAATAGGCAGTTTCTTTGGGTCCATTCACAACAATGTATGTTGTAAATCTCTGGGCAGGGCTATGGGCTGGTGTTGCTAATGGGAGCAGTGCAGAGAGTCTTCTACTGCAATTAAAGTACTTAGGGGCTATTTGTAGATCATACAACCCCACTTTTAAAAAATGCTACTATCCCTTTAACTGTGTAGCCTGGCTCTCCTGTACTTACCGTAAATTCCGGACTATTAAGCGCACCTGAATAAAAGCCGCACCAGCTAAATTTTAAAAGAAAATAGATTTTGTACATATATAAGGCGCACTTCAATATAAGCCGCAGGTTTTTCATGTTGTAACATGAGATGTTTACACAGAAAGACAGTGCACGGAAGATGTGGAACTATGCAAGTCTGCTCGCTTTTCAGCTGTTTCAGTTACGCTGCTCTTAGCCATGTGCATTTGTTGACAACAAAGCCGGCGAAAAATCAATACGGAGCGGTGGATAACGTTACATAACATACGATGTTACGGCGGGTGTGTTTGTGTGGTCTTAACCGTCATGAACAAAACATTACTTGTTACGGAGCGCGTTTGTGTCGCGGGGTGCAGAGACGAGAGCTGGGAGACCGGGGCAGCAGCTGTAGTGATGTTACAAGGTTGGTTTTCAGCCGTGAGATGCCAGGTGAAGACAGAGAGCCTCCGTTCTCACTCGTAACAAGTCACAAGTCATGTAGTTAACTATCGCAACTACTCCGGAGCTTTTTAATTAAGGTAAACATGTAGCATAGCCACGGGAGAAATCCTGCTTAGTTCCTCTTGCTTTTTTTTTCAAACTGTGCCTGAATGGCAGCAACACGACAGTAACATGCCTGGTTAGACAATAAAACACTGCACTCAAACCATAGACTCAAACTCAAACCTAGTGTCTTCTTCAGTCATAATCTTTCCCCACATGTCTGTCTCACTTGCGCTTCCTGCTAGAGCGCCCCCCGGAGGCCGCTGGCCAGTAAAAATCTATAAATTAGCCGCATCGTTGGATAAGGCGCAGGGTTCAAAGCCTGTGAAAAAAGTAGCGGCTTATAGTCCGGAAATTACGGTAGATGGCTGCCAGGCTGTGCTCTGTTTTTCACTCTGACATGACAGCCTGGGGAAAGTTTCCTCAAATGTCCACTTGGTCTACGTTTACACGTGTCCGGCTATTTTCATAAACGGACATTTCACCCTCTCCATTTACAAAAATAACTGCGTGCACACCAGTCCATTTTCAGAAGAGTTTTCGTTTACACTAACCCGTGTATATGCCGTCAAGAGCATATACCCATAGGTTTTTAGAGGTTTACCACCGGCTGGTTAAATTATTTTTAGGAGATAAATGTTGGTCTCATTGATGAAATCTAACAATTGTGGCAGTAGCATTAGTTTGTTTGAATGAAAAGTGAAGCTTCATGTGTGTATTGGACAGAAGAGCAGCGCTGCCTTGGGGCTCTGTATGTACAGAAATCACCACATTTACATAATAAATAAATGTTTTACAATGAACCGATCAGTCTGCAGTCAAGTTATTAAGTCATTAAGTTATATAAAATTGTTACGATACAATGCAAAGATACTTCACTACTCTAAACCGTCTTTGGTTACGTTTATATGGAAACAATCCAAACAGAAAATGCAAAAGTAGCATTGCGTCCTCACTTTTTTTTTTTAACGTTTAGACGAGCGTTATTGGGGTGGAAATCCGTGTAACGGAGTTAAAAGATAATTTGATTCCACTTGCCATAAAAACTCACCACACAACACAAAAACTTGTTTTTCCTATGGTAATTAAATGCATCGCCCCTGCGGATTAGGGTCGTGCACCCCGGGGGGTAGCCGGAGTCGGACGATGCTATTTCCCTGGTAGGTGCACAAGCTACGAGCTCCGCTATTGTTTCATATTAATTACTTTAATTTCAATGCTAAGGGGTGGTTTAAGTTGTATTTCTTAAACATATAGCTCCCAAACGGTCAAGCACGTCCTTTTCCATATAAAGTTGACGGTGTTTTTCTTTTATTTCTGTTTACAACATGGCTGGGGTTACATGTGGTAGCTAACCTGCACTTTCCTTTCGTTTTACATTTTTCAGCCGTGTATGTGTGTGTGTGTGTGAGAGAAGAAGAGCTGGACTGACTGTAAATGTGGATTTCTCTGCCAGGTCAGTTCATGTGTGCACAATAAACGGCGAGGTTGCCAACGGTGAAGGTCTGACTCGTATGTTAAAACTACACAACGCAAGGATGAGTACCAAAACCGCTACAATGGTGCCGTGACCCGTCCGTGACTTCACTGCTGCCGGGGTCTGCTCGTCTCCATGGTGACGCTGCGAGCTCGACGTGGGACCTGTGGCTCTGCACGCGACTGCTTCACCTGTGCTTTATTCATGCCCTGGGTATCGTGAGTCCGGTTGCAGTAAAGAACCCGGGTTTGGACTGTGTTTGTTTGTTTTTTTTCTGTTTATAAGTGGCCTGTCTGTGCCACGGGGAAAAAAAAAAAAAAAAAAGAGAAGTTTTTTTTTGTGGATTCCAGTAGTGAACATGTCTTTGATATAGTGATGTGTTTTAATGTGTATTAGTGGGGATATATATATATTTTTTTCTTTCTTTTTCCACTCTTTCATCATATTTGTGGTCCATTTGATGCATAAATCCCCCAAGGTGTATTTTTTTTTTTCTCTATTTGAGATAACTGTCAACAAGACAGAAAAGAAAAAGAAAAGAAAGGAGAAGAGTAATAAGTTAGTAACTTAAAGCTGCAAAAGGGCAACATAATCTTAGTTGTAGATTTTGAGATTTTATTTCATTTTTTCAAAGACAATGGCTCAACATAACGTGTCAAGTGTTGGTAGGGGTTCTAGACAGTGGTTCAGTCAGTTTCCTACACTGGATGGGTTTAGTGAAGGCAGACATGTTACATCTACTCCTCACAGTCGCCCTGGGAGGGATAGTGCATGTGCCACTGCAGATGTTGGGGTGGATGGGGAGTCTGCACTTTCTGGTCAAGATGTCCACGTTCTCAGTGACCTGGTGAAACAGATAGGGACCAGTATAGGTGAGAACATTGTTTCATGTCTTCAGTCCATTCCAGCTACTGATGCTAACATGACTCAGTCAACCACAGCAGATCTTTCTAAAGTTAACTTGACAATTACACATGACAGTTATGAACCACATCCTTTCCGGGGGGATAACACTGATAGGATGTCAGTCTCTGAGTGGGAGGAAGCTATGAGGCTTTACCTGAGTAGGAGGGGCATTGAGCTATGTTACCAGGTGGATGAGGTTTTGGGCAAGCTAAGGGGGAGGGCACGTGATGTAGTGACCATTGGGCTTCGCAGTCAACCCTCCTTAGACTTAAAGTCAGGCCCTCAACCAGTATTTGACATACTTAAGCAGCACTTTGGTGACTCTGTGACCTCCTTTATGCCCCTTGCTGACTTTTATGACACAAAGCCACGACCCACTGAGACAGCTGTTGACTATTGGATCCGGCTTAACAAAGCCATTGACACTGCTGTAGATGGACTAAAGAGACAGGGAAAGACTCTCGACAATCCTTCCCGTGAAGTCACAGTCATGTTTATCACTCACTGTCCAGATACTGAGCTGTCTCTAGTCTTCAGCTGCAAGCCGCTGGAAGAGTGGACGGCTACTGATGTTCAGGTGAGGCTGGATGAACACCACCGAAAGAGGCGCCTCCAGCAGCGTCAGTCTTTAACCCCAACCGGAAGCCTGCAATCCAACCAGGCTGCGAACGTTTTGCAGTGCCACGCCCAGTCTGCAGGGGGGGCCCCTGCCCCTCAACTAGTTACAGTCGGCAGAACGTCACAGTCTGAAGGGCAGTCGCTTGACCATGTTATCACTCTCCTTGAGCGGTTACTGCAGCGAGAGGCTTCCCGTCATTCCAGGTCACCAAGGTCAGGTGCTGGTGGCCGCAGCAGGTCTCGGGGCCCGTGTTCTGTTTGTGGGGGTGACGACCATGACACTGTGTCTCATTGCAGGAGAGAGCGGCTTTGTTTTCGCTGTTACGCTACTGGACATCAGGCTGTGACCTGTCATAGCGCTCCTCCTTCTGACTTACCTGCTGCTCAGTCTGGTGGTTCCAACCAGCAGGGAAACTAGCTGGCCCACATGAGCAGGGGAGTAGTGTAGGGCCAAATGACGTGTCCCCACAAGATTTTGATGATGTTGATCTTGAGTCAGTATACTCACAGTTCTGCTCCTTAGCAGGTGATAACTCCACTGTGATTATTCAAAATACACAGAGACTGTCTGCAACTGATAACCTGTTTCACACTGATGTGCTGATCCAAGATACTGTAAAACTTAGAGCTATGCTTGACAGCGGCTCTATGGCCTGTTCCTTGAGCTCTAGTGTGCTCCCCCTCCTGAAGCAGAATAATGTTGTTTCCCCTGACTCTGTCTCTCCCACTTCAGTTGTCCTTGTTGGATGTGGAGGTTCGAGAACAAACCCTGTCGGTGTGTGTGAGTTGCAGATGAGGGTGTTTGGCTGTTGCTTCTCGGTTCCAACGCTCATCGTGGAGGGCCAAAGTGATGATCTCATTCTGGGCAGCAATGTCATGAAACACCTCATTCGAGCGCTGAAGTACTCTGGAGACTTCGGGGAGAGAACGTCTCTTTCTGGTCAAGTCCCTGTGGAGGAAGGGAGCCTGCTGCAGCTGTTGACCACTGTGGAGACATGGAGAGGTGATGAGTGTCCTGCTAAGGTTGGTACTGTTAAACTCAAGCATGCAGTGACCCTGGAGCCCTTGACAGAACACTTAGTCTGGGGTCGCCTACCTGCCCATCTATGTCTCTCAGCTGGCAGCACGGTGGTTGTGGAGCCAAGTGTGTCAAGAACTGTGCCGCGTTCAGTGATGGTGGGCCGTGTTGTGACACCACTGTGGGGCGACGGATGTGTTCCAGTGAGAGTCATTAACCCCTCCCCCAGACCAGTGACATTGAGACGCAACTGCAAGATTGCTGACGTGTCGCCCTGTGTGGCACTGGAAGACTTTGACACTGACTACTTTTATGTGACTGACTCACCTGATGAAGTGAAATGTACTGTGACAAAGACAGCTGACAAACCTGACACAGCCAGTGAGAAGAGCTTGACTGTTGACTCAGACTGTACTGCCAGACCGACACTTAACCCTATGCTCTCTGACCTTGGACTGCAGGACATTGACATTGACGCAACTCACCTGTCCCCCTTCTGGAAAGCGAAGCTTGTTGACCTGCTGGCTAAGTATGAGTCCATCTTCTCTCGCCACAGGATGGACTGTGGTAAAGCCAAAGACTGCATCCGACTGAGTGACAGCAAGCCCTTCAGACTCCCCTATCGCCGACTGTCCCCATCACACTATGAGAAGCTGAGGGTAGCTTTAAATGAGATGGAGGAGCGTGACATCATAAGGAAGTCTGCAAGCGAGTACGCATCACCTCTTGTTCTTGTCTGGAAAAAGAACGGCGACCTGCGTCTCTGCACTGATTTTCGGTGGCTGAACGCACGCACTGTCCGCGACGCACATCCCTTGCCTCACCAGGCTGATGCCTTGGCTGCCCTGGGGGGGAATGCGTTCTTTTCAACCATGGATCTGACCTCTGGGTATTATAACGTAGAAGTACATGAGGAGGATAAGAAGTTCACCACGTTCACCTCCCCTTTTGGGCTATATGAGTACAACAGGCTCCCGCAGGGACTTTGCAACAGCCCGGCCACGTTCATGAGGATGATGATGGCTATCTTCGGTGATCAAAACTTTTTGTGCCTCTTGTGTTATCTTGATGATATTCTTGTGTTCGCCCCCAATGAACAGCTGGCATTACAGAGGTTAGAGATGGTGTTCGAGAGGTTAAAGGCGCACAACCTGAAACTAGCTCCCAAAAAGTGTCACTTCATGAGACCTTCGGTGAAGTTTCTGGGGCATATTGTGACGAAGGAAGGCATTTCAACTGATCCCGAGAAAGTCAGAGCTATTGTGGAGTTGCAGGAGAATGACTTAATGGTGGAGGGCACTGACATCCCATCCCCCACCAAGATCAGATCCTTTCTTGGGATGGTTGGGTTTTATCAGCAGTTTTTTGAGGGGTACTCTGGTATTAGCAAGCCTTTGTTCGCGCTGACATCTGGTGGAAAGAGGGTGCGACGTACCAGAGGTAAGCAGGTCCGGCTTACATCTCGGACCCTCTCTTCGGCTGATTGGACTCCTGCATGCAGTGAGGCTTTCAGTAAGCTAAAGCAGGCTTTGTTGAACAATGTTACTCTCGCTCACCCCGATTTCAGTAAGCCTTTCCTCCTGTCGGTTGATGCCTCCTCCAATGGTCTCGGGGCAGTGCTTTCTCAGCTGGCTGATGGTGATGATGTTGCGAGGCCCATTGCGTTTGCCAGCAAGTCGCTGAATTATGCCCAGTCTCGCTACCCAGCACACAGGCTGGAATTCCTCGCACTTAAGTGGGCTGTGTGCGACAAGTTCAGCCATTGGCTGAGAGGTCACAAATTCACTGTATGGACCGACAATAACCCGCTCACTTACATTTTCAGTAAACCAAAGCTGGACGCCTGTGAGCAGAGGTGGGTTTCGAAACTGGCCCCATATGACTTTGACATCAGATACATTCCTGGTCCTAAGAATGTGGTGGCGGACGCCCTCAGTCGTGAGCCTTTTGTGCACCCCAGTGTTCTCCATCGCCTCACTACAGTCCCCTATGGTGCACTTTTGGAGGCAGCAAATGCCTTGGAACCTGACTGTGTGCAGGATGCTTTTCGCTGGTCCTGTGATCCTCTCAGCCGCCTGCAACATCGTCCCTTGACTGTGGCCTCCAACAGTGCAGTGGCAGTGCCCCAACACCTTCCTATCTCCTCAAAAGCTGTGTCAGCTGTTCTTGAACACTCTCTGGAGAATGATTGCTTGCCCCCTCATGCATTCTGTTTGCCGCAACTCACTCAGTCACTTCTGCCTTCCGACCTGTCTGATTTCCGCCCTTTACCCATTGACAAACTGACATTGTTGCAACGTGCTGATCCGTGCTTGGGTCGAGTTCTCCACTTTGTGGAACGCCAGAGACGTCCGTCGAGACGAGAACGCCCCCGTGAGCCAGCTGAAGCCTTGCGGCTTCTCCGGCACTGGGAACAACTTTCCATCAAGGCAGGTGTTCTGTATCGCACGTCGAAAGATGTTGTGACGAAGAGAAAGACGTACAAGTATGTCGTACCCACACAACTGAAAAGTAAGGTCCTGAAAGGTATCCACGATGAGGCGGGTCATCAGGGGCAGAAGAGGACGCTCTACTTGGCTAGACAGCGGTTTTACTGGATCGGGATGGAGAAGGATGTCAAGGATTATGTGCAGCACTGTCGGCGTTGTTTGGTCAGTAAGTCTCCTGAACCTGAGGCCAGGGCGCCACTCGAGAGTGTTAAGACATCCAGACCTCTTGAGTTGGTCTGCATTGACTTTTGGTCAGCTGAAGACTCATCCAACAGATCTCTTGACGTGCTCGTTGTGACTGACCATTTTACTAAACTGGCTCAGGCCTACCTCTGTCCCAACCAGTCCGCCAAGGCTGTCGCTCATCAACTCTGGAACAACTTCTTCTGTGTTTATGGCTTCCCAGAGCGAGTGCACTCAGACCAAGGTGCGAACTTCGAAAGCAGCCTGATTGCAGAGATGCTCCAAGTCGCTGGCGTTGAGAAGTCTCATACAACACCTTACCATCCCATGGGCAATGGGGCAGTCGAAAGGTTCAATCGCACCCTTGGGAACATGATCAGAGCTCTTCCACCCAGAGCCAAACAGAAATGGCCCCAGCTCCTGCGTTCACTCACCTTCTCCTACAATGCAACAGTCCATGAAACCACAGGTTTTGCACCTTTTCTACTCATGTTCGGCAGGGTTCCTAGATTGCCTGTGGACATGTTGTTTCAGTCTGTGCTCATGGATGAGCGAGTGGTGGATTATGATGTCTATGTGCAGTGTCTCCGCCGTGACTTGGCAGAGGCTATCAGGATTGCTCAGATTTCAACCACAAAACAACAAGAGAAACAGACTGAGCTGTACAACCGCAAGGTCAGGGGTGCACCTGTGGAGGTCGGGGACAGAGTCTTGTTGGCTAACAAAGGAGAACGGGGTCGGAGGAAGCTGGCTGATCGCTGGGAGAGTCATCTGTACACTGTTGTGGAGAAACAGAATAACACTCACACCTTCAGACTCAGGAACTGTGCGACAAACCAGGAGAAAGTGGTCCACAGGAACCTCATCATGCCTGTAAACTTTTTACCTGTTCCTGCTGATCCGGAAGATGGTGGCTCTTTTGTCAGTGACCTGACTGATGAGGCTGAGGATGAGTCTGTGGTGGGTGTAGAACATGATGGTTCGACTGTTCTTCCTGGATGTGGACCTGAGGACAGGACTGTCTATTGGATCTCTCAGCTCCCAGCCTCCACCGGAGATCAGTCGACCTCTATGGCTGATGTGGATGGACATGACAAGACCGGATTTGACGCACCTGATCAAGTTGACCCTGACAGTTGCAATGAGAACAGGCTTGACAGTTCAGACAAGAGCATTTCTGACAAACTGAACCAGTCTGACCCTTGTGGTTCTGCTGTTAATGCTGACTGTTCTGTTGACTTACCTGACTCTCAACCTTCTGTCTCTCTCTCAGTTGACTTGCTGCCTCCTGATGCTAGGTCTGTTACTACATCAGAGGCAGGACAAAACCATTCCTGTGATAGTTTGCAGCGAATGCGAACAAGATATGGAAGAGTTGTTAGGCCAGTCGTCAGACTTATTCAGAACATGCACCAGAAAGTTGTTGCTGGCCGCTAGTTTTATTTCTTGTTATGGCCTTACGTGTAGGTGATTATTGGCTCAAATATGGCCTATGAGTTCCTTCAATTTTGAGAAGGGTTTGGTTCTTATATTTTTTTTGTGATGGTTTGACACCTGTGTGTGACTACTAGATGGGTGTGTCCGGGTGGTAAATTTGTGTGCTGCTTTACTGACATGATTTCTAAGTAATTTAACATGTATATGGGCATGTTATTCCTATGGGTGTCGGAAGGCTTTGCTACCCTTCCTCATTCTAATTCTTCAAGAATAGTCTCTTGACTGGAGTATTTGGTATCTGTGATATTAGCAGCACTGTACACTTTGAACATTTTTTTATTATCCATTACCTCCTCTTGATATGATGTTATTTGTACCTGGTATGTTTGTACTTATGGGAATATGCGGTCCAGTCTCATATTTTTTTTTTTTTCTTTTGGTTTGGTTATATGGGCAAGTGGAGATCAGTAGGGGGGAATGTAACGGAGTTAAAAGATAATTTGATTCCACTTGCCATAAAAACTCACCACACAACACAAAAACTTGTTTTTCCTATGGTAATTAAATGCATCGCCCCTGCGGATTAGGGTCGTGCACCCCGGGGGGTAGCCGCAGTCGGACGATGCTATTTCCCTGGTAGGTGCACAAGCTACGAGCTCCGCTATTGTTTCATATTAATTACTTTAATTTCAATGCTAAGGGGTGGTTTAAGTTGTATTTCTTAAACATATAGCTCCCAAACGGTCAAGCACGTCCTTTTCCATATAAAGTTGACGGTGTTTTTCTTTTATTTCTGTTTACAACATGGCTGGGGTTACATGTGGTAGCTAACCTGCACTTTCCTTTCGTTTGACATTTTTCAGCCGTGTATGTGTGTGTGTGTGAGAGAAGAAGAGCTGGACTGACTGTAAATGTGGATTTCTCTGCCAGGTACGCTTTGTGTTATTTTATGTTAGTTTTGAGAATGTTTAGGCAGTCGGACGATACTATTTCCCTGCCGTGTATGTGTGTGTGTGTGAGAGAAAAGAAGAGCTGGACTGACTGTAAATGTGGATTTCTCTGCCAGGTCAGTTCATGTGTGCACAATAAACGGCGAGGTTGCCAACGGTGAAGGTCTGACTCGTATGTTAAAACTACACAACGCAAGGATGAGTACCAAAACCGCTACATCCGCATGCATACGGTGACGCAAAAGTCTGTGTAATTCAATGTTGTATGCACGCCAGGCGCCTAGGTGGCAGCGTGCCACACAACACACATTACCACTAAGTCTGCACGCCTGTGTATTCTTCTTCCTCTTGATTTCCGGCAGGCTGTATGCCAGCCGTTGTTATGCTGCCCTCCATGCCCACCATAGGTCATTGCAATCGGAGCAGAGGTTTTGCATTTTCACCCTTTACATGGGGACTCAACGGCGGAGCGTTTTTAAGATTTCCACTCTGGAGGGTGTGTAGCAACCAAAAACGTAATAACGGCCAATAACGTAATAACAGCCAATAACGTAATAATTTTGGGTTAGGGTTCTTGGAAATAAAAGGCAGTTTTGTGCAGTTTGCTAATCAAAAATAGGTATATTGGATGACATAGTCGTCATATTTATTCATCCAAGATGTACTATCTTTCACCTCTCTCTCTCTCACTTCTACCATGCTTAATGATATGATTGCAAACGGAAGAAGTAAGCATTGTAGGCTATCAACAACCTCCAAAACATAACCAAACTTGTGTATTGAATGGTGTCTGTCAGCCAGTTTATGTTTCAGTCATGTATAACTTCCTGCCTCAGACAAACCATTGGGAATAGGTCATGTGAAATGTGATAATCCCAGCATGGCTCGGAGGAGCAATGGCGTTGATTTGATTTTACCATTGATTTTTTTTAATTAACATATTTAGCCATCATTTGTCCAACTTGATGGTTAGCGTTATCTCCAGAACACCCAAATGAAGTTCCAAATGAAGTGGCAGCACAATTGTACACATTCAGAAATCTCTTTCTCAAAGAAATGTTTTCTTTTGCAGCACCAATCAACAAATAGATCACTACTGAAACCAGCTGTTGGAGAACTAAAATGAAATCTCTGCAGGTTTCATACGTCTAACTTTGATTTTCATGTTTGAAAATTAAAAACTACATCAAAACGTTGAGCTTAAAGGTCCCATTTGGATAAAGTAACATTTCAATGTTTTTTGCTTTTTCTACAGTGATGATAAAGCAGCTTTAGGTTCTATATTAATACTGTGAAAGTCTAAAGGTAGATGTTTGTATTGCTCCATACAGTATAAAGGTAGTTTTTTTTTTGTTTAGTTTTTTTACATTTGTGAATGAAAAACTACCTTTATACTTTCACAGTATAAATATAGAACCTATGTTGCTTTATTATCACTGTAAAAAACAAAAACAACAACAACAAAAACAAACATCAAAATGTCACTTTATCCAACACGGGACCTTTAAGCTCAACGTGTTGAAAAAAAAAATTAAAATAGAAAGAGAATGGTAAAACCAAATCAACGCCATTGCTCCTCCGAGCCATGCTGGGATTATCACATTTCACATGACCTATTCCCAATGGTTTGTCTGAGGCAGGAAGTTATACATGACTGAAACATAAACTGGCTGACAGACACCAACCAGTGTTGTGTTTGTGTGTTTGTCTGTTTGTGTATGTGTGCATGTGTGACTGTGTGTGTGTGTGTGTGTGTGTGTGTGTGTGTGTGTGTGTGTGTCTGTCTGTGTGAGTGTGATGCCTGTGCTTGTGCGTGGACATCCTCTGTCAGTCTGGTTTATCATGTGTCTGGCTGTATTCGAAACCGCATACTATACTGCTAGTACGTACTGATTTGGTCAAAATGTAGTATGCAGTATGCGAACAAAAGCAATATCTGCAGTATGCGAAAAGTTCCCAGATGTCGTACTGATTCGGAAAATATCTCCAGTATGCATCTGACCAGACTACATCGCGTACTGTATCCCACAATGCAATGCTCCCCTGACGTCCTCCTAACCGTAACCAGAGCGTAACCAAAGACGGTAGTGTAGCCGTGTACCGTAACTATAGTTTAATAAAATAAAACTTAAAGCAGAAGTAAGCGATCCGGTCGTTTTCGCTAATGCTGCGTTCCAGGCAGGCTTTTGAAATCATAAATTACAGCTTCAAGTCACAACTTAGCGTTTCAGGCAACCCACTCGTGTTTTTCCGACCTGTTTTACCGGTGAAAGTCACTATAACGGCCACTCGTAACTTCCGACCCGTACCAGGTCCAGTACGTCTTTTTGTACAGACCTACCAGATCGAACTGGTACGACTTCACAGGTCGGAAAAAAACGAGTTTCCTTGAACGCACCATAACAGTCCTCGTCCCTACGTCGCCACATTCACGGCGTCCCTTGGCTGCACACACAGCCCTGCATGCCGTTCTCTCTCCTCATTGGATAAAAACTGTAGGATACGATAAATGTTTTCTCCTCGACTCAGAGCAGAGCAGAGTGACTGACAGACCCGTGATTCAGACCAAACACTCTATGTAAGTGATTGCTGTCGGAAGATATAACTATTTAAGACTTATATTAACACAAATATATCACTTACTTCTGCTTTAATGCAGACTGATCGGTTCATTGTAAAATATTTATTTATTTTTTGTAAATGTGGTGATTTCTGTATGTAACGTTAGGCTCCAGAGCCCCGAGGCAGCGCTGCTTACACACAAGAAGCTTCACATAACATTCAAACAAACTAATGCTACTGCCACAATTGAGATTTCATCAATGAGACCAACATTTATCTCCTTTTTTTTTTTTTAATATTTATTTATACCACTTTGGTTCAGAGAATACACCTTACAAAACAATACACAAGTGGGTTTTTCTTCCCCCCCCCCCTCCCATCCCACCCGATGTCTCCCCCACAAACGAAACTACCAAACAAATTTACAAAACAAACTAAGAGATAAATAAATAAAAAAGAAAAGTAAATAAACAATAATAAATAAAATAATAATAATAGCAATCATAATAGTAACAATGTATATGCATAATAAAAAATAAAAATAAAAAAAAAATGAAGAAAATAATCATAAATCTTTCATCCAAAATCACATTATCAGCATGAGCACATATATAAAGCAGTTAGAAAAATATATATCTTAGTCTAATGATGTACAATTCATATTCTCAAAATGCGATATAAGAGGTTGCCAGTGTTCATAGAATTTTTCAGTGGATCCCCGAAGTGTAAATTTGACTTTCTCTAGCTTCAAAAATGTCATCAGGTCTTTAAGCCAGGAATCTTTTGAAGGTGGTAAAGGGTCTTTCCACTGTAAAAGAATTCGACGGCGAGCTATCAAAGATGAAAAAGAGATTACATTTTTCTGTATTGAATTCAATTTAATCCTACTTCCTGGAGTGCCAAAAATGGCTATCTCTGGTGATGGTTCAATGTTCAACTCCAGTACTTCTGTTAGAAATGTAAAAAAAAATCTCCAGTATTCTTTTAACATAGAACAAGACCAAAACATATGGGTTGAGTGAGCAGGTGCCTGAAAACATCTGTCACAAGAATCCGATACACTTGGGTACATTTTTGATAATCTTTCTTTAGTATAATGAGTCCTGTGGAGCACCTTGAATTGAATAAGGGTAAGTGATGCACAGGATGAAGATGAGTTTATAGTATTAAGAGCTTTATTCCACCATTCATCTGAAAATGAAGTACCCCATTCCGATTCCCATTTTGTTTTAATCTTACAAAGGGCAGAGGGAGTCGCTGTTAATAATATATTGTAAATAGATGACAACTGTCCTTTTAGTAGCCGAGAAGTCATATTAAAAAAATCAATGCCAGAGGCTACTGGAATATGAGGGAAAGCTGAGGTGTTATACTTAGCAAAGTTACGGATTTGGAAGTAACCATACATATCCGAACTCTGGAGGTTAAATAAGGAGGAAAGTTGAGTGAAACTAGCAAATATACCGTCCACATAAAGGTCACACAGGGAAGACAATCCTAACTTACACCATTTAGAAAATCTTGGATCAGTTCTGGCAGGTTGAAACAGATGATTATTACAGAGAGGTGTGGCCAAGGGAAGACCTCTCCAGCCAAAATGTTGTCTAATTTGCTGCCAGATGTTTAAAGTGGCAATGACTATTGGATTAGAAGTAAACTGTCTAGGTTTAGAAGGGAGGCTACTACACACAAGGGCTTTCAAAGAGGAAGCATGGCATGAGTTAGTTTCTAGATGGATCCAACTATTGTCTGCACCTGTCATCCAGAGCATAATTTTATGTATGTTTGCAGCCCAATAAAAACATTGAAAGTTTGGCAATCCAAGTCCCCCTTTTGCATGTTCCCTCTGTAGCAAAGTTTTACAAACTCTTGGAGTTTTACCTGCCCATATAAAATTTGAGATGATTGTATCTAATTTGCGGAAAAATTGCTTTGGTAAAAAAATAGGTAAACACTGAAATAAATAAAGATATCTGGGGAGAATATTCATTTTAATCGAATTTACTCTGCTAGCCAGAGAGAGGGGTAAGTTATTCCACCTCTGTAGATCAGCTTTTACTTTAATGGTTAGAGCTTCAAAATTTTCTTCAAAAAGTGAATTAATTGATTTAGTAATAGTAATTCCAAGATATTTAAAGCTAGTAGACAATTTAAAAGGAATATGAACTTGAGATATTCCCTGAGCTAGTTGATTAATGGGGAAACATTCACTTTTTTGAATATTTAACTTATAGCCAGAGAAGGCTCCGAAAGAGTCGAGAGTGGCTAAGATGTAAGGGAAAGAACTTAATGGGTTCGTAACATAAAGAAGAAGGTCGTCGGCATATAAAGAGACCTTATATTCTGTCCCGCCTCTTTCGATACCAGAAAAAAAATTATGATTTTTCAAAGAAATAGAAAGGGGCTCAATGGCTAACGCAAAAAGCAGTGGGGACAGTGGGCAACCCTGTCTAGTGCCCCTTGATAAGGGGAAAAACTGTGATAATTGATTATTTGTTAACACTCGTGCTTGAGGAGAGGTGTAAATCAAATTAATCCATGAAATAAACTTCTCACCAAAACCAAATCGTCTTAAAGTAAAAAACAAATAATGCCACTCCACTCGATCGAAAGCCTTCTCGGCATCGAGAGTTACAACAACCTCAGGGCTAGTCAAAGAGGATTGAGAGTAAACAATATTAAAAAGTTTTCGTAGATTGGTAAAGGAGTGTCGGTTCTTAATGAACCCTGTTTGATCGGCAGAAATAATAGAAGGTAAAATGGCCTCCATTCTACATGCGAGTGCTTTTGTTAATATTTTTACATCTGAATTGAGGAGAGAGATGGGCCGGTAAGAGCCACAAAGCGCCGGGTCTTTATCCCTCTTAAGAATCAACGAGATGGAAGCTTGGGTGAGAGTCAAGGGCAAAGAACCCTGCTGGCGAGAGTCTTCAAACATTTCAAATAATAATGGTGCTAACTGAACAGAAAATTTTTTATAAAATTCGATAGGAAAACCGTCGCTGCCCGGGGACTTTCCACTTTGCATGGAGAAAATGGCATCTGATATTTCATTAAGGCTTAAAGGAGCCTCTAACTTGTTATGAGACTCAGGTGTGATTTTAGGAATGTTGAGATCAGAAAAAAAAGTTAACATATTAGTTTCACCTTCTGAAACATTTGATCTATACAAGTCAGAATAATAAGCACTAAAGGTATCATTAATTTCAGTGGGATTGATTGTCAAAGATCCTGATTTGTTCACTATTTGCGTTATTTGTTTTGATGCCATTCTACTTTTCAATTGATGTGCGAGAAGACGTCCTGCTTTATCGCCGTATTCATACAGAGTTCCCCGGGTTTTTAATAGTATTCTCTCTGTGTCCCTAGTAGAAAGAAGATTTAGTTCAGTTTGGAGCGCCAGTCTGTTCTTAAACATTTCAGGAGATGGAGAAGTAAAACCTTCACGATCTAATTCAGCTATTGCCTCTATTAAGTCAGACTGTCTCTTTTTTTTAAGTTTATTAGTGTAAGTTACATATGAAATTATTTCCCCTCTAAGACAAGCTTTAAGAGTCTCCCACAAAAGAGATGGACTAATGCCTTCAGTTTTATTGGTCTGCACAAAAAAATTAATTTTTTGACTGATTGTACTGCAGAAATTACCATCTGATAGCAGTGTGGAGTCTAATCTCCAAGGACGATATTTCTTCTGTCCATTTTCAAACTTTAAATTAAGTATGACAGGTGAGTGATCGGAAATAACTATAGAAGCATATTCAACTGAGACTATCGAAGAAAGAAAAAACTTGTCTACAAAAAAATAATCTATCCGGGAGTAAGATGAATGAACTTGCGAAAAACATGAAAATTGCTTACCAGTTGGATGGAGGAACCTCCACGGATCAACACTGCCACACTGATCCATAAAGGTGGACAAAACCTGGGACATCTTAGATGGAGGAACTTTTCTAGAGCTGGATCTATCCAAAGTGGAGTCCATTACACAATTGATATCTCCTCCAAAGATCAATTTGTGAGTTTCTAAATTGGGAATTGATGATATAAGTTTCTTCATAAATTCTACATCGTCCCAATTTGGGGCGTAAACATTTACTAAGACCACTGGAGTGAGGTTAAGACATCCAGTGACTATAACAAAACGACCATTAGCGTCGCAAATAGTATTGGAATGAATAAAATTAATATTCTTGTTAATGAGTATGGCTGTGCCTCTTGTTTTGACGTTAAATTTCGAATGAAAAATATGTTCAATCCAGGGCCTGCTGAGATATTGTTGGTCTACAGTACGCAGATGTGTTTCTTGCAAAAACGAAATGTCAGCTTTTAAATATTTCAAGTGGGAAAAGACCCTTATACGCTTCTTCTGGCTGTTCATACCCCTCACATTCCATGAAACAATTTTTACAGAGTCTCCCTTTATCCCTCTAACTGGGTTCTCGGTCATAGCAGTCTATTGACAGTTGAAAAGATGTACATGAGACCAAAACAACACTGCGATACATATGTGCCAATAAGGACTTGCATAAAGTAATAAAAAAAAAAAAAATAAAAAAAAAAAAGAAGGAGAGAAAAAAAAAAAAAAAAAAACCCTCACACACCCCCCTCCCCATCCAACCCCCAGCGCCTATGCTCATCAGAAGGCGATGAGCTTCCGGCGGAACCATTTACTAAACCCCCCGGTATTTGAGTGAGGATGTTAACCCTTTTCACCCATAAGGAGCCCCTCGAGCCCGTCTATACATATACATAAACCCACAAACATGAGCACGCACACATACATACATAATTGACGTTTTTTTTTTTTTTTTCTTCCCCTTTCCCCCTCCCCCTCCCCTAAATTAGGTCTGTTGTTAATATTTCAACAAAATAAAATAAATAATGATATTAATAATAATAATAATAATAATAACAACAATCATAATGAAGCTCGAAGGTCTGAGAGAGAAGAAAGACAAAAGCTGCAATAGCTGTTTAAGTTTGCTGAGGACAGATTTATGTCGAAAAAAATAACTACAAATACACACACAAAAAAAAAGATTGACATATCGAAGGTTATATCGAAATAGCCTATATAACAAACAAACACCAAATAATAAGGATTAAATTTTGAAAGAGAAAAAAAAATAAAGATGGAAAAATAACGAAACGAAGACAAAAACTATGTCCCCCGGATCATGCGTTCTGGGATCGTATGCTGACACATGTCCATCAAGCCACCGCAGGCTCGTAACTCGTTGATTTGAAAGTAAAGGAGAGGGGGAGGAGGAGAGGGGAAAAAAAGAGTCTCTGTGCATCGTTGTTAATTCAATAAGCCAGCGGGCTTGAAGATTCACGTCAGTCCAGTTCATAAGTAGCCTGCGAGTCTCTGACGAATCGGGCTGTGGTTTCAGCGAGTAACGATAATAGATTTAGTAATGTCCTCGTTGTTCAGTTCGTAGAGTCCATTCAGTCCATAATGCAAGAATACAGTTTTGGGACGAAAAAAAAGAAAGAGAAAAAAAAAAGAACAGACAAACAACGAACAAACAAACAAACAGACAGACAGACAAACAAACAAACAAACAAGCAAAAAGGTCTAATATAAACGTTGCCGTTTTCTCTACCAAAAAAAATAAATAAAAATAGAAATAATAATAACAAGTCTAGCCATTCAATCTTAAAGTAAAACAAAATCAAAATATTAAGTAGGCTATAATAAAGTCAAAAAAAAAAAAGGAAAATTAAAAATAAATAAGGGAAAAGAAAAACTTACATAAGCCCTAGGCTGTTTGTTGTTGCAAAGTTACTGATTTGCCCGATCATTAATAAATTTCTCTACCTCTGCTGGGGTGTTGAATTTATATTCCACATTTCCCATTGTGACCAGCAGAACGGCTGGGAAGCGTAAAGTGAACTTGATGCCTTCTTTGTAAAGCTTTGATTTCACTTCGTTGAAGGCTGCTCGCTTCATGGCGAGATCACGGCTCAAATCAGGGAAGAGGTAGATCTTGCAGTCTTGATAGAAAAGTTGGCCACGTTTCTTCGCCAACGCCATCACCTGGTCTCTTTGTTTGCAGCGTGCGAAACGAATAATGATGGGTCGGGGTCTTTGTTCAGCCGCTGGTCTGGCTCTCCCCACCCGGTAAACGGCCTCTAATTCTGGAGGAGATGAATCTCCTTGTAGTATGTCGGTCAGGAGAGCAGATACAAAGTCTGAAGATAGGCGACCGTCACATTCTTCTGGCAGGTTTATTAATCTCAGACAACGGCGTAACATTTGGTTTTCAAAGCCAGTTGTTTTCTGCTTGAGAAGTGTGTTATCTGCTTGAAGTTGTTTCACCTGAGTTTCCAGATCAATTAATCGGTCGCTGTGATCAGAAAGTGCCGTTTCCATTGTAGTCACCCGCTGTCCGAAATCGTCAACCTTGGCCTTGACAGCATTTAAAGTTTTTTTAATTGGAGCGAGTGAAGCCTGAATTTCGGCTGAAATTGCAGTTTTGTTCTTCTCCAGTTCGGCGACCAATTCAGTGATCGTTAACGCTGCACCCGGAGCAGGTGTGCTGGATCTCGTTTGTATGGAACTTGCTTCATTTTTCGCAGACATCTTTCTTAGATTTCAGCAAAATCTTGGCTCGATCCCACAAAGTGTACGTGGTAGCTTACTGGTTGTGGAAGAGTAGTAATTCAGGAGGGAATAAAGTAACAGGCTCGAGAGCGGCTCCTCATGCGTCCGTCTCACTCAGTCGCCATACCGGAAGTGGAACATTTATCTCCTGAAAATAATTTAACCAGCCGGTGGTAAACCTTTAACTCTTTCGCGACCATTGACGAGTAAACTCGTCACAGCCTGCCGAACGTTCACGACCATTGACGAGTAAACTCGTCAAAACCGTTTTTTTACAGATTACGATAATAGACCCTCTGAGGTACCCTGTGTGTGAATATGGTAGTCCTCTGATATGTAAAACTGTTTTAAACTAAAATCAAAACATAATGTTTTTTATAAACTGTGTGATCTTGGTTTTGTTTGAGTAATCGTTCTCCTTGAATGCTGCTGTAGGGACAGCGTGCAGCGCTGTGCGGCTGTCGGCTATAGTGTTGCGACTTTCTCGCTGAATCTGGCGACTTTCCAAACCCTCTTTTGACAAAAGCGACCGACGACAAATGTGGCGACTTTTACCGGTGCTGTTACAAACGTTTCTGGTTTGGAGACTCGGATCTGAAAGCCCGTTATCACGGCTGTTTTCACGGCGCTGTGCAGCAGAGCGGGCGCTCTGCAGCGGGTGCTGTGACCGGCCGCCCCCGCCCCAGAGCACTCGTCGCCGGCCAGTCACACAGCAGTGTCCCGGAGCTGCTACGCTGCGGCCAGAGACCCACACCGCTGCACCGCTGCTCTCCAGGCTGCCACACCCCCCAGATTTACCTACAAATATATTTATTTAGCCGTAGAAATGATTTGGGAGACATGCCACACTGCAGAGTACCGGTAAAATGAGCAGATTGCCACTTGACACAAAAGTGAGTTTTTCTCTGAAACTAGAGCGGGAGCTCCATTTTTGGAGAAACCCAGCTCTCTTCTTCTACTTCGTACTCATGAACTCGCCGTTTTTTCGAGGAGCACGACCAATTGGAAGGAGCTGACTCCAGAGGTTCATAAAGGGACCTGTGTATTGTCTTGAAATTTCGGACCAAGTCACGGAGTTTACTTTCACTTTCGTCAACTTACCAACTGTAGCTTTAATGAGCTAGGGCGCTTAGGCTACAATGTAAAACGAGTGCTTCCTGCAGCGACGGATTCTTGAAAAATTGCAGTCATCGTGAAATTTTCAAGCTGGTACCACCACAGCACCTTTATATATACATGTGGCATCAAAACGGTGGGATTTATGCGGATTTATGCAAATCTGCTCATGTTAACAAAGGATTTCAAAAAACTTGTAATACATTTTTTGTTTGTTTTAATTAGTGCTGCACGATTAATCTAATCGCAATCGCGATGTCACGCCGTGCGATTACGTAATCGCACGAAAGAGTGCGATTGGCGATTTAAAGTACATAAATGTGCAACCGCGTGAGCCTGTAAACGGGACTTCCTGTAGTGTGTGGAGCAGAGCCGCTAATGTGTGCAGCATAGCAGACTCCGTCAGTAGTCATGTGACCAGCAGGTCTGATCACGTGACTACCCAGCTGGCAGACAGCGCTCCGTGTGCTGCAGGACCGTCTCCCCGTGATTACAGCAGGTGTGGAGCTTTAGCGTCACGGAGCGAACTGTGTTTTCCTCCGCAACATGTGCAGTGCGTTTAAAAAACGAGGAGGTATATGCCTGTTGGGGCGAACGACCAGAAAGCTTCAGTGTTTGGTTTTCTTTTAACTGTCTTTTTTATTTTTATTTTAAGGTAACAGCCACACTCATTTGCCGTCTCCTCTCGTCTCCTCCGTTGTGTGCGCGCGCGTGCGTGCGTGCGTGTGTGTCTTTCTCTGTGTCCTACCTGTGTGCTGTGAGAGGAGGGAGGGGGGAGAAAGGCATTGTAATAAATGATGGCATCGCAGTAGTAGGGCTGTAAACTCCTAGTCGACTGGTCGATTTATTGGTCGATACGTTCTGGCTCGACCAAAATTCTGATTGGTCGATTATTTGGCGTGTTAATTTCATCAGGAGGACCAGGGCCTTTATTTACAAAATTGCCCAGGAGACCCGGCCTTTATTGGGGCAGTGTGGTATATTTTGATGTCGATGCTGATGAAAAGATGACCACTCTGACACGTCTTCTTTGTAGATGGTAAAAAATGGTTTATTACAAAAAAGATACAGTGTCAAAAAGCCGAATCTTCGAGAAGCCTCTATAGCCAATTACGAGACCTCTGGGTCTTGGCCAAAAGCCCAGACCTTATATACTCTAAAACTCCACCTCTCTAAACAGAAGAATGTGGGTGACCAGGATGGTCACAAACTAAGACAAAACCTAACATGTCTAAATTACCCTCTGGTATTTACAGTAACATCTTGACCAGTCAGTTACCCCTTTAGGCTAACTAAAGCATAGATAAAACAGACCAAATACCAATGTCCAGAAAAAGTGACCTAACGTAAACATCAGTGTTTAGTCTAAACAAAGCCTTGTTTATTATACCAGTCATTTACCTTCAGGCAGATAAAGGACACACCTGGAGATGAAAGACAATTCTAAAGATAAAAGTAAAGAATTTAAAGTGGATTATATACTAAACACAATAGTAACTCTCAGGGTAAATTACTTACAAATTAGGAGGTACAAAATACACTACATATTCCCCCCTTCGAGGCTACAAAGTCTCGACAATAAAAAGCAACTAATAACTTAAAAAATATAAAGATAACAAAATGACTAATGATGGAGTGTAGGAGCGAAAACCTGTTGGGCAGTTAACTCAAACCAAGACAGGAAATTCTCCTACGGCCCCAACTGCTCATGGCGACCACTTTACAGCACTCCAAACAAATTAAAGAATAATTCACAAAACTTATACATAAAATAACTCAAGCAGATACATATGGATACCTCAGAAAAATAAAATCAAAACAATATCCAATTTCAGGCTGGTCAACCCATTGGACCCTCCATTGGATCTTTCCCTGCCTAGCCTTAATATCCCTACATCGAAAAGAAAAGAAAACATCTGAGGTTCCAACATATCCACAAATCATCAAAAACATATCATAGACAGTGACAAATTTGACAACTTGAATACATGAAATCACACTGTCCCACTGTCAGTTCACTGCAGCTCCTTCGCAGCGTCAACTCCTACTGTATAGCCTACATCTTATCAGTGTCCATGTTCAGGGTCCTTCAGTCCTTTCTCATTGTCCTTAATCAGGTGTCTGAATCCCTTCAGCACCTCAGGATCCCTGTAGAACCGCTCTTACAGTAGTCTTCTTCCAATATCATTCTAAGAAGACAAATGGAAAACACACACCAGTATCTTTTGTGCCAAACAAATACAAATTAAAACATCAAAAACACATAGACACATTACATCTACATCTAAATCAGGTTTGCAATTTTATCCTTCCAATTTTATCCTTGCAATTTTTTCCTTGCAATTTTGTCCACAAACTCTCATCCATTGTCCAAGAATATTCAATCTGGAAGTCTTCACCTGCATATGACTTCTCTAGACTAAAATTTAGCAAAAACCTTACAAAAACTTTTACAAAAACTTGGTTAACTTGGCCAACTTGGCAAGTGACTGAGCATTCAAATCCAAATCTATATCCATACAAATCCATACTCCTTCATATTCTCCCCCCTTGCACATGGGCTAACCCATGTGCCAACCTAAGTACAGTCCCATCTACTGTAGTTTAATCAGAAAATACTAAATGTAACTTGTACATTCCTAAGAAGATGTAAAATTTTACTCTACCCTTTCTAAACAGTGGACATCTTATTTTAATAATATGAATTGTGTCTGTTCATTCACAGAATTGACATTTCAGAAAATATTTCATATTCAAACAGAAAATACTCATATTTCACTAATGGTGAACTATAATTATTAATTCCATCCAAACACAACTGTTTTTGACTTCTTTTAAAAATTCACCCAGACCTCATACTAAGAACTCAAATAACCTAAGACCAGACAACAGCAATGAAGTTTGGTTCCAACTGAAACAAATATTCTACTGAAACATAGGAATATGTGTATTCCAAAACATAAAAGGAAGACATCATTCAAAAAACTACTGTAGAATTATGATAAATAAAAACCTCTTCTGCTAAAAATCTTTCCTTGTTCTTTTCCACTTACTATTATTTTGTAAATGTTGGTCAAGCAAACATAAACAAACGCAACTTACTGAGTGTGAGAAACCGTTTTCACACTCTTGTTACATACCCATATGATTGTTTAGAATTTCAGTTATATTTCGTTTGAGTGGCAGTGCTTTCTAGTGTCTGCAGAGATCGTCTATACTGCACACACCTCACGCTATCCCCTAATTAGTGGATACTCGGACTCAAGAGATGCACACTAATACAATAGACAGTTGAAATGTAAAAGTAGAACTGATTACCTGATTTAAACATTAGTATGATTATAGAACACAAAACATTTATTCCCATAAGTGCAATAGGTGTACAGTATGTTCTGATACAAACATAGGTATTTTGGTGTACTGATTCTTATAGCAAAGCTCAATTGATTTGGTCAGGGGAACCAGTTGTTTTATTCCCTCAAACTCGATTATCTGAATAAATTTACCAAACATAGGGAGGTGTATAGTGTCCTCTTGAATTTCCTCTGAAATTCCCTCTCAAATGTCCTCCTCTTCTGTTACATGCATAAGCCAAATGACCAACCAATCCACAGTTATAACACACATCTTGCATCCGCTGAAATTTTGGATTAAAGTTTCTTCTTCCTCTTCCTAAATTGCCTCTACCACGTCCTCTCCAGAACTGTGGTGGAGCAGGTGGAAGCATTGGACAAAACTCCTGAAGCTGAACCTGACCTGGGGAAAATTGTGATGGTGGTTGATTTACAACAGGCTGTTCTTGCATCACTACTGCCTGCTTCTTCTCCTCATTTTTATCTTCTAACAGCTGCAGTTGTGTGAGCTTCCTAAGAGCCTCTTGATCTTGATCTCTCAAATCATGCTCCTTCTTCCTATACAGCTCAACCTGGTGTGCAATATGGTCTGCATAAACACTTTTTGTCATACTTCCCAAGCCAACCACTTCTACTAACTTGCTCCTCACTGGCAGGGGCAACCCCTTCTGAATCTTAGCTCGTAAGATTGATTGTTCCATCTGACTGTCCTCTGGATCATTTCCTATGACATTTCTCCATACCTGATGAGCTCTCGAGACATAAGATCTTGGGTTCTCTTCCTGTCCTAACGGCTCAATAAGAATGTTGTCAGGGTGTACATTTGTTGGAAATGTTTTTCTTAGTGCTCTATACACTCTGCCTTTATTTGATGCAAAAAGCTCTGAATCGTACACAGTAGACCCCACATATCGGTTACACCCTGCTCTCAATAGAATCTCTTCCATAGCTGGAACCCCAATAATATTTACCAAGAGTCTCTTAAAGTCTCCCATGGTAGGCTTTGTCCCCACTATAATCTCCTTCAACTTTAAAATCCAAGGATGTGCTCCATCTTGAAGAATGGGTAATTTCTCAAATAAATCTGGCATAACTGTATCATCCCAAGATTTATACACCAAATTCTGTCCTCTGATAAGCACTGGACAGATCTTATCAGACTTATCTTCCTTCGTTGGTGATTTTTGGGAGGCTTTTTTCAATAACTTTTTCTTTTGCATTTGCAGGTCCTGTAATTGTTCCTGTAGTAATCTCCGGCCTTTTGGTGTGGTGTATTGGTCCAAATATTTAAGGCATTGATCTATGCTTTTATCAATCCTACTTAAAGTTTGTCGTCTATCTTCTTCCCTGGAAACAGGTTTTTTCTTGGCAAACCCTCTTGAAAATGAAGAACTCTCACTCACCAAATCTCCATTACTATCACTATTCTCATTTTCATCTTTGCTTTCCCTTTCACTTTCTTCTCTTAGACCTGTCTTCCTTTCTGTTCCACCTCTTCTTCTTTCTGCTCTAACCAATAACCTTCTAACTACTGAATCATATCCTCCCACAGCTTTTTCCTTATCACTCTGATCTTCCTCCTCCTGACTAATTACTGGGAGCTGAGGATACATTTCCCTAAACTCCTCCTCCTTCTCATAAGGTGGGGGTCTCTTTACTGGGACTACATGTGAGAGGAGTATATCAATCTCTGCCATCAACTTTTCTACTTTCTTAACATTCTTTTCTACTTTCTCTACAACTTTCTCTACAACTTTCCCATAACCTTCATCCATTTTTCACCCTAGCTCTTTTCAAGCAACTGGAGAATGCCAAGCTCTATTTGTCCCTCTCTTTACGTTTCTCACCTTTTTATTTTTCTCGCTCACCTTACATGTGGATTCTATAGCTACTGTTTTGTTTTGATTAATAATTTAGGATTATTCTTCTAGTTCAACAGGAGTATGTACTTCTGGATTTTTATTTATTTATTTATTTATTTTTTAATCTATTTTACACTGGAACTTTAACTTAACTAATTAAATATTATTTAACTTATTTTTATTGATTGATCAGTCCGTTGCCAAGCCTTCCTTCTAAATAATTACAACTTACAACTTAGGGTTTTATGTATGCGAGCAAATAAATGCACTCTATTAATCCAAACTACCAATCAAACTAGATGTGCAACCAAATGTATACACATTCATTTAAATGCAGGTATTCTATTACAAAGAGTTTGTGGATAAAATCACACCTTAATCACTGGATCCAGATGCATTCGCTGTCGTCTGCAAGCCTCAATCCATGTGATGCAAACCAGCTGTCCTCTGTCCACCTCTAGACGCACTTCTTGAGCTCTGGTCTCCTCCTTGAACTCTCGCTCGCAAAAAGAAAAGACAGACAAATAGTTTATAAGATCACTAGATGCACAAAACACATTCCTACTGCAAGTCTTTCCTTCTTTCAAAAAATCTGTATTATAACTTTAGAACGCTATAATTTTATAAAAACTTTCTCACTTTAAATAAGTGTTTTCCCAAAATTAATCAGGCTTTATCAAAAATTCTCCACCACATAAAAAATCCTTCTTCCGTGGCACATAAGTTTCTTACAGATTTATTTTTCCAAAAGTCTCCAAGAAAGCTCATAAATTCTATATGTTATTAAAAGTCCTTTTCTGGCTCATTTAGACAAGATATCTCATCCTATAAATTCATATTAATGTATTATCATCATTACTTTTATTATTATTATTATTATTATATCTCCTGTTCTCAATTTCTATTACCTCCTATGTCTTATCCAACATAGAATCTATTACATTGGCCACATATATAACAGAAAGCAACAAACACAAAACATAATACACAACAAACACAAAACATCCAAATGTACCGGTAAGTGATCACATATTTCTTTTGCTTAATAACTTCTCTTTAACTAAAAACCTATTTCCTATTTCTCTGTTATCCTTTTCTTATTTCTTCTTTAGTTTCAACTTTACCTTTATTTTCTTCTTTTATCTTCTCTTTATCATTTAGGCTTTCTTTTTATTTTCCTCTTTTAATCCTTTATTTAACTTCTATTTTACTTCTCTTCTAATGCATATTCCTATTTTCCTTTAAAACCAATTTTCACATAGCGACCAAAAACACATGACTTACTATTTAGGTGTACAGGCTCCTCTACATAACTCTTTATGTTTAGTAGTTAAAGGACACTATATCTAACTCCTGCATATCATTTCTCTAAAAATGCACATGACTTACTGAGTAGATCACAGACGCCGTCACCAATTTATGCTGCATTTTAGCTCAACTCATGTGTTACTAATTCAAATTAATTTTACTCTTATTTCTTCTTTTCCTATTTCTTCGTTCTCTTATTTACTCTTGTCTTTTATCTGTAGGCCTATTTTACTTCAAGTTTCCTATTTATTTACTCTTCATCTACTCACACATTCCTCTTTTATTCCTTACTGTATGTAATTTCACTACATCCCCCCTTTTTGAATAGGACTATTCAAAACACGTCCATCTTCAACCGGAAGGAGTCCTAACTTAAAAAATACCTAAAACAAATTTCAAAATTTAGGAGATGGCCAAATCACCAGCAAAACAAATCAAACCCACAAAGGTTCTTTAACGGTGCAACCTAACAGCCAACAGACAGCAGCTCCAAAAAGCAAACCAGCGCAAGGATTTGTGACAAACTCACCCTTTAATTGTGTGCACTCGATGCGGGAGCTTGCTCCTCCAAGCAGCCAGCTGAAGCCAGAAGGACACAACACGTCCGAAGTTCGTGACGCCAACTTGTGGTATATTTTGATGTCGATGCTGATGAAAAGATGACCACTCTGACACGTCTTCTTTGTAGATGGTAAAAAATGGTTTATTACAAAAAAGATACAGTGTCAAAAAGCCGAATCTTCGAGAAGCCTCTATAGCCAATTACGAGACCTCTGGGTCTTGGCCAAAAGCCCAGACCTTATATACTCTAAAACTCCACCTCTCTAAACAGAAGAATGTGGGTGACCAGGATGGTCACAAACTAAGACAAAACCTAACATGTCTAAATTACCCTCTGGTATTTACAGTAACATCTTGACCAGTCAGTTACCCCTTTAGGCTAACTAAAGCATAGATAA
This sequence comes from Trachurus trachurus, assembly GCF_905171665.1. Lineage (NCBI taxonomy): Eukaryota > Metazoa > Chordata > Actinopteri > Carangiformes > Carangidae > Trachurus > Trachurus trachurus. Next base: position 55,135 of record NC_139901.1, on the reverse strand, counting down.
AACAGACCAAATACCAATGTCCAGAAAAAGTGACCTAACGTAAACATCAGTGTTTAGTCTAAACAAAGCCTTGTTTATTATACCAGTCATTTACCTTCAGGCAGATAAAGGACACACCTGGAGATGAAAGACAATTCTAAAGATAAAAGTAAAGAATTTAAAGTGGATTATATACTAAACACAATAGTAACTCTCAGGGTAAATTACTTACAAATTAGGAGGTACAAAATACACTACAGCAGGCTTTTATCTGAGGGGGACTTTTATTTCAAAATCCCTCCTCATTGTTCAGTAGCTCATCTTCATCTTCCTCACGTGTTGTTCTCCTTGCTGGGTTGTCGGACCTGGGTCTCACAGCCCTGACGCACTGCCCGCAGGAGCGCAGCGCGCGTCCTCACAGGTGCTTGGCTGGAGGCACAGGGAGCTGCTTCTCCTGCTCTCTGCGCGCCGGTCAAATACGACTCCACACACAGGTCTGTCTCTAGCTCTGTGTATGGAGTAGGGTTGTATATCTCCACCACTGAGGCCGATTCGATACGCATCTCGATACGCTGCCACCGATACGATACATTAACGATACACTGCAGCTGCCGTCGATATGATGCGATACGATTCACTCCTGTTCACGATGCGATGCGATTCAAATGCGATTTGATAACGATATGACTTAATTACAAATAGATTCGGTTAGATATGATGTTTGATACAGTTGTGATATGAGAGTTTCTTCCCACATCAAGTTTATTACCTCAATACCACTATTCTGCTTTACTCTCTGTATCAATTTGAGGGATGTAGCCTATATTTGGTTAATTTTTACAGGGCAAACCAATAAATCATATTTGAAAGGTACAGTCTAGAGGAAATAAATGGTAGAAATGAAATCCAGCTTAATCATATGGGCTAGTCTTGTGTGGTGGCACCTCTGCAGTTTGGTCTTTTGCTGTTATAATAATAACTTTATTTATATAGCACCTTTAAAAACACAAGTTTACAAAGTGCTTCACAAAACAACTTAAAAGAGACAAGTCACAGATGTTTTGTTGCGCACGGGACATTTCTGGGTGGAGAGTCTGTGTTTTCTCTCCAGCCAGTGACAGAACTCAGGCGAAGCTCCGTGCAGCAGAGTAGGAGAGCTAACGTTAACTGTACTAGCCCTGCTAGCTGTCCCGGATGCTAACCGCTACCGCTAACTAGCGGTTAGCATCCGCGGCTACCACCGCTTCCCAGCTCACTACAACCAGAACATCTACCACGGCCCTTCTCCTAGTTACAGCCGGTGACGGCCGAGTATTGACCTGCCACTTCACTCCGACTGTTTACTTTTCTTGGCGGCTCTGACTACAGCTGCTGCTGCTGCTGCTGCTGCTGCCTGTCAGAGCAGGGGCAGGAGCAGGGCAGGAGGCTGCGCACGGCTTTCACGATGGTGCATTCAGGTTGCCTCGGTAAATGAAATGATCGATTTAACCATGGAATTTACCGATGTAGAAGGCTAGAAGAGATGCATCGCAAATTCAACCATAAATTATGTCCGATGTAGCCTGAATCTACCGGTGCAGTCGCATCGCATACGTTTATATCGGACCACCGATATGAATCGGTGAATCTCCACATCCCTAGTATGGAGATGTGTGTGTGTCTCGTGTGCAGACGCAACTGACAAATAGGCTATTTATAGACGGACAGCAACAACTTAATTAATCAGCATTTAATTATTTTTATTTTGAAAATTGACCGGATTCTCTCGCCTTTTCTGTGCCCGACTTCCTGTCTGAGCTTGACAACGGCGCTCACGGCTCGCGTGAAAAATAGAACAGACACCGAACTGAAGCGCTGCAGCGGCGGCCCCACAACCACCACCACCACCTTAACAAAGGTTAAAAACGTTACCCTATTCACGTGAGAAAAATAATTAATAGGCGTATGAATGGGCTATATTTGGGTCTTTTTCCAAACTTTCCCCTAATGGGATTCTTCGGGGCTTTTTTGTCCCTGATTCAGGACATGTTGAGGATACAAAATCAGTTGAGTTTGCTTCTGTTGCAATTTGTTCAACCTTTTCTCATAAAATGACTGGACTAAGAGTGTTTAGCAGGAGTATGGGCTTGCGAGAGGTTCCAGAAATATCTGGTAGGACTGGACAGATTCAGACAACTTACAGATCACAAGCCGCTGGTGCCGCTGATTAACAGTAAAGATTTAGAAGCGGTTCCAGTGCGCTGTCAGAGACTTTTAATGCGCTTGATGCGGTTTAACACCAAAGCAGAGTACGCACCCAGAAAGACTCTGGTCATAGCTGATACACTGTCACGCAGCCCAATTCAGGACAACGACACAGAGTCTGTCATTGCCTGTCATGTTAATACTGTCATACTACATTGTTGGCCAGTATCACAGCAGAAGCTGGACTTGATGAGGGCGGCTACACAGAAATATGAGCAGATACAGTGCTTAAGACGGCTGATCAAAGAAGGATGGCCGGAAAGAGACTGTAACATTCCACATTGTGTAAAAGACTTTTTTGCAATGAAAGACTCATTGTCGGTGTGTGAAGGACTTATTAAACTTATTAGACGTAGAGATGCAGAGGCCAAGCAACAGCAGGCATATTACAGCTGTCATGCAGGAGGGCGGTACACAGCGCTCGTACCAAGTGAACTCGCCACGGGGAGGAGTGGTGAGAAGGAACAGACGACACCTTCAACTCGTACCACCAAGAGCAGCATCACTCAGCTGAGACACTAAGAACGTGGACTCTGAGTTAGAAGGAACTGAAACACAACACCAGACACCAGAGTGGAAAAGAGAATAGAGTGTTTGTTCATGTTGAAAATTTTGTGACAGGGGCGTGGCCTAATTTTGTGACGGAGGCGTGGCTTAATTTTGTGACGGGGGCGTGGCTTAATTTTGTGACGGGGGCGTGGCCTAATTTTGTAACGGGCGTGGCCTAATTTTGTGACGGGGGCGTGGCCTAATTTTGTGACGGGGCGTGGCCTAATTTTGTGACGGGGGCGTGGCCTCATTTGTAACGGGGGCGTGGCCTCATTTTGTAACGGGCGTGGCCTAATTTTGTAACGGGGGCGTGGCCTAATTTGTGACGGGGATTGGCCTAATTTGTGACGGGGCGTGGCCTAATTTTGTGACGGGGCGTGGCCTAATTTGTGACGGGGGCGTCGCCTATTTTGTGACGGACCGTGGCCTAATTTGTGACGGGGATTGGCCTAATTTGTGACGGGGCGTGGCCTAATTTTGTAACGGGGGCGTGGCCTAATTTGTGACGGGACATGGCCTAATTTGTGATGGGGGCGTGGCCTAATTTTGTAACGGGGCGTGGCCTAATTTGTGACAGGGGCGTGGCCTAATTTTGTGACGGGGGCGTGGCCTAATTTGTGACGGAGGCATGGCCTAATTTTGTAACGGGGGCGTGGCCTAATTTGTGACGGGGGCGTGGCCTACTTTTGTGACGGGGGCGTGGCCATTGTAAACTGGAGATAGGTGGTGTCTCAGACCTCCTCCTCCTCCTCTGTTTAGGGATGGTTTCTCTACTTTTACATAGATGGCTTCTTTTACTCCTCTTTCAAACCATCTGTCCCCAATGTCCAGGATGTGGACATTGTTGTCATCAAAGGAGTGGGCTTTCTCCTTGAGAGATGTAAATGAACAGCAGAGTCCAGGCCTGAGGACTTAGCTCTCCTGTGTTGGGCCATGCGTTTATGCAGTGGTTGTTTTGTTTCTCCAATATAGAGGTCTTTGCATTCCTCGTTGCATTGGACAGCATAAACCAGATTGCTTTTGTGGGTGTGTGGTGTTCTGTCCTTGGGATGTACCAGTCTCTGGTTGTGTCCGAAATCACTCACTCATTCCCTCCTCCCTACTCACTATATAGTGAATTCAATATAGACCTTTTCAGAGAGTATAAACAAAGACAGGTGTGGCTCATTAGAAAACGCTCTGGTACACTAAATGGAATGGAGCCTTAATTAGTATCCTTGGTAACACCTGTATTTGTTTATACTCTCTGAAAAGGTCTATAGTGGACTATATAGTGGACTCACTGGTCAAATAAAAAAACACTTTCGGACACTACTCCGCCGCACAGTTAATGACGTATTACGTCGCGTAATTAAAACGTTCCGACCGCGATTGTAACAGCTGGTGCAGGTACCATGGATACAACCATGGCAACGGCCGGTGTACTGATTCTTGAGAGTCGGGACAAAACACGTTCTGAAAAACTTTTTTTGAAAATGTACACTATATTGATTAGAGTTATATATTCATGTAGATAAAGATCGGTTCTATTTAACCATGTAAAGGTGCAGGCTGGAGGTTGAAAAACATTTTTAACAAATTCACATGTTTACCTTAAGGACTTGATTTGTGTCAACTCCGTCAGACACACTAAAGGTATATAATTATATAATTCTAATAGCCTAACAAGAATCTTAAGTTCTGATGTATGTTTTAATAGTGTTTAGTTGCTCCGATATGCAATAAAAAGTAAGATATAAACTTGAGGTTTAATTTCACACTGTTATGAATACACAGATTTCTAAAAATTAGCATTTTCCAACTTTATCTTTTATTTTGCTACTATAGAAAAAAAATCCAAAAGTGAATAAAACACAAGAGGATGTAGATCTGATGATCCTTTATTACTTAAACAACAAAAACTGAAGAAAGAATTATTTGTTTCCCCAAAAAATTACAAAAACATGTATCTGGCGGTGCTGATGAAGATCTGACGGAGCTGACGGAGTTGACAAAATTGTATTTGCATTTCTGATCAATGAGCAAAACCTTTTTTAAACAGATGGAAGTGACACTACATTAAGAAATAGCAATCCCTTGTCTTAATGAACATATTTTTAATTTGACTATAATAAACAAAACTGTAAATACACCATTTCAAACTATAAAAAATTGCACTTCTTCATTTTGTACTCCGAAGACCTTCTATAATGTCACATTATCTAGCATTTGATTGGAAGATGTGTCTGTTTTGGACAAATCTGCCACAGATGACACTGTACTGCATATATTACACTAATGACGGTTGAAAAGGCAGGGTTTTGCACACTGTCCGAGTCAAAGAGACTGGATGCTGTGGCATTCTGGACACAGATCCTATGGATCATGTCTTAAAATATATCAAGACAAAATTACCACAGGTGCACTTTTGGTCTGATGGTCCAAGTAAACTGATTTGAAAAAGCAACACTGAACTTCTTCCCTGCTCTATAAGAAGTGTGTATATTTTCAATAGTGAAAACTACACACTGTACCTTTAAAATTTTACATCAATCAATAAATCAAACATGTAGACAAGTGCTTATATAACACATGTGCTGGAAAGTCATCCAATAATAAGCAGATAGAAAAGAGAAGACAATTATTCAATAAGTAGACCACAGTCTGGCCGTGCTCTACAAATCATAAGTATATTGTAAAATAATGTAATTGCATGCTATATACCTACATTAATGTGCAGATAAAACCCTAAAATAACATTCTATTCCTTTACTATATTTGAAAATAGTATAATATTAGCACATTTAAGCAGTTATTGGTGGATTTGTCAACTCCGTCAGCTTACATGTCAACTCCGTCAGACATAAAACCTGACGGAGTTGACTCTGACGGAGTTGACGAAATGGCATGTTTTTTTCCTTCTGCAGAAAAAAGCCCTGCAGCTAGCTAGCTAGTTTTTTGGCTATTGCTAGCTGTCTCCATAATCTCAATAAAATACTTTCATTGAGTCCACTATGGTTTTAAAAAAGTATCATAAGGGAGAGATGGTGTTGACATGCTTCGGCTGTGACCATAGGAAAATTGACATTGTTCATCGAAAATATCAAAAAATGTCAACTTTACCAGACCATGTGTGGTATTGATGCATTCACCACAGCCAGGAGAAAGAAAAGGGATCCTCAGGGGATAGCTGGCCATGCTATTGCCTGATTTAATGAGGTTTATGAAAAAATCTGACGGAGTTGACGGAAACAGAGGACACAACTTTGATGGGCAGATTTCTGTGGAAAATATTTTTAGATGTTCATGGCATGCATTGTTTTATACATTTATAACCCTTATCTTTGATTTGATATAAATGTTTTCACAATTGTAGAGGTTTTTAAAGTTTTTTGGGGCTGGTGAATATTGTGACCTATTGCTGAGGACAAGAGAAATAACATGGGCCGTCTGACCACTGGTCATATAATTAAACAAATATCCCCCCAAAAAGGAATTATCTATGCTAAAACATAACATCAGTATTCACAACTCCTTTAGATCTAACTTTGTGAGTATGTCAATCATTATTAATTTCTTTATTTTTGATATAAATAAGACTTTTCAATGTGGGACATGTTTTGTCCCGACTCTCAAGAATCAGTTAAGATGTTCAATCAAACCCACATAATTTGAAACAACATTCAAAACACACACAGCCAGTGTCACAACTAAGCATAACGTCCGCTAGCTTAATGCTAACGTTAATGTAAAACACCATAGACGGGCTAACAGAAATTAGCCTCGCTATCCAGAGTCTGTGTTCAGCTTATAACGCTTGTTAGGAAATTTGCTCCGACGTTTGTTTTGGGAGTCTGTGGAAGCCGCGACCGGTCAACTCTGGCAGCCTGGACACATTTATTGAGGCTGCTGCACTACTGCATTTATTTGGTAGCTACACCGGTCGTTCTGGGCCGGTGTGTTAACGGCGTCGATCCGTGACCGCAATGCATGATGGGATATCTTGCTGCGGTTAGTGACCATCGGATGCTCACTACATTTCGCGGTGAATTGTGGGATAGATTCAGTGCACTATATAGTGAACATTAATAATCACTAAACATTCGGACACCACTACAAAATGGGTGGGGGTGATTTCGGACACAGCCTCTGTCTGAGTGTGTTACTGGGTTTTCCATCCACATCCTGTTTGTGTGTATGTTTGGGATGTGACTGGAGATTTTGTTCGTTTGATTGTTATATATGTTCATTGATGTCCCTCAATGTTGCAGTGGAGCCGAACCCCCCCCTCCCCCCTCCCCCCTTAATTTTTATTATTGCTCACCATTCCATAACAGCCTCTACTGCGGAGGCAGAGCACTGCAGAGGACTCCTCATACACATAAGGATTTCACACTGTTTGTTTACACCAGGGGTACTCAAATACATTTGTCGAAGGGCCAGAATTTTTCTTAACAGACACCTTGGGGGCCGCACATTCAAATAGGCCTAGATTGAAATTAAATTAACCTTTTTCATCTAATAATTTAAATATTTTTATTTTACTTGTAAGCACATCATTTTTATTTATACACTTCATGGTGTTTTGTATGATATAAAATGAAAAATCTTGACATGATCATATCACCATTTACATATCATGCTGGAGCTTTACACTGCTGACTTGTATCCTCAGACATGCCCTGTGATTTTCAACTTAAATATGACCTGACCATCACAGGACATGTCTGACTCTGTTCTGAGGATACAAGTCATTGGTCCTGTGTTTCTCTTCTATAATACACATTCTACATCTCGGAGGCGACGTCTTTCCACACACGGGCTTCCTTCACCTTTCAAACGAGGCAGAGCTCAGTGGGAAACAGTAGGAGAGACACAGGCCGAGGGCACCGGGACACAACAGCGGGGGAGAAGCAGGTCGTGCAGCTGTGCGCGCGGTTACGGCTTTTGAGTCGTGAGCGTGCATGACGCGCGGCTACATTGAATGGGTTTGAGCGCGCGCAAAAGACGCTTCATCTGAACGGCCCCCCATGCATGATGCACACACAGTTGAACCAAGACGGCGGTCAAAATCACCCATGGTCTCTGCAGACAGGCAGGGAAAACTCTGCAGTCCAGCCCGCTCCCCAAATTTTCACGCATGGTGATTTGGGTTCGTCGGCGTTTCTGTATCCCAGTGCAGGGCCTCACATGCACACACAAACGCTCCGCACGTGTTTCCATGTCCCAGCGCTTTGACTTACAGGCGCAGGGAGCCCGAGAAATACAGTATACAGTAATATGTAAACTAGTAGAACTCAGTCGTGGGTCTGATTGGAAGGTTCGGCGGGCCGCCTATTGAGTACCGCTGGTTTACACCTTTACATTTTCATCAACTATTTGATGCTTTGATCAAACAAAAACAGTAGCTCTATTTATTTCATTATTACAGTCAAACACTCTCCAGGAGGTAATAACAGTCAATTTTATTCATTTTTCTTGAAGCTTGAATTGTATTTATACTTACTGTACATTTACAGAACCACACTAATTGGTTGCAGTGTTTCCCCCAGAAAATTTGTCAGTTAAGGTGGTGTCTGACCTGTCGACGGGGGGGGGGGGGTGTGTGTGTGGAGCGGATCGATCGTCGCGGGGGGGGGGACGCACCGCGCCGTATTAAGTTTCGCTTTCAACACGCGCTGCTGTTACGCATGCGCACTTCTCTGTGCTGTGTATGTGTGTGGGAGGATGCGGCCATCGTCCGACGGGGGGGGGGGGTGGGCGGCGGCGGCGGCGAATATCGCTACTTTTTTTTTTTTTTTTTAAGATGTTAGTTTAGGCGGCAGCTCTTTGTTGTTAAGGCGGCCGCCTTAACAGGAAAGCGCTGCGGGAAACCCTGGGTTGTTACTGGCTGAACAAATGCACAAATAATTTACTTTAAATACAGAAGTAGCCTTTGATTGAGACTTTTTGGTGGAAAATAAATGTACAATGATGTTGAACCTGGCATCCCCATAGGAATGTATGCTTTGAATAATAATTTGTCTGGTAGCATGGTAAAGTTCAAATATCAAAATGACAAATTACTAGAGAAAACCACATTTACAGTAAGCTTTCAGTTTTTCCGCAGCCTTGGGGGCCAGACTCACCACAACCTGCATGCTCCTGCTGCTACAGGCCTTCCACAACTGAATATGGCAGAGCTGGACATGGAGGTCTTTCAACATGCAGAGAGCAGCCCAGAGTTAGTCCACCTGCTCTCTATAGGCTGCTTTGCAGAGGAAGTGGAGGGGTTAATGAAAGCACTTTAAAAGCCAAGTTTAGTTTGTTTGATAGTGTTGATGTGTTATTGTGTTTCTCATGTCTTTTCAGTGTTTCGTTGCTGCATGTTTATGCAGTGTTTATATTGGAGTGGAGCATCATGGGATTGAGAGAACAGACATCGGTAATCTGGGCAGTGGAATCTACTTCACCGATGCCTTTAGGTTAGTGCTGTTTTAGCAGACAATGCTACACCGACATAAGAACATAAGAACCTAACAAAAACTTGTTCTTAATTTATCCACTTGATCAAAGTGAGAGCAAAACATGACCGACGGCTCTCGGCTGCTGTTGGTGTGCGACGTGGCATTGGGAAGCTGCAAGGACGTCCACAAAAGAGACTTCACGCTAACCGAAGCCCCTGAGGGACACCACAGTGTGCACGGAGTCGGCCGCCGCCCTAACACTCACTCTGAGTTTGAGGTAGAGTTTGTGTGTGTGTGTGTGTGTGTGTGTGTGTGTGTGTGTGTGTGTGTGTGTGTGTGTGTGTGTGTGTGTGTGTGTATGAGGTGAAATCAAAGTCAAAACAACTGGAAAGACGCACAGCGACGTGTGTGTGCACGCATGGTTACTTTGTTACGCGTGCGTGCGTGCGTGCGTTGTTACGCGCAGGTTGTATTTCACGCGTGACAAAAGCGGCGTACGTATGAAGCAGCGTGTGCACGTCTGTCAGTCACTGTTTGACAAATTATGTTACGCGTTCACACGTACGTGCGGTCGCAGATGTTGTTGCTGCGCAGCAGGAAGTTGATCTGCACCGTGCGCACCACTCCGCGTAACTTGACGTGTAATGTAGTTGGCCTTTTCATTTTAGTCAACCAGGGGAGGCAGCAGTGAGTCAGACTTTGCCTGCCGGACGAGAAGAAGAAGCAGCAGAAGGAGGAGAAAAAGGAGAAGGAAAAGGAGAAAGGAAAAGACCAATACATCCATGCATGCTGTGGGTGCTGGAGGTTCCCGAAAGTGCGAATGAAATGGATATTCAGAAGAGAAAAAAAACAGATTTTTAGCTATAACTTTGTAACCATTCAAGGCAGCTGACGACCTATGGGCTTATACTTTTTTCGTTTTGACGAAGATTTTTTCAGCTTGTAGTTGCTGTCGTGGTTGTTGTTTTTTTTCATTATTGTGGTAACGTTTGCTGCATTATTTTAATCATTAACGTTATATTTATTCGGTTAATGTGTATTTCGTTTGTTAGTTATTACGAAGATTGCTCAGAGTTCCATCGTTGCTATGGTTACAGTGAACGATCAGCTGATTTCATTGTGACTGACGTAGCTTCCGGCAAGTCCGACATCGTCTCACCGACAGGCAGCCCCCGTTCAGGTAAACAAACAACATGGAAAACTGTGATTAAATAATTAACAGTTAAAGCTATTTTACCTCCAAAAACAGCCAGTGTCGTCAACCACAAACTGTTTGTGGTTGATCAAAGTTGTTAAACTGGCTGACTTTACTAGCTGCACTGTTTGATGTAGATTTTAATGATTAGGCTAACGTTAACATAGCTAGGCTAACATTAATGCTACATGCCCAGCCCTCACTGTACTTTTCTCACTGTTTTACAGGTTACAGATAATACAGTGGCTACAGCTGAAGCTGAGTTCGATGAGATGCTCAGTAAAACGAAGAGCCTGACACAAAGGTAATTTTAATATCTTATTCCATGCATGGGGATCAGATATTATGATGCATTTGTGCAGGAAGGCCGTGTGGTTAACTGCATTACTTTGATTATATTGTGTGTTTTTTTTTAGGTCAAAAAAGAGGACAAAGGCATCAGACCTGCCACGATGGAGAAAACGTGATGATCATCTCTGTGTCCTTGAGGAGAACGGTGTGGAGATGCTTGATGAACAAGAGCCAGGATTTGGTATGTAATTGTGCATCATTATTCTAATTTTGGTAGAAAAACATCATGTTAGGATTTCTATGCGGATGTACCAGTCCAAGAAGCTTTCTGAAGTCTGTAGTAGTTGTAGTCGTAGGCCTGCACACCTCAACATCACCATAATACTTCATTTAGAATGTGATTTTCACAGGGCCTGATTTAAGCCACAGTACCACCTTAAATTAGCTCAGTGCAGCATCACACCGGTGCTCTTACCAATCATATTTCCAACACACGCAACATAACACCACCTGAGAACTCTCTCCTAAACTTCATATGGATGCTGGCAGAAAATGGAGTATGCCAGGGTGGGCTGGCTTATGCAATATTTACAATTACCACCTTTTAATTCTACATATAAGTGTATTTTCAATTATTCTGTCAACAGACTGGCAATGTGTGTTTGAACACCGTTTTACCAGAGTTTTATGGAGTGGGTGGGTGATAAGCTCCTTCAAGGTGGACAAGTTGTGCGCAGAATAGAGGATGATACATGTTGGAAATTCCCACGGGTCACGTGATTCCCGCGTCATCTTTCAGTGAGCCAAAACTATTTTTGGCTTGCGTTAGTTAGTTAAATGGGGAGTGGGTGCAGGAGACACACAATAACAACAAAATGCAACATTTTTGCAACATGTTTGGGTTCATTCAACTGAGATGGACATAAATGGACATGGTGTGACCAGTGTACTGTTTTTATTTTTTATTTTCTCCAGCTCTGAGGAAGGGGGCTACTTTGACGGGTGCTTCTCTGCAATGATGATGACTTCCAAATGAGGGCCAAGCATGTGCAGTAAGTGTTTTTGTGTATTTTCCACATAGATTCTCATTGAACTTCTTGTACTACTTGAAAGTTTATTTTTAAAATAACATTAGAAACTTTTTGTCTATGTAGGCACCAGGAAAGGGCATCTGTGGTCGGTCTCAGCTGAATGCAGCAAAGGTGAGGACAACGAGGAGGAGTCGCTCCAGCCTTGATGAGCAGGTGTGTATCATATAAGAGTTATGCCATCATGGCATTATTCTTTGTGCTCTAAATATGTACAGGCAAGTACCGTATAATAACATTCTTATTCTTGTTGATAGTCCTCAACTACATTCTCCTAAATCTATGCAACCAACATGTTTCACTGTTTAAGCTGACACACTATACTCTTCTCTACAAGTTATTTTGCACTTCATCTATTCACAACTGTACTACACTTGAATGGAAATCAGTGTAATTGATTAAGGTTTCACTAACTCACTTTCACAGACTAACAAAAACCCAGTTGAATTAACCTATCTATTGGGCTCTTTTGGTTTTGTTCTGTTTGTTTGTTTTTTGAAAGAAGACAATAAGAGTTTAACTGCAATTTTACTTACTACTTTTTGTGTGACTGTTAATATATTTTCACCATCAGTCCAACAATTACTGTTATTAATGCTGTATGCAATCCTACAGGGGAGAGATCTTCGCATATCCCATGTTCTCAAGTCCTCCAGTCTTCTGTATGGACGTAGTTGGCAAGTACTGGTCCTAATACAGCCTGAATACAGCCACCTGACCACCATGACGTCCTTGTTGTCTGTGCTTTATGCCAAGGCATATGGCATCAAGTGAGAGGTAACTGTAACTGTTTCAGCACTTGCAGCTGACTGACACTATACTCTTCTCTCCAAGTTATTTAGTACTTTATCTGTTAACAACAAGATCTTGTATACAGGGATGCACATGTACAGGCAGGCAGGTGTATATGCATTCACACACATCCATTATGTAGATAGCATCACTAACATTAAGAATTGCTCAAAAATTATTAGTATAAGTCTTTTCTAAGTATTAATATTTGTATTCACGTCATTCATGGATGTCTCTCTCAAAACAAGTGTTTTAGTCATTTCAGTAATTTAGCTTTTTGTGCTTTTATGCTAAACTTACAAACTTTCACTCATTTCCAGACTGTGACGTCCACATAAACCTGTAGAGCTTCCCTTATTCCAAGATTGTGGGGCAAAGGATTACTAAAGTAAGTTGTCCTTGTGGTGGTTGTTGTTTCTGTTGTTTTTAGTGGAATACTGTTTACTAGTGTGCAGATATTACAAGGGCTTCTACCAACACTTCTCATCTTTTCAGGGTTTTATATAGGCTACATGAACCATTTAATATACACATTCACCAGAGGAGAATTGGGCAAGTTGAGCATAGGAGCATCTAAGTTGAGTGCCCCCCCCCCCCCCCCCCCCCCCCCCCCCCCCCGACCCCCACCAGCTCCCACCTCCCCCTTTACTTCATATTCCACCTGTCCAGGTGGCAGGTGAACACAAACTGCAGGGACCTGCTGCTGAGCTCACTGAGCTTCGGGGAGTTTTGTGATTACATTGCATCTTGGGAAGAATCCTTCATCTTTCTCTTTTAAAGTAATACATGGCTCACCATAAACAGCAGCTTGTTTTCAGCAGTGTACTTATTGTAATCATAAACATCCAGAATCCTGATTCAGTAATCAGGACAAGTAAAGACAAAATACATTCATTTAGGAGCGTCAAGTGAACAGATGCCCCATATGTAGAGGCTACAGTCCTCACTGCAGGCGGCCCCGGTTCGAATCCCGCATCGGGCAGTCCTTTCCTGCATGTCATTCCCCCTCTCTCTCCCCATTTCCTGTCTCTCTCAACTGAACTAAAAAAAGGAAAAATATAAAAATACATTGATGTAGTGTATGGGGCAGGTGGCACAATGTACCCCACAGTTACCATATTGACTTTATTACTTCCCATATGCAAAAAGGTTCAACTGATGCATACTACACATTTATAATAATCTCTTTTGGTCTAAACACAATTCTCATGAAACTTGTGATTGACAAAAATTCACTTTCGAGAGTAAAAATGTTTTTTCGGACCAGGGGCAACCTGTAAAGCTCTAGTGAACTCCATGTCCAAGACAGTTGAGGCTGTGATGAAAAATGACATTTTGGGCACAATTTGGACATTTTCACCAGTGGTTCAGACATGAATAGCTGTATCAAAAACAGAAAAAAGTGCAGGCACTCAAAATAAAGGGTTTTTAACTTTTTCAAACCAACCGGAGTGCCTGCACTTTTTTCTGTTTTTGATCTGTTACCCTTTGCAAGAGCACCGGTGGTTTGAGGGACACCAGCAGCGCTCCTGTGATCCTGTTATTAATAGCTGTATGTTGAGTTATTTTGAGGGGACAGCAAATTTACACTGTTATACAAGCTGTACACTGACTACTTTACATTGTATGAAAGTGTCATGTCTACAGTGTTGTCCCATTAAAAGATACAATAAATATTTACAAAAATGTGAGGGGTGTACTCAATCTGTGAGATACTGTATGCGATCCTTAAACCCAAATCATGATTGGGAACTTTTACATTATAGTTTAACAGCAGATCCACTCAGACACATGTCACACTGGTGAAAAGCACCTGTAGAACTGAGTTTTGAGAGCCTACAAAACTAGTGTTGCCTGTAACGTTGTGTCTGGTTTTCACCATTTTATATACACTAAGCTTGTCCTTTTTCACGTCAGGTGTGTTGTTGAGACAGGGCTAAACCAGAGTTCGACAAGAGTTGTCAGTTTCTGATTCTACACCAGAACACAGCAGAGTGGTCAAGGCCTGAAGACCGACCCAGTTACACCTGCAGCGAGCAGACAGAGGAAGAGGAGTGTGAGATCCACGGGGAAAGGAGAAAAAAGAGAGCGACAGCTGTCGTCAACAGACGGGCATTGACTGTCGGACTAAGTGAAATGTGAGTTTATACTCTGCCCTAGGGATGTAATGGTATTAAAATCTACAGTATTTGCGTCATTTCATTCTCTACATGTCCACAATAATATTGAGACACTATTGTTATTGTGATATTGCGGTATTACCATTACCGTTACATCCCTACTCTGCCCCCGTTGTGGGAGTAGTGATCCCTGGCCGTGGAAAGTTATTGTGAATGTGTGTAAAAAGTACAGTGACTGAAGTCTCTCCCCCCACATAACAGCGTACAAGGCCGACGCCCGAGGATGGTGTGACAGCAGTGGTGCCAAGCGACGAGAGTGGTGTTGGCCCGAGGTGACGGTGAACAGTTGATACTCTGCCCCATCATGTGAGTAACAATCTTAGGACGTAAATGAAGTGGCGTGTTGGGTGTAAATGCAGTGACTGCCATCTTGTTTCCCTCACAGCTTCCGAGTCTGCGCCCGGCAGAGGACAGTGTGCAAGTGGAAGACCAGCGGTGGACGTGGAGGATCGGTGTTGCCAAGCTACCACAATTACGGACTCCTTCCCCCCACACCCCATTTTATAATTTCTGTGAATAAATATTGTTTTAAATGCTCTTTACAGTCTCCAAGCACTTTCTTGGTTTTAAACAGCCCCTCGCACTTACAGAGCTTGTTTTGATTGAAAACATATTTTAAATTACACATAACTTTTGCTAGCTGGGTCTATATAGACATGTTATATAGTTTTATTATTAGATTTAGGCTAAATGAAAACGCAGACACAAATTTAGTAGCTTAGATACAGTAAGTGTGAGCATTAATATGAATATTAATAAATTGCAACACACATTTGTATCAACAGATATTTCCTTAATTGTTATTTTGATGGTGGAGAGTCTTGTCTAGTGTGTAACATGTCCAAAACAACCCATTGGTCTTCTACCAATCACCATGAAGGCTATAGAATATAAGTTACACCTCATTCCCTTGTGGATTGGGTCAGCTGGAAGAAAGCACTCCCATCAGGATCAAATCTTGTTTTTTATTATAGGATACAGTTGATCAGTCACAACAGCATAATTGATAAGTGAATCCTCTAAGCCAGGCCAGGCCACAAAAACCATGAGGTCATTTAAATGCCATGCCACCACTAACGTCTACTCTTTATTAAGTGTGAGTTATGCTTACCAAGATTAAGTACACTTTGTTTAGTTGTTAATTGATCTGAATATTTGAGTTGTGTGGGTTGTGGACTAATATTTTGCTGTTCTTTCCTTTTCCTTTTCATCAGAAACCAACCAGCTAAACAATAAATACGATGAACTGGATCCCCTGTGTTTGTGGCATTGTTTTAAACAACCCATTGCGTTGATCCACCATAATCCCTCACACACCCAGTCAATATTTTACAACATGCTTTGAGTCAACTGATTAAGGTTACTGCTACGATTTGGACAAATTCAGTTAATTTTGAGGCCATACAGGCATTGATTTCAGAAGTCCCTCTGTAACCTTTCACACAATTCCCAATGTTAAGTTATAGAAAAGGTGCATCAATCAAGAAATAAACTTGCTAGATGAAATGTCAAGCGTGTGATCTGCTGCAACTCAATTTCCCTACGGGGACAAATAAATTACTACTATTTCAAAGGAGGTTAAATCGAAAGCAACTGGACTTAGTTATTTGTCTAGGAAGACGTTTCACCTCTCATCCAAGAGGCTTCATCAGTTCATGTACGCAGCTGACCAGGCTGGGACTGGTCCAACTATCTGGTGTGGAGACTCACTATTTAACCTCTTGTGTGGGTGTTTCACAAGGGTGATGATGTCACTGGTTCCCTTTTGTGCTCCAAGTGCCAACGACAGTCGTTGGAGTGACAGTCGTAGGTGGGAAGTTGGTTTCGACTTCGTTAGTGCCCTATTGTGTTCTAACGGCAGTCGTTGGAGTCACTTGCCACTTGTGAACAGTAGTTGTTCTTTGAGGCTAGATTGTTGAGTCTCCTGGGAAGGGATGAAAGGGCAGCATTGTAAATTGGGGATAGGTGGTGTCTCAGACCTCCTCCCCTGTTGAGGGTTGGTTTTTCTACTTTTACAAAAATGGCTTCTTTAACTCCTCTTTCAAACCATCTGTCCTCTCTGTCTAGGATTTGGACATTGCTGTCCTCAAAGGAGTGGGCTTTCTCCTTGAGATGTAAATGAACAGCAGAGTCCAGTCCTGAGGAGTTTGCTCTCCTGTGTTGGGCCATGCGTTTATGCAGTGGTTGTTTTGTTTCTCCAATGTAGAGGTCTTTGCATTCCTCGTTGCATTGGACTGCATACACCAGATTGCTTTTGTGGGTGTGTGGTGTTCTGTCCTTGGGATGTACCAGTCTCTGTCTGAGTGTGTTGCTGGGTTTGAAATACACAGGGATACGGTGTTTGTTAAAGATCCTCCTGAGTTTTTCTGATACTCCAGACACATATGGAATGACTATGTTTTTTCTCTTGTTTTGTCTTTCTTTCTCAACCACTTTGCTGGTTTTCTTTCTGGAAGCAGCTGCAGTTTTCACAAAGGTCCAGTTAGGGTAACCACAAGTTGTGAGGGCGCCTCTCAGGTGCTTGTGTTCTGCCCCTTGGGCCTGTGAGCTGGTGGGCACGTTATCAGCTCTGTGTTGCAAAGTTCTGATAACACCAAGCTTATGTTCCAGAGGGTGGTGAGAGTCGAAAAGTAGATATTGGTCTGTATGTGTGGGTTTTCTGTATACCCCAATGTGGAGGCTCCTGTCCTTTTTCATATGGACGTCACAATCTAAGAAAGGCAGACTATTGTCCTTGACATCCTCTCTGGTGAACTTGATGTTTTTGTCCACTGAGTTAATGTGTTCGGTAAAAGCTTGCACTTCTTTGGTTTTGATTTTAACCCATGTGTCGTCCACATACCTGAACCAGTGGCTCGGTGTTGTTCCTTCAAAGGAGTTTAAAGCCTTGTTCTCTACCTCCTCCATGTACAGATTTGCCACAATAGGGGATACTGGTGAACCCATGGCACAGCCGTGTTTTTGTCTGTAAAATTTGCCGTTGAACTGGAAGTATGTGGTGTTCAGGCATAAATCCAGAAGCTGGCAAATATGTTCGGGTTTGAGTTTTGTTCGGTTTTGCAGGGAGTTGTCTTGTGTGAGTCTTTCCCTTACTGTGGCCGAAGCCTCCATAGTTGGAATACAGGTAAAAAGAGAAGTCACATCGTAGGATACCATAGTGTCATCTGGTTCCATTTGTATGTCCCGGACTTTACCCACAAAGTCTATAGAGTTTTGGATGTGGTGTGGGGTGTTCCCCACCAAAGGAGCCAAGATATTGGCTACGTGTTTGGCTATGTTGTAAGTGACCGAGTTTATGCTGCTGACGATGGGCCTGAGCGGGAACCCTTCTTTATGGATTTTGGGGAGTCCATATAGGCATGGGATTGAATCCTGGGGATAAAGCCGGTAGTATTGTGTTTTGTCAATGACCCACCCAAAAGGCACAACTATCACAACATAACAAAAGCAAAGAGAGACAAACCAAGAAATTCCGCAATTTACAATCTCGACATGTTGACAATAACACAGAAATACTCACATGGGGGCAAAAAACTGACCACTCAGCACAGAAAGAAACACAAAACAGATGGGTTAAGAATGTGTCTGACAGAGAACTCACCCAACCTGAGAAAGAGGTCCTAGCCAAAGGCTTGAACTTCGCCATGACACCGAAAGAGCTACCTATAGTGGATTTGATTACAGCTACAGAATCTGCTATAAGGAAAAACAACTTAACCGGAACTGAGGCAGATCAGCTAAGGTTAAAAGTGTCAGCGGCGGTGGCCGAGGCTAAGGTCCCCCCCTCTAACCTCACCTTTGAGGAGAGGAAAGCAGTGACGGCTTTGAGCAAAGACCAAAACATTACAATCCTCCCAGCAGACAAAGGTAGAAGCACAGTTGTGCTCAATACAACTGACTACCAGGCTAAGATATCTACACTACTCAGCGACTCCAACACTTATGAAACTCTGAAACGAGACCCGACCAGTGGCTATAAAAAGAAGGTGATAGAATGTCTACAACAATTACAAAAAGAAGGGGTCATTGACAAAACACAATACTACCGGCTTTATCCCCAGGATTCAATCCCATGCCTATATGGACTCCCCAAAATCCATAAAGAAGGGTTCCCGCTCAGGCCCATCGTCAGCAGCATAAACTCGGTCACTTACAACATAGCCAAACACGTAGCCAATATCTTGGCTCCTTTGGTGGGGAACACCCCACACCACATCCAAAACTCTATAGACTTTGTGGGTAAAGTCCGGGACATACAAATGGAACCAGATGACACTATGGTATCCTACGATGTGACTTCTCTTTTTACCTGTATTCCAACTATGGAGGCTTCGGCCACAGTAAGGGAAAGACTCACACAAGACAACTCCCTGCAAAACCGAACAAAACTCAAACCCGAACATATTTGCCAGCTTCTGGATTTATGCCTGAACACCACATACTTCCAGTTCAACGGCAAATTTTACAGACAAAAACACGGCTGTGCCATGGGTTCACCAGTATCCCCTATTGTGGCAAATCTGTACATGGAGGAGGTAGAGAACAAGGCTTTAAACTCCTTTGAAGGAACAACACCGAGCCACTGGTTCAGGTATGTGGACGACACATGGGTTAAAATCAAAACCAAAGAAGTGCAAGCTTTTACCGAACACATTAACTCAGTGGACAAAAACATCAAGTTCACCAGAGAGGATGTCAAGGACAATAGTCTGCCTTTCTTAGATTGTGACGTCCATATGAAAAAGGACAGGAGCCTCCACATTGGGGTATACAGAAAACCCACACATACAGACCAATATCTACTTTTCGACTCTCACCACCCTCTGGAACATAAGCTTGGTGTTATCAGAACTTTGCAACACAGAGCTGATAACGTGCCCACCAGCTCACAGGCCCAAGGGGCAGAACACAAGCACCTGAGAGGCGCCCTCACAACTTGTGGTTACCCTAACTGGACCTTTGTGAAAACTGCAGCTGCTTCCAGAAAGAAAACCAGCAAAGTGGTTGAGAAAGAAAGACAAAACAAGAGAAAAAACATAGTCATTCCATATGTGTCTGGAGTATCAGAAAAACTCAGGAGGATCTTTAACAAACACCGTATCCCTGTGTATTTCAAACCCAGCAACACACTCAGACAGAGACTGGTACATCCCAAGGACAGAACACCACACACCCACAAAAGCAATCTGGTGTATGCAGTCCAATGCAACGAGGAATGCAAAGACCTCTACATTGGAGAAACAAAACAACCACTGCATAAACGCATGGCCCAACACAGGAGAGCAAACTCCTCAGGACTGGACTCTGCTGTTCATTTACATCTCAAGGAGAAAGCCCACTCCTTTGAGGACAGCAATGTCCAAATCCTAGACAGAGAGGACAGATGGTTTGAAAGAGGAGTTAAAGAAGCCATTTTTGTAAAAGTAGAAAAACCAACCCTCAACAGGGGAGGAGGTCTGAGACACCACCTATCCCCAATTTACAATGCTGCCCTTTCATCCCTTCCCAGGAGACTCAACAATCTAGCCTCAAAGAACAACTACTGTTCACAAGTGGCAAGTGACTCCAACGACTGCCGTTAGAACACAATAGGGCACTAACGAAGTCGAAACCAACTTCCCACCTACGACTGTCACTCCAACGACTGTCGTTGGCACTTGGAGCACAAAAGGGAACCAGTGACATCATCACCCTTGTGAAACACCCACACAAGAGGTTAAATAGTGAGTCTCCACACCAGATAGTTGGACCAGTCCCAGCCTGGTCAGCTGCGTACATGAACTGATGAAGCCTCTTGGATGAGAGGTGAAACGTCTTCCTAGACAAATAACTAAGTCCAGTTGCTTTCGATTTAACCTCCTTTGAAATACTATGACCTGGACAAATGAGAATATGCACCGGCTTAAATTACTACTAGTACTACTGCTTAGCCTTACATAGAACAGCAGTCCTGCCTATGAGCACAGTCAGATTGTTTGAAACGGCCCTGTACGGCCTCTGCCTAAAGAGTTGTGTGATGGAAAATTCTGGTATTTAAACAGAACTTCTCCTCACCTTGTGATATGTGTTGCTCAGCTGTGAGCCAGGCTCATTCCTTACTGAATGGATAGAAAACTTTTTGCCACCACAAAAGACCCATGAGATAATTATATTAGGACAGGAGGAGGCTCAGTGATGTCATGTCTTTTTATGCTCCATGGTTGACACTGATTCTGCATATTTCAATTTCAACCTTCCTGATGGCTCGACAGTTTTGTTACAGTACCTATATAATTATTAATAAAGTGTAAAAAAAAAAAAAAAAAAAACTCGGCCGGGACAGTGTTGCAGCCTCTGTGCAGCTATTCAGGTGCACAAACCTAACGCACATCTCCAGCTGGGTCCGTGTACGTTTCGTTAGTTTGATTTTTCCTTAAACCAAACTGTCAGAAAACGAAAGTCAGCTGGTAATTTGGTTTTCCGTTTCAAATCAAAAACCAAAAAAACCACAATTCAGGCTGTTTTTTTTGTTTTTTTGTTTTTTGTTTTTACAACGAAAAAAAAACAAAATCAAATTATGGTCAAATTTTGATTGCCTTTTCGATTTTGATCTTAAACAACACATTAACGCCGATGACAGACCGGAAGTGTCGGAACTTCAAAATAAAATCCCAGTGAATTGCGTTATAGCCACAGACTGTTGATTAATGGCCTATAAAATCTTTTTTTCTTTCTTTGTAAATGTTGTGTTTTGAGCACATACATTTTCACAGCTGTGTTTATTTTTACATATGAGTGACAAGCTGATCGTTAATTAGTTAATCTTCCTCATCTCCTCGCTGCCTGGCTCTCTGTCTCCGCTGCTGTAGCGCTTCGCTTGCTTCCATTCAGTCAGATCATGTTCACAGCGTGTTCTGCGGCCCGTCTCCGGTCCCAACCGGGCTCCGGACAGGCTGTCCCTCTCTGAAGCAGAGGGTGAGGTGGTCAGCTTCACTCCTGCATTAACGCCGATGACAGCCTGGAAGTGTCTGAACTTCAAAATAAAAGCCCAGTGAATTGAGTTATAGCCACTGTACTGTAGCCTATATTAATAGCCTATGAAATAGGTAGTTTTTAATTTAATTTTATATGGCTTGAACGCCATTATATGAGACCAGGCTATTAATTGAATACTGACTGATTGTTTTATTTGAGGAATATAGCTATATTACGATCTGCTGCAGTAACGTTCGCCACCCTATGGAATAATGCTGCATGGGGCTGGGTGATAGACCAGCTCTTCTCAGAGACTCAACCCGACCCTGAGGTCTCCAACCCCGGGCATATTTGGCAGGTGGCAGCGGCCCCTTTATGGTTCTTTTCTACTCTTTTCAGTCACATGGGATCCAGTCCCAGACCTCGGCTACAGTCCGGGATTTCATCAGGCTCCCTTCCCGGCACAGGGCACTCTAATCGGCAGCTTAGATGAGGGGAATCGCCGTGCGTAATGGTCGCGCGTAATGACAGCTCCTCGCCGGTGAAACACAATAAACTGCGCTACGTTTGTCTCATGGCACGGTGGAGCCTACACAGAGGTACATAAACAGGTGGATCAGGAGAACGAGCGAGGAGAACAGTACATGAGGAAGATTAGTTAACGATCAGCTTGTGTGAAAAAATAAACACAGCTGTGAAAATGTACAACAAAAAACAACTTTGTTTTTCTGTTATTCTGTTTTAAAACAAAAACAGAATAACGTGGAAAATTAAGTATTTGACTTTTCTATTGTTTTGTTATTATGATATTTGGAAACTTCGCTCCACAGCGGCCAGGTCCCGGAGCAACTCTCTCCACACCCCCCGCTTGCGTCCGCTCCCCCCCCCCCCCGGCCGGAGCTCCGTGGTCCATATGCCATCCCTGCAGTGCACGTCGCCGCAGCCGCCACTGCCGCTGTGAGCTGCCTGGTCAGCGGGGCGGAGCAGCAGCTTGACCCGGGGATGGCGACCACGGTCCACAGCGGCTCAGACGCAAGGTGTGGAGAGAGTGGCTCCGGCCGGCCGCTGTGGCCAGCTGGGACACAGATTATTCTCTCTGTCTTCATTGAACAAATAAATCATGTCATGCAACAGCCTATAGGCTATATCTGTATCTCGTATTGGATCGATTGCACCATCTACTGGATGAAAATGAAAATGCAACACAGAACAACTAAGTTACACTACGCGTCACGTTACGCGTAGTGGTGCACACCGGGCAGATCAACTTCCGGCTGCGCAGCAATAGGGTCTGCGACCGCACGCACGTGTGAACGCGTAACAACATTAGTCAAACAGTGACAGACAGACGTGCACAATCTGCTTCATACGAACGCAGCTTCTTGTCACGCGTGACACAGTTTGCGCACGTCGTTTCCGCGTACGCGTGAGCGCCTGACAAAAATGTTCAATCAGCTTCACGCGAGCGTTAATGCGTGCGTTTGCTGAAAAACGCATGAATGTTACACGTGGTCACTACGCGTAGTGTGATTACCGGCGTGCAGCAGCCATCACGCGTGAACGTGCGCGTGAACGGGGGGCCATTATAAGTCAATGAGGAAACTACATTACACGTCAGGCGCTGTCTGCTGCACAGGCGTCAAAGCACGCGGGTGTGACACGTCCAGTTGATAGCTGCGCACGTAATATGACACGATTGTACCGGCATAGTGTGTGTGTGTGTGTGTGTGTGTGTGTGTGTGTGTGTGTGTGTGTGTGTGTGTGATAAATAGATTAATGGGTAGACCTTTAAATGAGCTGTCCAGAATCTGATTTCATCCCTAATATGGGACACAGATTAGCTGTGACAAGCTTTTTTAATTTGCTGAGTTCCAGTGTCATGGTCAGATTGTGGTCGCACCGTGAATGTCACATTTGACTTAACCTCCTTCAGCCTGAACACATCTACACTGTCTGTTACTGTGTGGACTTGTGTGTGTGACGTGTGGTTCTGCCTGTGCTCCAGGATGATGAGTATGTGGTGTACAGTCCTGACCAAGTCAAACTGAAGTACGTGGTTGGGTTCAGCATGGAGGGAGACAAGCTGAGGGATTTCAGTCCGACCATCAACACCTCCACCGAGCCGTGTCCACCTCCCTCTGATCTGGGTGAGTGCCCAACTGCTCCTGAGGCTTTTCTGAAACATGAAGATGTCACAGTTTTTATGATTGAGATGAAATCTTTAACTTCAGTTCCTTTTCTTTTTTACCAAATAACTGAATATACAGTTCTCCATTGTACTCGGCTTAACTGTAAATACTGCAATACTAAATCCACTGAGCAGAACTAGTAACTGTGAGAGTGTTGAGGAAGCAATAGAGACAAAATTCTTGTCTTGCAGTGCTGATGTTTGCTGTGCTGTTTTGTTTTGGCAGTGAGAACCACTTCAGTAAACCAGACCCTGGTTTTATTTCCATATTCATTTCATTAAATACTTGGTTTTATATGTATTTAAATTTACTGCCATTGTGTTCATGTAACTTCAGTCTGATATTTTTTCTCATGTCCCGTGTTGTCGTGACCCAGCAGCCAGCCTGGATTTGGATGAGGGGGATGAAAAGGTTAAAAACCCTCTGGAGGACGTGACGTGACCATAGACTGTAAAAAGAATGGACGTAGCACCCGTGATGTCACCCATTGGTTTTGGGGAGTCGTTTTTGTGACTCAAATAAACAGTACCATCTTCATTGATATGATAGATATTTCAAAGAAACAATGCTCCAATAAATGTATCAGAAATTGCTTACAAACTATAACTTTGCCATCAGGACAGTTCTACTGGAACTCTTTTTATGATAACATAAACTGCAACAAAGCTTGGTTGGTGGGTGAAAGGTTTTGCATTGGTAACAAAGTAAAAGAAGTGTCTTTCAAAACAATGCACAATTTTTATCCAGCAAAAAAGACTCTGGAAAGATTCAAAATTGATATGGATTTTCTTTGTGTTTTCTGTGGACAAGAAATCGAAACAATACAGCACCTTTTCTATAAATGCATGTACTCTAAAACATTCTGGATTGACATTCAACACTTCATAAGAAGAACAACCGGACAAGTGATCACTCTACAAGAAAAGGACATTTTTATTTTTTTTTGAAAACAACAAGTTGGACAAAGACACAACATTCTTTATACAACTGGTAGTACTTATGGCCAAATTTCATATCCCCCCCCAAAAAATTGACAGAATCAAAACCCAGCCTGGATTATTTCACACAAGAAATTATCCAATATGCAACTACAATAAAAGACATTAAAAATGAAAAAGCTATGAAAACGAACTGTATTTTTGAAAGATTCAACATAGCCCTCTTTAAGAACTTTTTACTAGGTAAATGGATTCCTCCAAATGTTTATTTTTATTTATTTTTATTTTTTCTTATTTGTAATGTAATTATTTGTACTGTCATTGTCATTTTTGTTTCCTTTTCTCATTATCCCCCTGTCTGCTTTGTCCACTTCTATCTCTCTGTATAATGCATAATGTCAACATATGCTATGTTATGTGCTTAGATAATTATGTCATGCTTATAATAAAGCAAAAATAAAATAAAATAAAATAAAAAAGTCAGCTGATCGCCAAAAAAAAAAAAAAAATTGTGACTCAAATATGGCGGCCTGAACAGCGCCAGGTTGGATTGGCCGGCCGAGAACCCGCCCACTGACCTCGAAGCAGCTGTCCACGGAGCTGCTAGGACCTGTCACTCAACGTTTCCGCGCCCTAATTGGCCAAAAAAAAAAATCACCCCCTCAGAGTGTGTGCGGGGGTAGAAACTATCGATTGAGACAAAAAAACGTTCTGACACCAGGCTTTTAACATGTTTATTGAGGATGTAAAATCGGCGATTTTAACATGGGGGTCTATGGGGAATGCTCCCTTCTGACACCAGCCCCCAGAGGAAGCCGAGGGGATTGCAGTTTTTTGAACGCGGAAGTGAGCTTCACTTTTTTTTTTCAATAAATCTTTATTGACAGAAATATAATCAATACAAAGGCAGTTATTATTAATGTATCTTCAAACAAACAATTGAACAACAGCCAGGGGGTAGGCTATTAAGTAAATACAGAGAATAAAGAGCACAAATCATATGTTTTCATAGCTTTCTTATTATTCGAGTCACAGATACTTTGCATGTACTGTTCCGTTTCCCTTTGGAATGCCACAAAACAGGGTTTAGAGTAGGGGTTTAGCTTTGTGTATGTGATATTTCCCTAATATTATTATCAAGTTTATGACATACAGTTCTTTCTGTTTCTTACTTTTGACATTGTGGACACCAAAAAGTACCTTGTTCCAGTCTAAAGAAAAATCTGAGTCAATCTTCAATATGATGTAACACATTACTTCTTTCCAGTAGGTGGCAGTATAGTTACAGTTCCAAAACAGGTGCATCACAGTTTCAGGCTCAGACTCACACAGAGAACAATTCACACATAGATCTTTCTTAAATTTTAACAAATAATGTTTGGCAGGGTAATATCTATGAATTAGTTTGTAAGACACTTCTCTCACTTTATTTGTAATTAGGTATTTGTATGGAAGGTTCCATATTTGGATCCAGTTCAGTCCATGAACAATATTAGACCAGTACTGAACAACAGATGGAGTCATGGTAATATCAGTTTGAAACAGTGATCTTATTATATAATTCCTTTTTTTAGTATTAACAGAAAAACACATATGCCCCACTGGTGTTAGTATGGGATCTAAAGGAGGACAAACTGGTTTACCAGCACCTCTTAATAGAGTTAAGATACCAGAAGGAACAGCATCCATTACAATTGCAAAGTCCCTTGGGGTCACAGGAATACCATGTTGAAAGGAATTCAGTGTAATCAAGTGAATTTCCATTATCATTGAGTAGTTGGGTAACTAAAATAATGTTATTATCAAACCATGAATTAAATGAATTATTCCCATGCCATTTCTATTCTTGAAAGTGGCTGGGTTGAGTGGGAGAGGTGTAGTTGGAATGGATGGGTTCTTGATGTTGAGGGAAGAGGGAGGTAGTGAATGCAGGAGATATGTATGCGCCCCATGTTGGTGACTTTGAGCAAGACAACGTTTGTGTGAAATAATGACAGGAATGGCGAAGGGTGGATTGCATGATGTAGGAACAGTAGAAGGGGCAATTTTGATTGGAATTAAGTTAAGTGAGTTGCTATGATTTGCAAACAGAGCCTGTGAACGATAAGGTCTAGTTGTCACTCTTACTGGGATGTTCTTGGGTGTAATGAGGCTGTTGCACAGGTAGGGGGAGCTAGACTGGGTTACAGCTGGTGGGAGTGCACTGTACCTATTGCACAGGTAGGGGGAGCTAGACTGGGTTACAGCCATGGTTACAGCTAGTCAAGGGTCACTGTGGTCACATGAGCGGAGGGTCAGCTCAATGTTCGAAGCTAGGAGGCGGGAACCTTGTAGGTTTGGGTGTAAGCCATCACTTGGAAAAAGTTGAGGTCTGTTTGAAAATGTAGTGAAGTTGTCCACGAAAGGGATGCTTTTGCGCATACAGACGCCCTTCAACCATGTGTGGAGCTGACGGAGACGACTGTATTTCTCATCGCCGTAGCGGGGAGAGGGCAGCGGAGCGGAAATAATAAGCTGCTTTCCGGTGTCCAGCAGCGAATCCACAAGGTGTATGAAATCCTCTTTGAGGGCCTCTGACCGCCGGGTCTTAATGTCATTCACACCTGCCTCAAGAACCAGGGCAGAGGCGGACCTGTACTGGCCACTTAGGTGCAAAGCAGCTGTTTTGATGTCATTCACTGAGGCACCTGGATGACAGAAAGTCCTGCCGTTACGCACCGCCACATGCCTGACCAGCGAAGTGCCAATCACCAGCAGAGACGGGGAGCGCTGCTGCTGCACCTGGGAGTGGGGCTGCACAGAAGACCTCCGTGGGGACTTGTGGGGATGTGGATACGATGGTGGAGATCCTTGTGATGTTATCTGCTGAGGTGGCCGGGAGACGGTGAGGGACGAGCGGTGTGACGAGCCGCGGGACTTAGGAGCAGGAGTAAACGCAGGCTGGGATTGCCTGCAAGTCTTACTGCGGGGGAAACGCACAGGTGCAGATGGTGAAGAGACCTGTGGCCTGTCATCCAGGAGGGGGAAGTCAGTTACGCTGAGAACATCATATTTATTGTTAAGTTGGATGTTAAAGTGGGGGGGTGCAGGTGCATGGGAGGGGGGGCTGCTTCTCCCTTTTTTGGCGCCCACACGAACCCAATGCTCCGGATGAAGAGGTGTGGAGCTCACAGCGGCTTTTGGCTTCGCTCCGAGCCGTGCCCAGGTGTCATCGGGAGCGGCGGCCACACCGGCGGAGGGGCGACAGTAGCCGAATGGCGAGTGATGTCACCGGGCTCATCCAGCGACGCAGCTCCGACCCTGCTGACAGCAGATGTTAGTTAGTTAGTTAGTTAGTTTTATTTGTCCACGATGTGGAAATTTGTCTTTGGTCTCATAAAAAACAACAAGCAGGACAATAACAGCAACAACAAGCAGGACAACAACAGCAACAACAACAACACTTACACACAGACATCTTCATGGCAAAAAGCAGGACAGCAGTGGCAGTTACATTACAACACATCGCATCAACGCATCAACGGGGCATGGTGTTCAGTGCCCCAATTGCATTAGGAATAAAAGAATTTTTAAAAATATTACGATTTGCCCTTGGTACTTTATAACGTCTACCAGAGGGAAGAAGTTCCAACTCCCTATTGAGTGGATGAGAGGGATCATTTGCTAACATCTCCTTTGAGCCTCTTTTCTTACTTCTTCCTTATCTTTGCTTCCTCTCTATCAGTTTTGGAGGCCAGTTCCTGAAGCCCATTGTTTTCCATGGTCAGGCGCTGCATGTCTTCCTCCATCCTTCTGGTCTGTAGCAACCACTGTCTCTCCTTGTTGAGCCAGCTCTCCTCCAAGTCTATTCTCTTTTTGTGCAGCTCCTCTTTCTCTTTCTTCTCCTGTGCGAGTGACTTTGGCCTCAGAGTCATGCCTCGCGTTGCTGGGGCTTGGTCTTCATGTCCTGGAGTTCCAGCGTGCACTCCAGGTTCTTTTGTACCAGTGTCAAGTTTTTCCTTTTTATAACTGGTGATCTGTGCACACAAGTGCACTCAGAGGTCTGCAGTTATTTCATAGCTGTAGAGGTCAGTGCCTCGGTGCATTTGCCCCATGGCACTAAGAACAATAGACTGCTTTTACACAGACTTTTAAATGTCAGTATGGTGAGACAGGTTTGCTTCTTAAGCAATGATTTACTTACTAAATAACAGTGAACAACATGAAGAGAAATCAAAAAGCTGCAAACAATAAAATACACATGTAGTTAAAGGGATAGTTCAGCATTTTGGCAATTTGGCCCATTGCCATAATCCCTATAGTTTTAGGAGTAGGTTTGTTACCTTTAATTGTCGGTGCAAGCTATTTTTAGAACGGCGGAGCAGAGCCACAAGCTGCTCAGAGCTACGCTACGAAAGCTAATGGTATTTCTTGGTTTCCCTCATCAAGCTCATCAAATACACAATCCAACAACTCCACAACGCTCTGGTGGACAAGTTGTGACCTGCACATTCACCACGCTATGAGATAATAACGGAACGTTAAGAGTTGTTTTCGAGCGGCAGTTTTTTGGAATGTAGTTCTGACGATGCATTTGCCTCTAAAACAACTCTGGTAACGTGTTATTATCTCATAGCGTGGTGAATGTGCAAGTCACAACTTGTCCACCAGAGCGTTGTGGAGTTGTTGGATTGTGTATTTGATGAGTTTGATGAGGGAAACCAAGAAATCCCATAAGCCTCCTTAGCCTAGTTCTGAGCAGCTCGCGGCTCTGCTCCGCCGTTCTAAAAACAGCTTGCACCGAGAATTAAAGGTAAAACTATAGGGATTATGGCAATAGGCCAATTTGCCAAAATGTTGAACTATCCCTTTAACAATTACACAAATGAAAGCAAACCTGCATGTCACTACATGGAGCACATTTAGATGACTGAAGGACAGATAGATCTGTGATTGTAGAAAGGTTTGATTCTGTGGTTTATACACAGGATAAACAATATAAGTCAGTCCAGTGACCTGTCTGAGTGTGTGTTGTGTTGTTTTACACAGCGACAAGAGCAAACCAAGGACAAAAGCTGTGAAGAGGACCTGCGAGCCGAAGTGGAACCAGACCTTCGTCTACACTCACGTCCATCGCAGGGATTTCCGCAACCACATGCTGGAGCTGACGGTGTGGGACCAGCCCAGGTCACCGGAGGAAGACAGCATCTTTATGGGAGAGGTAACACACACACACACACACACACACACACACACTGAACATTCCTGTACTCTCTTTTGTAGCACATATTTGTGACTAGTACCTGTGCCACCTCATGGTGATGGTTGGTCTGTATCACAGTTGTTACCTACTGTACACAGGACTTCAGTATAAATTAGTGTCCCCGCTGTAATGCAACACAACACAGTGAAAACCAGAAACACAAAAATAGGGGATAGGGATTGGGGAGATACACAACATAAGTGGGAAGCCTATACTTAAAGCAGAAGTAAGTGATATATTTGTGTTAATATAAGTCTTAAATAGTTATATCTTCCGACAGCAATCACTTACATAGAGTGTTTGGACCGAAACTCGGGTCTGTCAGTCCTTCTGCTCTGCTCTGAGTCGAGGAGAAAACATTTATCGTATCCTACAGTTTTTATCCAATGAGGAGAGAGAACGGCATGCAGGGCTGTGTGTGCAGCCAAGGAACGCCGTGAATGTGGCGACGTAGGGACGAGGACTGTTATGGTGCGTTCAAGGAAACTCCTAACTCGTGTTTTTCCGACCTGTGAAGTGGTACCAGTTCGATCTGGTACGACTTCACGGGTCGGGAGTTACGAGTGGCCGTTATAGTGACTTTCACAGGTAAAACAGGTCGGAAAAACACGAGTGGGTTGTCTGGAACGCTACAAAATCGTAAGTTGTGACTTGAAGCTGTAATTTACGGTTTCAAAAGCCTGCCTGGAACGCAGCATTAGCCAAAACGACCGGATCGCTTACTTCTGCTTTAATCTTAATTTACACTAATACTTATTATTGATGGCCACTCGCAACCAAAATACAAGCTGAGGGGGGTCCCCTCTTTAACAATTATGTTTGACATAATTGATGTTTTAAGTTCACTTATTTTATCCTAACTTCATTCCATGTAACACAGTTATGTGCAGATATCCAAAAGGCATAAAGTTACAGATGACATATTCCCTTCCCATATTCCCTGTTAATAGTAAATATCTTGTCTGATACCTTGGTCAAAGTTATCTGAGAGCAAGTCTCCTGGGTTTCTTTTGCAGGCTGCTGCTTTGTTTCCCTTTTTCACTCTAAAACTGTAGAAAACTAAAATAATACACTGATATTGTTAAAATATTGCAAAAGCGTGTTTTAACATTTTAACGTGTCCTAACTTTATGCCTTTTGGAGATCATTTCATCATTACCAGAAATTTTGACCAGGGGTGCCCAAACTTTTGCATGCCACTATGTTTGTTCATTGTTCTGTGTTCTAATGTAAAGTGAGCATCTGTTTACCAAATAAAATGCATTATTATTATTAATAATAATAATAATCCTGGGTAGGGCCTCAGTAGCATAACATTTATATTCATCTACTCTGTGGATTATGCCCTGAACAGATCCTGATAGAGCTGGAGACGGCCTTACTGGACGACAAGCCTCACTGGTATCCGCTCCAAACCCACGATGTCTCATCCATACCGCTGCCCCGGCCCTCCCCGTTCCTGCCCCGACGACAGGCCGAGCCTCCTGGCAAGAAGCTGCAGCGTGAGTCTGAGATTACGTGTGTGCAGCATGTGCATGAATCCGTTTGTCAGTATATTCCTATATATATATATATATTCTATTTCCTGATCCTCTGTGTGTGTGTGTGTGTGAGTGTGCGTGCATGCTTGCATCAACATGTAAGAGAGAAAAAGACTGTGTGGTTTATTATCAGTGAAATCTAACATGTATGAAGATGCAAATGTTTTCATCAGCCTTCCCTAACCCTGCCCTTTGTACCTGGATGTGTGCATTCGTATATGTGTGTGTGTGGTGTGTGGTATACACATCTGTGTCTGTCTGTGTGTGTGTGTGTGTGTGTGTGTCTATGGCTGTTTAGGTTCTCAGCGTGTAACAGAGCCTGAGTTTGATGAGGTTACAGCAGTAGTGTCTAAAGGTGGGTGGGGACCGTTTCCAAGTGTTACAATGCAGTGTGTCCCAGAGCCGTGTTTTCATTTGTGGTGGTGTTCTGGTGCATTCATTAACAGCAACATCAGCAGAAAAAATGAAATACTGATATTGTGTCGATGACACATATATGATAATATCTTGTAATAATAATTGTACTTTTGTATATTTTTGTACAATTATGTGTGACACTCATGAGCTAATTCAAAAAAAAGGGACAAAACACAACTTGACTATTGATGTTGTTTTCCAATAGTCAGCAAATATGATTATACGAAGATGAGACATAAATCACAAAGTCTCTCTTTGACCCAGGGGGATCCATATCACAATAATCATTTTAAAAAACACTGTAAAAAAACAAAAACAAAAATACAGCAGAATAGAAATAAGAGAGAAAAATACAAGTAAGAAAAAAAAGCAAAGCCTTCCACAATGTTCAATGTCTAACATACAGATATGTTCGGGAAACACCGTCAACTTTGTAGACAACATGTTGAAATAGTAGAAAGGTAGAGATCATACAGACTCCATGCTTCTGTCTCAGATGAGTCTCATCTAAAATAAAGTTGAATTTCCAAAATAAGACAAAGCACTGCCATGTTGAAACCCAGCTGGTTGTTTGTGTGTATCTGTGTACCGTAAAAGTCTGAGTCTTTGTCTCCGTACGTGAGGGTTGGACTGGTCTGGGCTTTGGATGAGAGTCAAGTTAAAAAGAGATAAAAGGAGGGATGTAAAAATATATCACTCTCACCAAGTTTTTGTTTTACTTAACATGCACGGCAGGAATACATGAAAAAGCTCACTAGCACTTTGTGAAGTGAAGCTAATGGCCCACACTGAGTTTGGGAAATGAAACCAGTGACCTTGGAATCACAACAAAACCCAGACACAGTCGCTCAGATCTCTTCAAGGCTGATCAGCCTCTTTATTTATATTTTTATCTTCAGAGATTAGTTCTGCCACAAACCAAAAAAAAGAAGATTTTTTTACTACACTTTAAAAATACAGCACACAGTCATGAAAAGTGTGTTGCTATTTTTAGAATCATCTTTGAATAGCCTGTATCCTTGAGGCAGATTGTTGTGTTGTGGTTGCTGTGCAGTAACTTCAGTGCTATCAGGCTGCAAGCTAACATGTTAGCATATCTAGCCTATTATTAGTAGTCATCTAGAATAGTGTAGAATGGGTTTACATGTCAGGAGCTAGGAGGCTACTAGCATGATGTCATACAGCAGACTACTAGCTAGTGTTGTAGTAAGACCACCTGACCTGAGGCCAAGTCAAGACCAAGACTTTGAGGGGGTCGAGACCGAGTCAAGACCAAGACCAAGACCAAGGGGGGACGAGACCCAAGTCCAAGACCGGGACCAAACCAATGCCAGACCACTTTCAAG
Organism: Trachurus trachurus; assembly: GCF_905171665.1. Lineage (NCBI taxonomy): Eukaryota > Metazoa > Chordata > Actinopteri > Carangiformes > Carangidae > Trachurus > Trachurus trachurus. Next base: position 21,765 of record NC_139901.1, on the reverse strand, counting down.
ACTATAACTGTATCCAGTAGCAGTACTGATAATAGTCCTGTGGCTTGATATTTACATTATTGCTCAGCTAAAAAGAAAAGCACATTTTATATCAAATCTAAACCATATTTAATTGAAACAAAGTTTTGACTGAACAGAAGAACACAGCAACACACAACCTGCTGAAGTCTCTTCCTACTGGTGACACTGGTGCAACCAAGTCTTTCAGATGGTTACACAAGCAGATACTTTGTAGAAGTTTGAATTCTCTTTAAGTTATTGAACTAGATCACATGAAGCAAAGTGAGCGAGAAAAAATCAACAACTGGATCTAAACCGAGACAAGACAGAGACCTTGAAAATGTGGTCTCAAGAAGACCGGTCTTGAGACCAAGACCGGTCTCGAGGACTACAGCACTACTACTAGCTTCATTCTTCAACTATTGATTATGAGCCTTTACACAAACAGTTAAATTGTAGATCATTTGTCCTTTGGTAAGGGATGTGGTGATTTATTTATTTTCACAGGAACCTCTCAGCAGTGGTCCTGTGTCATTCAGTCCAGTTGAATTCCAGTGATCCGCGGTGGACATTTGGATTGTTTTGGTGCCATTTAACTCGATAAAGTAACTGCATTAAAATGTGGGACTTGAAAAAGAAAACTTTGGAGCTTTGTTATTCAAGCTTAAGGATGTACAGCACACTTCCTCCTCAGCTATTTAGCTTTTTGTGCTCTGATGATAAAAATAATTCACTCTCTAATACTATCACATGGAGAGCCAACAGTTCAAGCCAGTGACGGACTGATCATAGGGCAATGTGGGCAAATGCCACAGCGGCTGGCTGACGATGCAACCGTTGGAGAGATAGAGATAGAGAGAGACAGAAAGACGGAGGGACGGACGGACAGAGGGACAGGCAGACAGACAGACAGAGAGGAGATAGGAGCCACAGCCCCCACCTCCACTCCTCCTACAAGCAGGAAGGCTCTTCAAGCCTCTGTTTTCTCGCTAGCGGCAGCAATAGCGATAGCAGGACGTAAACGGGCTGCACGTGTAGCTGCAGGCGGACTGTAAACACACACAACTTCTGTACCCAAACTCACCCCTTCTCAGCGCTGTACTGAACCCAACACCCCGTACCCAATCGGTTCAATACAAATACATGTACCGTTACACCCCTAAGCTCCACATATCAACACACTCATCATTGGTTTATCACATGTACTGCAGTCACCTTCACTTGGGTCTGAGGCTGCTGTTGAAGCACACAGCCGGAGAGGTAAATCCTACTCTGGAAAGCACGTCTGTATGTGTCATTTTCCAGGCAGAGAGATAATATTATCTCTATGCAACTACACCTCTCTAATAGAAACATGAGCTGGATACACCCTCTGTTTGGACTGTATACACACACACACGGATGTGTTTGAAGGAGGACAGTGTTTTGAAGTGTCAGTTGAGATGAGAAGCAGCTTTTGATGCTTGTATATCTGTTGTAGCTACTCACACTGCAAAGCCACAGACGCTTAGCCAGTGATTTTTGCAAGACATGCTCTCTAACAGGAAACCTGCTTTACTTTGAAAGTATGATAATAGACTTCAATCCACCTGATGGTCCAAACTAAATACAATCTTACCACACAGTATCTTCAATTAGCTAAATGACATATAACTGTAAATATAAAATCACTGGTTAAGTGGGGTTTTCTTTGTTCTTTTGCCCTGTGGAACTTTTTTCTGTTGTCCACATGCTCCCACACACCTGTTTTTCTTCTCCTCTCCCTGTTCCTCCTGTTTTCCCTACTTGTGTTTGCTACATGCATGCTAACATCAGGAGATCTACTAGGCACAGTAACACACTGCCACCTAAGATGCCACTTTTGTTCAACGGCATCCACAAACACACAACCAGGTAAGTTCATAGATTAGAGTTCAGTGTACAGTACTTCCAGAGGTGAGATAACCTCATTCAAAGTCCCATTGAAATATAATTATTATAATTATGCTACTATAGACAATTACAGCCTTGGTATTGAGGCTTTTTTCACCAATATCATACAGGCCCATGTCTACAAAACACAGAGCTGTGCTTTATGAAGTCACACAAAACTGACTGACAGACAGCAATTTAGTTTGAGTTTGTGATCAGTTTTTTCTACAGTGCAATATTTAGCCTCTGACACTGTTAGTGACACTTAAAGGGAGCAAGCTATTTTTAGAAAGGCAGAGCAGAGTCGCAAGCTGCTCAGAGCTATGCTATATAGAGGCTCATGGGATTTCTTGGTTTCCCTTATCAAACTCATCAAATACACAATCCAACAACTCCAAAACGCTCTGGTGGACAAGTTGTGACCTGCACATTCACCACGCTATGAGATAATAACACAACGTTACCAGACAGAGTTGTTTTAGAGGTAAATTCATGCAACACAGCTGATGCTCGTTCCCATCAGGGGCAGTTTTTCGGCAAGCAGTCTCTGCATTTGCCTCGAAAATAATGTTCCATTATTATCTCATAGCGTGGTGAATGTGCAGGTCACAACTTGTCCACCAGAGCGTTGTGGAGTTGTTGGATTGTGTATTTGATGAGTTTTATGAGGGAAATCAAGAAATCCCATGAGCCTCCGTAGCGTAGCTCTGAGCAGCTCTGCTCCGCTGATCTAAAAATAGCTTGCACCGACAATTAAAGGTAACAAACTTACTCCTAAAACTATAGGGATTATGGCAATGGGCCAATTAGCCAAAATGTTGAAGTATCCCTTTATAATCATTTTAATCTCATTACATTTTTTTTTAACCATGACCACTTCATGATCTGCATGATGTCAATACTCCAACAGATTCCTCCAGAGTTGTTTAAGATATAAAAGATATCAAATGAACAGGACTTTGACTTCTGTAGCTCCTTCCTCCTCCTGGCTGCATCACCTGTGTGTCTTTGTCCAGAAGACAACAGTGCAGCAGTGCACATTTTTGACAGGACAATTTGTGTAAATGATGCTTGACAGAAAAGTTCAAATGGACTATTTTCACACCTCTGCTCACCTGGCCAGTATGAAGTAGGTGTGGCTATCAGATTATCCAATGTTAGGCCTTTTTCAGTGTACTGTCTTTATTTATTTATTTATTTATTAGAATCCAAAGTTTGAGATTCCATTACGAAATGAGTAGAATACCTGATTAAAATACATATAATTTCATATCCTATCATACATTCACAATAACATCTGTACATAGTATTGTACAGTATATTCAGTGCACTTTGTACAAGCACTTTTCATTTGTTTCAGACATTTAACCAATAGAGAAGCAATTAATCAATTTTGTAGTTAAATCTTGTTAATATTACACTACACAGGATATAAGCTGTACATATGTATAGTATAGATGGAGTCACACGGCCGTGCAGAGACCAGTGGGCGTCTCTTCCTGTGAGTATGTTCCACAGCAGCAGCTTCACAGATGAGTTTCTCAGCTTTTCTCTCAGCTCCACGCTGCCTGCATGTCGAAAGACGAGCTCTGTCACGGGATCGCGAGTAGTCATGGCAACGCGCCATTCCATCACACACCGTGTTGTGATGTTCACAGATGAGGTGACAGTTAGGTAAGCACACGCACACACGGATTATCACTGTTAGCGATGAAACCAGCCAGAGTAAAGCTCCCAGGTTGAGGGAGACTACCCCCCACCCATTCTCACACCAGTCAGTCAGTCATGGTTCAGTTCTCAAAGAAGCATCATGATTTTGGGAATCTAACCAGACTTTCTTTTTTTAAATGTTTTTTTTTCTTTTTTTTCTGTTTGTCCATTGTTTTTCTCTTTGTGTTTGTTTCTGTCCTCTCCTCCTGTCTCCTCTTTCTCTTCTCCTCCTCTTCCTCCATTGGATGGCATTTTGTGCTGTGGTGCCTCTAGTGATCTCCAGCCTTCTCTGGACAGGGTTAGGAGTGCTAGCGCCAACTGTCTGACTCCAGACAATCATGAGACTGAAAGGTACCAGCCTCTGACCCCAGCATCCTCTAGTCCTCCTGCAGCTTCTTCCCTGGTCTTTGTAGTTTTCTTTCCCCCCTCCTACACAGGCTGATGATTCTAAACCCTCCCCTCCCCCTCACTCCCTCCCTCCCCTGCTCTACACCACTCTTCTAGTCTGCTGTTCCACCCAGCAGTTCCTGTGCTTTGCCACTTTGCCACTCAGGTTGTGTGTGAAGGTGCAGCGATTTGTAACAATATATTAAGGATTTAGTGACATATTCACCATGAAACTAGAATTACAGTTCTTACTATACATCTTGGTGAAACATTTTCATGTCAACAATATAGACTTTACTGTATTACTTGTAATAACCACATGGGAGCAGTGTAGCTGCAGATAATCTGCCATTAGATTGTTTGAACCCAATATAATGGCGCTGCTGTCTATTTGTATCATAATGTACAGTAATAGTCAGTTTCCACAACACTCTTGAAAGTCTTATTCACATGTGCATCAGATCAGAAACTCTTTTTTTGAAATAAACAAAAAAAAATTCTGTACATTGAAATTGATTTAGTGAATTTTACCTGGAGTTTTACACCAACAGAAGTAATTACTGGTGATCAACAATTCTCTGTTCAGTTGACCAGGTCACCAAATCAACTGTTGGCAGTGTAGTTTCAGTGTGGTTTGATGGCCAGGACCAGGATTAAAGTCATTACTGTTATATTTCTTGTCCAAAATCACATTATCACATGAAAAATGGATGCCAGCAAGACATCATGACACCTTTATTGACCCTTTTATTGAACATTTAGAAGTTGTGAATGTGATTGACCACTTGATAACAGAATCGGTGCACATCTTGTTACTGATCCTCAGCGCTCTCCTTTAGTCAACGTCCTTTATCTTAACTCGCTTAACTTCACAGCAGCCAGTCCTCAGCACAAAAAAGTATTAAACCAATAATTTGTCTGCTTTTTGACTTCTTAGTAACACCAGTATAACTGTTTACAGTCTCACCAAAATATACACTTTTAGACTGAGATATGAGATTAACATTCTTGGTCAACCATTACCCACAATGTAGTTAAAATATCTTGAAGGATAGGTTTGGATTCTTGGATACTTGAATTTGAATGCAATACTTACATGACATACAGTGGCAAGAGGAAGGGAGCTCATTGGAATGACCTGCATTTTTATTTTTTATTTTATTTTTAATTTTTTAAAGGTCAAATTTTCATCTCAGACAATCTATTTTAACTAATAACTTACAAATGATTGCATTGATCTTGTCTTGGTATTGACATCATTCAGAAATACACAGTGTAGTTGAACCTCCTGCCTAATGCTATCATTTTAAAGTAACTGGCAGGAATTGTCAAACCCTGGTGTCTAATCGAGGAAATCAGATTGGAGGTGTGGGTTAGAGCTACTTTTGCTCATAAATAAACCGAGTCCCGGTCAGAACCCAGACCTTAATCAAACAGAGATGCAGTGGAATAACCTACAGAGAGTTAAGTACAGTAGGTTACTGCTGACAAAGGAGATTTTACCAATGTTTTAAAGAGTTACTTATTTCCTGCCAGCAGTAAAGTTCAATGGGTCAGTTTTTCCTACATTTAGATGAGGATCAGATCACATTTTATGACCAATTCTGGCAGAAAAGTCATTCCAAAGAGTTCACTGACTTTTTCTTGCCACTGCATGCTGAAGGAGTTGTGGTTCGGTCTGTACTCGCCATGGAATGACTTGGTCCGTTTGGTGGGTATCTCCATCCTGGACTGTAGGTTTACTGTTGCTGTCACTGTCACTGAAAATAAAATAATAAATGGATTTTATGCTTAAAAAATTATAACTATATCTAACTATATATTATAACCTAACCAGTATTTTCCCTGAGGGATTCATGGACACCAAAACAGATTTAAAAGCAAATTGAACATTGGACTTAAAATTTAAATGTGTATTTATAAGGGTCGTCTGGAAGTAGACAACTGTAAGTTTTACACTTTGGTCCACTGCCTGAAGTGGTCAAAAAGAGGCTTTGGCAACTTTTCACTGTGCATGCCTGATAATACAGTAGAATAGCATGGCTTTCTGGTTTTGTAATGGCTTACTGATTTGGTCATATGGGTGATATATTCTGTATGTGTACACATAGAAAATCTTTCTCACATTCCCTGCCCCGGAGACGTCCGGCAAGCCCCAGGATTCTAATTCAACATGCTTCCCCTGAAGATGACAGGTATCCTTTCTTGGAACCCCAACCGCTTCCTCCTAGAGCTTGACTTGTGCCTTCAAATCCGACGCCATTACACGAAAACCTAAAGGTTTTTTTTGTAGAACTATGAGAGGAGAGAGATTTTTTTTTCTTTAAGCCAGTGTGTCACCAATTCACAAAGACTATTTCTCTACAATGCAGAGAAACAGATCCTCTGAAAAGTTGACTGACGTCCCCCGGTTCAGTCGGGTCTTATTGGGTTCAGGCAGATGTCAAGCTCTACTTTGTATTTGCAACTAACAATAATCTTTTTACAGCAGAGTATCCGCGGGGTCTTGAAAAGTATTAAAAGGTGATAAATCAATTTTGGGAAAATTAAGACCCTTAAAAAGTATTAAAAAGTATTATCAGGACTTTATAAAGTCTTAAATATTTTTTTCTGAATTAGCTGTCCAAGAGTTTGAGTCCTAAAAAACATTGTAAAAATGTGTGAATTTATGCATTTTATTAAAAAACAAAGATGAACCGGTGCATAAAAAAGAAAAGAAGCTTGTTGCTTTTTTTTTTTGAGAGTGGAGCAATGTTTTTTTTTTTTTTTTTTTTGATAAACTTTGCCTTTGATTTATTATCCCAGCCTATTTTGAATTCTGTTGTATCATAGTGGTCTATAGTCTTTATCACAAACTAAAACTGTTATTACGTTAAAAGTGTCACTGATGTAAATGGTTACAGCTTGAAGTGGTGGTGAGGTATTGAAAAATATTGAGAAGGTCTTGAAAAAGTCTTAAAAAGGTTTTAAAATTAACTTGAAGATTCCTGTATATACCCTGTACAGACTTCTGATATCTTTGTGAGTAGCTGGTAGTGAGCTTGCAACCTAATCTTCTCCAGCTTTCTTTTCTGATAAAGTGTAGTGTGTGACTTTATCTTGTACCATATGAAACAAGTATTTAACTTAAGTTCACCAAACAGAGTGGCTGTGGCTTGTTTTTAACATTTCAAGTACCGTACCTTTAAAGAAAAAAGTTGAACATTTTGGGGATATATGCTTAAACATCTGTTATGTCAGTTACTTAAATGCACTTATTTAGAACTTAGTTAGAAAAACCTGTCAGCAACTATCCTTTACTCTCAAATACAATGCTTCTCAAACCCTTTCAGACCTAACCAACATTAACTAATGAAATGCTACAGCGTCAGTTATGGTGTTTACATTAGATGTAAAACCTAACAATTCAATTCACTCTTGCCTGTAAAATCCATTGTAGGAGGGTTTGATTGATTTTGCTTTAACTGACCCAGACTAAAGCCACCACTCCACACTCCTGTCCATCACCTTTGTTTGAAAGCTCATGCCTCCAGGGAACTGGCTAACCGTTAGCTTTACTTTTTAAAAAATATATATTTATTTAAGGTTTAACATATTACAAAAAAATATTATACAGATACAAAGAGCAGTTCACAAAAGATTACGAAGAAGCATAGAGTACACAGCATAAACAAAGCAAGGTTCATAACCAGAGGTGGCAAAAGTACTCATATTCTGTACTTAAGTAGAAGTACAGATACATGTGTAAAAAAATACTCTGGTAAAAGTAGAAGTACTGATTCAACTCCTTTACTTAAGTAAAAGTAAGAAAGTACAGGCTCTGAAATGTACTTTCAAAGTAAAAGTAAAAAGTAAAAATGAATTTTTGCCTTTAATGAAACCTACATAATTTGATAATTTTGTCAAACAAAAAAAGTTCAGACAGAATAATCAAGATTGAACTGACCAGAGGCAGTGTTTCCCAACGTTTGGGCCGCCACAGACTCTCACAAATAAGAATATTTATACAGCGTTTCATCACCTCTCATCTCTGCCAGTCAGTCCACCTGCCGTCTCTCTCGCGTGCGGTCGCACCGCTCGCACACACACACGCGCGCGCGCGCACGTACACACAGACACGGGCACATGGACAGGTTGCGCTTTGCCGCTCGTAAACGGAGCTGGACGGACGAAGGGACAGAATGTCATTTGATCCGATGCATACAGTGACAGCACGTGTGTTCATCTCTCTCGCGCTCTGTTTAGATAAATAAACACAAATCGCTACAGGGCCCAACTCGTCATATACTGACGAACAGGCAGCAGTTGCAGCGACAATCACACACCTATAATATGTGTGTGCCGCCCATGATCGAGTGGATTAATAGAGAGCTCAGGTGGGACACACGGATCTAAACACTCTGACCACTGACCAGAGGGATCAAAGACGGGTGAAGGCAGTGGTGATGTGTCTCAGTCCGGGACCGGGACTGAGAGACGGAGCTGAGCAGCCAGGTACTGGAGAGGAGAGGAGAGGAGAGGAGCGCACTGCAGGACAGACGTGCCCCGTGCGTAACGGCGCGTAAAAGACTTTTAACACGGCTGAAAAACTGTTACAAAATTACCCAGACGTGAGGAAATGCAGAGATGTAGAGATCATGGGGCTGCTGCTCAAGTCAAGTCCCTGCTCAAGGCTTAGTGCTGAGCAGTGACTAAGAATTTCAAATCATAAGTGTGACCGTGTGTGTGTGTGTGCGTTTGTGTGTGTGTGTGTGTGTGTGTGTGTGTGTGTGTGTGTGTGTGTGTGTGTGTGTGTGTGTGTGTGTGTGTGTGTGTGTGTGTGTGTGTGTGTGTGTGTGTGGTGATGCACGTATCATCTTTGTCATCCTCATGTCCGTGAATGGAGAATATGGATGCTCCTTCCCACCCAAGAGACTTTATTTTTATATATATATATTTTTTTTTTACCAAATTTCTTCAAATTTCTCCAAACTCGGATATATCATCGGGGGGTCCGAGGGGAGTCCAACGCAGAAGTTTGGTTGAAATCGGGCCGGTGGTTTTGGATAAAATGACCAAAAACCTAATAGGCGAATTTTATGGGGTTTTGTTTTTTTTTTGACCAAAAAAAATTTTTTTCTTCAAATTTCTCCAAACTCTGATATATCATCGGGGGGTCCGAGGGGAGTCCAACGCAGAAGTTTGGTTGAAATCGGGCCGGTGGTTTTGGAGAAAATGACCAAAAACCAAACAGGCGAATTTAAAAAGACGACAGGCACGCGGCTTATGTTTTTTTTTTTTTTTTACCAAAAAAAAAAATTTCTTCAAATTTCTCCAAACTCGGATATATCATCGGGGGGTCCGGGGGGAGTCCAACGCAGAAGTTTGGTTGAAATCGGGCCGGTGGTTTTGGAGAAAATGACCAAAAACCAAAGAGGCGAATTTAAAAAGACGACAGGCGCGCGGCTTATGTTTTTTTTTTTTTGACCAAAAAAAAAAATTTCTTCAAATTTCTCCAAACTCGGATATATCATCGGGGGGTCCGAGGGGAGTCCAACGCAGAAGTTTGGTTGAAATCGGGCCGGTGGTTTTGGAGAAAATGACCAAAAACCAAACAGGCGAATTTAAAAAGACGACAGGCACGCGGCTTATGTTTTTTTTTTTTTTTTACCAAAAAAAAAAAAATTCTTCAAATTTCTCCAAACTCGGATATATCATCGGGGGTCCGAGGGGAGTCCAACGCAGAAGTTTGGTTGAAATCGGGGCGGTGGTTTTGGAGAAAATTACCAAAAACCAAACAGGCGAATTTTTTTTTTTTTTTTTTTTTAGCAAAAAAAAAAAATTCTTCAAATTTCTCCAAACTCGGATATATCATCGGGGGGTCCGAGGGGAGTCCAACGCAGAAGTTTGGTTGAAATCGGGCCGGTGGTTTTGGAGAAAATGGCCAAAAACCAAACGGGCGAATTTAAAAAGACGACAGGCGCGCGGCTTATGTTTTTTCTTTTTTTGACCAAAAAAAAAAATTTCTTCAAATTTCTCCAAACTTGGATATATCATCGGGGGGTCCGAGGGGAGTCCAACGCAGAAGTTTGGTTGAAATCGGGCCGGTGGTTTTGGAGAAAATGACCAAAAACCAAACAGGCGAATTTTATGTTTTTTTTTTTTTTTTGACCAAAAAAAAAAAAATTTCTTCAAATTTCTCCAAACTCGGATATATCATCGGGGGGTCCGAGGGGAGTCCAACGTATAAGTTTGGTTGAAATCGGGGCGGTGGTTTTGGAGAAAATGACCAAAAACCAAACAGGCGAATTTCATGTTTTTTTTGTTTTTTTTTGACCAAAAAAAAAAAATTTCTTCAAATTTCTCCAAACTCGGATATATCATCGGGGGGTCCGAGGGGAGTCCAACGCAGAAGTTTGGTTGAAATCGGGGCGGTGGTTTTGGAGAAAATGACCAAAAACCAAACAGGCGAATTTCATGTTTTTTTTGTTTTTTTTTGACCAAAAAAAAAAAATTTCTTCAAATTTCTCCAAACTCGGATATATCATCGGGGGGTCCGAGGGGAGTCCAACGCAGAAGTTTGGTTGAAATCGGGGCGGTCTTTTTGGAGAAAATGACCAAAAACCAAACAGGCGAATTTGATGTTTTTTTGTTTTTTTTTGACCAAAAAAAAAAAATTCTTCAAATTTCTCCCAACTCGGATATATCATCGGGGGGTCCGAGGGGAGTCCAACGTAGAAGTTTGGTTGAAATCGGGGCGGTGGTTTTGGAGAAAATGACCAAAAACCAAACAGGCGAATTTCATGTTTTTTTTGTTTTTTTTGACCAAAAAAAAAAAAATTCTTCAAATTTCTCCAAACTCGGATATATCATCGGGGGGTCCGAGGGGAGTCCAACGCAGAAGTTTGGTTGAAATCGGGGCGGTGGTTTTGGAGAAAATTACCAAAAACCCAACAGGCGAATTTTTTTTTTTTTTTTTTTTTTAGCAAAAAAAAAAATTTCTTCAAATTTCTCCAAACTCGGATATATCATCGGGGGGTCCGAGGGGAGTCCAACGCAGAAGTTTGGTTGAAATCGGGCCGGTGGTTTTGGAGAAAATGGCCAAAAACCAAACGGGCGAATTTAAAAAGACGACAGGCGCGCGGCTTATGTTTTTTCTTTTTTTGACCAAATTTCTTCAAATTTCTCCAAACTCGGATATATCATCGGGGGGTCCGAGGGGAGTCCAACGCAGAAGTTTGGTTGAAATCGGGGCTGTGGTTTTGGAGAAAATGACCAAAAACCAAACAGGCCATTTTAAAAAAGACGACAGGGGGGAGGGTTACGTTTTTTCTTTTTTGACCAAAAATAAAAATTTCTTCAAATTTCTCCAAACTCGGATATATCATCGGGGGGTCCGAGGGGAGTCCAACGCAGAAGTTTGGTTGAAATCGGGGCGGTGGTTTTGGAGAAAATGACCAAAAACCAAACAGGCCATTTTAAAAAAGACGACAGGGGGGAGTGTTACGTTTTTTTTTTTTTGACCAAAAAAAAAAAATTTCTTCAAATTTCTCCAAACTCGGATATATCATCGGAGGGTCCGAGGGGAGTCCAACGCAGAAGTTTGGTTGAAATCGGGGCGGTGGTTTTGGAGAAAATGACCAAAAACCAAACGGGCCATTTTAAAAAAGACGACAGGGGGGAGTGTTACGTTTTTTTTTTTTTTGACCAAAAAAAAAAAATTTCTTCAAATTTCTCCAAACTCGGATATATCATCGGGGGGTCCGAGGGGAGTCCAACGCAGAAGTTTGGTTGAAATCGGGGCGGTGGTTTTGGAGAAAATGACCAAAAACCAAACAGGCCATTTTAAAAAAGACGACAGGGGGGGGTGTTACGTTTTTTTTTTTTTTGACCAAAAAAAAAAATTTCTTCAAATTTCTCCAAACTCGGATATATCATCGGGGGGTCCGAGGGGAGTCCAACGCAGAAGTTTGGTTGAAATCGGGGCGGTGGTTTTGGAGAAAATGACCAAAAACCAAACAGGCCATTTTAAAAAAGACGACAGGGGGGGGGTGTTACCTTTTTTTTTTTTTTGACCAAAAAAAAAAAATTTCTTCAAATTTCTCCAAACTCGGATATATCATCGGGGGGTCCGAGGGGAGTCCAACGCAGAAGTTTGGTTGAAATCGGGGCGGTGGTTTTGGAGAAAATGACCAAAAACCAAACAGGCCATTTTAAAAAAGACGACAGGGGGGAGTGTTACGTTTTTTTTTTTTTGACCAAAAAAAAAAAATTTCTTCAAATTTCTCCAAACTCGGATATATCATCGGGGGGTCCGAGGGGAGTCCAACGCAGAAGTTTGGTTGAAATCGGGGCGGTGGTTTTGGAGAAAATGACCAAAAACCAAACGGGCCATTTTAAAAAAGACGACAGGGGGGAGTGTTACGTTTTTTTTTTTTTTGACCAAAAAAAAAAAATTTCTTCAAATTTCTCCAAACTCGGATATATCATCGGGGGGTCCGAGGGGAGTCCAACGCAGAAGTTTGGTTGAAATCGGGGCGGTGGTTTTGGAGAAAATGACCAAAAACCAAACGGGCCATTTTAAAAAAGACGACAGGGGGGGGGTGTTACCTTTTTTTTTTTTTTGACCAAAAAAAAAAAATTTCTTCAAATTTCTCCAAACTCGGATATATCATCGGGGGGTCCGAGGGGAGTCCAACGCAGAAGTTTGGTTGAAATCGGGGCGGTGGTTTTGGAGAAAATGACCAAAAACCAAACAGGCCATTTTAAAAAAGACGACAGGGGGGGGTGTTACGTTTTTTTTTTTTTTGACCAAAAAAAAAAAATTTCTTCAAATTTCTCCAAACTCGGATATATCATCGGGGGGTCCGAGGGGAGTCCAACGCAGAAGTTTGGTTGAAATCGGGGCGGTGGTTTTGGAGAAAATGACCAAAAACCAAACAGGCCATTTTAAAAAAGACGACAGGGGGGGGTGTTACGTTTTTTTTTTTTTTGACCAAAAAAAAAAATTTCTTCAAATTTCTCCAAACTCGGATATATCATCGGGGGGTCCGAGGGGAGTCCAACGCAGAAGTTTGGTTGAAATCGGGGCGGTGGTTTTGGAGAAAATGACCAAAAACCAAACAGGCCATTTTAAAAAAGACGACAGGGGGGGGGTGTTACCTTTTTTTTTTTTTTGACCAAAAAAAAAAAATTTCTTCAAATTTCTCCAAACTCGGATATATCATCGGGGGGTCCGAGGGGAGTCCAACGCAGAAGTTTGGTTGAAATCGGGGCGGTGGTTTTGGAGAAAATGACCAAAAACCAAACAGGCAAATTTCATGTTTTTTTTGTTTTTTTTGACCAAAAAAAAAAATTTCTTCAAATTTCTCCAAACTCGGATATATCATCGGGGGGTCCGAGGGGAGTCCAACGCAGAAGTTTGGTTGAAATCGGGGCGGTGGTTTTGGAGAAAATGACCAAAAACCAAACGGGCCATTTTAAAAAAGACGACAGGGGGGAGTGTTACGTTTTTTTTTTTTTTGACCAAAAAAAAAAAATTTCTTCAAATTTCTCCAAACTCGGATATATCATCGGGGGGTCCGAGGGGAGTCCAACGCAGAAGTTTGGTTGAAATCGGGGCGGTGGTTTTGGAGAAAATGACCAAAAACCAAACAGGCCATTTTAAAAAAGACGACAGGGGGGGGTGTTACGTTTTTTTTTTTTTTTACCAAAAAAAAAAATTTCTTCAAATTTCTCCAAACTCGGATATATCATCGGGGGGTCCGAGGGGAGTCCAACGCAGAAGTTTGGTTGAAATCGGGGCGGTGGTTTTGGAGAAAATGACCAAAAACCAAACAGGCCATTTTAAAAAAGACGACAGGGGGGGGGTGTTACCTTTTTTTTTTTTTTGACCAAAAAAAAAAAATTTCTTCAAATTTCTCCAAACTCGGATATATCATCGGGGGGTCCGAGGGGAGTCCAACGCAGAATTTGGTTGAAATCGGGGCAGTGGTTTTGGAGAAAATGACCAAAAACCAAACGGGCCATTTTAAAAAAGACGACAGGGGGGAGTGTTACGTTTTTTTTTTTTTGACCAAAAAAAAAAATTTCTTCAAATTTCTCCAAACTCGGATATATCATCGGGGGGTCCGAGGGGAGTCCAACGCAGAAGTTTGGTTGAAATCGGGGCGGTGGTTTTGGAGAAAATGACCAAAAACCAAACAGGCAAATTTCATGTTTTTTTTGTTTTTTTTGACCAAAAAAAAAAAATTCTTCAAATTTCTCCAAACTCGGATATATCATCGGGGGGTCCGAGGGGAGTCCAACGCAGAATTTGGTTGAAATCGGGGCGGTGGTTTTGGAGAAAATGACCAAAAACCAAACAGGCCATTTTAAAAAAGACGACAGGGGGGAGTGTTACGTTTTTTTTTTTTTGACCAAAAAAAAAAAATTTCTTCAAATTTCTCCAAACTCGGATATATCATCGGGGGGTCCGAGGGGAGTCCAACGCAGAAGTTTGGTTTCAAAAATGGCCTGTGTGGTTTTTGGATGATATATCCGAGTTTGGAGAAACGTGAAGAAATGTTTCATTTTTGGCCAAAATGTAACCCGCAGGGTTGACGTTTTTTTCAAAAATGGCCTGTGTGGTTTCTGGATGATATATCCGAGTTTGGAGAAATTTGAAAAAAAATTTCATTTTTGGCCAAAATGGTTGACGTTTTTTTCAAAAATGGCCTGTGTGGTTTTTGGATGATATATCCGAGTTTGGAGAAATTTGAAGAAATTTTTCATTTTTGGCCAAAATGTAACCCGCAGGGTTGACGTTTTTTTCAAAAATGGCCTGTGTGGTTTCTGGATGATATATCCGAGTTTGGAGAAATTTGAAAAAAAAAATCATTTTTGGCCAAAATGGTTGACGTTTTTTTCAAAAATGGCCTGTGTGGTTTTTGGATGATATATCCGAGTTTGTAGAAATTTGGAGAAATTTTTCATTTTTGGCCAAAATGGGTGACGTTTTTTTTCAAAAATGGCCTGTGTGGTTTCTGGATGATATATCCGAGTTTGGAGAAATTTGAAAAAAAAATTCCTTTTTTGCCAAAATGGTTGACGTTTTTTTCAAAAATGGCCTGTGTGGTTTTTGGATGATATATCCGAGTTTGTAGAAATTTGAAGAAATTTTTCATTTTTGGCCAAAATGGGTGACGTTTTTTTTCAAAAATGGCCTGTGTGGTTTCTGGATGATATATCCGAGTTTGGAGAAATTTGAAAAAAAAATTCATTTTTGGCCAAAATGGTTGACGTTTTTTTCAAAAATGGCCTGTGTGGTTTTTGGATGATATATCCGAGTTTGGAGAAATTTTTCATTTTTGGCCAAATTGTAACCCGCGGGGTTGACGTTTTTTTCAAAAATGACCTGTGTGGTTTTTGGATGATATATCCGAGTTTGGAGAAATTTGAAGACATTTTTCATTTTTGGCCAAAATGTAACCCGCGGGGTTGACGTTTTTTTTCAAAAATGGCCTGTGTGGTTTTTGGATGATATATCCGAGTTTGGAGAAATTTGAAGAAATTTTTCATTTTTGGCCAAAATGTAACCCGCGGGGTTGACGTTTTTTTCAGAAATGGCCTGTGTGGTTTTTGGATGATATATCCGAGTTTGGAGAAATTTGAAGAAATTTTTTCGTTTTTGGCCAAAATGTAACCCGCGGGGTTGACGTTTTTTTCAAAAATGGCCTGTGTGGTTTTTGGATGATATATCCGTGTTTGGAGAAATGTGACCTGTTCCATCAAAATGAGTCGGAAGTCGCAACGTTATATTTTTAGATAATCAGCTGATAACATGGAAAACCCATAGAAAATCAAAAAAAATTTTTTACCCTAATTTGAAAGCAATTAAATTCTCTACAACCTTTCCTTCCCGAGATACTCCTCAAAGGGCCAGCTCAGCATGTTGCTGAAAATGTCAAAGTGCCAACTCCACTTGTACATATGGGACAAAAAATAAGGTGCTTCAATCGACTCCAAATGGCCTGAAATGTGCTCCTAAACATGTTCTGGGGGACGCTTTTGCCAAAAGCACTTAGTCAAATTTTCACTTTTCATCGATCACATATACTCTGACTAGGAAAGGCATTTGGTCTGTAGCTGCACAGCGGGAGTCCTGCAGACATAGAGTCTTCACTAAACAGCTTATTTTACTTCAAATTGTGATGTCTCCTAGCAGAGTGTGGACTTTTGCTGGAAATCAGTTGAAAATTCACCAAACAGCTTATTTTACTTCAAATTGTGATGTCTCCAACCTCCCCACGCTGTGTTTGCCAAATTAGGCCTCCCATGGCCAGATCTGTCCAAAACGACCAAAGCTGACACAGGCTGTACAGAGTGTGGACTTTTGCTTGAAATCAGTTGAAAATACACCAAACAGCTTATTTCACTTCAAATTGTCATGTCTCCAAGCAGAGTGTGGACTTTTGCTGGAAATCGGTTGAAAATTCACCAAACAGCTTATTTCACTTCAAATTGTCATGTCTCCAAGCAGAGTGTGGACTTTTGCTGGAAATCAGTTGAAAATACACCAAACAGCTTATTTCACTTCAAATTGTGATGTCTCCAAGCTCCCCACGCTCCGTTTGCCAAATTGGGCTTCCCACAGCCAGATCTGTCCAAAACGACCAAAGCTGACACAGGCTGTACAGAGTGTGGACTTTTGCTTGAAATCAGTTGAAAATACACCAAACAGCTTATTTCACTTCAAATTGTCATGTCTCCAAGCAGAGTGTGGACTTTTGCTGGAAATCGGTTGAAAATTCACCAAACAGCTTATTTCACTTCAAATTGTCATGTCTCCAAGCAGAGTGTGGACTTTTGCTGGAAATCAGTTGAAAATACACCAAACAGCTTATTTCACTTCAAATTGTGATGTCTCCAAGCTCCCCACGCTCCGTTTGCCAAATTGGGCTTCCCACAGCCAGATCTGTCCAAAACGACCAAAGCTGACACAGGCTGTACAGAGTGTGGACTTTTGCTGGAAATCAGTTGAAAATTCACCAAACAGCTTATTTCACTTCAAATTGTCATGTCTCCAAGCAGAGTGTGGACTTTTGCTGGAAATCATTTGAAAATTCACCAAACAGCTTATTTTACTTCAAATTGTGATTTCTCCAAGCAGAGTGTGGACTTTTGCTGGAAATCAGTTGAAAATTCACCAAACAGCTTATTTTACTTCAAATTGTGATGTCTCCAAGCAGTGTGGCCTTTTGCTGGAAATCAGTTGAAAATTCACCAAACAGCTTTTTTTACTTCAAATTGTCATGTCTCCAAGCAGAGTGTGGACTTTTGCTGGAAATCATTTGAAAATTCACCAAACAGCTTATTTTACTTCAAATTGTGATTTCTCCAAGCAGAGTGTGGACTTTTGCTGGAAATCAGTTGAAAATTCACCAAACAGCTTATTTCACTTCAAATTGTGATGTCTCCAAGCTCCCCACGCTCCGTTTGCCAAATTGGGCCTCCCACGGCCAGATCTGTCCAAAACGACCAAAGCTGACACAGGCTGTACAGAGTGTGGACTTTTGCTTGAAATCAGTTGAAAATACACCAAACAGCTTATTTCACTTCAAATTGTCATGTCTCCAAGCAGAGTGTGGACTTTTGCTTGAAAATTCACCAAACAGCTTATTTCACTTCAAATTGACATGTCTCCAAGCAGAGTGTGGACTTTTGCTGGAAATCAGTTGAAAATACACCAAACAGCTTATTTTACTTCAAATTGTGATGTCTCCAAGCAGAGTGAGGACTTTTGCTGGAAATCAGTTGAAAATTCACAAAACAGCTTATTTTACTTCAAATTGTGATTTCTCCAAGCAGAGTGTGGACTTTTGCTGGAAATCAGTTGAAAATTCACCAAACAGCTTATTTCACTTCAAATTGTGAGGTCTCCAACCTCCCCACGCTGTGTTTGCCAAATTAGGCCTCCCATGGCCAGATCTGTCCAAAACGACCAACGCTGACACAGGCTGTACAGAGTGTGGACTTTTGCTGGAAATCAGTTGAAAATTCACCAAACAGCTTATTTCACTTCAAATTGTCATGTCTCCAAGCAGAGTGTGGACTTTTGCTGGAAATCAGTTGAAAATTCACCAAACAGCTTATTTCACTTCAAATTGTCATGTCTCCAAGCAGAGTGTGGACTTTTGCTGGAAATCAGTTGAAAATACACCAAACAGCTTATTTCACTTCAAATTGTGATGTCTCCAAGCTCCCCACGCTCCGTTTGCCAAATTGGGCTTCCCACAGCCAGATCTGTCCAAAACGACCAAAGCTGACACAGGCTGTACAGAGTGTGGACTTTTGCTGGAAATCAGTTGAAAATTCACCAAACAGCTTATTTCACTTCAAATTGTCATGTCTCCAAGCAGAGTGTGGACTTTTGCTGGAAATCATTTGAAAATTCACCAAACAGCTTATTTCACTTCAAATTGTCATGTCTCCAAGCAGAGTGTGGACTTTTGCTGGAAATCAGTTGAAAATACACCAAACAGCTTATTTCACTTCAAATTGTGATGTCTCCAAGCTCCCCACGCTCCGTTTGCCAAATTGGGCTTCCCACGGCCAGATCTGTCCAAAACGACCAAAGCTGACACAGGCTGTACAGAGTGTGGACTTTTGCTGGAAATCAGTTGAAAATTCACCAAACAGCTTATTTCACTTCAAATTGTCATGTCTCCAAGCAGAGTGTGGACTTTTGCTGGAAATCATTTGAAAATTCACCAAACAGCTTATTTTACTTCAAATTGTGATTTCTCCAAGCAGAGTGTGGACTTTTGCTGGAAATCAGTTGAAAATTCACCAAACAGCTTATTTTACTTCAAATTGTGATGTCTCCAAGCAGTGTGGCCTTTTGCTGGAAATCAGTTGAAAATTCACCAAACAGCTTTTTTTACTTCAAATTGTCATGTCTCCAAGCAGAGTGTGGACTTTTGCTGGAAATCATTTGAAAATTCACCAAACAGCTTATTTTACTTCAAATTGTGATTTCTCCAAGCAGAGTGTGGACTTTTGCTGGAAATCAGTTGAAAATACACCAAACAGCTTATTTCACTTCAAATTGTGATGTCTCCAAGCTCCCCACGCTCCGTTTGCCAAATTGGGCTTCCCACAGCCAGATCTGTCCAAAACGACCAAAGCTGACACAGGCTGTACAGAGTGTGGACTTTTGCTTGAAATCAGTTGAAAATACACCAAACAGCTTATTTCACTTCAAATTGTCATGTCTCCAAGCAGAGTGTGGACTTTTGCTGGAAATCGGTTGAAAATTCACCAAACAGCTTATTTCACTTCAAATTGTCATGTCTCCAAGCAGAGTGTGGACTTTTGCTGGAAATCAGTTGAAAATACACCAAACAGCTTATTTCACTTCAAATTGTGATGTCTCCAAGCTCCCCACGCTCCGTTTGCCAAATTGGGCTTCCCACAGCCAGATCTGTCCAAAACGACCAAAGCTGACACAGGCTGTACAGAGTGTGGACTTTTGCTGGAAATCAGTTGAAAATTCACCAAACAGCTTATTTCACTTCAAATTGTCATGTCTCCAAGCAGAGTGTGGACTTTTGCTGGAAATCATTTGAAAATTCACCAAACAGCTTATTTTACTTCAAATTGTGATTTCTCCAAGCAGAGTGTGGACTTTTGCTGGAAATCAGTTGAAAATTCACCAAACAGCTTATTTTACTTCAAATTGTGATGTCTCCAAGCAGTGTGGCCTTTTGCTGGAAATCAGTTGAAAATTCACCAAACAGCTTATTTCACTTCAAATTGTCATGTCTCCAAGCAGAGTGTGGACTTTTGCTGGAAATCATTTGAAAATTCACCAAACAGCTTATTTTACTTCAAATTGTGATTTCTCCAAGCAGAGTGTGGACTTTTGCTGGAAATCAGTTGAAAATTCACCAAACAGCTTATTTCACTTCAAATTGTCATGTCTCCAAGCTCCCCACGCTCCGTTTGCCAAATTGGGCCTCCCACGGCCAGATCTGTCCAAAACGACCAAAGCTGACACAGGCTGTACAGAGTGTGGACTTTTGCTTGAAATCAGTTGAAAATACACCAAACAGCTTATTTCACTTCAAATTGTCATGTCTCCAAGCAGAGTGTGGACTTTTGCTTGAAAATTCACCAAACAGCTTATTTCACTTCAAATTGACATGTCTCCAAGCAGAGTGTGGACTTTTGCTGGAAATCAGTTGAAAATACACCAAACAGCTTATTTTACTTCAAATTGTGATGTCTCCAAGCAGAGTGAGGACTTTTGCTGGAAATCAGTTGAAAATTCACAAAACAGCTTATTTTACTTCAAATTGTGATTTCTCCAAGCAGAGTGTGGACTTTTGCTGGAAATCAGTTGAAAATTCACCAAACAGCTTATTTCACTTCAAATTGTGAGGTCTCCAACCTCCCCACGCTGTGTTTGCCAAATTAGGCCTCCCATGGCCAGATCTGTCCAAAACGACCAACGCTGACACAGGCTGTACAGAGTGTGGACTTTTGCTGGAAATCAGTTGAAAATTCACCAAACAGCTTATTTCACTTCAAATTGTCATGTCTCCAAGCAGAGTGTGGACTTTTGCTGGAAATCAGTTGAAAATTCACCAAACAGCTTATTTCACTTCAAATTGTCATGTCTCCAAGCAGAGTGTGGACTTTTGCTGGAAATCAGTTGAAAATACACCAAACAGCTTATTTCACTTCAAATTGTGATGTCTCCAAGCTCCCCACGCTCCGTTTGCCAAATTGGGCCTCCCACGGCCAGATCTGTCCAAAACGACCAAAGCTGACACAGGCTGTACAGAGTGTGGACTTTTGCTTGAAATCAGTTGAAAATTCAACAAACAGCTTATTTCACTTCAAAATGTCATGTCTCCAAGCAGAGTGTGGACTTTTGCTGGAAATCAGTTGAAAATACACCAAACAGCTTATTTCACTTCAAATTGTGATGTCTCCAAGCTCCCCACGCTCCGTTTGCCAAATTGGGCCTCCCACGGCCAGATCTGTCCAAAACGACCAAAGCTGACACAGGCTGTACAGAGTGTGGACTTTTGCTTGAAATCAGTTGAAAATACACCAAACAGCTTATTTTACTTCAAATTGTCATGTCTCCAAGCAGAGTGTGGACTTTTGCTGGAAAACATTTGAAAATTCACCAAACAGCTTATTTTACTTCAAATTGTCATGTCTCCAAGCAGAGTGTGGACTTTTGCTGGAAATCAGTTGAATATTCACCAAACAGCTTATTTCACTTCAAATTGTGATGTCTCCAAGCTCCCCACGCTCCGTTTGCCAAATTGGGCCTCCCACGGCCAGATCTGTCCAAAACGACCAAAGCTGACACAGGCTGTACAGAGTGTGGACTTTTGCTTGAAATCAGTTGAAAATACACCAAACAGCTTATTTCACTTCAAATTGTCATGTCTCCAAGCAGAGTGTGGACTTTTGCTTGAAAATTCACCAAACAGCTTATTTCACTTCAAATTGACATGTCTCCAAGCAGAGTGTGGACTTTTGCTGGAAATCAGTTGAAAATACACCAAACAGCTTATTTTACTTCAAATTGTGATGTCTCCAAGCAGAGTGAGGACTTTTGCTGGAAATCAGTTGAAAATTCACCAAACAGCTTATTTTACTTCAAATTGTGATTTCTCCAAGCAGAGTGTGGACTTTTGCTGGAAATCAGTTGAAAATTCACCAAACAGCTTATTTCACTTCAAATTGTGAGGTCTCCAACCTCCCCACGCTGTGTTT